>NC_050443.1:113542095-114279595 GCF_903995425.1 Onychomys torridus | reverse complement strand
TTGAGAACCTATATTTTTGCTAATAAATATTCACTGCACCATCTCACTCTGTGCTTAATATGCCCGCTGCATGTTTTCTGTGCTAACTTCGCAACAGATTGAGTGGACATTCCACTGTTGCAGAATAGTCATAAAATTCAGGAACTTATAAAACCTACCTTTCCCCTTCTACCATCGCTTTGCTACAGTGTATTTTCTCTCCCTCTCCTCCCCCCACCGCTGTTGGCAGCCCTGAGCAGAGTCACAGCTCCCCCCTGTGGCCTCCTGGGGGATGGCTTCTTAGCCACACCAAAGACTCCCACCTCAGATACCAGTCTCCCATGAAGGTTTGGAGACAACATTTTGAACCCAGAGTTGTAGTCCCCACTTCGAGAGCTGAGAGGTAAGTGAAATAGAAATCAGCTATGAAAACGACCATGTTCTACCGACATTAGCTGACTGGGGCACCGGCGCGCATGTAAACAAGCAGTGATGAGCAGTTAAACTTGATTTTTTTTTGCTTCTCAGATACACACAGTACCAGTATCTCCGGAGTTGGGATGAGGCTGCAGGGGACACGCACTAGACCAGCTCTAAGCAAACCAAGATGCAAAAGCCTACTATATCATCATCTTCAGGAGGCATGAGGAAAATCCCACACAAAGTACTTGCTAGATTTGGGGGTCACGCTCCACTTAATGGAGGCACTTTCACGTGGAGTAAGGTAGAATGATAGCCAACTTAAAAAAAAAAAAAGCTTAATGCATGACAGCATCTCAGCTGGAACCCTGGAACACATACTGCATGCATCTTTGATCTTCCACATCACATTAAGTAACAAAGACCAGAGGGCTTCAGATATGTACTAGATCGGCCGTGTTTGATCACAGTAAAATGCTTGGTCCCATTTTGGACTATGGATTGCATCAATGATTTTTTTTTCTTCCTACTCCCACCAAAAGAAGGGACTCTTTTAACTGTGTCTGATTCTTTCAATTAGATCATTATTGCTATACTGATGTTTACTCCAGCATAATCTCTTATGAATAGCATGGGGCTTTTAACAGTAGATTGTTACGCTGCCCCTGTTATCATTTGGGACAATACGCCCACGGAGTTAAGCCTGAATAATAAAAGTAGCAGCTCCCGTTCATGCCTGTGTGCACGCACTGGTACTCACGTTAACACACACATACACTGTTTGAAATTGATCTTGAAAAATACCCCCATTTCATGCTATTAAGGATGTGAGCTACAGCAAGATGTAGCACAGAAGTGAGTTGTGCCTGTAAACACAAACAGCCCACTGAGAAACGTGGTGCGGGCTCTGTCTGCATCTGAAATCATGGCAGTTTTCACTGCTGTGACCTAGGAGAGGTGAAGGGAAATTCTTGAATCTGTGGAACCCCAGCTTACAACACAACCACCTGGGTTCTCCCTCCCTCTGGCAGAGTGTCTCTCTTTTCCTTCCTCTCCGGCTCGCCCTGGGCTCTCAGTTATTCCCTTCTTGCATCTTTTATTCTGCAGTTCAAACCCCCTTTTGATGAATCTGGACCATCTATTGGTTTGGCAGTGGTCAGTTGCTGCTAGTGATGTAGCCGGAACACCTGCGAATGTGTTGCGGGCACTCGGGAGTACTTCCTACACTCGGTTTCTCTGCACCTTTAAACCTAACGTAAGACAGCGGATTTGTATGTGAGACCAGCTGCACAGTGGAAAAAAATTACAGCCACCCATTTCAAGTTAATAACTCTTAAAGGAAATACATACACTAAACAAGAATTTCCAAAGACAATAATTAGCATAATAGATCTCTTCAAATATCAATGTTTACAATATGTTTGGTGGTGAAAGCACCTTTTTATTTGTTTGTGATGCCGGCGAGAGTGATTTTACTCTGGGAACTTAAGTGTTTAGGCCCAGGTAACTGGACAATTATGAAAGAGACTGTTCTTAGCATGTAATACAAGTTCTATGGCTCTGCCCCTTAAAGTATGTTAAATAATAAATAACTTACTAAAGCATGTTCAATGTAATAATGGGCTTTTTCATGAATTGTTGTAAAAGAGAGATTAGAAAAGTAGAAGCCACAGTCTTTGGGGGGAAATAACAGGAATTCTTAGCCGTGGGGTTGCATGAATGGTTCTGTATTTTTTCAATGTGCCTGTATCCATCCACAGTCATTTAAGTGCTTAAATAAGCACAATAAATGTAAATAATTTACTGCTTTGCAAACAGAAAATTGGGCAGAAAAGTAATTTTGAACTGCAAGTTGGCTTGCAATCTTCCATGATTTGGGATCCTGTAAAATGTAACTGACGAGCTGTTCATTAAGCTGCCACGATTGAGCCTTCTTCGCGTTCATTAGCGACTAATTCAGACAGATATTTAACTTATTAAGGTAAGCAAATAAACAAAAAGGACACATTCTGGGTCTTAAGGTTCTTAGACCTCTAATTGCTTTTGTGCCCTAATTATCAAGATTAACACCTTACAGTGATCCCACTCCCCTTGCCTTGCAAGGAAAAAAGACACCAATAATTTTAGTAGGAAACGGGAAGGCTTAGGGGACCTTTTTTTTTTTTTTCCCCTTCAACATTTTTTCTCTTCGAAGACAAAATGACCACCCACCAAAATGAGAGGTTCTGGATTTCTAAGTTGTACATAATTTTTTAAAAAACTCTTTAACTGAGCCGAGGCATCATTCACGGCTCTACTGAATATGGAGCTGGAAAGGATTCCCAGCTAGGAGCCACCTCTGCCAGAGGAATAAATCAGGCTTCCAGGAGAACTGCGACCCACCAGTGGCTCGGCTCCACTCCTGTCTCCAGCTGCATCAATCAAAGATTCTCTGAGGCTGTTAGAGTTAAAAGTTCATATTAACTTAAGGTCATATATGTAGTTGTCAACATTGTAATTAGTGACAAACCTCATGCAAGCCCTTTAATATTTACTGTAATAATATTATTCGTAATGGAGTAATTCTGTATTCATGTGGATATAATATGTAATTCCATTGTAATTTAGCATTAATTAATGTCCACTTATTGCAGTATATTACAGTATAGGAAACAATTTCTGATAAGAGACACCAGTGTAATTTAAGGGCAAACCTGATTGTAATTTGAATAATGATATACATGGCTTCATGTCTCCATGCCCCTGCCCCCACTCTGATTCCCACGTGTGCACCAGAGCCTGAGGGCTCTCACACATGCACACATACACATGCACACATATGCACGCCCATCTACACTCACACTATGTCCATGGAGCCGAGTGGATGCTTATGAAGAGAACGTAAGTTTGAAGGACTTAGAATCTCTAGCCAGTTCTTGAAAATGCTAAAGTTTGTCCCTGTAAGAATTTTCGCAGCATTGACATTGTCAGGACCAGCACTTCCAAGTAAACCCCCTTTAAAAACATCCGTATAGTCAGTTGCCCTTTAGTGAAAGCTGCCATTTATTAAGTGGCTATTACAAAAACACTTTGAAAAGAAAAGCCAGTCTCTTCTGCATCCATTCACCCACCTAGCTGTATAACATCTTCTTGTCTGCCTATCCATCCAGGAACAGAGTTAAAGGTGACTGTCGTGTGGGTCATAGCAGGGCCACCCTGCCTAGCTGGGTGGTGAAGGTGTACAGGGTGGAGGTAGTCGGCCAGCTGGGGTCTCTGTGGCTTGCTGAGCCCTTGGAAATGCCCTCCCAGCCTCCAGCTGCTAATTGCAATTTGTTGGGCTTGTAAGCAGGTCTGCAGCCCCGGCACCATTCTCTCTTGAACTCGATAACATATATCACTCCTTCTTGGGGATTTTCAAATCCCCTTTTCCTTTCATTCTTTTCTTTCTTTAATGGGTGACTGGATAAATTCAGCGGTGGATTTTTGTGACACCAAAATAGCAGATAAGTCTATGATGCACTCTTGCTGTGTGGTTTAAAACTCCCACACCATATGTTTTCTCACTGGAATGCCTCATCTTGCAAAATTACAGGAACCGAAGCTTAAAAACACAATTAGGTGGTTTAAAATGGAGTATTAAAGACATACCACATATATTCCAAAGCCTGCAAGGTTTTCTTTCTCTGCTGTTTCTTCGTTTGTTTTGTTCTTAGAGTATTCTGTGTTTGATTTTTATACTAATCACGGCCCGTATTTTTTAGATTATGCTATATAGGCTGTGGTTAAATTATAAATGAAAGAGTGAACTACTAGACTTCTTGTCACACAGAGATTTTCATGTCGTTACAGAAAATGAAAAAAAAAAGTGTTTCATGATGAAGGGTCCTCTCTCTTATTCTGTTCAGCGTAACATACATAGGTAGATAAGCAAAGCAATTTGTAGAGATGTTTTTGTAGTATTTTGAAAATAACAGCATTCTTCCTGACCTCTGAGGGGAAAAAGAAAGAAAGCTAAATGCATACGGTATCAACAAAGCAGTGTCCAAATGGTTCTTTAGGATTTCTCCTGCTTGTGTGTCTGTCTTAGCAAGGACAAACAGTCGCACGCATGCGCGCGCGCACACACACACACACACACACACACACACACACACCCTATTTTCAGTTCAGTATTTTATTTTTGTCAAGCTACAAGCCAAATTGAGTGGCCTGAAACTACCTCCTTAACTTGGGGTTCCTCCATCCTGCGCTGTTTAAAAAGAGAGAGGTGCAAGGAGCAGAGTATTACAGAAAAAGGAATCAAGTGTCCGTTTGTAATCTCCCTTCTTCCTTGTTTCCTCATTAAACTTATTTCAGATTCCCTGTACATGAAAACACAGTAAAACATTTTATAGACATTTTGTATTACTATGCTCAAAGCTCCTGACCAAATTGCCACTTTATGCTCCACTCCTAGGGGGCTAAGGTTTTAATATATGATTTATAGTCACCAACTGATAAACTATTGCATTTATAGATGTGGTACTTTGGGTCTCCATCAACTGTATTTTTTTTTAAACTATATCTGATGCAACCACAAAGAATAACTGCCCCACAATGTTTATATGTGTGCTAAAACATTTGGTTAATTTGCCCCAGAATTTATGCCAACTGTAATTGGGGGGCTAGGAGGTTATTGAAGCTAAGGCCATCGGGATGGATAGTCTTTGAGCCCCCCTTTTGTGAATGGATGTGGGAACTTTGTAGCATCTGCTGGAGCAATGGGGGTTCCTCCTAAGTGGTAGTTCCTAAATGAAAATCAATAGTTTAGCTTGTGACCTTCCTTTGTAGAGCAGTGTGTTCTTGAGTGTCCGAGAGAACAGTTGATATGAAAGTTAAATAACCCTGGGAAAATATATCTTTGCCTTAATTGTTTTTCATTCTCTAACAAAGGAGCTAACCTCCTCTCAGAGGCAGGAGCAGGCAACACATGGCTACAGTCTTCATGCCTTGTGAGGGTGAGCTTGGCTTTTGCTACCCTGGAAGCAGCCTTAAGGACTCTCTTTTCTTTCCTGGCTTCGTTGGATGAACCATCTTCCCTAAGATAACAAATCTTCTGTTGCAGTACTTGGAGGAGTTTGGTTCGAGGCTACCTCTGAGCAACGTGAACTTGGCCTTGCTGGTGACTTACACTAACACCTCCGTTCCTATTAGGAATCAGGGCACTTGGGAAACAGCCTGGAGCCATACAACTGATGATTTTAGCAAATTTGCATCTTTTCAACAGTAATGGGGATGGCTCCCAAAAATGCTCCCAGGCTTTAAATAGATGTTAAATGGTTGTTTCTAGTTTCTTCCTCTTGACTCCCTGGAGAAACACTTCCCATCCCACACACTTCAGGACTTCTGCTGAGCTGCCAGGCAGCAGAGTCCTATCTGGATCTGGCAGCCAGTCACCTAAACCTGGAGCAGGTTTATCAGAAAAATTAGCTAGACTCACTTCCTTAGATATATGGGCCCACACCTTGGACATATGAAGGGAGCCAGTGAAGTCTTTGGTGCTAGGACCACAGCGGGTCCACACGGGATATTTGCCTCTTGTAACTGTAGGAAGGGCAGCCTTGATCAAGGAAGACTGGACAGAGGAACATAGCTTGAGAGAGAACTTGGAGAGCGCTACTGAGTGTGGCTAAGGAGGTGCTCTCAGGGGAGCACTCATGCCTCATGCTTCCTCTCCTGATTTTTAGCAGAGGTTAGGGTGGTGGCTGCTTTTTTATTAAAGATGAGGTATGGTTGTGACTTTGGGAATGCACCAGACAATGAGTTTATTATGCTTTTTAAAATATTTCATTTTATTTTGAAACAGGGTGGCCCAGGCTGGCCACTGTGTATCTGAGGATGACCTTGAATTTCTGATCTTTTGAGTATTGAGATGTAGCTGTAAGTCACCCAACCTGGTTAATGCAGGGCTTGGCTGGTGCTCAAGGCTTCCTGTGAGCTACACTACAGAGCATGGGGCCAACTGAACTACTTCCCTTCTTGTGTCATTCTTCTTCCTCCAGTTCCTCGAGGGGCTGGAAGAAGGAAGTGCGCATATGCCTGCTGCTGTCTTGAGGGCCTCTGGCCTCTGTGTCTGGCTGGGATTGATCAGAGCTGTGGTACCCCTTCTTCCAGCTCTGGGAAGCTGGTTATTTGATGGACTATGTTGTTTGGTGGACAAGCTATGGTGGACTTGCATTAACACCAGCAATGTGCTAATTAGCCTGGCTCTGGGACTGTGGCCTGAGAGGAAGGTCAGTCTATCTGTATTTGTCCAGAATCCATGTTTGACTTAGAATGAGCATTCCTGGAGCCTTGAGAGTGTCCTGTGATTAAAGGTATATGCCACCACTGCCCAGCTAAAACGCTAATCTTTAACTCCTTTAGCTATTGTGGCCTTTATAAAGGTGGTTGCCTTTGTCTACTGTTGTTGCAAGCCCTTCTTAAGAGCGGCCTTCCTCGAGGGTAAGGTGTCAACTTTGCCATGCCCGGGGAAGCCCATTGTGTGTTGGCACCCACTGTAGCACTTGAGTGAGCTGCCTTCAAAATCTTGTACTCTGCACAAGCCTTGCTATGCAGTTGGAGTCAAGGAATTCTACTTTTCTTATATAGTCAATTTATAACTTTCTCAAAATAGAACCTTCTATCTATTTTTAACATGTGTAAAAAGTTATGTTTCCAATTTTAATGTATGCCAGCAACACGGGGCTTATTTGCCTTGTCCTTGAGGAGCCAGCCCACAAATCGATGAGGTGCAAGTTCTAGTGGGCTCTCTCCAGCTCTTCTGTTTCTTCCTGAGGCTCTCACTGGGAGGCCTGACCCATGTTTTATCTCCTGGTCACTGGACAGGAAGCATGGGAGAAAGGGATGAAACAAGACCAGATTCCTTGCTGGAATAAGAAGCCAGGCAGGAGGAAGCTAGGGACCTAAAGAACCTTGATTCCCCTGAGATGTCAGGAGTGCCCAGCGACAGCTGCAGGCCACAGCGGGCACGGAGCCTACAAATGCCTTCTGTGTCCAGGGCTCAGCACAGCCTCCCTGGGTGTCTGCCCTCAGAAAAGGAGAGCCCCTAGCCATCATTTCACCTTCTTGGATTTCCTGACTCCTTGGGTGCTGGGAGTTGATTCCTTCCATGAACTCTATGTAGGAAATGTATATTGGAATCAACTTCCATCAGGAAGCTGAAAACCAAACCAAGAGCGGAAGCCCCTGCCTTAGACCAGCCCTCCCAGGTCAGTGCCTGTGTCACTGCGCTCACCCTGCTTTGGCTGATTCCACAGTCATCCCTGTCAATCACCTGAGTGAAATATGCCCAAACTCAGCAGCATCAGGAAAGTTCCTTCCACACACACTTTGAATTTCCTCCCTCTGTGCATGTGTTAGTATATTATTCCCTTGAAGCCATGACACCAGAGATGAGTGAACCTTAGGGGAACGACCCTCCCTATTCTTTATTAATATAAGGGGAGATTATCGGTTACTCTGCTAATTGCAAAACAAGCTTTGTGTAACATGTGGATATTTAAAATGCCCGCAGTTTAGCTCAATTAAGAAAGTATTTTTTATGCATGTGTGTGTTTGATTTAAGGCATCTACTTTGTTTCCATCTTTAGGCTTCAGTAAGGCGTGCACTAATAGATCATGGATCCACAGCGTAGGCGCATCTTGGCTCCATTCTGTGGGTTTGTTAGTGTGCTTAGCCTCCGCAGGACAAACGCAGCATTGTAGCAGAAAGCTTTGCCTTTCAGTGGGATCTGCTGGAATTTTACTTCCTCAGATGTGCTCCTCGGCTCTCAGCCCAGTCATAGCTTTAGGCTGACACTCGGCCACCACCTTCTCACTTTTCTGGGAACGCCATTACTTTGGCCACACTCACGCTCTGACCTGTGCTACTTGGAAATTTTTGAGATGAGGTCACCGCTGGTTTGAGTTACTGGACAGACATTAATTCACCCAGCTGCGTCCATTCGGCGACATCAGCACCGGGCCCTGGCAGCCGCCCTGGGTGAGAAACAGGACTCTAAGGAGGGGGTTGCCAGGGAAGTGAGCCTTGCAGAAGTGGTCTGTGGGAATTTGACTGAGAGGAGGGAAATGGGGAGGCACACTTTTCACCCATGTAAGTCAATGTGGAAAACACCGTCCTTCCAAACTAGAAGCTGGATGAAAAATCCTAAGGAACTGTCATTTGTTACATTGCCCAATGACCAATGAAATATAAACCTACACACACACACACACACACACACACACACACAATTGTGTCCATAAGGCATTCTCTTTGTTAAAGCAGTGTGGTCTGGCTGGCTGGTTAAAGCCTGCCCTGATGCAGGGTGAAGACAGGGATCCAAGGCCCTCAGGTTTGAGCACAGATTTATCCTTCATCGAGCTTCATTATGGGAAAGAGCCCAGCAACCTCAGTGTCACTACCCTAGAAGAATGAGGGTGCAGGGCGTGGGGAGATTACCCCTCCCTGCCCCAGGACATAACTCGCCTATGACCCCACACACACACTTTACTGTATAATACCCAGATGTCCAAAACCATTTTTTGTTAACGCCGTGAAATTTGATAGAACATGTAATGTGATACAGCACACAAACTCAGTGAGAGAAATTATAAAACACAGCCCAAGTTCTATGTGTAAAATTTTCAGGAAATGTTTTTCCTAAAGGTTGAAAACCTAGAACAAAGCCCTGGTGGGGTCTCACATGGGACCTGCTGCTGCCACCTCCTGGACCCTTCTCTCTTTGTTCCTTTCTGGTGATGGCTTCTCTCCTAGAGCGTTCATATGCAGACACTCATTAAGGTTCCTAGTGACGTTTCTGTGGACACAGCATTCACAAACAATAGAAATACCTCCCGATCCATGCCTCTGTTCTAGAAGATGACAGCTCTGTCTGCAGTGGCAGGAGGAAGTGTCCCAAGGTCACACTGTGGAGTTCAGACGAGCTCATCTTCCAGTAGACCTGGTGGACCCAGCTATAGGACAGGGAGCTGTGGGAGGCGGGAAACATACATTCCCTGAATTGTCCTCACAGTCTGAAATCCCCTCGGGGCAAAGCTTGTCCTTCTGTCTCCTACCAACAGATGTGTCAATTGTCAATGTGCTGAGAAACTTGTTCTTCATAAAGATTACAAACTCAAGAGGGGAGGGGGGTGTAAATGGGGGTGGGGGGAGTCAATCTCATCATGGAAGCTGCAGTGTGACACAGTGAGTCACGCAATGGACCCCTTTGTCCATATATCTTTACTTGCAAGTGTTCGTTGCAAAGAGTCATTGGTCTGGTTGGAAGCCTCTGGTTTCTGCTTCTCTGTCGATGATGGGCTTTCATCGGAACTCCTCTTAGTTATCATGCTGCTGCCCTGAGTTGTGGGAGGAGGTTTCAAGGGCAAAGGGCAGATATGAAGGGATGGGGAAATGAATGGGATGGAGATGCATGATATGAAAGACACAAAGAATAAATAAAAAAGAAGGAAAAGAGAAAAATAAAGTTTACAAACCCAGAGGAATGCAGAGGTCTGGGTGACACAAAGTTGCAGACAGTGGTGGTGTTTGGCACCTCAGGGGTTTCCCTCGATGGTATGTAGTGACAGGGTTATGTGTGAGGACCCAGGAGCTTGTTCATTTTCCTCCTGGGACTAGGCAAGCCTAGATGACACTGTGATGACTTTGAAAGCCAAGCTCTCACTTAGCCTTGTGCCTCAGTTTCCTCGTTGATAACTGGAGAGAGTAAAATGGAAACAGCCTTTTCAGGTCTGGGGTTTGTCTGCAGATGAGAAGCGGGGAGTGTTGGCTGACAGCCTGGCAATGCTGGTGAAGGTCGGGCTGTTTCTTTCTTTCCTGCTAGTGAGCAAATGGCTTTAAAAGTCACACGTGACTCCCACACATCTGTCATAGTACTTTTCAGAAACACAGAGATGAGTTGAAAACTCTAATTACAACCTCACCCCACTTCGTGTTAACATTCTGGAAAATGAAGCCTATTTTACTTGTATTTTCAATACATTGATACTGTTTGGTATGTGTGTATTTATATGTCCCTTTTTTCCCCACACAGGCTTTGGCCATAAACCCTTCTTTATTTTGCATTAATAAACTTTGTGACCAGCCTTTTTAAATGTCAAATGATCTCACAAATGGATTTGAAAGAATTTATTAAACTGATTTTTAGCATTTTTTTCTGGCTGGTAGATGCAGCCCTGTATTTGGCTCCCCCCACCCCCACCCAAAAAAGCTTGTCCTTATGTATGATGCTTTCTTTGGGGTGAATTTGGAAAGGACATTTCTAAATGTGGGGACTTAGGAGCACAACTTTCTGAAGGAGTTGCCTGGCTCATGGTCACCCACAATGCAGGAAAAGGTGAGGTTCAGGACCAGAGTGAGTGATTTTTCTGCTTTTTTGTTCACCCATCAAAAATAGCAGGTGATTGAAAATGATATTTGCTGTTTAGTTTAAATCTTTTTTTCTAAATGAGGTTTAAGCTGGTTTTTTTTTTTTTCAAATCCCCAAATGTATGCAGATCCTTTGCCTTTCTCCCAGGATTCCACTGGCAAGCTCCCCATTGCTCCCATGCCACTTCTACCACAGACTTGTTGCCGAAGTGCTCAGCCTGTTCTATTAGAGTTACAAAAGCTTCCCATGGAAGTTTCTTAAAGAAGGAGTGAGGCAATGTCCTCTCCTCTCTCTGCGTCACTTCTGTCCCTTCAGCTTTTGAAAAAGGCACCCTGACCTTGGTGATTCTCCTGCTCCAAGAGAGATAGCAGCCTCCAGTATCACCAAGCCCAGTCCCACTTATCCACAGGGGGACAGCCTAATTATTACTGCTTACTCCATAACATTTATCAGTCCACTGACAAACCCCACTACAAATGAAACCCCATCTAGGTGGCTGTCTCAACTGGAAAAGCCACTTGCTGTTACTTCCAAATGGTGTCACCTAAGGGCAGAAGCTCATGCTTGGGCCCTTTATCCTGTTTGTTACTTGAAGAATTGAGGCACTCCTAAGGATGCTTTAGATAGATGCCCTGGTGGATGCCCTGGTGGATGCCCTGGTGGTGGCTGTCATGTGGGGGACAGAAGTGTTAGACTCCTAGGAGAAGACCTACAGAGCTTGTTGGGCCCCTGGAAGATGTTTGTTCAGCAACACGCATTACTGGATGCTCCTGTCATTGGCAGATGGCACAGAGTATTCGTGTGCAAGGTGGACTTGGGTTTCTCCCTGCTTGATGCCTGGAACATCCTGTTGTGGCAGTGAGCATCATTGCCTTCCAACTGTATTTCTCAGTTCATTAGTGAGAAATTCCAGAGCTAGATGTGCTTTCTTCTACTGCTCAGTTTCACAGAACCTGTCATCTTCATGTTTGTGGAGATGGTTCCAGACCCCTCTCTTGGAGATGAACTCCTCAGGGGCTTCAGTCCTTTACAGGAAATGCACATTTGCACAAAATTTGTGCACACCCCCTGTATACTTTAAATCATGAGTACACATAATGAGTGTGTCAATAGTTGCTATTCTGTATTATTTATAGATTGACAAGGGGAAAATCTATATATATTTGGCAAAGGTGTGTGTGTGTGTGTGTGTGTGTGTGTGTGTGAGTGTGTGAGAGAGAGAGAGAGAGAGAGAGAGAGAGAGAGAGAGAGAGAGAGAGAGAGAGAGATGTAGTCTCATGTGTTCCAAGCTGGCATCAAGTTGGCTGTATAGTTAAAGATGACCATGAACCATGAACTTCTTGATTATTCTACCTTCTGAGTGCTGAGGGCTGGGATTACAGGCATGCCTCAGCACACACAGTGTATGTGGTTTAAGATCAAGTCAAGGTCTTCATGAGTGCTAGGTAAGAACTCTCCCAACTGAGCACATCCCCAGCCAAGTCATGCTTTGTAAAACTTAGTTTTGATTCATGCTTGGTTAAATCCAAACAACAGGGCATGCTGATACAGAAAAACAGTGGTATTTTTGTAGGAGAAAGATAATTGGATAAGAGGCTATGGCATAATGACACTGCACTGAGGACACATGTAGCCCTTATTCCATAGCTGCTGCAAGGTTTTGAAGGTGTCTCTGCTGACTGTGACATTGCATTGGTTGCTGTCAAGAGGATGACTGAAGAAGCACATACATTAAAGTTGGTGACTTGAAGTTGTGTGTGTCAAAGTCATTTCATTTTGGCTCTTTATTGATAGACTTCATCCTTTACTGTCCAAGAAATTAAGAAAACTTGAGAGCTTGGAAAGCAAAGCTACATGCCAATTAATACCTGCATATTTGAAATGTGGAATTTCTCAAAGACAGTGACCCACATGCTTCATAAAACTTATTGGGTCCAGGAATATCCAAATTGGCATCTATAAAGGAAAAATTCCTGTTTTGAGTATTACCCCATCCTAAACAACATGCAATTATTGTCATTTTAATTTGGAGTTTGGACATAAGTCTGTGAAGTGATTTATATAGATGAAGTTTGCCACTGAATAATAAATAAATGAGTTGCCAATAACTCTGAAATGGTGTAACAGCACCTCCTTTCTATTGTCAATCATCTTTAGCACAAACTTCTGTGGTTAGAGTGCCGTAATGAGTGCCTGCCGACTGCGTGGAGACCTTGAAGTTCTTGCAGCACAATCATAAATGAGAAGATGCCCACTTCAGGGTTCTGTTGAAGGGTTGTGAGCTGAGAACACTTACATACCCACCCACCCACCCACCCACCCACCTACACCACTCCAAAGCAAGAACAAAGCAAGCCATAATATACAAGGATGACCAACATATTAAAGGTGTGCTTTTTAAAAAGTCTCATTTTATACATATTTATATGTACAATTTTAAAGAAAATTATCCCCATCTGTGCCTCATGGTCCTTATTCAAATTGGGAGCCTAATTAATTACCGTGTCTGTTTGAGGGCTTTCTGGTTAAATTTTAATATACACACACTACAGCTGAAGTCCTTCATTCCCACTCACTCCCCCCATAGTCTTATTCTTACAGCTTTAAGAAAAGCAGACATTCCCAATATCCCATCGACACTTTATCTGTCCCACTACAAGGCTGTAGTTCTTTTCCTAATTAGGGGCCTGAAAATTATTTACTCTGGGTTTAAATTAAAGAAACAGACAAGCAATCTGGTGCAAAAAGCAGAGTTCCAAATTCTGAGGAAAAAATGAGTGTGTATTTAATTTCTCTTTAGGCGCAGAGCTACTCAGCCCTGTGTAATGGAAGGTTGAGGCAGAGTGGTCCCCCTCCACCTTACTGCGGTGTAATGCAATTTAGCTTCATTAAATTACTGGAGGGCCAGTTACTTAAGCAGAATATTGATTTTCAGTCTGGTCCGTGTTTAACATAATTCTGCGTAGGCAACAGCTAATTCTGCATTTGAATCTAACACCCTAATGGAATTACAAGATGCTGCTTGACCACAGGAGGCCATGCGGCTGTCCTCTGCACACCTCCTGACAGCCTTTCTTACACTTTAACTGCTCTGTGAGAAGTGGGTCTCTGCTTCCAGGGACACATGTTATAACTGCTGTCCCCTTACTTGGGAGATAGATGGTTTGGGGGCAAGAAAGCATTGTCTGTGGGGTCGTACTTTTTAAACAACTTAGACATGATAACCTTAATAAATACTTGTGGGCAAGACCTACAAGTTTCACTGTGCTTATGAGAAGTAAAAATGAGGCTTATCTTCAAGTTCAGTCTTCCTTCACACAGCTCTGAGGCCTTCATAATTTGGTTTAAAAATCTCAGATGAAAAACAAAAAGAATCAAACATTGCTTAGCAGCAGCAGTCTCGTTGACTATGAGCACAGAGATTTCTTTCGAGGATGTAAACATTTTCATCAGGCTGGGTGGTCCATGCTTGCAAGCTGCAATCCCAGCCTCTGAGAGGCAGAGCACATTTCAAGGTCATCTTTGGCTACCTTGTGAACTTGAGGCCAACTTGGGTTTTTTTTAACCAACTTGGTTAAAAAAAAACAGTGGAAGTTAGGATTTACTTTATTACTGGCAGATCATAATTGTAAAGAGATAAGTTTTTTTTTTTTTAATTTACAAGAAAAATGATGGGATTTTCTTTTTCTTTTTTTCCCATTAACTTAGAAGGAGCTTTTTGATTTGAACTTCATCTGAATGCAGGATCCTTATATGTGGTCTAGAAGGACAATGAGAAGTCAGAGAGAAAGACTGTGGCCAGGTAACATGCATCCATATCAGAAACCACTATCACAACTCTCATTTTAAGAGAGAAACAATCCTTGAGTCAGAGTCTGGCAGCAAATTTACTGCTTCATGCCTGAACGACCTGCTTTGCCAGAGAGATCTACACCATGCGTTCATCTTTGGAAGGCCCCACAGTTCTACCAGTCACTCAGAACTTACCTCGGGCCCAGGAGCTAAGGAGCCTCTTTAGCTGATTGTGTGCAGGGACAGCCATATCCCCTGAGTGTCTGAGGGAATGCAAACCAGGCTTAGATCTAAACAAATGGAGGAGGAAACTTAGGAGAGTGGGGTTATTGCTTAGAATGGCTGTCTGACCCAACCACCTGCTTCCGATCAAGAGTCATCCAGCATCCTTTCTTTTAGATCTTACTGAGTTCCAACAGCCTTGGGGGGTCTTCTGTGAGTAGCTGAAGTTTGCTCACCACCTCTAATGCCTTAGATGTCCACACTGTTCTTCTCTATGTGAGTGCTTTGTAGCACAGCAGAATACAGACAGCCCTGTGGAGCAAAGCCATAGAACCATTGTATATTTCTACAGCTCTGCAAAGAAAAAGTCCAGAGGAGAATTACCCTCACCCCCTCCAGGGAGGGTCATGGGGAGAGGTTGCCAGGACAACATGCACAGTTTCGCCCTAAATGTGTGATATTTTGATCACTGTAGTCTTTCTCTTTCAGGCTTGCAGTTGAGCTGGAGAAAACATTTGAATAAATACATAAAATTTTGCTACTCATTTATAGCATTTTCCTGTATCAACTCCCCATTTCCCAACTATAAAATGTCTTTTTAGAACATGTGTACTTTATGAAAGGGAAAAATAGGTAAACATCTTTAAGTGACTAATTAAAGACATTTTAACCAGGCTAGAGCAGTCTCATCAGAGGGCTTCTCACTTCTTTCTTAGCTATTTCATTCATAAATATTTAATAATCAGGTGGGCTCCCTGCACATTCTCTCCTGTATGTTCTTGGTCCACTTTCAGTTTTATTCATTTGCCTAATTGATGTAGAAAACAGCATGTGGTATAAGTATGAATTTCTGTATATTTGCAATGGAAAAAATGGACCTTAGACAAGTTATGGTATAAATCTTATGAGCAGATAACATCAAGAGAATTTTAGCTGATAATTTGGGAATTATTATAATATTCTATATTAGGAACTGGTAAACATACTTCATGTCTAAATTAAATCACATTGAAGGGTAGAGCATATACAAGATTGTAGATTGTTTAAATTTTGACAACAAATACCAAAATAGTGATTTTTTTCATTTTTATTTTTCATTTTTATTATCCTTCCACTGAAACCATTTGAAGTGGGATAGCTTGAAGGCGAGGGAGCTTCATTATATGCTTATCCACACATTCTATGAGGCAAGTACTGGCCAGCACAGGCTGCTGGTGGTGGGCATTTCTTAGACCTCATCTAACATGTTGACAGAGGGAGGGGATTTTGGAAATGAGCCATTTGCAAACATCCTGGACCCTCGTTGTTTGGGGCCCTAGAAGGGACCCAAGGGATGTAGGATGAGTTTCAGCAGCTGCCTCAGCTGAGAGAGACCATAGTTTAGGAGGCTCCCTCTGCTTCTCTGTGGACAGCAAAGCTTTGACTGAGGGATGAAGGGATGATGGCATTTGCCATCCAGAGATGTAACTCTAGACTCCAGTCTCTGATGTAAAACCAGGACCCCTGGCCCATCAAAATGCAACCACATTCCCATAGGTGGAGGTCTGCATCTAGGCAAGCCTTCTTTCTGGACACAGTGAACTGCTGTTGACAAGTTGCTAACACAAAGGGTCATTGGAGGCGGCTGGGATACACTGTCTTTGCATTCTGTGCTGTGAGTCCCTACTGGCCAGTTAACAAACTCTACTTTCTCCCCAAGTCAAGTTCTCTTCCAAAGGTACCTCTTTTTGCACTGTCAAGGGCTGAGAGATGGCAAATACACACAGACAGGAAGAGCCCAGTCCCTCTGTCTCCTTGGGGGACAGCTCCACCCTGGTGTGTGGGAGACTTCCCTGTTGTAAACAAGATACACTCTGGGTGTGCTCACCACGCAAGCACACCAATCCTCACATGGTCAGAGGGGTCACCCTCACAAAGCAGTTCAGCTGGTCATCTGTGCTATCACGCTTCCTTCTTATGCCATGTTTGTTCCATGCTGGACCTTCCTTCTGCTCGAATAAGGCTCCCAATCTGCTGGATAGCCCTGCCTACATCAGGACAGGTCTTCTTTCCTTCAGGTGCTGTCTCAACAGCCAGTCAACTCTATAGATCCCATCTTAGACACATCTAGGAAAGTGCTTTGTTAATCTCTGAGGTATTTCTAGACCACTATTATTAATCCTCACAGCTTTTTCTTAATAAAAGAGACTTCCTAAATGCTTTAAAATATTACCAGTATAAAAATGACTAAACATGAATATTCAAGTCAGTTTTTTAAAAGATAATGAATTCATGGAATGTGAAGTTGAGGGTTTTTTGGTTCCCCCCAACAAGAAGGAAAAAAGTTACAGATACAGAAAATAAAACAATAGGCTGAGCAATACCAAATTAACCCAATTTGTAATTAATGAGAGTTGCAGCAACAAAGGGGGGTGATATGGAAGGCAAGAAAGCAAAGGGATAATAAAAGTGAATTCTCTCAGGATACCTCTAAAGTTTGAAAACAGATAGACTGCAGTGATTTGAGACTATCCAAAAGCCATCATTTCAGAATCCAAACCAGAAGCCCCACGAGTAGAGAGGGAGATTGCCTGCAAAGGAAGAGCAGCGAGATCAGCCAGCTACAGACTCGGCAACAGCCCCACTGTTTTCCAGAAGTCCGAAGAACAATGCCTTCACGGTTCTGCAGCTCCAGCTTACCCTTCAGTTCTATTCCCAAACTGTCACTCAGTGTGAAGACAGAAGACACCTTTGAAGTATGTGAAGAAATAGAAAGCTCAGAACCTCAGCAGAATTTTAGGGAGTTATTTGGTTATGTAACAAGGACATAATCTAAGAAAAAGGTGAATTCCTGCAGCCAGAAGTCTTCTTATTGAACGCATCACAGTGGGATCTAAACGTGACAGCTAGACAAGGTTTCCAGAGAGCGAATAGCACATTAGAATAGTTGGGCAGGTTTTGGGGAGGTGGTCATCTGGAAAAGGAAAATTTATGACTGAGGTGATCGAAACAAGAACTTAGAAAAAGGAAAGAAGGCTTGCAAAGTAAAAGAAGAGAAATCAACTTTAACTCAGCCTCAGGAACACTTTCTAGAACTACTGAGGACCAAATGGTCACTGAGAAAAGAAATGTAATTATCGTAGAGGCTTGATGGCTGCTGCGAGCATGTTTCCGGAATCAGAGTAATGGAAATGATACTCATTCGTTCGTCTTTTAAGCATTGGAAAACACTTTCAGGCAATATTCAGCAGTGACTCACTGAATCTCTATCAGGATATATAAGCTATAACCTTAGTGATACAAAAGAAAAGGACAGCTGAGAAAATGGAGAGATGGGGGAAAGGGAAGTAGATGTCTCTGTGAAAATGAAACTAACTGCTTGATCCTCCAAAAATGAACAGTTGAGGAACATAAGGGAATGAGCAGAGGCATGGGGCAGGGGGAAACTGAGCTAAATCCTTCTCTTTCATAGCAATGACTACATAAGCAGCTCTCTCTGTTTGCTTTTCTTCTGCTGTGATAAAACACTGACCACTTCACAGTACACCACAGAAGGAAGTCAGGGCAGGAGGGAGCTCAAGGCAGAGACCTGGATGGAGGAACTGAAATAGAAGCCACAGAGAAATGCTGCTCACTGGCTCGCTCTCCCTGGCTTACTCACATATCTTCCTTATGTAGCCCAGGACCTAGGACTATTGGGGAATGTCACTACCCACAGTGGCCTGGGTCCTCCCACATCAATTGGCCATCAAGAAAATGCCCCCACAGACATGCCCACAGATCTAGTCAATTCCTCAGTTGAGGGGGCGTCTTCCAGTTGACTCTAGTTTGTGTCAAGTTTACAAAAAGCAGTCTTCACAGCAACATTGAAAGTTAAATCCAAAAATAAAAATAAGTATGTACATTTATGAAATGTAGATGAAATTCATTTTTTAAAAACCCGAATAATGAACATGGAATGTAGAACTAAGGATAGACACTAACTTGGACTAACTTGGAAACTTTCCTTTTGAACCTACTTGGAATATTCAGTATTTAGTCACTTTTACACTAGTAAAGCATTTAGAAAGTCTCTTTTTTTATTTAAAAAATTAGAAAACTATGATGATTAATAATGGTGCTTAACAAACTGGATTGAGAAATACCATGGAGATTAACAAAACTCACTTCTGGATGTGTCTAAGATGGGGTCTGTAGAACTGGCTGGATTTAGAGAACACTTGAAGGAGTACAACCCAGTCTAATGTGGACAGGAATATCCAGTATGCTGGGAGCCTGAGTGCAAGAGCAGGAAATGGAGAGAGGCCCAGGATGGAACCAACGTGGCGGAAAAAGGTAACATCCCACTCTAATGTGGATGGGATATCCAGTATGCTGGGAGCCTGAGTGGAGCAAGAGCAGGAGATGGAGAGAGGCCCAGGATGGAACCAACATGGTGGGAAAAGGTAACATCCCACTCTAATGTGAATGGGATATCCAGTATGCTGGGAGCCTGAGTGGAGCAAGAGCAGGAGATGGAGAGAGACCCAGGATGGAACCAACATGGTGGGAAAAGGTAACATCCCACCCTCCATCTCTCTGCATCTTGATGTGAGATGAGCAGCCTCCTCCACTGAAAATGCTCAATGCCATGATGTCCTACCCCACCACAGGCCCAAAGCAATGGAACCAATGACCAGAGTCTGACACCTCTGAAACTGAGAGTCACAGTGAATCTTCCCTTCTCTGGGTTGTTTTTGTCAAGTCTTCTTGCCATAGCAACACCACAGCAAGGTAAAAATGAGTGAGATCATCTAAAAGCAAGTGAATCTGGTCCAGATGCCCTATTTCCATGGTGTTTCCAACCAGGACTGTGAGGGATTGTTACAGCCTTGCCTTGTGTACTTCCTTTAAAAGAAAATACGTCTCACAATGTGTCCTGAACTAACACCAACAAATGAGTGAGTGAATGAGAGAGAGAGAGAGAGAGAGAGAGAGAGAGAGAGAGACTCCACAGCTAAGCCCAAACCAAAGAGAGCCTGCTGTTTCATTCTAGACATCATCTCTGATGACCTCCCATGTGGCCATGACCACTCTGACCATGTGAGGTGAGGGCAGGTGAGGCACGTGGTGAGCACACCCAGAGTGCATCATGGCTCCAAATGAAGAAACCCCGTGTCTTTCCTTGCCTTTCCTCTTTCTTTGCCCTACTTTGTGCTTGTTTTATGGGTGCAAGGATCTTGAATCCCTCTGAGAATATATCCTAATTTACTTTGCTGGAAACATCTATATGCCTTCTGTACAAATGTTGCTTCTTTGAAAGCAACTACCATATTGCAGGGTTTTTTCTGGTCATTGAATGACGCAGAACTATCTTTGAAGCAATTGTAGGTTGTCCAGTCATATTACAGACTGACTGTAGAAAAGCTGACTGGAAGCTCACTGTTGCCAGCCCCCGCAGATTTGTGTTGTGTTTCTTAAGTGAGGGGTCAGCTGTCGCCTGGAAGAAGACATGCAGGAATCCTAAGGGCTTATGTGGGGTCACTAATACCTACATGTTCTTTTCTCCAGAAAGCTTTTACTCTTTCGGGAAACAACCTCATGTGTTAAGTTCTTGGATACTAATTCTGCTTTTAAAGGTAGCTGTTTGTCTGAAACCCAGTCCTTCTGCTTTGAGACCAAGGGTTGTTCATGCTTTTCATCCCCCATGTTTCCTCTGACTGGACTCTGGTCCCCCTAAAGCCATTTCTTTCTTTTTCTTGTGCCTCTAAGCCTCTTGATCTTTTGTGTTGCTGGCTAGCATTTCTTCATTCATTTATTGTCTTTAGATTTAGTTATTGTCATGGTGGTGGTGGTGGTGGTGGTGGTGGTGGTGGTGTGTGTGTGTGTGTGTGTGTAGAGGTTGGAGAACAACTCTCCCAACACCTTGTGGGACCCAAGGATACAACCCAGGGTGTTAATCTTATGCTTAAGTGTCTTTACCCTCTGAGTAATCTCCCTATCTCCCACCCTTATCTTTAAAAACACCTTTAGACCTTGGATTTTCTCCATTTTCTCTTATTTTTCAGTGATGAGCATTTGTAGAATATTTAACTTGTTCTCAGGAGTGGGTAGGAGGAGCTGTGTGAGCCCGGTTTGGGTCAGAAGCTCCTAATCTTACTTTTCAATCGTCTTGTTATTTAAGCTACACTTGCCTTGTAGGTTTGTAATTATGAGAAAAACAAATCCACACTATTCCACCATGAACTATATGTTTATTTTGGAACAATCTGTCTGGCAAGTCGAACTGTAGTGTTAAAGCACACTAAATCCCTCAGTGAGACATGCTAGTATCTGCTTGGAGCAAAGTGCTGGGGCCTGAGAGACCTAGCTGGGTGTGGTATACAGGGGTGTCTTAAGGGCAGGGGAGAGTGTGGTGGTATTGTGTTCCCCAAAATATTGTGCATCCAAATAAACTTATCTGGGGTCAGAGACAGAACAGCCACAATATTAAACATAGAGGATAGGCAGTGGTAGCACATACCTTTAATCCTAGCATTCCAGAGGCAGAAATCCATCTGTTCAAGGATACAGCCAAGCTTAATGACTCACGCCTTTAATCCCAGAGAGTGATGGTAGAAAGTAGAAAGGTATATAAGGTGTGAAGACTAAAAACTAGAAGCACTTGGCTAGTTAAACTTTCAGGCTTTAAAGCAGCAGTTCAGCTGAGATTCATTTGGATAAGGACTCAGAGGCTTCCAGTCTGAGGAACCAGGATCAGCTGAGGAACTGTCAAGGTGAGGTAGCTGTGGCTTGTCCTGTCTCTCTGAACTTCCAGCATTCGCCCCAATACCTGACTCCAGGTTTGATTTTATTAGTAATACCATTTAAGATTCCTGCTACAGGAGAGGTTGTCTCTTCTTGGCTCTGAATTACCCTGACTCTAGGATTAGGGTTCTCCTGGAACTCTCTAGAGCTCAAGGAGTAGCTTTCTTTGGAATCCAGATTGTAAGGAGGCTCATTCAACAGATGGGTCTGTCTGTACTCTAGGCTCATGGACCTAGTCTATATCCTGCTCCACTGGCATGTCCTAGGATATAAGGAAACCGGTGACTGCTGTGGGATGGTCTTTCTGTATGCTGTGGATATGTGCTGTTACCATTGGTTAATAGAGAAGCTGCTTTGGCCTATGGCAAGACAGATTATAGCCAGGTGGTAAGATACAGGGAGAAGAAAGGCAGAGTCAGGGAGATGCCAGCCCGCCACCCAAGGAGCAACATGCTAGCAGACCAGTAATGCCACAGCTACATGGCAAAACATAGATTAATAAAAATGGGTTAATTTAAGATGAAAGAGTTAGCTAGCAAGAAGCCTGAGTCATAGACCAAACAGTTTGTAAATAATATTAAGCCTCTGACTGGGATACTGGTGGGTGGGAAATATTTATCCATCTACAAGTGGCCTTCTCCAACTCTGAGTAGCCTCCTCCATCTCAGAGGAGGGGTCTTACTCCTATCTCCTGTGCTTCTATTGAGGTGTTTGCTGGAAGCCTTCTGAATGAGGTTTACCTTAGCATCCTTTCCTGGGTGAATCATACAGCTCCCAACCAAGTCAGCCATGTAGAGCTGTGAGCTATGCACAAACATGAACCACAGGTGGTAATGTCATGGGTGATGTGGCTACAGTGCTCACATTGTGGGTGATAAGAGTACTGTGGTGACTTCATGGGTAATGAGGACAGTGAGGTGGTCATGAGTGGTGATGACAAAGAGTGATGTGGACACTAAAGTGGTATCGTGAGTGATGAATCTGAATCTTCCTGTTCAGTCACAAGAAAAATAACCTTGATCAAGAAGACTACTTACATCCTTTGTCACCTTTACTTCCATAGGGTGGGCTAGAATGTGAGAAGCTGATTGAGAGAAGAGGAGAGCCTCCCCAGACAAAGTTACTACTGGCTATTAGACCTTCAATGGCAACATGTCTGTCACTACTTCAGGAAGATTTCCTTTCAAGAAGAAACATGAGGTGACTATTAGTAAGTGAGCATGGCTTGAACCATGGCCAAACTCCCACGAACTGCCCTGATGTATCTTCCCTGAGTTAATCTTGTTGACCTACAAATATATTGTCCTTATATCTGGTATAGCTGCCTACCATACCCACCATCAGGGAGCTGGATTCACTGCTGTGACACCTGAAGTTGCTCTGCTGATGTCTATATGGCATCCTCTGGTCGAGGTCCATTATGTTATTAGTATCTTTGCTCACAAGGACCCTGCCTTGCTGTCTTGCTGCATTTGTTCCTTGTCACTCTGATTCACAATTGGCCAGTGTCTATGACTTGGAATGAATAGAAGGAGAGGAGCTCTCTGGGAATGTCTAAGAGGCTGCAAGTTAGGTTTAAAGGTAGCCTCTAGGGAGCTCATACATAATGCCTTACATGAGTGACATCACTACATGGGTGATGTCATTCTGCCTGGGTGATCCCGCTCCAGTTCCCTGGTTCTAAAACCTGGGGAAGTGAACATGACCATAGAGTCACTGCTCTTGTTAGTTCTGAACATCCTGGGCTGATTGCAGTTGAGATAGGGGACAGTGTTGACTTTAAAAGATTACCACATAATGTGTAGGTTTGAGATGAGATGGCCCTGCATGGGGAACATCAAAATCAGGGCCAGGAAGCCTTTTCTAGGAAGGGCAAAGGAGGCATTGGAGACTGGAAATGTTATCAGGATGACTAAGCCAGTTTGTGGCTGCTAAAGTCCACTAAAAGTCAACATGATGACCCTTGAAACACATCAAGTGTTAGGAATGCCTCTGATGCCTTTGCTAAAAAGAAATATCATTAGAGAAACAGATGCCTACAGACCACTGTTAAGACGTTTTAATATTGGACCTTAATTCTTTATGGTTGGATATAGCTGTTTCTAGAAATTCCAATGAATTAGAATCACCACTTGAGTGAACAAATACAGATTACACTCAATGTGTCAAGCCCTGTGTCAAGCTCTAGGGTGCCAAAGAGAGTAGAAGCAAGCTGCTGACCTCTGATTTTGTTTGTTCAGAAGATCCACCTGAGTGACCAGGAGGCTGGGTACAAGCAGTGCTGAAGACCAAGCTCTGGTTAGAAAGCTCCTTTTGATTCTTTAGGGCATCTTTGCGATAGAAGAATGCATGGGACAGAAACATGCTAGAATGAGGCTTCTTGGTTCCATGGCTTTTGGAGGATCCCCATTTGGTACTGGGAAACTATCAAGCCAGAACTTTGCACAATTCTGCATTTTCACTTTGTCTGTTAGTTATAATGTTAAATCCAGTTTGTAAGGGAAAAGCTCTCCATTTTATTCCCTTCACCCCTGATCTCGCACACATGTGCTAGTCTGTTGCTTTGAAAAGGGAAATTCCATCTCCTTCTGCAGATCATTGGACGTCAGGCTTGGCTTATTTGTTAGTTTCTGTTTGCTTGGTTTTCACTTGTGGGTCTTTTCCCATTATTCTTTAAACTTCTTCAGAGTCATTCTGTCGTGTTCACTCCTGTGTCCCTAATGCTTGGACTCTATCTGGCATGTTGAAGATCTTCAATCAATATGGCTTCAATGAATGACTGACTTGGCTTATTGATTGCATGAATGGACATGTGGCCTGGACTGAGAAAGTCCCTGAGGGTCGTCTGATAGTCTTTGTGTACAAGGCCTTTCTTCTGCATTGTCACAAAGTGGAATAGCGCAGAATTCCCAATGGTCTCACCTCTTTACCTAAACCAGTCAGAAAGAGGAAGCAGGTACACAGAGAAAGGAGCTCCTGGGGTATGGTGAGGGCCCCCAGGACAGGAGAGGCTGGCTCAGCCCTCTAGGCTCAGCCTCAACCTTTTCAGAATTGGGGAAATGAGCCCTGAAGTGCCCCTTTTGCAGCAATGAGTGTCCGTCCCACACGGTCAAGACAACCTGACAATTCAAAGAAGGAGGATATGTGAGGGTATGCTAAGATCTTTCAAATACGTGAAAATATTTGGTTGTGTGTGAGGTTTCTTATTTTCTACTCTACAAACTCACATAAGTTCACTATGTGTGTAACTGTTGCTCTCCCCACTTTCTTCTTCACCTTGAAATGGAACCCAGAGCCTGCACCATGATAAGCAATTGTTCTGCCACTGAGCCATTTCCAAGCCTTTGGTTTGACTTTTTACACAAGATCTTGCTGTGTTGAGCAGCTAGCTGTCAACTTGTGATCTTCCTGCCTCAGCCTTCTCAGTGCTGGGATTACAGATGTGCAGTTTCTTACTTGTAAAGGAAGGGTACTTTGGACAAGATGGCTGCTTTGACCATCTGGGCCCTTTTCCCTGTTCAACCTGACCCCCAACTTGTTACCTTCCCTTCAACTTCCTCTGTCACCCAGGTGACCATCTCAGTCTCCTCTATCAGAGGCCCACACTCCTGGCCACCATCACTACCTATTTGTGTGGTTTTGATACTACACCATCCTTGGGTTCTGCTAAGCCTCTTAAATGGTCTCTTGGCCCTGAGCCATCCCTTCCTATCAATGCAAGGCTCAGGGTTACGGAATCATGGGGTTCAAAGTGGCCCAAAGTCTTTATGCATCTTACCTTCTGACTCTCATGAAGTCTCTCCCACTTCCAAATAACCAATCTTCTCCAATAACTACTATGACTTTCCTTTTCCAGTTACCTCTGCTCTTCTGGTTCTCATCTTCTTTCTTTCCTGATCTGACGATAGTAATGGGGTTCCTACTCCCATCCAGCCACCACCGTCCCTCAAATGAAATGTCAAGGGCCAGCCCACAGGTGAGCACAGTGGGAGGGGAAGAGAAAACATGTGAAATTATGATTGCTAGTGTTGCTTCCTCTGGCACAGCTTCCCTTTCACAATAAGCTCTGACTCTCCATTTTTGAGGAATATTATCTTTCTTTTATGGCCCCTAGCCTGCTCTCCTTCAACTCCTACTTATCCATGGGTCCCACAGCCAGGCAGACTTATTTGGGTTCTACATTGATCCAAATATACTTACTGTGTAGTGTGTGTGTGTGTGTGTGTGTGTGTGTGTGTGTGTGTGTGAGAGAGAGAGAGAGAGAGAGAGAGAGAGAGAGAGAGAGAGAGAGAGAGAGAAGGGGTGCCTGCACATTGCTAGTGATTTAACCCAGGGCCTTACACATGCTAGACAAACACTAGAACTGAGCTATTCCCCACCCTCCCCTTTTATTCTTTTAATATTTTGAGATGGTATCTCAGCAAGTTGCGTAGGTTGGTCTTGAACTCACTGTTTAATCTGGTCAAATGAAAAACTTCATATCCTGAGCTGTTAATATTATACACGTGTGCCAACAAATCTGGTGCCAACATACTTGCCTCCTAACATGTGATGTTTAATGCCTGAAACCATACTCCTGAGGGGCATTTGGAAAACAAGGACTCATCATGTGCTACCCTGTCCAGAGGTCTGGTGTTGCTCAAATCCTCAGAATGCTTCAGCTCCTGCAGTAGAAGCAGCTGCACACTGCCTCTTCCTTCCATCAAGAGCCAAGCAGAAATGGCCTGACTGGTCCCCTCCCAGGAGGCACACACCAGGCCCTCAGTGTTAATTGCATTTAACCCAGTGTGGCCCCATGGTTTTTTTTTGTGTGTGTGTTATCTACAGTAACTAACATGTAAACTATGATCATGCTTGGTAATTACTTTCACTTCGGTTCTGTTATTGAGGCCAGGCATGTGTGAGAACTACAGCCCATTTGATTAAATGACAATCACACTGGACATGGGACAGGCGGACTCCTTCTGTGTGCCTGTCCAGCAAGTGTACTGAGCTCTGGGATGATTTGGTCTGCGGATGCTAAAAAGAATGGTAAACACATCGCTAAATGGAAATTTCAATTCCAGCAAATAGAGAATGGCAGAATTTTTAAAGTATAATAATAAAAATGTTCCTTCTCATAAAACTCACCCCTGCTGGAACTTATATCACAATGCTGATAGTTTTGAAAGTCCACGCTAGTGTGTGGTGACGACTTGTTAGTATTTTTTTTGCTTGAATTTTCCACGGGGATTTTGACACATGTCTGGTCCAGTTTGTTAATGCTCTCATCTCAATGGGCTCATTTGGCAGCACATGAGGACAGAGGTCGGTGCCGGGTGCTAACTTGTGGGGTCAGCCCTGCTCAGGCGGGACTTCTACACTAACGAGCTTGGAGAAGTCAGCTTTGCTTCCTTGTTATGTTTTCCACACTGGCGTCCACTGATGCTGTCTGGCACTGCAGACCAGGAGCAATGAGGAAGACACCAGCCTATGGGTGCTGAGGACAGCTGGGGCGGAAGCCTGGTGTGACCAACTAGTCATCACCACAGAGGTCCTGCCAGCAGTGCACTGGTGACTTGTGGTGTCTTCATGGGCATCTCCAAGCTGCTCTGCTGACAACAGCCCTTCACTGGGCAGGGAAACACAGTGGAAGTCCACTGGTTCGGACTTCTCAAAGCAACTGGCTCAGAGTTTGACCAATTCGTGTTCCTCAGAGAGGGATGCCCTGCAGCCCAGGCCCAACTTCTGGGACAGAGGCTCTGTATTCAAAGTAGCCATGGAGTTTTGCAGGCTTCAGATCAGTGAGTAGTAGCCCCATGGGAGCTCTGGGACTACGTCACACTTCAATACCATCCTGTCCCGTCTTTGCTGGTTTGATCCTCAAAGGCTGCTTGCTCCCTGGTGACATTTCTGTCCCTCACAATTGGAACTGAAGTCCCTGAGCAGCCTAAGTGTGCTACTGAGACCCAAATCAGATGGCCAGACTTACCCAGGAACTGTCCCATGAGCTGAGCATGGCTGAAGAGACCTATTTGATCTGTGGTCCATGGTTTCTGTCTTCTCTGTTCCTGGGGCAAACCTGTGGGTGTGTGTTTGTTGGGCACCTCTCTCAGAAAGCTCCTTGCTTTCCTCCACACCCTAGAATGACTTGGTTTTCCTTGAGATTATAGTTTGAATAGGGAGAGTCCCCTTCAGAAGGTCTGTGTATTGAAGGCTAAGTTCTAAGCTTTTGGCTCTATTTTAGGAGGTTTTGCAGACATGAGAGGTGGAGTGTAGCTGGAGGATGTGCATCCCTGGAGATATGTCCTTGAGGGCTGTATTTTGTCCTGTTCATTGGGATGTAAGCAACATCCACTACTCAATCCCACACTGTTCTCCTCAATGTGGGCCCAGAATTAACAGAGTCAAGGAATGTGATCAGAAGGCTTTTGAACACTGAGCTAAAGTATATCTTTCTTCTTCCACTTCAGGAAGGAACTGAAGATGGCAGGTGTTGACCTCAGGGTCATTCTCATTCATGAGGCACCAAACATCCACAAGACCTTTAACTATCATGTCTCTGTCCTCACTAACCTGACACTTTACAAATGGGGAAACTGAGGTCCACAATGGGGAGCTATGAGAGATAAAACTAGAAATTTCGTCCTTAGGCACTGGTGTGCAACCTGGGCATATATCCTGGAAGATATTCCTGTGAGGGGAGATACTCACTCTTATCATGTGACTCAGGGAGGGTGTAGAAAATGGGACAGGTGGATATAGGGTAGAGATGGGCTATTATTGATGAACTGTGTGTCTCAAAGAAACCAGTCTCCTGGGCTGGGGTCTCAGAAGTGCTTTCTGTCCTGTGCCACAGGACAAAACCCTGGCACTGTCACTTAATGTGCCTGCTGCTCTCAGATCAAAGGAGCACCATATCTATCACTGTCGGCCACTCTGTCATTATCCTGGGTTTGTGACGGTGTGGGTATTTACCCCTAATTCCTGAGACCTGGGCTTCTCTGGACTGAGTTTTGGGACCATTAATGGTCATTCCTATTTCTTGGAGACTGAAGTTACTCTCCACAGCTCAGGGGTCACTTGACATGAGCAGGCTTGGTAGAATAGGTCCAAGGCCTGGCCAGCTCTTATGGCACCACAGAAACTCATTCTAGAGGGTTCTGCAGTCTGAATTGAATTCCTCTGTTTCATCCTCACACATTTTATTCCTCCCTCCCTGCATCCTTCCTCTCCTCTGACTTCTTCCCTTTCTGCTTTTCTCTCCCCATGCCTTCATTTTACTCAGTTGAACTGCTGAAGCAGGAAAAAGACTCTCAATATTATAGAAGTAGTGAAAAGAGCCAATACTTCTGGAACATTCTTTGTGAGTTCAGTAGGTTCAACACAAACAGACCCCCCCCCTCACACCCCTACTTTGCACACACATATTAGGGCAGTAGATACATAGAACAACGGATGGCAGAAGATGTCTTCTGGCTGTCAGCTCTTAGGCAAGCTTAAGCTGTTCTTAGGTAGGGGTGCTCTTGCCCCCAAGCACACCAAGAGTGTGAATAGCAGCGTCCCTGTCCCCTGTGTGGTAGGTGTTGGCAGGAGCTCACTTGAGCTTGCTTGCAACTGAAATGTTTCTTCCATCAGTGCTTGTCAAGTGAGCTCTGCAGATGAGTCAGGAAGCAGAGGCCTGATGACTGCTTGGCCCCACATGCCTGGGAGTCGGCAAGGACCCCTCAGCTGTCTGTGCTCATCCTCTATCACCCTAGAGAGCAATCAAGTGTTCTCAGCTTTCCAGGGGGTGGGATGGTAAGTTCTAAGAAAAATGAATCTCAAAACAGCATCCCTTAAAGATGCTGGATTCTCCTAATCCAAAGAAAGAATAAAAGCCTTAGAAAAACGTTCCTTTTCTAATGTAAAGATGTAGTGGACAATAAGGTATGTCTCTGGAAAGATGACATATGTCCCAACCCAGCTGCCCACTAAGGAGTAGCTGAGCAGCAGCTCTGGCTTGGGAATAGACTGGGGACCCCTTGTCACAGTGTACAAAACAGAAAATGCCCAGATCTATGGCCAGGGCTCTACCATGCTTCACTTGTGTACAAAACTTGACTTTACCTTCCTTGTTTTCTTCTTCTGTTGAGGTCCTAGCTTGGCCCTTCCCTGGCCTGGCATTAGCTCACCTTCCCATGATCCTCTTGTTCCTGGAGATCTTCAGCTTTGTGGCTGGGACCTCTCTGCCTGCCTTGCTGATTTTCTCTCTCCTGTGCACCCATCTGAGTCTGCTTTTTCAGAGTGTCCTTCCACACCAGATCCTTCTATCTCCTCCTCCCAGAAGTATTACTTCTGCTTCATAATTAGGGAACTACATATCATCTCTCTGGTAGGATCTAATCTCTGTTCTCAGCTTGACCATGAGTTCCACAGGCAGGAACCATGCCCAGCTCACCCTTAATCTGAGCATAAAGGTGAGGAAGCTCAGTGTCTACCTATTCATACTTGAAGAGCACTACTCATTCTGTGAGTGGGGTTCCTGAGTGCCAGGCTCTTTGCTGTATCTGATGCTTTGGGGCGAAGGAGGCTCTCAAAATGAAACTCAAGTCTAGAGCCAGCTGGAGATGTCCATAGGGTGGTGCTTCCCATGGGCCACCACTCTGGGTCAAGCTCACCTCAGTCTGGAAGCCACTAGTAAGATTCATTGCTTCCTGGCCACCAGCATAGTGTCCTTGACATTGTAGGGCATCTCTGGAGGGATGCACAAGGCTGCAGGAGGTAGGAAGATCACATCTTTGTCAACAAGTCACGTTGACTCTAGCCAGGGTGTCCAGCTGCAGGAACAAAACACTCTGCTCTTTTCTCTGAAAATGCGGGTAAGAGCTACTTGTCTTGATACTGTGTGCCCCTGCTCCCCCACCTCCACCCCCGATTTCCAACATGGTCAAACCAAGCAAAAAAAAAAAAAAAAAAAAAAAGATCTCAACTCACAATGGAGCAACTTCCATTTCAGATCAGTTTCTCCTCCTCTAGCATGGTCTATTTATTTTTATTGGTTTGTTTCTCATTAAATCCTTCAATTACTCTGCAGTGTAAAATGGCGAAATTATTGGCACATGCCACCTCCATCATGTATCTGAGTTTGCTTATTACACTTGCAGAAAATGCCTGAACGGTATTTGCTTCTGCTGTGGGTTGAGACGGAGTTAATAAATATTATTTGGTGGTTTTTTTTTCCCTGAGAAGCACTGCTTTTCTTGATTGTTTTTACAGTTGGATTGGGAATATTGATTAATTCACCACTGTTACAATAATTGTATACAAGGAACAAAAAAAAAAAAAATGCAGAGGTAACATTTCATCAGCTTCAGCAGATTAATTAGTTGTAGGAGATTAGGCACAGTGTTCCCGGGAAGATTTGCATTTAGAGGAGGCAAAAGTTTCTTCCTTTTTTAAACCTTCCAAAAAGCCAAGGGAATATAATAGAGATGTCCACTTTTAGCCACTCCATATATAACCCCAGGCCAACCTGGGGCAGAAGCACATGAAAAATTGTGAGATCAAATCATTGGGGGTTGGGCTGTAGAAAATCAAAGAGTACAATCATGCCAGCCCAAATCCAGAATTTAAGAAAAATGAATTTGAATATTCAGATGATCTAACGGAAGTTCCCAGAACAGATTTAGTGTGGCTTCTTCAGCAGGAAAGCCTTTTCTGATGCATTCTCTAATGCCATGTCCTGTGCACCCATATTTTCCCTGTGCTGGGAACTTGAAGAAGAGAAGAGTCATTTTCCTTCTGTGTAGGGACACAGGGTGGGGAAACCCATGAGACCTTCCAGCTCCAATTCCAGGCCCTCTACCTTCAATCTAAGCACAGTGGAGAAATACATGCTGAAGGCTAGGCGTCATCCAAATTTGCTGATCCAGGTCGGATCACTGGACATGATAGGGATTTCCCTGAAGTGGGTCCATGTACCTGCTTGTCCCTGCTCAGGAACCTGTTGCTCTTCCTGACCATCCCAGCACTTGGTGGCTGCTTTCCACACACAGTTGATGGGAGTTTTCTGTTTTTCAGGCTATAGACAGTCACACGATGCTCGAAGCATCCTGTTCCTTTCTACCCAAGTGTTTCTCCAAGATCAGGGCAGCCTATCTTGGTGTTTGGTTTGTTTGTCTATTCTGTGTGCTTGCCAACTTATTGGATTTTATTTTTATTTAGCCCCAGACTAGACATATGAGAAAGACATTTTATTTTACATATATGTGTAAAAAAATTATTATATATGTGTGTGTGTGTGTTGATTTTTTCCAGTATCATTGAAATATAATGGATAGATGGGATTGTATTTGTTTCTAGTATATGCTGAGATGACTTACATAAGTACACCCTGTAGGATGAATACTGCATCAATTAATTAGCATTCATCACTTGTTACCTTTTTACTGTGTTAGAGAAAACCCCTCTTCAGTCCCCTGAGCACCTACTCAGCTTCTAACTAAATGTTGAAACCTTTAGCCAACATCTCTCTATTTTCTCCATCTGTGACCAATTTCTGTCAAGTGGGCTTCTTTTACTTCAGAGATGGCACATATAAAAGATACTGTAGATTTTCTTTTAGGTATGTGTACATGCATGCATATTCATGTGTGTGCAGGTGCACATGAGTGCACAGGTGTGTATGTACCAGTGGAGGCCAGGAGACCACCTCGAGTATTTTTCCTTAGGTACCATCTCCCTAGATTTTGGATACAGCTCTCATTGGCCTGTATCCCACCAAGAGCCAAGGCTGGCTGATCAGGGAAACTCAGGGACCCACCTGTCCCTGTCTCTACCATTTCAGCACTGAGATTACAAAGCACACTGCAAAAACCTAGCTGAACATTTTGTCTATTTTCTTTGTAACTTGTCTCAGTTACTTTTCATTGGCTGCATTAAGGATCCTGCAAAGTCAATTGAAGGGAGAAAGCATTTGTTTTGGCTCACAGCTCTATGATGTCATGGTGGGGAAGTCATGGCAGTGGTAAAGAAGGCATGGTATACGGAACAGGAGTCTGGTTGATGATAGGGAACTTCTCAGGAAGTGGAGAGTGGTGAATGCCTGCTAGTGCTCGGCTCACTTTCTCTACTGGCCCAGAGAATAGTTCTTCACCATTCAGAGGGGACTTCCTTTATCAGTACAATCAAGATCATCCCATGTGGACCTGCCCAGAGATCAGTCTAATGTAGACAATCCCCCACAGATGTGTTAGATGTCTACTTCACAGAAAACTCCAAAACCTGGCAAATTGGCAGTTAACACTAATCATTGGACATGGTTTGGGGATTGAACCAAGTCCTTGGCTTGCAACACGTGCATTTTACTGCTTTACTGACTGAGCTATCTCTCTAGTCTCTAGGCTTCTTTCTAGGCTAGGTTGTGGAGAGTTGATGGCCAGGCATCTAGGTAAATTTCATAAAGTCACTCTCTTCCTTATTACCAAATTCCCTTAAAGAAATAGGTGGACAGACCCTCAGATCATTTCCTCTATACAGTTGATCACACTTTGTAATCATGCCCATCATTCTCTCTCTACCCTGTTTCTTTCTCCAATGCTGAAGACAGAACTCCAGGGTGCTATGAACACCAGCCAAATGCTCTTCCCCTGAGTTATATCCCCAGTCATATATTTATTCTTGTTATCTATATTTATTGCATATGGCACAATGTTTGATGAACCTTTAGGTAGCGAAAAGATGACTCCTGCGAAACCACAGGAGATTAGAGCCCCTAAGATCTAGAGTTCAACTTTAGAAATGGCTTGGCTGGAGGCGGAGCCCCGTCTTTGCTTGTGAAGTCAGAAGCCTTGCTCAGGAATCTGAGGTTCCATTTGCTCCAGGCCACTTTGCACCAGTTATCATAGCAGCTTCCTGATAGGTTTCACAGGCTGCCAGAGCACCTGTGCTGTGGCTAGGCTGGGCAGGCAGTGCTGGACAAATAGACATCTCAGAACCTTGGTTTTTCAAACAAGACCACATAATCCAGCCTTCACCTTGAACAAACTGGTCATTCTGCACTAGTCCCTGAATTTTGGATTGTATAGATTTCCCCATCTTATTACTGTGAGGAATCCCAAACCCACAGGAGACTTTAAAAGAGAACAAAGAATATGCCCCACCCTTTACCCCTGACACTGTTTCATGGCACTGTGTGTGCTTTCTGAAGCATCTAAATTGAGTTACAAATACCACATCATTTCACCTCAAACACTTGAGCATACACAGGAAGAGCAAGGGCATTTTTTTCCATGTTGATTGGGGTGGGTCCTGGGTACAATGTCGCTTAGAGCATCAGCAGAGGTAATTTGACTTTGGCTTTGATTCTAGTAAATGCTGTGGATTCAGTCTTGTCCACATGCCCAGAGGTTTTCACAGTGGCCATGTGTAACAGAATACCCAATCAAGCTTGGATTACAAGTCTTTCCTCTGGACATAGGGATGAGAGGAATGACCATACACCTTTCCAGTCCTCTGAGTGAAATAAACCTGTTTTGACTCAAGCTTTCTTAACTGATGTGACAAGCCAGTCTCACTACATTCTGCCTCTCTGTACAGCCCATAAAATAATCCCAGCTTTTTTCCAGCACAGAGGGGAATCTTAGCTGTGTTTGGGACCAGGCCCTCTGAAAGCAAACTCCCTAAATCCCTTCCTCCAGCTGTGCAGGAGGCCCTCATGTAGGGATGGCCCTTTTCATGTGTTTACAAACACTCCTCCCCCACCCCAACTCTGGTCTTCATCAACAGTTCAGTGGGTCAGTCACTTGCTCATCAATACCTGCTTTCTACTTTCTGGGTTTGGCCCCTTAACCTAGACCCAGGGTAGACATTTGCCTTGTTAATTCATCAGTAGAAGAGTTTAGTTTCCATAAAGGATGGGAGATGCCTCATATGTCTGTGTCTGTCTGTCTGCCAGGATCTACAGTATAATTAGATAAGGGATGGAAGCCTGGGAACAAAATGACCAGCCTAGATTTTCCTGTGGTTCAGCTATTTGGTAGATTATTAAATTTGATTTTTAATTTAGAGAATGGAGAATTCTCCCTCCTCCCCCAAAGGACAACACTTTCATGTGTTAAGTGGGAGGAAAGATGTGCTCACAGAGCTATTGGCTAGAAGAAAGAGAAGGGAGGTTCTGGGACCTCACCAGCAGAGCAAATGCTTGGTGTTTCTCATGGCTCAGATGCCAATGATACCGTCTGTTCCTCAGAGGCCTAGACCCATGGTTAAAATACCAAAGGGTAATGTGCACAGCAGTACTAGAACGTTCCTGTATCTGTGTGGGCTGGGCACATTACCACTCTGTTTTGTTAGGGGCCCTGCCAGTCTGAATGCCTAGGAACTTGCTTGACAGTCTACTTCCCAGGAGAAAAGAGATCCTCTTTGCCACTGGGGGAGGGATTAGAAGGAAGAACCTTGATAGACAAGACTTCTTGCCCCAGTGTCTCATTGCTCAGGCCCAGGACACAAGAGTCAATGCTGGATACATGTATTGGAAGGACAAGGCCAAGCTGGAACTGGGCAGGAGGACAGTCCAGCTGGAGCAAAGAGGCTCCAATGGGGCCTGCCCCAGAAAAGCACTGGCGTTTAAATTTCCTGCCAGGTTTTGAAGCATCCGTTAATTTCCTTCCCTTCCTATTTGGCACTGGATTCCGCACTCTCTGCTAGATGCGCACAGCATCTGTGGATGTAGTCGAGGATGGCCTCGTAGAGCCGATCGATGATGCGAAGGGGACTTCACAGCACATTTTTGATGAAGCAAATCCCATCTCTGGCCTAGCAAGATGGTGCCTGAGTGGGGGAGGACAAGGGCTGGGGGGTTATCCCTAGCAGAATCACTATCTGCCTCTAATTGGTCTTCCACTTTGCAAAGGAAAAGGAAATTAACATCCAGGATGCAGTTTTTCTAAGTAAACCTGTGATTTCCTACTCAGATGCCTCAGTATGCAGATAAGTGGCCAATGCCTGTTCAACTCACCAGGGACATGATGCCAACAGTTAGTGCAAACAAACTCCCACACAAACATCTGGGGCCTGCCAAAGGAGTGGTGGGGGGAGTCCCAGGAAAATAACCTTCAGGTTCCCATCTCTTTGCTTCACAAAAGGCCTGTGTGTTTCATTCAGGAAGTGGGACACTTCTCACCTCTAACCCAAGTGTCCTCACAAATTGGACCAGGGGAAACATTTTTTGGTCAGACAGGAAACCAAAGCAAGATACTCCATATGGAATTTCTGAATCTGACCCTCATGCTTTCCATCACAAGTTGTTAAAAAAAATACATGTACCAGCCATATGGAGGCCTGTGTACATGTGTGTGTGTGCATATTTGTGCATGCCATGCCTTTGAGTATGTGCTCATCCCAGCTTTTCTGGACACACACTCAATGTGCCTGCTGGCTGAATTGTTCTGTGAGGGTGACACTGGGAGTCTCAGGGAGAGGCAGGCTGAGACAGAAATCTCCATCACTCTGGACAAAAACATTTAACACTCTTTGCCTTGCTCCCAGAAACAATGGAAAGCATAGTTCAGTAAAGTGACTGGATACTGCCAGAGATTCTCTTGACTGTGTGAAGTGGTTGGAACTGTCACTGTTGTTAGAGAAACTATAGCTTGGGTACCACAATATTCCATGGGGAACAGCATCTGGGAACTTCTGCTTTAAGCTACATCTGCTTGCTACTCACAGCAGCCTGGTGAGGGGGGTCATCAGCTGCCTTTCAGAGCATGTGGCCCCCATGTCACACGGCCTCTGGAGCTCCTTGAGCTGTGCCTTCCGTGCTGGGAAATGGGGAAATGTTCTCCCCTGTGCTACAGGTTGGACTAAGACCTGGGGTGAGCGTGCAGAACCTGCTGTTGCTTTTGGTTTTGTGGCACTGGCTGGAGTTCTCAGAAGAGCCACTGTCAGTCCATTTGATTGACTGAAGGTCATCCTGCTCCTGTGCAGCAGTGTGTAGCATTGCTGACCAGAGGGGTTGCAGTTGAGGAGGGAGAAGATGCTGCCCCAGGATTGGATGGTACCCAGACTCACCACAGATGGATGAAATCAGACTCAAGTGATCTCTGCATACCTCTGCTTCCTTGTCCTAGCCTGAGTGGTGGGAGCTGCAATGAGGCTGCATTACCACGTTATTTCTCTTGGGAAGCTGACTGTCTGCTGGCACTTGGGCCTCAACACTCATGGCTATGATAAGAGTTAACATTGAGGCAGAGGCTGACACAGCGGTGTCCCATGCTGCTCTGTCTTGGGAGATGGCCATCCTTATTGTTACCCTTCCAAACCATCTGTAATAGGCACTTCTCCAATGAGAAGCCAGTTGGCAAGCATCTGTGGGTGTAGCCATGGCAGGGATTCTAGAGACACTTGGAATCCTGGAGCTGCAGACACTGCCTGAGTGTAGACCTGGGTTTCCCATGGCCAGCAGGGCAGTCTCCAGTCAGTCAGTGCTAGGATGCGGGGCCAGCCACGTGAACACCACTATCTCTCCTGCAGGATTCCGGAGCTGTGTTATGACTATGATTTGGTAATGGCTTTGAGTTTCTGCACCCTGAAGGTGAATGAAAAGAAAAGGAAACCCAAGAAAAAGTTTAAATCCATGGAAGAATCTGAAGACGGCTTGGAGAGCGCATAAGAGTGGACTCTGCGAAGCAGTCCACCCCAAAAGGGTTTAAAACACAGCCAGGAATTTTGGATATCCAGGCTGGGGAAAGTGTGCACTCAGCAGAACTCGGCGATACCAGCTTGGAATAGTTTTAAATGTCTCATCCCTCATAACGAGATTATTCAGTACAATGTCATTTGCCGCTACTGACATTTTCTTTAAAGTCATAAAGGCCTGCATAGTAATAAAAGGGCTCGGAATAAAATTAGGAATATCATGTATAAATTATCTTTAACCTTAGCTTCATTTGGACTGTGACTTTTTAGACCTGATCAATTTTCATGAAACTATCCACATAAAACTGTGAAAAAATATTTGATCCCTGGCTCTCGTAAAGGCAGTAGTAACAAGTCGGCTACTTTACCTCTGGTTAATGGCGCTGTTGGTGTCAGTCTCTGTGGGCGATGCGGGAAAGCGGGGGGATCATTTTGAAATTTAATGTAATTTCCCAGAGCATTGTTAGGGAAAACATCTCCACCAGCATGCATATTTTATATAAGTGCTGCGTAGTCAAGGACATTCTGCAGCTCACTCCATTTTCTGCTTAGTTGGGAAAGCACTCTCAGGACTCAGGCACTTCCCCGGCTTTGCCAGGGTGTATTGCCTGGGTGAAGTGGCTGCATCTTCCCTTCAGCTGAGGTGACTCACATCCCAGGCAATCCCCTGGACCTGGGAGGGCAGCCGCCTGGAGCTGCAGAACCAGCTTGGGGAGTGTAACCAGGTAGACATCCAATATATCCAGGGCCGAAAGCACAGGATTGAGAACAGACTGAGAGGGCAGAAACTGTGCCTGGGGGATCTGAAGTCCCTGGAAGGGACTCTCAGCCACATGTGCTCCTTATCATTACCTAACTTTCCATGCAAATACTATCTTGGGAAACCTTAGAGAGGGAAGGAACGTCTTTTGGGGACCACAGAAAGATGAGATAACAAATTCCTAAGTTCCTGAAGGGTGACTTACCCTTCCAGCACTTCTGCTTAGAGATTCAGAATGTCAGCTGAGCCCAGGCTCAGCTTTCTTCTCCACATCCCTGCCTACATCATCAGCTTCTCTCTGTGCACAGCGGGGCTCTTGGTGATCTGGGAGGCCAGAGCTGAAATCGGCCCTGTGCACCCCCCCCCCCCAAGGCTGCACAGGGTGCCCAGGGCAATGACACTTGTCCTGTCCAGCCACCCCCACCCTCTCTGGTAAGACTGTGAGTGAAGAGAACCGAGGTCAGTGGGTTCAAAGCAAGTGGAAATTCTGCCATTACTCCCTTCATAATCCAGACATTACGTTTATAGACCTCTCCTCCAGATGGTTCCCAGAGGGCATTTGCAAATTTAACAAACTGTGCCTGAGAAGTCCAGCCACCTCTCAGGTGGACAATCGTAACCATTGAACCATGGTCCCTCCCAAGGCCCCTACACAATCCACTCAGGCCCAAGTTCAAAGCAGAGCCTTCTATCAACCAGGACAGTTCAGTATACCCTGCTGCCTCTCAGAGACTCAGGCATCAGAAGCAGCCTCAGCACCGTGACCAATCAGCCCTTTAGCCTCTGAGGGAGCCACCATCCTGAACACCTGTGACATGAAAATGGGATGGGTCTATCCCATTCACCCAGCTCAGCATCTTCTTGCCCCCATGATTCTTGACTGGAAGCTTCTGATTATCTAGGATACCTTACCCAGCCTGTTTCAGGGTGTACCTCCTCCTGAAGAATCTGGTGATGTGCAGCCTTCTGGCTGTGGCTGTAGAAGGCTCTTAACATGATAAGTGACCCTGAGCACACAACCCAGAACTAGCCTGTGCAGGGACATATGTTTCCCTTTCTGACAAGGCAGCCTGCTTTGAAATCTTCTTTTCCTAGAACCACGTGGAAGAAGGGAACTGGGGAATGGCTAGCCAAACCTATGAAGATTGTCCTAGGCCATTCCTTTACCTCATTCCTGGGTTTAGATTATGTACAGAGGAATGTTTCTTCCACATGGCAAATCCTATATGCTCCTTATCAAAGAGCATCTCAGTATATAAACCAGTATATACTCCCCACCATTCAGTATTAAGACACTATCAGCTTTGAAGAAATCATTAGTGAGGGTCCCCAAGCTCCTGCTGCCCATTGGGCCTAGCTATCTGCAGCTTGGCCTCCACCTGGCACTAAGGTTGAGAGGTGAATTAGATTCCAAGTCTAGACCAAGTCTAGACTACCTGCACTCCTTTGGCATGCCCCATCCTGGTGAGCATGTCCTCAGAGAGTCCTCTGCAGAGATCTCATTTCTGACAGCCCTCCTTGGCTAGTCCTGTATCCCACCAGGATGTGGCTAGGGGCAGGATGATGTCTTGGCCTTGGATTCTTAAAACCTCCTTTTGTCAAGATTCGAGAACCAAAATCACAGGGGAATTTGGCTTCTCAGGCTATAAAGGAGATGATGAGGAAGGGTTTGCAGGGCAGTCTAGGGACCATAGGAGCAAAAGACAGGGTTTTGATGTTGTTCTCAAGATAAATTCTACATGGTGCTAAGAGACACTCCACCTCATAGTCAGAATTGTCTGATGCCCATGCACCCATCCAACTGATGTTTCTTGACTCTGTGCTACAGACAGGCAGGCTCTCTAGGGTGGGCTTGCTCTCCTGGGGTCTGAGCAGGCACACATTTATATGCAGGAACTGTGGAATTAGCCCACCAGATAGATAGTCCTGAGAACTCAACCAGGGTCTTTCCTGCCACCTTTATCTCTAAGCACATGGTATATGCCCCAGTAAAAGAGGGACTATATAGTTTTCCTGGGATAGGGCAGTTATCAGTGTACCATTGCCACAAGAGAATCATACAGCCACCATTTCCTAGGTCTGCTCAGTCTCAGGCCCACAAGTGCTCTGCCTGAGTCACACCAGCTCTTCATCTGTCTCTTGAGACTATGGAGAAAGGGACATCCCAGGGTTCCCCATATGGTGGCTTCCTCCTAGGCCCTGTCTTGGTAGTTGGGGGCAGGGATCGATGGACAGGCAGGGAAGCACAGGCTGCTCTCTTAGCTTGGAGCAGGCAGGCTCTGAGACCAGTGCATACAGAACTGTACAACTCCCTCCAGAGGGATGAAGAGGGTGGCAGCGACCTGGGTGGTATATGCTTTCTGGATTCAATTCTCCTCAAAATTGCTACATTCTGGGGAAGGTATTTCTCTAGATTCTGGCTGCCCTTAAAAAGGGGACCCCACAACTGCACATCTCTGTGATTAATAAAAGATGCAGGCCCCCCACAGGAGCCCTCTACCCTGTAGACCCATCAACATGGCTGATGCCTGGAATGAGGCTGTCATCTGTGGGAAGCCCCTCCTCCTTGGATCCCAGTTTCTTCTAGTCCTGCTGGCATGTGAGTTCTGGCACTGAGCCATGTCCTTCTGGGGGCCAGGAGAGCTGGCTAGAGAGCTTGATTGCCAAGGGCCAGCATCAGACTGCAGGTGCCCTTGATTTATGAGACAGAATGAGTGCAAAGCATTGCAACCAGGTGACATTATGTTCCCCCGTGACCCACATCAGCCTTTATCTGTATCCACCCAAGGAGGCCTATGCGGACATTTGCCTTAGGAAGCATTTCCCTAGTAAGTGTTTCCTTTCCCATGCCCACCAGTCTTGTGTGGAGACCTATCCCTTGAAGGGGTCATCACCTGGGTAGGGGAGAGAGGTTTTCTGTGGGGTCATATGAAGGTGAGAACATGGATACAGGCTTGTCATCAGTGTGAGTAGTTGTCCTAGCTCATTTTCAGTTGCTATAGCAGAATACCACACACTGGATCACTTATAAAAGACATAGTTTACTTAGGTCCTGATTCTGAAGTCCCTGGGTTACCCAAGGGCATGGGGTTGGCACTGCCATGGCATCTCCTGTGTCACAACATGGCAGAAAGTGTCACATCGCATTAAGTCAAGGGCATCCACTGGAGAGAGAGCTTGACTTGATCATAAAGTCCAGGCAGCTAGTGTACTCCTTATTTCATGGAAGACACAAGCATCCTCCTGGCTTCCTGTTGGGCCCCACCTCCAATCACTGCCACCCTGGGCACTAAGGTTCAAACCCATGAACTTCTGAAGGATACATGCAGATCTGGTGGACAAGGGTCTGAAACACAGGGGTTGGTTCTGTTACTCATACTAATACCATGTTGACCTCTAACCTCTAAGCCTCTCCCTCCCACCGAGGATCCGTTTTTTTCTTACGTGTGGGTGTGAAGGAAGATGATGGCTGGACTCAGGGTCCCTCTGGTTGGGAGGGATGATGGTTTGAATAGGAATGGCCTATAGTCTCATAAATTTGAATGCTTGGTTTTTTAGGGAGTGGTACTACTTGATGGGATTAGGAGGTGTGGCCTTGTTGGAGGAAGTGTGTCACTGTCTGCCAAGCTTCACACCACGCTAATAACACATTAAACCCCTGAAACTGTAAGCAAGCCCCAGTTAAATGCTTTCTTTTATAGGAGTTGCCATGGTCATTGGGTCTCTTCACAGCAGTAGAACACTGATGAAAACAGGAGGTCTAGTCAGCAGGACGAGAGAAGCTTCAAACCTTGCGCAGATGATCGTTTCAAAGAGAGAAAGGGACCCTGAGAAGCTGTCTCTTCCCTCCAGGCTTGATCATGATAATGGCCGCCTCTGTGAGTGTTAGTTCCACTAGTGGCCAACTGCCATTCACCTTTTCTCCGATGAGGCATTTGTCTCTTTGTCTCTTTTGATGCAGGTTCTGTCTGTATGGGTGGACATGGGCCAGGCCTTTCCAGGGGGTTAGACAGACTCATAGCTCTGAAGACATTCAGGCTCCTTGTGCGCATGTGTGCGGGACCTAAGGCTAGAAAGGGGTAGAAGAGCAGCCAGGGTAAAGAAGACAGTGAGGTGGTTTGGGTGGTACTTGGCAATGGTTGAGGATAGTGTGGCTAGAGGGAGAGAGAGCGGAGGGCCTTCAGATGTCCAAACAAGAGAGCAAACTTGGTGACTCTGAGGAACTGTGAGGGGCTCGCAGGCTGCAGGGGCTGGCACACTGAGCAGTGGGGACTAGAAGAGGCTGGAGGAACAGGGCCTGACCTAGGGACACTGAGTCTTGGGGCCTGCAAGGGGGATCGATGTTTAGCATTAGAAAATAGATACCTGGCAGTGTCTTCTATGAGTTCCTTACTTTTCTTCTTCCATCAGCAGTGAGTATCCCCACCAGGTCCCACTCTCCTTTCCCTAATGGCCGCCGGCTCCTTTCATTGCCTATTTACTGCAGGAAGGGTGGTGCACAACTTCCAGCTGCTCCTCCCTCTTCTTCCCTCTCCTCTCTGTTATCTACAGAGGAGGCAGGCCCCATTCATGTGGCCTCCTCCCCAAGGGCAGACAGCATGAAGGGACATGCAAGGGCTTGCTGCTGGTAGAGAGCAGGCTGGAGAAAAGCTGGTGACCTGCTTAGTTGCATGCACATCTGTCCCCAGACTCTGTATCTTTTTATTCCCTAGCGCCATCCACAAAGGGCCACCTATCTGGCATCTAATAAACACTTGTGGCACTGAATGAGGTGCTCATGGGATGTCCTGTCTTTTGGTAGTGCTAGACCTTGCCATGTACCTGAATACTTGACTTATGTTTTGAAAAGGCAGAGGTCCTGTCCACACATGGACTCACAGCTGAGGTGTTTTGTTGTATTTTGAGAAGGTGTACTTGGACTGGAAAAAGTTGTTTGCAAACTGCTGGCTCTCTGAAGCAGATCATTCCTTACAGTCAGGAGAGCCCACTAAAGAGTTAATACCACAATGGGGACTTTTCCCTGGTGCCTCCAACTCTGAATGCTAGCCATCGGCTGGTGACTTTTCTGTGAGACACAGTGACATCATCAATAATAGTGTTATAGAGAAGAAATAGAAGCCATGTTAATTTCAAGGTCCATTAAAACCCCAGGGTTTTTTTTTTTTAAATCAATATTTCTTGGAACATAAATGGGAAAAAATTGGTAGGAGTCAAAATTCTATTTTAAACTTTTAAGTGTATGACCAGCAAGGGATGAAAGTATTGGCCAAAAAATAATAAAACGCCTTGGAGTATTCGATAATCCCCTTCCAAACTGCTATGCTCAGGAGTCAGTTATTTAAAACTTGGAGGGGGCAGATTCCTGTCACAGGTGGTGTTCTTAATGGAAAGCTGACTTTGACCAAAGGAAGTGTCTAAAATGATAGAACCCATTGTCTAATCAGGGGATGATGCCTCTGCCCATAAGCCTGCTCTTCAGAGAGGAAGAAGGGGCTGTAACTGAATGGGGGTGGGGGGTAGGGCATTAGGTTTATGAGAGGAAAGGGAGCACCCACCATCTGGTTGAAGTGAGGAACCAAGAATCCTACACATAGTTAACATTTGCTGAAGGAAGGCTTCTCGCTTTTCCCATCTGTAAACCTATGGCTGTCTGGGACCATGACCCCAAAACACAGTTTTAGTAATGCAAAAGGTATGTCCTAAACTACCCTGTAACCCTGGTGGTTCTCACTTTTATCAGATGATAACCTCAATCTAAGGCACTTCTGCCTGAGCCACCCTGTCATCTCACCTATCAAAAAGAGACAAAAATGTTGCTTAGGAACCTCGGGATATAACTTGAGAGCCACCCCAACAGCACGCATGGCTCATGCTCAGCCATCTCATTGCCATCCTTCTCTGAGAGTCACACACATGTTCTCTGGATTGCTTCATTGTTTCTGAGCCACTTTCTATTTTTAATAAATGTAACTCTTGCACCATAGTAGGTATTTGGAAATTCATTCCTGCACTGAAGCTAAGGATCCAGTTTTACCTGCTTAAATGTTCTTAAAAGTTGAGATAAATTTTCAGGCTACTGCAGTTAACAGAATGGGACTATGTTTCCATCCCCACTGTCACTGATATGCCCAGCTACTCTGTGGGAGATTGTGGCCCTTCTCACAACTGTCCACAGAATGTTCTTGAATGATTAACAAAATATCTGATAGACTTCACCTTCCAGAGGATTTCTGTCTTTACACATGAGAGGTGACTCCAGTGTCCTCTAGACTGTTTGAAGACTACTTGATCACAGCCTCTGTCGGCTTGCTGTGTGTCAGCAGACAGTAGACAGCAGACAGCACAGCCTCAGAAAGCTGTACACACAGCTGTGCATTACTTGTCCTGGGAGAACTTGAGGCCTGTGATGTGCTTAAGGGAGGGGCCTCTCATGCCTGGTTTTGGGCAGCTCAGTCATCTGTGGAGAGTTATTGGACCCTTAGATTTGATTTACTCTTTCCTTCACGGGATCAGCTCAGCCTGGACTTCCAGATACCATGTAAGACCAATCAGGATTCAGTGACACCTCCACTCTGGCAGGTATTGCTCCTCTCAGTGAACCGCACACAGCCCCAAGAGTTAAGAGCTGCAATGTAGAACACCTCTCTACAGAACAGGGCAGAGAATTCTGAGTTGCCCAGAGCTCCTGCCCTTTGGCCTGGAGCAAGGCACATTAAGTAAATCTAAATCCAACAGAGGAGGTGTTTGACATCTTAATACTTCAGGTAGTCTGTAATAGTAGCTACTCGGAAGGTTGAAGTAGAAGCATTGTGAGTTCAAGGTCAGCCTGGGCAACTCACTGAGACTAATCTCAAAAGGAGAAACAGAAGAATAAGACACAGATTAGTGGTAGAACACTTGCCTAGTGTGCTCAAAGCCAATCCTCAACACTGAAAAATCTAACCAGCAAACAAGGAAGAATCCTTAGAGTGATTTCTAACATCTTCTTCCAGTGTATAAATGAAGAGGAGAAATCATGGAGGCCGAGCAAGGTCAGGAGGGCACAGGCTTCTTAGGCATGGTCTTGGGGCTCTCTGGCCACTTATAGGTACCAAAAGCTTGTCTACAGATGACCCTAGTCATTTTCACTCCCCTCTAACAGGAGACATTCCACCAGAAATGAGCCGCCTTTGTGCAATTCCATCTGCCACCTGGGGGCAGACAACATTTTTGACCAGTGAGCCTAAGCTCCATGCAGTCTGGTTCCAAGATGAACCACACTAAGGTGAAGGAAACAGCTGTGTCTGGTGGGGGGCATTTTTCTTCTTTTATGTAGGCATAGATGTCTAACTGCCACGGACTATGGTAGGCCCTCTTCAGATCTGTTGGATTCAGGCTGAGCTACTCCTGCTCTTAGGCTCAGGAAGTCCCGGCTTCAGGGGTACCATTGCCTTTGGTTTCAGAAGCCTTTGATAGGCCGCAGAAGGAAAGCTTCACGGAGTCACCCCACACATCTTTTCAATCAGAAGGATTCGACTTGGTTTTCTTTGGAATGTGGTGTTTGTCACCATCAGTTTCAACAGCTGAACATCCAAGGCGTGGCCGGGCTCCCTCAACCCTGATGCTAGGAATGGCTGGTAACAACACATGGGACACAGACAGCGTTAATTGATCCAATCCCTCCACCATCCCTCCACCAAGCTCCTCCACTTTCTTCTCTTCCCTTTTAATACTTGCCTTAGAAATTTGGGAGGAGGGAAGTGTTAGCGACGCTTAGACTTTTTCAAGTGCAGATTTTTTTTTTTTTTTTTTAACAATTCCCCCTGAATGGTAGTAACCCTGAACTTTGATAAGTTGGTACGAATGATAAGATTCATTGTGACAGCCAGGGCTAGTTGCCTGTCCTTGAGTCTCAGGGAGCCATAATCATGGCGTTTCTCTGTACTCAGATGGCCTCTGAAGTCAACGGGGCACCAGAAGTGAAGAGGGAGAGATAAAAATAAGAGAGCAGTTTTCAAAAGCTGCTTCATGTCCTGTCCATATCCCCCAGACTCAAACCAAAGTTTGGAGAGCAAATAAGTGGTGTGTGTGGCCTGGATAGGATTTTCTTAATCTGGGAAACGGGTTTCAGGACCATGAAAAGTTTCATCAGATGCTAATGTGAAACCGATGTGTTCATCAATATTTATGAGATGTTCTCTGACCAAATCCTCCTGTGAGTCTCTCTCCTCCCTGCCTTCCCTTATCAGTGCCATACGACAGGGGGAGAAAATAGCGACACCAAACAATGCTCATGGCTTGGAGGGGCCTTGCGTTCTGTAGTCTGCATCTCAGCTAGTTACTTCTCACTTCAGAGATCTGCCGCCCTCCCAACCCTAGAAACACTTGCTAAGCACTTATAATATGTCCTCTTCCTGAGAAGAAGTGAAGGAAGGAATCCTGGGTTTTGCATGCTTGTCTTAATGTTACCGTTGTCCTGCAAAGGAGGGAAAATGACAATGGCTATTGTGTTACAGAGAAAGGAATGGAGTTTCGGAGAGCATCAATAACTTGCCTGCCAAGGGTAGAGCCAGGTATGGTCTGGAGTGAGGTCAGAACCAACTCTCAACCTTAAGTCCCTGCTGGAACACTCCAGGACTGAGATGGTCTCTCAGTGCCTGGGATCTGGCATCCTCTGAGGCCAGCAGGGAGAGACATCTTGCACTGACTGGCAATTGAGTGCTCAGGTTGTATGGACATCTCCACTGGTGATCCTGCATCTCAGAGAGAAGGAGAATTTGAGTCCAGGAGATGATTGTGTCTGGATGTTTCTTCTCATCCACAAAGCCCAGCGACCTTGCCATCCCAGGACCCTGGTAATGCTGAGGAAGGGGCTTGATCACCTAAAACTGAGGCAGATGGAGGAGTAGGATGTCCCCATCTTTTAAAGAGTTGTCTCTTGTTTTCCACGATCTCTGCACTCTTTTGAATAGGAATCTTAAAAACAGAGGGTGGAAAAATAAACGCAGCCAAACCTGAGGTTCATGACTCATAGAAACTAACTTTTAAATACATAATTCTAGCATAAATTTACATATAAAGAAGGCTCTTGGTCGGGAGAGAAAGTCTCTGTTATCATAACATTGTCATTGTCACACAAAGCGGCAGGAGGTACACGTGCAAAAGTTATGGTTGTTCAGCAGCTATAACTGCACAGTTTAATGCCTCAGCAGATAGACTGATGGTCAGGATACAGTGTAGATAAGATAGGGTGCAGCCTTCCCAGACAACACACACAGGAGGGTGATTAGCAAAGAGATAACTCACCCTGTGCTCTCCAGCTCCATACTACACTTGCATTTGTGCTGCACACAGGATTCCTCTCATTTGCCTACCTTTTCTGTGGTGTGTGTGTGTAAATTTCTCAGAATTCCTGATATCGCCTTGCAGATGCAGTGTTGGGTACAGGTTCAGTGGCCTGCTTGCCACACCCCTAGCAGACAGGATTGAGATGGTCCCTATAGCATGTGACTGGTAGAAGAGAAGGAAAATTGCCTCTCATTGTTTTTTCAGAGGCACCTACGACCTAGGAGGTAAACTCTGAGCAGCATCCAATACTTTGGCTATCGATTTCTGAGACGAGAGACAATGTGGTGTGCTATGAAGGGCTATTGATCTCTATGGACATGATGACCCCACCCAGCTCTCTGGGAATCCAGGATTTCTGGGGAAGATACCCAAATGACCTCTGCATCACTGGACAGTGTGAGATTCTCTAGCTGGCCTTGGGAGTCCCAGCTCCAAAGCACTGGGAGAGAAAAAGAAAGGACAGATAAGTGGGTTGTATTCCAAGCAGACAGAGTTCACTGGGACCACTACAGTTCTGACATACAGTAACATGAACCTGAGGTGAGGTTGCAGCTCTGACCTCCTCCACCCTAAAGCTGGATCTGGCCCTGGAGGTAACAGGAGAGTTAGTGATGTTCTTAGAACCTCATTCTTATCTCCCCTTGAACAATCTGTTACCATGGTAGCACTGCACTCAAAGCCCAGGGCAACTGAGCAGTGTGAAGAATACCCTTGGCCTCATGATGTTTATGGCTTCTAATAAGGGCATCCTCCACCTGCTTAGCACAGACCACAGTCAGGTTCACTTTAAATTCCAGTCTTGGATTTCTGAGGATCTTTTCCAAAAGAACTATTGCACAAGACTAGAGCCTTCATTTTTGAGAATATTAATTAACAAACACCACTTTCTTGCTTTTCTCTGTGACTGGCACTTGTGACTGGGTTCTGTGCTGTGAGAACACATTTTCTCACTGGGAATTTGTATGCATGTATATATATGTGTGTGTGTGTGTGTGTGTGTGTGTGTGTGTGTGTGTGTGTATGTATGCATGCATGTATATATGTATGTATGTATGTATGTATGTATGTATGTATGTATGTATTTAAGACAGGGTCTTGCTATGTAGCCTGGGCTGGCCTTGAACTCATTACCTTTCTGCCTTGGCCTCCTGAGTGCTGGGATTACAGGTATACACTTTTTTTTTAAATGTCTCAGGACATTCCCCTTCAAAGGCAGAGTGATGACTATGGGCTTTGTGTCATTCTTGTGAATGTGTTTTGATGAGAAGTAGAAAGGTTGTGCAATGCTGTATGTCATGGTCAAGAGGAAGGAAGAGAGGAGGGTCCTTAGAAACCTACTATTGTTCTCACCTTCTATCCTAGCCTCAGGGCTGGGTTGCTTGGGGGGTATAGTGGGGAGATCCTTCGGAGTATATCTTGGAAAGGAGTTTGTGAGGCATCACTGGAGGGAGGATAATTTCAGCACTTAAGCGATGGAAACCATTCGTTCAGCGTGGACTCTCTTTAAAATCAGTCCTAGTCCTAGTCTCCCTGTTATCATAGAGGGAAAAAGAGCAAGTTCATTGGTTGTGGGGGGCAGTGTGCTCACACATGTTCTCAAGCTTGGCAAGCTGCTGCTTTCTAGTTTTAGCTAAAATCACTCTGGTCCTCAGTTTGTGGTACCAGCTTATGATGTTGTACTGTTGAAAACAACCTAAAACTTCAGAAAATCCAAAGCAGTGGAAAAGAAACCTATGAAAGCCTCCCCGTGGCCACACACAGATTCCACTTTAAATACAGGCTATAGGACTCCTTCAGTAGCTTTTGTGGACTTGTACACTACAGGAATGATATTCATCATAACTACTGTGTTAAAGGGCTGATTGGAGGACCACTCTTGATCAACATACTAAGCTGAGGTTTATGTGCTTTGGTTTCGTACATAGAAACGCTGCTCATAACCCAATGATAAGTATTATCTAAGTAATGTGCACTCAGCTCACCAGATAAGTTACTTTCTTTTATGACAAAGAAACTTGGTGTGCAGCCCTAGCCAGGTCTGCTTACCAGCATCCCAGCTCTGCCAGAGAGGGAATGGTTATTACTATGAAAACATTGCTTATATTTATCATAAGGTCAAATTCATGCATGTTCTGTCCAAAGCTGTGGGTCTAACAGGGTACCATTTCCCCACCATGGCTTTGCCGCCCTGTAGGACTGGATTCTAATAACTCGGAGCTTCAGCACATTGCCTGGGCCTATGAAATTGAGTTTCCCCTACCTTAGAATGAAAAGAGATACAATAATGAGAAACATCCCTCTGATTTGCCGGTACCTTCCACCACATTTGATAAAAGATGCCTCCAAATTTTTGGTCTGACCAAATTTTCTAGGCAATTTTCAATGGGACAAATTTAATTGTTGCATATGATTGGTTGAATAAATTCTGCTGTGGTTGGCTATAAGATTTTAATTTTTGACCCTCTTTTACAAATTTGCACTCTTCATGGGATGAGAAATGACCCCACACATAAGCTAACTCACCTTTTCCCTGAGGAGATTTACACAGTAATTGTGCCTCTGGTTCTTTGGAACCTGCTAAGGTCTTGAGCAAAACTTAACTCGTGTTTCCTCCCTCTGCCTCAGGCCCCTGGTTCTAGCTTTCTTTCTTTGGGCTTTACTAACCCCCCCACCCCCCCACCAAATAAACATGTGCATGTTGTGCATGTATGTACCTGCTGGTCTGTATTCACACATGTGCTCAGGTTGTGGTAGAAGCTAGAAGAGGGTGTAGGGTCCCTAGAACTGGAATTACAGATGATTGTGACTTCTAGGAACTCATGATGTGGGTCCTAGGAACCAAATCTGGGTCTACTAAAAGAGCAGCAATTGTTTTTAACCTCTGGGTCATCTCTGCAGCCCTGGTTTTGAATTTTTCTGTTGAATTATGAGGTTCCTTTGTGCTGGTCTTGGGCTCCTGCCTGCTTGAGGCTGAAGGAATGGGCAAGTGTCAGTCAGTCTTCTTTCTGAGGACAGAACTGAGTCAGGACTCCACTCTGTCTCCTTTTCATAGATGAGAACCCTGAGTGTTCCAGTTTACTGCACCTTTAGAGACTGGCCAGGATGTCTGCATTTTATAAGAGACAATGAAAGCCCATGGGGTCATTCATTCAGAAACACTCTGTGTCAAATTCATGTTGAGACTAACTCCAAAATCTATCTGCATGAGCTACATAAAACACTTATGGATAGAGGTTAGGAATTATAGTTATTTGTTGAGGTCATTTCAGAGCCTATGATAAATAGCTACATTTTACACATGAGATGAGTTTACTTTTCTTTAATTTCACAGACAGTGATAATGGCTGCAACCATGCAGGTAGGTTCACCCAAAGATGTCCATCTCTAAACTGACATATTCTTTTTCTCTCTTCTCCCTTCCTTTTCCAGGCTTGTTGATCTGTACTGAACTCCAGAATCTCCAAGGCCAATTGCCTCGAGAGAAGTAACACCCTATCACCCCCTGGTTCATGTAAGTCATAGTCAGAGAAGAGGAAAGGCATTTCAATATACTTTCTTATTACTGGGTTTTACATTTCCATGGTGTTGTTGCCAATTTTGAGACAAACTGGGCAGGAGGAGTGAAGTGTATATTTGTGTCTAATCCAAACACACCCAGCAGCTGTGGTGCAAACAGAGGGCTCTCTGGGTTGAGAGAGAAAACAAAACTTATGAGATAATGCATGAGACAGATCATCAATAGTGCATGGAAAGGCCACTTCACTTGATCAGCTGGGCTATTTGGAGCAGAGTTCTGATTAAAGAAGACATTCTTGGAAGGGCTGCTGTGGACAGGTCATCTGTACAACACATTGCTCAAAGTGACTAAGTGTGAGTCTTAGGGTCCTAGGATGTCAGGGTCAGGGCCACATACTCTCCCTGTTACACTTGCTCTCTGGTTTGTGTGGATGTGTGCACCAGATGCAACAGAGCCAATAAAGCCAAGAAATCAGAGAGCTCGTCACCAATTGGGTGCTATGGAAAGGCTGGGTTCCAGGAGTGTCCCTCTCTAGTCCCAGTCTGATGAATGACAGCATGAAGAACCTGCCAGTGTACTAGATCACAAGTTGGGCTAGCCAGATTCTTCAGGCCCCTCCCATGGCTTATCACTCCCTGCCCACCCAAAATCATGACTCATTACCAGGCAACTTAGGAATGCTTATGGGGGACATGTAGATAGATATCTGAGACTAAGAAAGTGTAGTTTTCAATACCATCAAGTGGAAATGTCTAGAAATAATAGATTCTTGGAACTGCTGTCAGGAAAATGCACCTGGTACAGATTTCATTTGGGCCATGACCCATTGGACTCTGAGAAATGGAGGTCACATTGCCAGAGCATCCCAGAGACAGGGTACCTTAGAGGTATGTACATGTAGCACTGAATGCTTTGACTTAGGCCCCCTCACCTTGGCCCTCATTATCTGAGGCTGTCCAATCCCAGGAGTGCCCTTGATCCTTCTTGTCAAACTCAGGAAGGACTCCATGAAGAATCTGGTGGAGAAATCCCAGCCTTTGCTTGAGAAACCTGTGTCTGCCGCAGGCTGGTTATGGAGCTCAGCGTGTACGTTTCTGCAGTGCTGGGGTGGTAACAGCTCACACAGGGCCCCTTCAGCCTTTTGGAGGTTCAGCGGCTTGGTTTGGCTCATCTCATGGCTCAGTCATAAACACTTCTCAACAGGTGCGGCGGCTGTGTCTAGGGTAGAACAGGTCCTCTCTACAGCCCCCACCTTGTTAAGGGCCTATCTTTCTAGCCCTCTTCTTACCACAGTGTAGTTGATATATTGTGCACCCTAATAAACTTATCTGGGGTCAGAGAACAGAACAGCCATAATATTAAACATAGAGGTTAGGCAGTGGTCACAAACGCCTTTAATCCTAGCATTCCAGAGACAGAGATCCAAAGCTACACTGGAAACAGCCAGGCATGGTGACTCACGCCTTTAATCTCAGGAAGTAATGGCGGGAAGAAGAAAGGTATTTAAGGTGTGAGGATGAAGAACTAAGGCATGGTTAAGCTTTTAGGCTTTTGAGCAACAGTTCAGCGGAGATTCATTCTGGATGAGGACTCAGAGGCTTCCAGGCTGAGGAAAGAGGATCAGCTGAGGAACTGGCAAGGTGAGGTGGCTGTGGCTGGTTCTGTTTCTCTGATCTTCCAGCATCCACCCCAATGTCTGGCTCCAGGTTTGTTTTTATTAATAAGAGCTGTTAAAATTCATGCTACACCACAGTTCTGGAAATCCTAGCCTTCACCCAGCCCCCACAGTTGCGTTGCTGGGTTACAAAAAGGAATCTGGGACTATTGTACTCTAAATGGACCGGGAGATCATTGCCTTGATTCTTTCAAGGGCTATCATTGCATTAATCCGGGTTCTGAGACTCACCCAGAGGGGATGGACTTGTGAGGTTTTCTCGATACTGCCAGTTGAGAGGCTTATGAGCACCCTCAGACAAAGCACTTCTGAGATGCCCTGAAGGTGCTGGACTCGGAGGAAGTGGCAGGACAAGTCCTGGCTTCCTTCTCCCACATGCCTGTTTGGAGTCATCCCTGTAACCCTAGGGTGCTTTGGAGAAGATATTCAGTAAGAATTTGCTGGTGTGACGTTTTTCTTGGGATGACTTCCCAAAAATTCAGGTGTGTGTATTGAAGCAGAAACAAAAGCTCACTAGTCAGATTGGTCCACCTGGTGTCCAACTTGCCCAACTATCCAGCAACAGCAACAGCAACAGCAGCGCTTTCTGGAAGTTCGCATACTTGCTAATGAACTCACAGGCTGTTGGACCCATAAGGCTCCCCCAAAGACTTCTCCACGTTGATCTGGGGCTCACTCCTACTGCAGTGCCCCAGGAACACACAGCCCTCAGCGGTGTTGCTGGGAGGGAAGGTAAGAAGCAACCACTTCTGGGGCTGGGAAGGGAATTAGGACAATTTATTATTTCCCTGTTGCACTGAGTAAATAGACTTGAAGATAAATTATTGGCGCCTGCAGCTTGCTTGATGCAAAACCCATAAGTGAAAGCATACTCTAATGAACATATCCCGACCTGCTCTCCTCTTCCTACCTCACGTCCGCTATTAACTTTCTATGCACTCGGGACCTTTGGCTCTTGGCCTAAATAATACAAGAATAATTAGAATAATTACTGGGGAAGCCAGGTCAAATATACAAGGATTCTTTTAACGGCATGGCTATCTTTATTTTTCAAAAGAAATTCTTAAAACCAACCAAATGCTGCTCCTTTCACCCCAGAATAAAATCACTGCTCTGTGTAGTGAGCAGCCATTTGAAATGAAGTTATGGTAATGCGTGACTTTGGTGCCATTCACGTGTGCCTGGTTTCTAGTTTGGGGTTTAAATGTTTGGTTCCCCCTCCCTTGTCAGACTTCCAGAGGACAACCTGGAAGATGGAGATGAGATTAGTCCAGCTCACCGAGTGACTCACAAGGACTCAGGGACCTTGGCCACTTCCTCTGTCCTTCACTTCATTGTTCATGAAGGAAGGCAGGAGGCAAAATAAACTCAGATCTTGATGGAGCAGGGTTGCCTTGGAGGAGGAAAGTTATTGCTCAGCCCTATGGTCCTCCCTAAGCATCTGGCTTTGACTCCATCCACGGTGGAGGAGGATGGCTGACTGAATGCACATGGCTTGAGACAGCAAGGCCTGTTCCTATCCCCTCTAGAATCCCTCAGGTTCTGCCCTTGCTTTCCTTCCCTGGGTCCAAGTGCTGCACAGAGAGGGCTCTCATGTTAGCAGCCAGGCCTGGGTGTAGCTTTGCACCTTCAATTTAGTAAGTCTCCTCCTGCCCTGGCCACGAGTGTCTCTTGACTGGTGGGGAACTCTGTTTCCTTATTTGCATGACAGGAGAGTGACAATCCCACCCCTTCACACAAGGTGAAAGATGAGATGCATATATTCAGCAGAGGGCTTTACTGGAAAGGAGGGGCATGTTTCTCTGATGCCATCATAGTGTGTCAACTAAGCTCAGGTGCCATCAGGGTGGTGGCTGTAAACTTCCTTCTTTATATATTCCAGCTACTCAGTGAGAAAACACATGCCTCTCCTAGGAGACACTCCTGTCTCCATGCTATCTCATTTCTTAAAGACACACACCCAAGCCTCAGTCTTGTATATTTCCTCTGGATCCACATTTAAGTGCCTCTTGATGGCAGATGATAATAGGAGGGGAGGATTCTAAGTGACTTTTCCTTTTTTCAAACATAAAATGTTGAACAGATATGCCCCAAGATGTCACAACAGACCTGTCAGGCTTGCTTTCAACAGAAGGTGCTGACAGAGAAGCATCAGGAGCAGGAGGAGATGTCCACCTGCTAGGCACATTTGGAAGGCAGGAGATCAGGGTGAAAGCTTGATTTGCACACACCACCTGCCTCATGCTGGGGTTCTACAGTCACCAAGCCCCGACATCCAAGGTCACGTGACCTTAGGGGCTCTGAAGGTTCCCATGGTGATGGTGGGGCCTAGGAGAAGAGTCTCAGATTGGAGTGAATCTTGTCCAATACTCCCCTCTGATGCCTGAGAGTCCTGCATGTTCAGGAGTGAGTGATGGTGAATACCACCCGCTCAGCACAGCCAGGCAGTCATCCAGCCTGTCAAGGCCATTTTTAAATATTCCTCCTCCTCATTCTTCCATAATTAATAATTTGCATCAATAATGCCAAGCTTCCCACCTGACTCAACCATAAACTTGACAGACTCCCACAGGCACGCTGTGAGTTTGTGTCTACACTGAAGGCATCACATTGAGAATTCACCTAGGAATATCTACAGGGAAGCCCTGCCTGGTCCACACAGAGACAGCTGGTTAGAGGACCGGTGTGGTGTCCTGGATCTTGTGGAGTGGCTATCACAGGCCAGAGCCCATAAAACTGCATCCCCGCTGCTGCAAACAAGGAGCCTATCTATATGTTTTCAAGGTTAAAAAACTGACAGGAGTTGAGCCTGGAATCTTCATGTTCAGAGTTTTCTCCCAAATTCCTCTCCAAGACCTGCTTCCTCATGCCAATGGCACTTGGATTCCTGCACCCCGGCATGCAAACCACGCTCTGCTTCCCTGCGAGAGAGACCCTCGATGAGTACTTATTACCAAGCTGTCATTCTTCCGTAATTATCCACAGCCGGGACGCCTTCCGTTGTTTCCATATCATTTGGAATGACACAGACTGGATATTACCCTTGTCTGTGTATCGCGCGCACGCACTGTGTTCCTCAAGCTTTGCAGCTACCCTCACTCATTTGCATTTCGAAAGAGGCATAGGCCTGACAGAGATTTTTTTGAGCTATTATGAAGCACTTATTAGTAGAAATTGAACCCATCCATCCCCCCATCGTTTCCTTTCTCATAATCATTATTTCTACAAATTCTCTGCACCTTCCAAAAATTCTAGGGCATGCTGTCGAAAGAGATCAGGCTGCTGAAAGCATTATTCATTGGGGTTAATATAGCTCCAGGTACTAATGGGTCTTTCCTTAAGGTTTTCTGGCAACTTTAGAAGGACTGGCAAGAGAAAAATGACTCTATGTTTCTAGAATGTACACCGCGGTGTGTGCATGGATATGTGTGTCTAAATAATACATGCATAAAATATGGAAAATAATATGTACATAGACTGCACAACTCTGAGTGAGTCATGCATGCAGAATGCAACTTGATACATGTGTGCACAGACATACCCATGTCTAAATAGGTGCACACACATGCATTGCAGGCATAGTATATATGTATATAGATGAAGTTGCATCCTAAACAATGAGTCAGTGCATTTGGGGAGGCCTGCTATTCTTTGTGTGGTTCAAATATTCCTTCTGAAGTAAATTAAATAAGCTCAGCTTGGGAGCAGAGACAACACAGGGCTTGGAATGTTCCCAGCCACCCTCTATTACAATCCTTGCTTTTATAATTAGTCATTTTGGAGCTGTTTAAAAATACCTCGGTGTCAGTTGCAGAATCCGATTCTCCACTTGTTCTCAGAGCAGGGACAGCACAAAGAGAATTCTGCCTTCTGCTCCCTCACTTTCTCTGCCTTTCCTTCTCTATTCCCTGCTGGTTCAGCATGCCTGTCTCTCCCATTTTACACAATTTGGTCTTCTCCCACCTGCCTCCACTAGGATTACCTTTATCCTCTCAGGTACCTAGGTCATCCTGGACAGGGCTCTCCTGGCCAAGGTCCTTGTCCTCGTGAAACTCAAAGAGTGTTACAAAGTCTAGCAGTTGCCACCTTCCAGATGGATCCAAAAGGGTCTGCAGCCTGTAGCCCTTTCCCCACATCCCGAGTTTTGCAACAGGCTCAAAGTCATGGGCCAGGTAGCATAGAGGGAAACTTCTGAAATCATGACCAAGAGAGACCTTTCCTTCTCCAAGCTGATCTGAGGTGTTTGGTCACAGTGTGGGAAGCTGACTCACATAGTCAGGAAGAACATTCCAGACTAGGCCCATGTACCAGATCTTTTCTCTGTCTGCCATTGGAATTCTCCCCAAGCTCAGGACAGCACCCAGCTGGCCCTGCTGCATTCTTTTCTACCTCCTTTATCAAGAGGCTTTAGGGTCATCTTGAACTTCCCTTTTGCCTTTCTGTGTCACCCCAAGAAGGCATCACAGAGGGTAGAAGCTGCCTTGCATGGCATAGGTCTTGGGCATCACCTGTGGGCCACCAGGCAGGGCATCATGGCTCTCTAGTGAGGTGAAAGTGCCCTCACCTCACCAGTTAGAGGAGTGGGTGTGGGGACTCCTAAGGATATTCTCACAATGCCCTGGGGAACTCCCATGGAACAGGGAATTGATTTGAGTATCATCATCATTATCCATTACTATTTATTGCATGCCTGCCGGTGGCCCTGGCACACTCAGGGTTTAATGTTTCAATAAGACCTTATTTGCACAGTTCCCACCAGGGTCCGAAATTTCAGTCCTCATCAAAATTACCTTGTATGTGACGCTTTAGTGATTTTTAGATTCTTGGATTAAACCTTTCTTGCCTCTCATTTTGCAGACCCTTTATCCTTCTCCTCAAAGCACTCCGAATATCTTTTTTATCTTCTTTTAAATACTGCTCAGAACATTCTGGTCTTTTCTTATTCTGTACCTTCTCTTTCAGTCTTGTGCCTCCTATTCCAGCAGTTCTGTAAGGTTACATTCAGTCTTCCCACTACAGGCAAACACTGCAGCTGAAATTGTCTCCATTCTTCTCCCTACCTTTCCATACTATATGCCTTGTTCTAGGTGACTTGCTCATCCGTAATATAAGGTGTCTTACAGAGTAGGGCGCTTGGCTTGGGCAAGGACCACAGAAGCTGGGAATAAAAGGGAAGAGGGCTTTAGAGACTCCACTGGGGCAGTACTGCCTGTCCCAGGGGAAGGTCCTACCCACAGGGCTTCTAGCTTACCTCTGGGTTGCTGTGAATTGCTCTCTGATACTGTGTGCAAAATTTCAAGCTGAATTTAAGCAAATTAGGCTGAACGCGAACCAATAACCATCCCTGAGTTCATTAAAGAGTTCATGGACACTGTTTTATGAGCCTTTATTGTTTAAGGGAATCTTGACTGCCTGTTTCTGAGCAGTTCAGATAGAATGCCTTGAACAGTAGACCTGAAGCATGTATTTACTAGGATTTAGTGGCAGATACATGATAGAATATGTTTTTAGATGAAATTTCTTTATCACCGAGGAGAAAAAAAAAAAGAGTGTGAAGCGACACCCCATCCTTCAGTCTCTGTCTTCAGCAAACTTCCTCTAAATCAAGCAAAGACAAGTGGCTGCAAATTACGCCACACTGCAGTGATGTGAGGGCGGCACAGCCCCATTCCAAGGGCCGTTTATCAAACGCCGCAGACTGACATGTGTTTTCTTCAGATCTGGGTAGATCACACGATATAAGCAAGAAGAATAGTGGCATCAAACAAACACCCCCTTCCATCACTTTTTGGATGCAACACAGAAGAGGAGCCTCTCTCTGCCCGAGCTCTGTGATCCCCTCTAAACTGCTGCTGCCCTTGGGAGCGGTACACTCAGGCTTCAGAGAAAAAGAATTAGTGTTTCATTTTCCAAGACTGTCACACCCCACCTTAATGAGCACTTAAAAGAGATGAATGTGCTGGGAATGGGAAGATTTATTTGAGATATTTAAATAATCTCTCTCAGTTATAACTAAGCTGACACCCTCAGCTCTCACAATGATATTTTTCTGTTATTTTTCTGGTAGTGTCCAATAGAAGTTCGTCGCCTGCCCTGCCTTTGTGCAGCACATGCCTTGTACATTGGCTGACACTCAAAAGGAAAGCTTCGGGAATCATTCAAACAGAAATGCTTTCATGCCCCTCCTTCCTTGGCAATCAGACCAATTAAGATATTTCATTACATTTCCCAATGTAAACAACTAAACAAATATCTCATGGATTTCACAAAAAAATGAATAGTACTGCAGACCTTCTGTACTTTATAACACACTGGAAATCCTTGTGAGAGTTATGGGGCCGTCCGTTACAATCAGCCATGAAGTACATTACAAAGGTAATATGGGTTTAAGAAGGAACTACCGCAGAATGTATATTTTCATTATCAAAAACGTTAAGCCATTTATCCCGAGGAGTCAGAATAATCATTAATGGCTGGGAATTTATGGTGCCAGATCTTAAACTAATGTGAATGACTCCAGGTGTTACTAATGGCTCCGGTGAAATGTGCCAGTATCGGAGACTTCTACTAAATCTGAGGTAATAGTCGGATGCTTAATCTGGACAGATGAGTAGCAATTTAACTGACACATTGATTGGATTCTGTAGGTTTAAATGGCACCCATTGTGAAGCCCACGGTCAAACAGCAATCAGAGGGCGACTTAGAAGTCATTCTCTTTCCATGAGCCTGGCCCCACGGGTGTGAGAGCTGCTTAGAACCTCCTTGCAAAAGATTCCATTTTTAAAAACACTTGAGGTTACTTTTTTGTGATTTATGCAATAACAAAGTTTAAAACCTCCCCTGCTAGCTTTTAACCCTTATCTTGAAAAGTCTTAGGACATTCTCTGAGCTAGTGCTGATGGTCCAGGTGTGCATAGATGGGAGAGGTCAAGCCAGACAAATATTTTGATTGACCTAGCCCTTGCTGGTTTAAGAAACATCCTAATGAGTGGGCTTTGTTCTGATTTGAGAACCTTGGCTTCCTTCCATTACTGCCACCAGATTACTTCTGTCCCCTACTGTGTCTTCCTGGTGGGTGGGTGACTTTGGCTAAATGCAACTGAGAAGAGCCTTTTGTGATTCCAAGAGGGAAGCCATGGGCGGAATAGGATTTTCCTGGGAACTGCTGGACCCCTGGCTGTACGGGGTGCCTGTGGGCTGGTGAGGCAGGTGTCTCCTCCTGGCCCTCCACTGTCACCATCATTCAGAATGACCACAGGAATGGCCAGACCCACTCCCTGCGACACGGATGTTCCTGACTGTTGTCAACATCCTTTGAAAGCACATAAAAATAAATTATCCATAGGTGTACCTGTCGGGAAGATAGATTCGGTGCATCCGACTGTTGCAGGCACTTCAAATGACAGGGGCGCCTATCATGTTCCCGTAATAGGGTCAAACAGCTGGACAGGGATTTAGCTCTCAGCAAGGCCAGAAGGGCCGAGCTCTTGTAGGGGAGGATGAATGGAGCACGCGGAGGCAGCGGGACCTGTTTATTACAGCGTTTTTCTGCTTCACTGCAGACCTGTAATGAGCCCCACGCAGCTGGATTGACGGTTGCCCTCTTGCGTCGCATGCTCTGCAGAAAGTGGGTGAAGGCAGAGCCGTCTGCCTGCTGACCTATCACTCTGCCCCATCAAGAGTTCAATTTACTTCTCTGACAAGTGGCGACGAGGCAGTGTGGGCTGCTTTTGATTGGCTTGTGTAGGTTAAATAAAAAAAAAAAAAATTGGTTTAATGAATATTTCACAACTCCTTCTCTGGATGAGATATTTTAATTATGGCACTTGCATTCCATGTGTTGAGATGGGCCCCTTCTTTCCCAGGGCCTTCCATGGATGTCTGTGGAGACTTCGGCTTCAAAAGAAAAGGGAGATTAAATGGGTGAGTTATTGTCAATGGTGTGGGTTCTGTAGAGCTGTATGAGGTGGGAAAGTGAGTCAGAAGAGAATGCCAAGGACAAGAAGGTGGTGACTGAGGACTCTATGTGCCACCGGAAGCCAGAGGCACACTCTGGCCAAGCTTCACTTTGGGTCTTTTGCCTTGTTCCAAGGGGTAGACATTTAGTCACACTGAATGGGGTGCCACTCCTGCGAGTATGCCAGAGGGGTGTGGAGAGATGGTTCAGCAGGCAAGAGCACTTGTTGAGCAAGCAGGAGGACCCAAGTTCAAAACCTGAAAACCCATGTCAAAACCCAGGTGCCTGTGGGGAGGTAGAGCCGGGAGGATCAGTGGGGCTGGCTGGCTGCTGGGGCTGGCTCCAGCTTCACAGAGGAAGCCTGCCCAAAGGGAGTGGAAAAGAGAGTGATAGCGAGCAGCTAATGTTCTCCACTGGCCTCAGGAAAGCTAATGGTCCCTTCTGGTCTCTGTGCAGGCATGGATATAAGTACTACATGCACCTACAGACACATGTGCCACACACACACACACACACACACACACACACACACACACACACACCAGAAGTTGCCAGAGGCCCTGCCTGGACAAGCAGCACTCTGTGTGGAATGAGAATGTCTAGAGTTGGAATCCCTACACTACCTGATCATCCGGGACACTGCAGATTGGGTTCGGTTATGTCTGCCTCCCCCTGCCCCAGGGAAGAAGAAACTGTGACAGATCAGGACCAAAAGGTGTCCTCATAAAGTTCCTATTCTGCTAGGTGAGGCAGGAACACTGAAGCCACAACTAGGAAGAAACAAGTAGGAGGGATGGGTCAAGCAGCCTATCTAGCATGTTCCCCAGTGTTCATGCCAACACTCGTGGCCTTGACTCAGTTTCCTTCCTGCTTAATGGATTACCATGGGTCACAGAGAAGAGCTGTGGGGAATGTCTGCAAAGCAAAGCTGAAGCCTAGACCAGGACCTGTGTAAACCTCCCGTTTCTGTCAGTGCCCCACACAGTTTAGATGGGCCACTGTTAGACCCCTACTCTGGAGCAAAGCGTCCTGGAGTGTCCTGGAACCAACTCAGAGAGCCCAGCAAATCCTGAAGAGGGAAAGGTGCTCCACCATGCTCTCATGGCACAGGCAGGAAGGCAAGGCATCAATAACACAGGCAAAGCCTATCAAATAACTAGAGCAATAGCTCCATGTCACTGAATAGGAAGTTCATTTCCAGTGCTCACTGCAAATTCTTTTCTCTTTCATTGCTGACACCATTTCCAATGCTCATTGTAAACACCTTCTCCAATATTATTATGTCACTGTTTCCATTGCTCATTGTAAACACCTCCCCAATATGATCATGTCACTGTTTCCATTGCTCACAGTAAACACCTCCCCAATATGATCATGTCACTGTTTCCATTGCTCACTATAAACACCTTCCTCAATGCCATCATCTGTCACTGTTTCCAGTGCTCACTGTAAACACCTCTGCAATGCCATCCTCTTCCATTGTTTTTAGTGCTCATTACAAATGTCCCCCCCCCCTTCATTGCTAACCCCCAGGTAAACAGTACTTGTCTAGTATGTGTGAAGGCATGGGTTCCATCCTCAGCACAATACAAACTGGATGTGGTGATGCACTCCTCTAATTCCAGAAGGTGGACGAAGGATAATCAGAAATCCAACATCACCCTTAGCTGCACAGCGAGCTAATTCCAGCCTGGACTACATAAGACCCTGCTATCAATAAGAACACTAACTAATGTAGTTTTAATCATTGAGAACAGGCATCCATGATGGTGAGACCCTCCACTCAAGTCCCCAGAGACTGACCTGGGATAAACACTCCTTGGAGCGCTAATTGCTCTCAGAGTATGTGCACGTCTGCACCTGTACAGGTGACATCACACTAATATTCGCTTCATATTGACTTCTGTCATTTCTGTGTAGAAGCTCTTTGCAGTTGACTGGGAAGACCCCTAACCATGTTGTAACTATGTGGAGGCTCACCTCAGTTTTTGTACCCACAGCCTGTGACACTTAGAGGCCAAGCCATTGTGTACCTGTAAGCGTGAGACCCAGTCACAAGATGGTGCATAGGTGGGGTCAGAGACATGTTGAGGCTTTCCCATTTGTACAGCTACCAGGCATCAGGCTGTGGCTGCTACACTCAGAGACAGTACCCATCCTGTGGTGTTAGCTTCTTTTTGTCTTTGAGGATTCCCAGTTCTCAGCTTCTCCATCTTTTAAAGTATTTCTCTTTATTATTTTTGTGTGTGTATGTGTGTTCCTGTGTGAGTTTATGTGCACTGTGTGTGTAAGAGCCTGAGGAGGAAAGAAGAAAGCATCTGGTCCCCTGGAACTAGTTACAGAGGGTTGTGAGGCTACAAGTGGGTTCTCCAGTAAACACTAAACTGCTGAGCCGTCTCTGCAGCCCCAGTGTCTCCATCTTTGATAGCAACTAATTAGAAAGGATAATGTCAAGGTCTGCCACGTAGTGCTTCAGGTGTTAGATGCAGGGTGTCTAGTCCATGCTTGACATGGCAGAGTATTTCCCAATGACCACAAAGAAGGCCAGCATGGAAGAAGGCCACCTTTTCTGTTCCTTGGCAAAAGTAAGCATGCTCTTTGTATGGATTAATTTATGCATCAGAGATGCACATACCAACGCAGAAATAGATATAGGCAAAAGGATATGTCTGTGTGTGTGTGTGTGTGTGTGTGTGTGTAGATAGAGATTGATTGATACATACATATAACACATGCATATTCTATCTTCTAAAGCATACAAACACACAATGTGGAATCCATGAAAAGCTCACTCTTATGTATGTCAAAGGTACAGAGTTACCAACTGAAAACCCTGATAGCCAAAGATGACAAAACACTCCCAAATTATAATAAAAGCATATGATAAACATTCACAAGACCATACAGATAAAAATAAATAATGAACTAATAAATGGACATAGGTAATCTGTGATGCAAAATCAGACAAATCTGTGATGCAAAACTACCCTAGATATATTGGCAACATGTTCACAGAGGTGGAGTGTGACTACTGTCCTTTAACTGTGGGCTACATACCCTGTCTTCCAAAGATGAGGGTATAGGGAGGAAGTGGCAGAGATCTTGCCATGGAGACATCTGACAACATGTAATCTTTGGGGGACCCAGGAGGACATCTTGTCCTCAGAGGGCAGCTGCATTTATCCAGTGCTTTTGAAGAGTCTGGTGGTGTTGATTTCAGTGAATGTCCTCAGCTAGCTGCCACGTCCATGGCTGTATGCTTGACAGATCTATTGATGATGAATTCTGCCTCCCTGAGCTTACTTCCAAAGCAGTGGTTCTCAACCTGTGAGTCACGACCCCTCATGGAGTCATATATCAGATAGTATAATTCATAACAGTAGCAAAATTACGGTTATGAAATAGCAACAAAATGCTTTTATAGTTGGGGGGGTCACGACAACATGAACTATATTAAGGGGTCACAGCATTAAGAAGGTTGAGAGCCACTGTTAAGCCATTGACCCTTACCTATTCTGAGGAAAATATCAGATCACTGACAATAGAGGGATATTTTGTGACATTCCTGACCAAACCACAGATAGCCTGAGAAAAACAGACATGAAGGTTAAATGTTCAGTGGGACCCTGGAGGAATCCTGCAACAGAAAAAATAAAAAATTGGACAGGTTCTAAGGAAATCTAAATAAGCTATGAAAAATAGATGACAAAATAATTCTTCATTACCAGCTCATGAATTATACCTGATGTACCATATTGTGCCAAATGGTAGCAAGAAAATGTACGTAGGGGCTATGGCAACCCTGAGCTCTCTGTCCAGTTTTTCTGGTTATCTAAAGCTGTTTAAAATTTTCTCAAGTTCATTTGAAGAAAAACAAGTGGAATTATATTTTTTAAATGCTCTCACCCTTTCATCTGAGGCCAGTTAGGATGTTTTGTCTCCCTTTCAGCTGGAAGCTGACCTAACTCTATGGCTCTCCACACACCACAGTGTAATGACTCCGTTAGTCTCCATAACTTAAGCCGACTGGGCTGTGTTCTCCTGAGTTGACCTTCCATCCTTTTCACTGGGTTTCCCAATGCTAACACTGCCACAAATCATGTTGAGAAAAATAATTATATGCAGGCTAATTTTTAAACTTAAACGTCCTTGGTTGGAGTTTCTAGATCAACGATATCACAACTTGTAGGACTTTAGGTTATCATCGAATATTGTGGAAGGGCTTCCTCCTGGTCCAACATCATCATGCACTTTGGGGAAATGAATCATTTTAACATACCCTAAGTGGCATCAGATGGCCACTTCTTTTGATTTATTTACAAAAAAAAAAAAAAAAAAAAAAAACCAACAACCAAAACCTAACAAACCTAACTCCACCCTGTTGAGCTTAGCCCAGACTTTTCGATTGACCACCTTAGTTGGATTGTGAGCTTCACCACAAGCTGGTGACTTAGGTTACAGCAAATGTGTGTGGACTGAGTAAAGGACACATTAGAATAAGCTTTGGTTTCAAGCTGTTTACAACAGGCAAAATGGATCAAAAGAGCAAAATAGAAAACAGAGCCCCTGGAATTCCCTGAGCAAGACTGGGAGAGCCAGTCCCGCTCCCTGGTGGCAGGCACTGTGAGGGCAGATGCCTCTCTTTCAATGAGAGTCTCTGATCACAGGAGACAAGACTGACCACAGCTTAGAGCTGACCTTGGGTAGAGACATTTCTGGTTCCAGGACTGGTGTCTTAGCCACCCTGTACCTGCTTCTTTAGTCCCAGGAATTGCCCTGTAGCCCGGGTGACCCATCAGAGATGACCGGGTGTCAGAAAAGAAGACTGTGTCATAAAGGAGATGGGAGGTCAAGCTCTCCACAGTGTCCCTGAGATCTCTCCCTCCACAGGACTCCCAGTGACTGGTGGTGAGCCTTGAAATGGCAGGGAGGAACTTGGTTGAGAAGTGACCAGAGGGGAAGGGCTTTTCTCATTAACTGGCTGGAGTGTTGTTGCCCAGGAGAAGCCGGATAATTGCTGTTTTTAATGGGGTTGATTTAGCAGCAACAATTTTGCAATTTTCTCTTTTCCCCAGGGCTGTCACCTGGGCCCTTGAACACCTGGGAGAGAGGGAGGGCTAGGGCTGCTTGGGGTCTGCCTAGCTGCCCCCTGGGGCTCCAGGCCAGCTTGAGGGCAGGGCTGTACTCCTCAGACCACCTGGGGACCAATTAGCCCCTAGCAGCCTCTGGGCCCTAAGTGCTGTGAAGGGAAATAGAGTTAGCTTTTTCCCCTGATGCCTGGCTCCTCATCTGGCCACTGAGCAATTCCTCACTGTCCAGCCTTTCCAGGGACACCTACATCTTTCATCCAAAATCTTCGATGGAAGATAAGGCTGAGGCTAGAGGCTTGAGAGGCCAGTTCCTAAGACCAGGGAAGCAGTGCCTGATGGCCAACAGCCAAGCCCAAACTTCCTGGTCATCTGCACTGGACAGCAGGAAGTGGGTCTGTGACTCTCTGGACATATCACCAGTTGAGACAACAGATACTTTCTCTCCTTTTGTGTTAAAGGAAGGAGTGGGTGGAGAGAATGGGGCATTTGGCCATATGGATTCAGTGGGGGAGGATTTGTTTCTGGAAAGGCCCTTGAGTTGGATGGGAGGGGGCAACTCTACTGAGCGGGGGGAGCAGGGGCCAGCTGTACAGTCTTGAAGGTCACTCCCCTTCCCAGGCTCTGGTGAAGACACTGGGAAGCTCATCTTGTGGGGCACACAGCCTCTGGCTTCTTTCCCACAATCCTTCCTCCTAGATGTTCTCCTTAATGCTCTTCCTGTCCCAAGCTATGGCAGGAGGCACACCCACACCAGGTGAGCTGCAGATGGACCGTATTTGCTCTTCAGAAGCTAGGAGAGCCTAGCACCTCTGTGGTAGACCACAACATCAGGCCTTTCACAGCTCATCTGAGGAATGGGGTCCCCTCACCCCCAGGCATATGTGATTCAAAGTGCTTCTCCTCCTGATGATCACTACATAGCCCAGCCAGCCTCCGTGGGCCCTGGGGTGGGCCTCTGAAGGTCTTTCTGTTCTAAATAAGAAGCACTGGTGGGCTCTGCCTTGCTGACAAGTGTGGAACGGCTTCTTTGGAACCCACTTTTAGGAAGGAGCCCTGGACCAGGCACAGGGCATCTCGCTGCCCAGAAGGGAGTGTTACAAAGTAGGAGCCCTAGACTGGTGCTATTTGTGATGCAGATCAGAGCAAGTGATCGTCAGGGCAGGGCCACAAGTTGCCTGCAAAGGTGCACTGATGGAGGAAAACCCATTCCCTTTCTCTGGATTCTGGCTTGCTTGTTCTGGGTATTGCTATGTAGTCAGTCTCACGTGTGTCCCTCCAACTGACCAGGCCCCAGAAGGAGTGTGCCTCTCTAGTGGAGCCATGGCTCAGCAGCCTCTGAGGAGGGTGTGGAGACAGAGTTTCTCTTTTGTTCTGGCCTCAGAAGTGCCTCCCAAGAGAAAGGCCTGAGTTGCAGATGAAGCTGGGTTTTCATATCCACAGAGAGACTGGCTGTTATATTTGTCTTAGGTGCAGCAGACAAGTTCTTCCTATGCCCCCGGAGCTTGCCATTCATGGCACACCGTCCCTTCTTGTGTGTCACAGATCCCTGTGTTCCTTGCACACAGGCCATCCTGGGCAGTGCATGAGGAGACACAGCAAGATTCTTCTTCATTTTGTCCCGTGGGTCTAAAGTTAAGAACCTTCAGCTCGGGCCCCAGCATCTCCAAGCAGTGCCTGTTTCCATACTGTTTCCTCTGGCTATAGAGGGCCCCACAGAGAGGAGCCTACCTGTGCAGTTCAGTCAAGTTTGTCTTCTTCCTGGACAGGTACCTTCTCTCACCTGCCCCTTTTCCTAGTCAGTTGGAAGGGTGCATGATATTGGGGTCCAGGGATACAGATCAGCTGTGGGGAATGTCAGTCCCCTCCCCAGTCCAGAATGCTGGAGACTGTTCATTCTTTTATCTGGGAAGAAAATACTCTGGGAGGTCTGGAAGCTGTATGAAGTTGCTGGGGTCTGAGACCTTCCCCTAGCCACAGTCAGGGGACACATCTCCTTGTCAAGCAAAGGAAAAACAGGGTGGACAGTCCCTGTAAGCTCTTCCTCAGCACCCTCCCCTGCCTCTGGCTTTGTCCAGAAGCTGGCTTGTGTGAGCTTTGCTTCTTAAGAGGCACACCAGGCCGCCAGGCAGTGGCGGCACACGCCTTTAATCCCAGCACTCGGGAGGCAGAGCCAGGTGGATCTCTATGAGTTAGAGGCCAGCCTGGGCTACAGAATGAGTTCCAGGAAAGGCACAAAGCTACACAGAGAAACCCTGTCTTGAAAAACTGAAAAAAAAAATGCACAGTGGGCATCATGGTCCTACCAGGGACATGAGAAACGAGCCTTAGACAACGGTGAACCACCAGAGGCTCTGTGTGCAGCAATGGCCAGGGGTTCAAAGCTCTGCAGCTGGTGTGGGGTTTCCAGTGTGACTTCTCACCTCCTCTGAATTCAAGCTCTTTCTATTTGAATAGTAGCCTATTAGGACCTCTGTGTCATCACCTGGCCCTGGGGTAGAAATGAGTACAGTTGGTTAGTGTCACTATGATACAGAGGGATGCCAGAAATAGGAGTCCAGAGGCATGAGAAGTAAAAAGGGAGAGTCATTGTACCCAGTTTTGTGTGGAAGGCTAGCACCGGACCCTGAAGATCTGGAAAGGCTTGGAAGATCCTCTCTCATGTCACCACCAGCTAACAGCCATTCCTTAAACGCCGCCGTGTAGACCACCCCATAGCCGAAGCCAGCAGGAAGGGGCCTGTTTGACTTCGAACACAGCGGCCCCTGCTGCTGAGCATTCTTTGGTGAGTTACACATGTTCCATGCTTTGGAATTTCTGATCTTGTCAGGCCCAGAGCACACCTAACTCAGAGCCAAATACACTCATGCTGAGGAGAATTGGCTTAAAAACAGCGAGACACTGGGGGAAGGCAAGTGATTTTTAGGACTTAATTTTTTTTTTGCTTGTTTGTTTTTTGAGACAGGGTTTCTCTGTAGCTTTGGAGGCTGTCCTAGAACTCGCTTTGTAGACCAGGCTGGCCTCTGCCTCCCAAGTGCTGGGATTACGGGTGTGTGCCACCACCGCCCGGCTAGGATTTAACAATTTAAAGGTCCAGTCCATGCTGTGGGAACACAAAGTGGTGTGTCTCACTAGCAAGTGCACAAACCACCTTTGCATTTCACAATTGAAATATTTCAGGTGTCCTGACTTACATGATCAACTCCACATTAGCAAACCCTATACCTTTTGCCTTTCCTTTGATTAAGTCAGAGAAGAGAGAGAGAGAGGTAGAGAGGGAGGTCAATTATTTTAGCAAGATGTTGGCCCGTTAAACCATGTGATCATATTTCTCCACACATTCCCCATGGGGACTTTTTTCTTGCTGTGCAATCCAGAAATATGAGAGTTTACAGAACCCAGGACAATGACGTCACCTGGCCGTCACCTGGCTGAACAAGCGCCCTGCCACATGTGTGTGCCAAGGATGACTGAGGATACCAGAAGTCTAAACCGACTTTCCCTTGGACCAGGCACAGTGTTGTAGGCATGAAACACATGGTGTCACTGTGTGAGAGATTCCCAGCCCTAGGGAAAGAGCTGCAATTTCCATGTAAACCAATGTGTGTTTATGTCCTTTCCATCAGCTAACAGACTGGACAAAGTGTGGCATAGTCACACCAGAGAATATGACCCAGCCATGAGAAGGACCATGCTGTTGATACACCCAGAGGCTTGGACACATTCCAGAGCATCAGGCTAAGTGAACATAATGGCAGTTTCAGAAGATGACCTGCTGTAGGGTTCTATTTATTCAATGCTCTTGAAATGATGGAGTCACAGAAATGAAGGAAGGGCGCATGAGTAGTTGGCATGGGTGGAAGATGTGCGACACTAAATACCCATGCACACCAAAAGACAGGCTCTGTCCAGGTCTGCCTTCCAGCGAAGTCCGCACCACTTACCTGTGAGTTGGGTCTGATGTGGACTCAGGTAGCTCTGACTGGGACACGGGAGTTGAAAGGGCTCGGTAGAGTCAGTCAGGGAGCCTTGGATGGAGGACAGAGGATTCTGGGGCCTAGCTTCTGCTTTCAGAAAGGGCTGGGATGCTTTCTTTCCCATAGAGATGTGTGCTGGGAAGGAGAGGAGCCAGCTCTGCCCTCCCAAATGCCAGCCCACCCTTGCCGCCTGCCAGTCCCTAACTCTGAGCCTCATTTTCCACATCTGAGATGGAATAAAAATAAACAGAATTCAAGGGTATTTAATGAGGCTTGTAGGAGACTCCAAATGTGAATGTCCTTAAAAGTCCCTGAAAACTGGGCTATTTTTATTCCCCTGAGGCCTCAGGGCAGAGATGCCAAAGCCCTGGGCAGAGGGCAAGGCTGGGATCTCAAAACTTGGTTGCATCCAGTTTCTATGTCTGGTGCCAATGTTTAAATAACATACAATTTCCTATGGGGTTAGTCCTTGGAGGGTAGGTTTCTGTTGGGCTACTTGGATAGGGATTACTTTACCAGACAGAGAGTCAGAAGACAATGTAGAGGTGTGAGGTCAGGTGTTCATGGGTACACAGAGATTTCCTGCTGGGGTTTGAGAGGAGTTGGGAACAAGCCCCAAATAGATGCTGCTGGCCTCTCAACATCCTTACCTCCTTCTGGGCTTGCAGGCTGTGTGTTATGCTGAGGCTCAGGGTTGAAGTAGATGCCCCTATGGAGCAGGTGTGCTTGGATCAGCTGTAAGTACGCTGATAAGAGATGTCTCCCTCCACAGAGCATTCCACTATGTAGCTGGAGGCCAGTCCAAGGAAGGACAAGCACCGTGGTCCAGTTTGAGGATTGGAGGGCCCACTATCCTTGGCTTAGCAGAGTCCTGTTCCCATCACAGAGCCGTATTACTCCTGGAGCCCTCGTTTTGTTATAAGCCTTCATTTGAATTCAAAGCAGTCTTGTGGGCCCAGGGTGGGCACCCAGTGAGTGTTCACACACCGAGGAATGGCGCACCCAAATCAAAGGGGTGTGGGAGACCCTCCCTCTATACTCTGTAAGGAGAGTCTCACTTGGTTATGTAAGAATGTGGAGGAGTCAGCAGAGCTATCCTGCTACCTTGAGAGTCAGGGAAACTCTGTATGTGTTGGCTCTACCAACTCCATTGTCTCTCCCTGCCATCCCTGCAAAACAGTTCATGAATTGTTTCCTACAAAACGCGGCATGCCTGGCCTGGGGTGGGGCGGGGTGGGCTAGAGGGGTTACCATCCACTTACGGATAGCAGTGATGCTTTATTTTCTTTTTAAAGCTTAAAAAATATTATTTTATGCATGTAGGTGTTTTGTTTATATGTATATCTATACATGGCGTGCATGCTTGATGCTCATGAAAGCATGAAGAGGGTATTGGATCTCCTGGGACTACAGTTACAGATTGTTGTAAGTCTCTGTATGGGAGCTGGGAATCAAAACCAGTTCTTTGAAAGATCAGCCAGTGCTCTTAGCTGCTGGCCCATCTCTCATCCAGCCCACAATGATTTTTATTTGGGGTGTGTGTGTGTGTGTGTGTGTGTACATGTGTCAAGATGCATGTGTGGAAGACAAAGGACAGGTTGCAGGAGTTACTTCTCTCAGCTCATGGGTGTCTAGGATAGCACCCAATCAGCCAACTTAGTAGCAGGTGCTTCTGCCCACTGAACCAGCTCCTGATTCTTGCATTCAACTGCTTTCTTCCCTGGGTCACCTAGCTTCTTTGATGACTGTCCTCCCTAGTGCTACCCAAGGCCAAGGATTTCTTTTGTTTTGAACAGCTCTAAGCTGCTTGTGCCTGGAAGAGAGTGCTGTACAGCATGGGCTCAGGGATTCTCTGGCGGCTTGTTGCTTTCGGTTACCATCTTCTATCCTCAGGGCTAGATGACAAGCAGAGAATCCGCTGAGCGTTTTGTATTTCTTTGCTTTAAGGCTTTTTGAAGGTAATTCCACCCATCATTAGAAAAGCGAATTGGCCTTCCACCAGGAACCCCTGCCAAAGCTATCCTTTCCACCAGGACCCAATGTGAGGCCATGAAGTGGTCTGTCAGCCCAGAATCCTTCTGTGGATCTCAGTTTAAGGTAAAGACCTGGTAACGTGTGTGTGTGTGTGTGTGTGTGTGTGTGTGTATGTGTGTAAGAGAGACAGAGAGAGACAGGGAACCAGAGAGAGACAGAAACACAGAGAGTGCATACACAAACTGCTGGCCTTCGGATGTTTGTGACAACAAAGGCAAAGGCACAGCTTTGGTCCCCATGTTTGGAGAACTGCCTGCATATTCTGAGGCCTTTGGGAAGACAGGGAAGTGTCCCTGGGGCTAGCTGGTACATAAGGGACTGCCTGTCCCTGGGAACTCAGACGACTCTTACTGTAATACACAACATACTTTCTTCTGATGCCTGGCTCTGTGTCTTTAAGGCAATAATTGCTGAATTGAAATTTGAGACTGTTATCTTAATAACCAATTACTCAAATAACTTTGAAATTGGCTTAAATTGGCTCGTCATGCTACATTTACCTGAATCTTTTTATGGGAAAGTTAGGAACAAGAAAAAAAATTTTTTTCTTGGCTGTCTGATTTGTTTGGTATTGCTGAAGGGTCTTGTTTGCAACAGGCAAGTGCTGCTGGTTCCTGTGAACCCAGACCCCTGTCTCCTGCAAGGCGATCTGCCTGGGTCAGTCCTTCCTAGAGTTCTGTCTGCTTGGAGACCGCTCCCCTCCCCCCAGTCCTTGGGGAACCTTTACCAAAATAAAGCAGGGTGTTAACTGCACCAGACAGTGGCTGTTTACCTATGTGAGTTTCTTCAAATGAATTCTGTCATCTCTGCAACAGATTTAAACCTCATTAATGTATTTTTTCTTTTGAAAAACAGTAGCTGAGGTGATGTAGTTTTAATTTTCTGTCTTCCAACAGTTATGGGAGCTTAAAGGTGAGAGTCACAATCTTTAAACTAAAGGAATTCTCCATTTATTAGTGGTTGGAACAGGAGAGGGTGAGGAGCCGAGAGCAGCATACTGGGTTTTATATACCGCTATAAACCCAGTAATAGAATCTTACATCTTTTTCTCTAATGCGGTCTTATATCCTCTCATTTTTCTCATGGTCTAAACTTGGATAATGGGGGACTCTTCCTGCCTTCACAGTCACACTACCTTTGATTTTTGCACTGCTGAAATTGTGGCTTTCGCAAACAGTCCACAGGCTTTCACAGCGAAGCTCAGAGTCCCTGTGTTTTCCAAGTAGAATGGGCTGCTGAAGCATGCCCTAATTGCATGGAGCTTTAGGAAGAGGACCTGAGAACAGGTGGACCTGTACCCCAGGGACAGACGGTCCCCAGGACTCAGCAGCGCACAGCAGTAGACCTCTCCTCTACTCACTTGAACACTGGGCACCCCATCCTGATGGGCTTGCCCTGACTGGCTTCCTCGAAGGGAGTTACTTTTGTGTACAAATTTCCAACCCCTTCTAAAGGACTTTTAGCTTAGTGTCTCCCTCTCACCATGGAAGAGACATCGTCTTGACACAGCTGAGCTTCTATTTGATAGTATTTGGAGGAAGCCAGGGGCAAGGACAATATGATTGCCAGGTTCAGTACTGATTCCTATACACAGCAGAACAAATGGCTCTCTCTAGATCTGTTGCTGCTAGAGGAGGAAAGACTCTTGGAATTAAGGGGAGTGGGGAGAATCCAGTACCGAGGAGGCAACCCACCATAGGATGGAGAAGGCTCTCACCATAGGATGCTGGCCAGAGTCTGGATGGCTAAGAGACACTGGATGTACAGTTAAGTGAGGGCCTTGGGTTCTTGTCTGTGACATGGAGGACTTGAGTAAGGGAGTTTAAACCAACATCTCCACTGACAGCTGGGGAGCTCATGTCAGGGCCACAGAGTGCTTGTGGGACAGGGAGAGTCTTGGCTGCTGGGATCATTGTAGTCACTTGCCAGCTTGCATTTTGGGTCTTATCTGCCAAGCAGAGAAAGACCATGTTTCCTGCCTTGTCTCATGTGTTTGGGAGGGTGAAATGAGAAAAGGTAGAAAATGGACTTGGAGAATACGAAGTGCTGTATATGAATATGAAATATGAGAGCCTGCGTGATGCACCAAGATTTCCAACCTCATAATTTACCCCGAACTCCGGGAGGAAATCACCTTGTCATAAAAACATCTTGGAATGGCAATCCATTACGCTTCTACACCGGGAAAAAACGCAGAGAGGCTTCCAAAGCTCAGGATTATAAAACCGTAAAAGAATCTGAGTTCAAAAGCCCTTGGAAACTGCTGGGCTGAGCCTTCATAATTCAAGCAATTCAGCCAAAGTTTTTCTTTCTCATGTAATAAAACATGTGTTTTGGACAAACCAGATAATGTGTCATAAAAAGAAGGGGCTGGATCCAGAAAGCATGGATCTTACATCTTCTCTCACTTGGGGCACCCTGCCGGGTTTAGACGATGTGGGTGGGGGTTGGGTGCCTGCAAGGACCCGAAACATCCTTGGCTTACAGCGCTGTGTTAACATTTCCTGGGGGAGATGTGTTCACCCCAGATAGGACACTAATGACAGTCCAAAGTATTGACTCCACCAAAGTCCATCTTGGCAAACTGATGAGTTTTTGGAGCTTACTTAAAGAGCACAGTTGAAGGGTTACTTATAGGAGCATAGAGGACCCCAAAAGAACTCCATCTTTGTAGAGTCCCCATCATGGATGACAAGCTCATGGAAGCTGCACCACAGAGTTCCCACTTCAGTTAAATTTCATATATATACTAACATCTCCCATGATCACTTGCACCTAGAGGAGGACAATGGGGTTGGGAGGTTGGGGCAGTGTGAGGGGGGAGGTGATGGCTGCAATCTCAGCTGAGGATCTTGTGACCTTCCTCTCTCACCTCCTAGTGGAGGGCATCAGTGGCAGAACCACATACAATGTGTAGCCTGCCCTTCTGTCCACAGGTATCCCTCCTGTCAGCCCTTCTGGCCCTCTTCCTCCTGCCTCTCTTCTCTGTCCTCTAAGTCTATCCATGCAATATAGTCCATTCTCTCTGAAGACAACCCCTTCCCATTGCCCAGGGCCTTGATGGTCAGTGTCACGTGGGAACCCATCTCTGGGTAGCCATGACTGCAGAGTTCAAAGACTAAAGAGAGGGACAGAACCTTAGATTCTGGAGAGCAGAGCAGCAGGAGGGAAGGCTTGGGGAAGCATTTCTGGCCCTGTCTAGATTATTCTAATGATTTTGGCAAAGGCACTCTAGCTTAAGGTTTGCAAGAGAACACAGCTCTTTTCCTTCCTGGAGATGTTTTAATATAAGAAACAGGCTTGTGATTCTATCTGTAATCCAAAAAGAGAAATGTAAAACTGAGCCAGAAAGGATACCTCTAAAGAACTTGGACACATACAGCTTTTATATGGCAATGTGTAATTTTTTCTTGTCTGCAAGAAGACAATGATATTACATGCATATGTTTATTAAAGTATCAAAACTTTTATGTTTTTTTGCTCTTGATCCAACTGAGGAAAGTTGAAGACATGAAATTAAAGCCACAGACATGTTTGTGGGGCTGCTAAGAGGCTGTTCTGAAGTCTGTCTAAAAGTGTGACTTTATGTTAAGAGAAGGTTTACACAAGAGTGAGCCAACTGTGCTGGGGATGACTGTGGTTGGAAAGATGTGACTAAATTGGCTTCACAATGGGATCAGCTACACTGGTCCCCAAGTAACAGAGTGGCCTTTGAAATGCCATCTGTGGCATCCTGGGTCCTGTACATTGAGCTAGGGTGCCCAATGCCCCACCTAATAATGGTGCTAACCAGAGGTGAGGCCAGAAGGGAGCACTGTGCCCACACCTTGTGGGCCTTTGCTTCATACCATGTAGCCTATGGATTCACCCACAATGGTTCCAAGCAGTTATGCTGCTGGGCTGTAGGAGGGAAGCATTACTACTTTGGCAGTGTCTGTTTGTCAGCCATGAATGTTAGAACAGTGAGGATTTTCTGGCAATCCCCTTGCAATCTTGGGGTTGACCTAGCACTATAAAACCCAGGGTTTGTCTCCATCTGAGTCACTCACTGGCTGAGTTTCATTCCCTCCGCCCCAAGTCACACTGAAAGGCAATGTCAGTCCTGCTGTGGCTGTCCCCCACCAGTATTTTTATAAAAATAAATCTAAGGCTCCATAGTTCCACCTAGGTCTAAACCTGGTGACATCACATGAGAGCTAATGCACAGGGAAATGGCACATGACAATAAGCAGGCATGTGGGGAATGGGTCCAAGGTGCACATGGGGAAATCCCGGCTGAAGAACAAAGTCATTCTCAGCAGGAATGTTGGGAAGTTCCTCAAAACATGATCTAGGCTCAACACCTACATGCATGGAAATGTCATAGCAAAGCTCGTTACTGTGTATAAACACCCTGTGCTAGTAGAAATAATTTTAAAATAGCAGGACATGTTTGCTCTGTAAAATGTTCATTTTCTGTGGTCCTTACTTTACAGATAATTAGGAGACTTTACCCAGTAGGAACGTGGGTGGAGGAGAGGATTGTTAAATAGACTATATAGAATAAATAGTACCAGCTTGATCCATGCTGTCCATAAAGAGAAAAACAAAAACAAAACATATTTTCTACCTGGTGGAACTCAGGGAAGGAAGCCAGAGGCTCTACACAGGAACATCAAAGGTCACAGCAAAGGGCATGGAGGGCATCAGACCCACAGCCATGCCTTGCAGGGGACTGATGCTGCCAGTGCAGGATGTATAGGAGTCTCACAGACAACCTAGACCAGCAAGCAAGATTGCTCTTGGCCTGGAGCTAATTTCAACTGTATATCAGGATGGATTTCTGCCATGGGAGGGGAGTTTTATAATTTAGTTAATAGTGCTTTTGTGGATGTGACGAGGTCAAAAGGTATGTTTTGAGAAGAGATTTGAGGTTGTGACCCCTCAAACCCCCAGTACAATTGACTGTCTGGTACCAGTTTAGACCTTGCCTCATTATCAAGGCCTCCTGACCCTCTAGCTGAGGTCGATAAAGTTGTCAGTTGGGAGCACTGGCTGTAGTATGTGAGCAAGTAGGTAGAGTTTTATCACATGGACCTGCTATGAAGAACAATTTCTGGAATGTGGGAATGGGGGTAAATATGTCTACTTGTCCCTTGGTTGTCCCTAAAGAGCCACTTGGGATGGCTTATTACAGAGGTCTGTCTCCTGAGTGACATAAACCAGTATGTGAAAGTTGGCAATATTAGTCACAATGAGAAAGGTAGACAACAGGTTTTCTTTTGTTTTTAAACATTTAACTATGACCTAGACAAATGGATTTCTAGCCTATCTTCTCTAGTCTCTCTAATGCCTGTTTTAGTTTATCTTAGCTTGTTTTTGAGACAAGGTCTCATTATGTAGCCCTGGCTGGCCTTGAACTTAGAGAGATCCACTTGCCTCCAACACACCTGGCTCACCTGATGATTTTATGATACATTATCAGAAGAACTTGATGAGGCAATATTGGGTCTTATAACCCTGCATGTGAATAGGGCAGCACAGTGAATGGAGATTCTTTCTAGAGTCAAATGTGATCATGCAGTGAGTTAACATAATTCCATTATGTCTCAGACTGAAAGAAATCCAAAGTAACTGGCCACGCTGGGGTGCTTCTCGGATGAATTTTCTGGGCCCGCATTGACATCAAATGTCCAGAACCTGATAATGCCAAGAGAATATGGGGTGTAGTTAGGGATTTTTGACTTGGTAGATGGTGAAGGCAAATAATTGGATGAAGGCTGGAGCTGCTCATGCTGGGTGGACCTGTAGGGTCTTTGAAAGTGGTTCTGAGCAATAACACAGTCCTCAATGATCCAAAACAATTATTTCAAGTGTTACATTCAAAAGTTCAGTGTTCAGATGAGCAGTCCAGCCCAGGATCTCCAGCTAGAGAACAAAAGGGAAGAGGTGCTGCCTCCATGATACTGTTCAATCTCTATGAGTAATGGTAGGCAGTCTGCAGACACATGGGCTTCTTGAAGGAGAAGAGCCACACTGCAAAGGAAATTCTAATTATATCTTGAAATAAAGCAATACGTAACCCAAGCAATGCCAGAAGTGAGTAAGTCATTCCCCTGGCTTCATCTGAGGACTAGCTGATTGGGAAATGGATGGAGGCCTCATGGGAAGACAAGGAGGCAAAGAAAGGCTTTTAGGAGAAGAGTTCTAGTCACTTTTGAGAGCACACAGAATGTCTGCCCCAAGTATACAAGCCTACCTCCAATTCCCTGTTGATATCCCACATTGCTCCAAGCTCATAGGCACTAAAGAAATATCTATCCAAAGAGCAGTTAAAGCACTAGAAGGAAGACTTCGTTCAGGGCCATCATGATGAATGTTAAAGCCAAAGCCATGGGATCCTGCAGTGGGAGGTAACATGGCTCAATTCTGGAAGCTGCAGGAGCAGGTAGGGATTTATAACCCAGAAGCAGGTGGTTCAGTGGACATTAAACAGCTAAGAGGGCATCACAGGTAAGGAGGACTCTGGTTAACCTGACTTATAGGAGTCGTTCTGAAAACAGACCCGGGTGTGGAGGCAGCAACTTCCTAGTGGAGGAAGAGGGTGAATGGACATCTCAGGGAGCAGTTCTGACTAGACAGGCTTTGGGCTCTTGTTAAAGCTGCATTTTATAAGGATGTTTACAGACCCATGCAGAAGTCTAGAAACCCAAATGAAGCCTGGCCAAACAAAAAGCCTCTGTCACCAAATACGGGGAACAAAGAAGACTGGCCGTATGGCAGCCCACAGGGCAGGCAGATCAGGCTGGGGTGGGTGCTAGGATCAGTGAGAGAAGCTCAGCACAGCACCTGTGCAAGTGTGGAGTCAAGATACATAGTCCTGGCCTGGGACACAGCTCGGTTGATGGAGTCCTTGCCTAGCATGCAGGGAGGCTTAGCTTTTTCCCTAGCACAGTATCAACCTGGTTTTTTCCCAACCACAGTGTCAATGGTGGCACTTACCTGTTACCCCAGCACTTGGGAGGTGAAAAGACTATGACCTGAAGTCCAAGATCATCCTGGGCTACAAAATGAATTTGAAGCCAGTCTGGGCTTCATGAAGAACCTGTTACAAAAGAGTAAGTGAAGGGTCCAAGTCAACAGGGAGTAAAGAAATGACCATTGGTTAATCAAACCAGTGAAAATAAAGGGGGCGGGGGATAGCAATGCACACAACAAAGCAAGTAACACATATGAGTGAGTCAGTTTCTAATGCACCCATAGCATATATCCATTAGCTACAATGAGTGCCTGTCTATCAGAGACTGTCAATAGGCCTTTGTCTAGGCCTTTCTTATGTACTAACTGAAGACCTTCTGGGCCTTGGGTCTTCCTCTGGTGCCAACCAAGCAGGGTTCTCAGCCCATGGAAGTCTCACTCCACATCTGATCTCAGCTCTTATCTTTTCATGGCTTTGGCTGTGCAATGGAGCCCTGGTTAAGTCCAGAGGCTTTAGCTCTGCTTAAGGAACAGCCTTCTGCCCATTTAGGTGTTTCTATGTGGTCTGAAAGAAAATGGGTGTAATAAGCCCACAGTTTCCTGGTCTGTGAAGTTCCCCCAGGATTTGATACAGCATAGAAGAAAGGAAGAGAAAGGAACTCTTTTATTTTTAATAAATTTATCCAAGTCCACCTTCCACCCCACACCCATTGATTGGGGGAGGAGGGGTAGACAAGCTTCTGGTCACCATCTTGTTTGGACCCAGTCAGATGAAAGTACTTTATGGTGCTGTTTTGGGGATTCTGGATACTTTAGGAGGCAGCTCATAACTGAAGAAGGATCACTCGGTCCTTAGGAGGATTTTGACCCCTCCCTGTCTCCTCTGCCTTCTACTTCCTGTCTACTATGAGGTGAGGAAGCTCTTATGCCATAGACTCCTGCCAGCGTAATGTTCTGTCCAAGCACACTGAGGAAGACTGTGAACTGTTCCCAACAGGCGTTATAGTGATAGTGGCCCAAAGGGAACCAACCTATTAAGTAAAAGAAAGCTGAACCAAGGACAAGTTACTAAAAGACCATGCCAGGGAGCGTATTGCTGTCTGCCTACAGAACCAAGTCATCCCCAAGCTCAGGCCAAGTACTCAGATCCTCATGAATGCAGAGGGTCAAGAAACTCAAAAGAGTGATACTCTATGAGGGGAAAAAAAAAATGAAACAAAAAACCAAGACAAACTTGCTGTGCTAGTTAACAATACGCGAACAAAGACCTGATTATTGGTTAAAGACAAGAAAGTGGAAACTGAGGTGAAAGGCTGGCTGCCTTGGAGGAGAGGAAGCCTTAGATCTGTCAGTCCAGGAGGTAGTTCATAATGGAGAGTGAGTCCGAGAAACAACAGTCCCTATATCCACTGCCTTTGGGGCCCTGGCTTCAGGCTGCCAACTTCGCAATCACAGAGTCTCCTCTCTGGCCCTCAGCACCCTCTTGGTGCAAGTGGCATGGCTGCTTCTTCACTGGACTGCTACCATTGAAGGCAGTAGCATCAAATTACACAAGGTGGTATAAATTACACCAATGCCCAGGTCCTCCACAATTTGGGGAATATTAACCTTTTGGATGGACAGCAAGAACTGCCATTTTTTTCCCCTCCACCAGGCAATGGTGTTCACTTTCACATTCCAGTACACAAACTCCAAACACCTGTGTTTAATTTTCACCAGGAGCACCGTTTTCATTTCCAAGCTGCAAAACTTCCGTGCTCTTGGCCCCTACTATGTCAAAAGCGAACAGTGGCAGATTGGCATATTGAGCTATTAATAATTTGCTGTATGTGTTACAGATGTTGCATAAATGAACAGTATTCTATCACTGTTTCTTGACATTGGGGCCCTTGGGGTGGCAGGCTAAGACCCAGATCTGTCTACAACCTGCCCATTCTGCAAAGGAAGGGGGGGTGGCCCCTTGGAGCGGAATCACATTCCAGCTCGCAGAGCCAATTTTTCAGATGCTCGCTCCTTCCTGTTCCTTCTTCCTCCACTCAACCCTCATCTGGCCACGGTGAAAAATGACGTGGTGTAATTTTTTATTCTCTGCCTGACACTCTTGTGCAAGGCAATGTGCTTCACCCGCTTCAAGCTCTAAAAAGGTCAAGAAATGAGGAGTTGGGTTTTTTGGAAGCGGCCCAGGAAAAACTTTCAACTTGGACCATGTATACTCGGGAAAACAAAACTGCTAATTGTTAGCTTTCTGTTACCTTTGGGCTTCTGAGGAGCATAGAGCACATGCTTCCGGAATATGTGCACTTTTATATTAAAATTTGCTCTGGCCTCCAGGTGAGGTGTGGATTAAGTGGCCAGCTAGAGATGGACAGTGGACTTAAACTTTGACAGCAAACAGCTGTAGGATCTCTTCAACTTAATTCAAGTAATGAAATCAATAGCTTATGCTACAGTTTCAAGTCCCCCCAAACAAATGTGTATGAAAAATGATATTAATTTATCTGAGATTACTTCAGCCAAGAAATAGATTTTTCTTTGTCATTTTTGAAGGGTAGGGAATAAAAAAAAATTATCTGAACTATTACAAAAAATGTACAATGGATACTTTAGGGAGCTAATAAACAAAATCTGCCTTTGCAGTTTAGATTAATCACAGTTGCCTTGTTTACCCACTCTGTGCCCCAGACAAGTTTTGAAATGCTAATAAATGAGGTCTCCTTTTCATCCCCCAAGTTTGGGGGATCTCCTTCCAAGCATAACACATATGTCGGCAGGCTGCCCAAGTTTTTCTTTTTTCATATGTACACTTAAAAAAAAAAATGCCACACAGCAGTGAGCCCTCTATGGAATATTCCAGCATGAGTAAAACCTGAAGGTTAGCCATGCAAGTTTAAGCCAAACGGTGCCAGATAAAATTCCAGTTTAGACACGGTTCCAATTCACACTGCTTTCAGCCCATAACCTTCCCTAAACAGAGCAGCCAAAAGATTTAATAGTGTCACTAGTAGGGCATGCATAAATAGCAACTTTTATTGGTGACTATTCTGGAGATGTCAAGAGAACGGCAGTATGGTATTGCTTTGCATTCAGTGTTCACTTTCCATATGTAGCGGGATCTTGGAAAACGTTTTGTCATTACAACATATTATGATTTCATGTGAAAAAGTAGTTTCACCCCTGAGACTTCTGAGGTGGTACCTGGCAATAGATTTCATGGTAGTGTCAATGAATCCACACCCTCCTCCAGAGACCACCATGGCCTGATGTCTGTTCCTATCACTGGGTATGGGAGCTTGCTTTCAGGCAAAAGATGGGTTCCTGGAATGGTTAGTGAGGTGCCTCCTGTATTAACCAGGCACTGGGGGCCTTGTAGACACAGAATAGCCATCTGGTCCCGAGACAGACAGAAGGGTTTTGCAAGAATGAGCTTGTCAAGGACTGGCAGCTGGGTAGGAGTGGGTGTTGGGCTCCACATGTGCACTTGTAACTCCACAGCAGTTTTTCAAAGGTCATTCTAAGTCCCCGTGGTGTACATGCCATTTACAGAAAAAGGACACTGTACTCACATGAGTCTTGACTCTTTAAGACACATTGGGCTCAACATGAAAGTTTTTCAGAGATGCTGGGTGTCTGCCCCACACTCTGTGGTAAATCAAGATCCTCTGGCCTCTGGGGAAGGTCCAGGAGCAGAGGTTTGGGCTCCCTGGCATGTGCTATGGTCTCGCTGCCTATGCTTCCCAGAGTGAGCCTGTCAGAGCAGGATGACTCTCAAACATAGAGGCCTGGGCCCAATCAACCTCTCTGAGAGACCATAGTGTATGTGGGGTCAAGTGAATTCTGCATCTAGGCCCTGCTGTGTGTCAGAAGAGATCAGCACTTAACTCTATGCAAGCCATCTCAAATGCCTTGAGACACATTCTGCTCGGATTTCCACCCTTGCTTCTAAGTGGTCCCCTCAATCACATTTGTCCCCAAATGTTCCTGACCCAGGAGCCCAGGGACTTGCTTGAGGAGTTCTTTACATAATCCAGATGGTGGGGTCTCTGAGCCCCCCACCAACCAAAGTCTCTCTTCTTGCAGCCTCTTCTGTTGAATGGCCCTCGGCTCTCTAACACCAGGTCAGCTGGGACACAATTGGGAGGATGCCCATTGGAAAAACCTCTCCCTGTCATTGTCTGGACTCAAACAATCCCCTCAACACCTCTTCAAGTACAAACCAATCTAGAAGGAAAACCCATCTTGTTGAAGGAAATGTGAGAGCTGTTTCCTATTGCAAAGCCAGCCATTTCGCCTCCGTCTCATTTATTGGCGACATTAACAAATGTTTTAAACCAAATTTAGAACAGCTGGTTTTCAAGAAACTGCTGGGACATAAAGAAAACGTTCTGTTTGGTGCAATAACCAAGTAAACAGGCATTCAGGGCCAAAGCTAAGGAGAGAGACAGTGTCTGGTGGTCCTGGTGACTGAAAACCTGGCCTGGAATCAACATGGATAGCAGGGATCTGGCCAGATTCAGATACTCGTGTGTGTGTGTGTGTGTGTGTGTGTGTGTGTGTGTGTGTGTGTGTGTGTATGTGTGTGAGTGTGTATGTTAGAATTAATCCAATTAATCCATTTGTCTGTCCAAGACCTGGAGGAGTTTCTTGCAGCATACAAAAGGACTAAGACATAAAGGCATGTTGGAAGGAAGGAGAGTCTGTGTCACAGGCCAAGGCCACAGACAACAGAGAACACTTATGCTTTCTGTCTTAGGGGAGGGGAGGCAGTAAGAAAAACAAACCCAAGATCTCTATTTTGTATAAGGTGTGAGGATCTGCTTTGTATGTTTGTTGTTTGTTTGTTTTGATCTGGGCTCAGCCTAGAAGTCCCTTCTCAGGCTTTCCTGCTCTCACTCCCTCTCTTCCCTGTCATCTGACTCTGCAACCTTGATTTGCTTCCAGAACAAAAGCCCCTGGGGGTGCTGTGTTTCAGCTCTGCGGGTGAACCCCAAGCTCTGAAAGACAACCCCAGGAGTGCTGTGGAGGGTGGGTGTGCTCATAGGTTGCTGCAGTCTTTCATTAGAATAAGAGAATCAGCTGGCAATCATTGGAGGGAAAGGATTTCCCCCAAAATGTGATTTCTTATGGGCTGATTCAGATTTCTATTCCCCCAACAGCACTTACTCGTTAATATGCCAGATATCAGGGAGCAGGGATCACTGAAAACATGTTTATTAAGGTATTGAAGCCAGAGTAAGGACCGAGGGCCAACACTCTCCTGGACTGTGGGGTCCTGGCTGCCAGATGAAGTCCACATTCCATATGCTGGGTCCATCCCAAACAGTGCCAAGGGCTGGGTTATCTCACAGATAGGAAGTCAGTAGAGGTATTTAAAATACCAATTCAAATCCATGCTGAGTGTGAGCATCTAGCGCCCTGTAAATGTGTGGATTAAGCTGAGTTCAGAGCTGTTGGCTTGGCTGAATCCTTCCAGTGGGATACAGCTGTGGCAGGACTCAATGTGTTGAGTCTAGCTCCAGTCATGGGCCCAGATGCTCCCTGTGGCTCAATAGTCAGAGCCCTAGCAAAATCCAGGAATTCTCACTAGCTTGCTGGCTTTGAGTTGGCAGAATGGGGGTCACAGGACTAAAGAGGGATCTCTCTGAGAAGCACTATTCCCCTCACTAAAGTGTAAGACCCCTGGACTTTGTAAAGGATGGGTTCCTAGTACTAATCCAGCTCTCTTCAAAGAGTGGCAGGTTTGCCCAGCTAGATGGCTTCTTCATCTGCTCATGAAGGGCTGTGACTCTTGGCAAAGCCAGCAGCTATTTGCAAACGGAACTGCAGGTGGGCATGAGTTATATCCTGCATAGGTGACCTGTGCACTCTGACAGTGTCTCCTAATGCAAAGACCATGTGGCCCACCTGCCATTTATCCTCTTGGTCTAGCTTGAGTATTTAGTGTCCTCAAATGTCTCACTTCAGATGGTATTAAAGGCTACCCTAGTCCTGAGGGGTCTGTGTGAACATCAGCCTACCTGGTAGACTGGCACTGCTGGGCTGTGACCTGGAAAGGAAGATGGAGATCACTAGAGAAACAGTGGTTTGCTGTCACCTGGCCCATGTGAGTTCAAAGCACCTGATATTCCAAGACCTTCACTGGCTTGCTTTCTGCTCCTAGAGTCCAAGGTAACACAAGTACACACTGTTTTCAATGGGAAAGTTCTGGAAGTCACTTAAAAAGACTTTGAAACCAGTATCAAGATGTGTTTTAACTGCCCTCAGGACCCTCATTGGAGGATACGAAAATATGAAGTAGAGGGGGTGCTGTGTTAGCAGGGAATGTATTCGCTTGGCTGACACAATAGAGTTGTCCAACAGTAGCCATCTACATGCTGGAGAAGCTGTGGACCCAGTACAGTAGCTGCTCAGCAGATGCTACTCAGTGACCTCTGTTCTCTGAAGGGCACCTAGTGAAGGGGACAGTCAGATCCTGTGGCTGAAGATTGTGGACCACAGATTTGATCAAACTGGGGAGTCTTGGGGCTGGGCTAGGGACACTCAATAGAGGGGAAATAGTTACCCACATCATGGGTCAGAGCTCTCAGATGAGGCCTGGGGTCCAGGAGAACTGCTTGCCATCTGCTCTATACTAACAGACAGCAGGAGTCTGCAGAGTGAGGTCTCAAAAGCACAGGTTGAGAGGACCCTAGGAGTTGAGGGACAATATACCCATCTTCCCTCAGGATGCTTGCTGGAAGATGGATGATGTGGAGGTGGGGCAATGGGACAAGGACAATCAGAACACCCTCATCACAATTTCAGAGGTCAGTTGCCCACAGGTAGCTTCTGTGTTAATGCATGCAAACATGTGTCGTTCACCTTGATACAGAACAATATATAATCTTATGTTCATTGCATTTGTGGTTAACAACTGTACTGCATTTATGTCCTGTCACGGAATACAGTACATGTCTTGATATATAGCCACAAAACTGTTCACACGGATGTGTATATACACAAGGATACAAAAATGAAGGATATAGTACCTAAGTATGTGTCACACAAGCCACATCATGAAATACACCTCAGCATATGATATATGGAGTATACACAAGTATTAATGTATGCATGCTTATTCATATGCACATGTTTAGACTACATAGAGACTGAACATATGCCTATGTTCTATCATAGTAAAACATACATGTAACATATAGGTTTTATATGTATAAATACATAGGCAATGTAGAGTGCAAATGTGACTATGGATGTATTTTTGCATTGAATCAGCAATCATCCATGTGTGCACATGTTGCATACACCCAGCTTTCAGGTTGATAGTACAGATGGGAGCACTCAGGCCTTCCAGCACCCATCTGTCTTCCTGTGACTGAATCTCAGTTACCCATCCATTCCCATAAAAGGTACTGCTCCCCAAGGGAAGCTGCAGTTCAGCTACAGTGGGAGGCAGACTGCATGACTCATGACTGACACACAACATGTAATCTATATGCACACATAGAAACACATAGTCATCATCAATAATTAACCCAGCAATAACATGATTTTTATATATATATATATTTCTCATTAAAGTGCATGCATCAGAGGAATGAATTTGGAACTGAATTTCTAAGGAGAGAAGTTGACATTGTGCCTGAGAGGGGAAAGTGATGTTCTTTAATGAGAATAAAACAGCATATCTAAATCCACAGGGATTAAAGAGAATTGGCAAGGTTTGGGGAATGGCAAATATTTTCAATCTGAAAAAAGTCCTTATTAATCTTCAAGTTTGAGTTTAAGAGTGAGCCAAGATGTGTCAGGTCAAAGATCTTGGGGCTAAGCCTAAGAAACCAATACTTTGAAGTCCAGGCTTGTGTGTGCACAGCCTCTCACAAACTTCCTCTCTGAAGGACTTACAGGGTGTTACAAAGGTCACACACACACACACACACACACACACACACACACACACACACACACACACACTATGTGTCTTACCCTGTGTGGTGAATGTTAACAGCTATGTAATCCCAGCAGAGTATCAAAACCGGAGAAGTAAAACGGTTTTACTGGTTTTGTACACACTCCTATTTAGTTCTATGCCATTTCAGTGGGTGCATAGATTGGTGGAACCACCCATGATGCAATTGGCCATTTCCTTTCTTCTCCACCAATTTCTCTCTCTCCTTGTGTCTGGCAATGTCATGTCTTGAAATTGTCTTTAACAAGAGCGAAACAATAGCTCACTGTGGTTCTAACTCAGACTTGTCTGACAAGAGAAGATATTGCCTGCATTTTATTTTGTTAATTTTCAAGAATGAGAATATGTATATGGGTAGCATGTGTGCATGTACACATGTGCGTGTGCGTGTGTGTGTGTTTGTACATAAGCCAGATGTCATCACTGCATATTTTCTGCTATTTCTCTCCACTTTCTTTTGAAGCAGAGTTTCTCTGAATCTGTTGCTGACCAGTAGGCTACACTGGTAACCACTGAGGTCCTGGGATCCTCTTGCTCATCCACACATCTCCCCATGTGTCACACTAGGGTAACAGACACTGGAGATCTAAAGTCACATGCTCACCCTTGTGCATCAGGCCTCCTAATAACCATGCCATCTCTCCCAGCCATTTTGCATGTATTTTAATGTACTTATCTGCCATCTTTATCCTCTCCCACTGCCAATCTATTTTTGATTCATTTTTTAATTGGATTGCTTATATTTTACTGTTGATTTTTGAAAATCTGTGTGTGTTTTAGATATGTGTGGTTCATAAATATTCCCTCTCACATATTCATTAAAATTTCTCTCAAAAGCACCATTTCAGAGTCAAATGTAAAAATTCCAGTAATCTCACATATCCCATTTGTAGATCATGTCTTTAGTATATGAAACAGTAGCTTGGGCTCGAGACCCATCATTTTTTGGGTCCTTCACTGTTCTCTTGGTGTGTCCAGGCTGAAACTTCCCTACTGAAGAGACATGGGAGGGCAAAGGAAACACAGGGCCCACTGTGGCTTATAATCCATACCCTCGATCCCACTTCTGCTCACAGGTGCTCATGATTCACTGTGTACACATGACCTGTCTATTTCAGCTGAATACGGTGGGGACTGGGCAGAAGTATATATTCTCCACTTTCTCTAGAATCAGAATTTGGCTTATAATATTTCCATGCTACTATTCTTATTCATATCAGTAACAGTTTGTGCAAATGTATGAAACAGAACTATATAAGTACTGTTTTGGGGTTTTGTTTTTTTTTTTGGTGTGTGTGTGTGTGTGTGTGTGTGTGTGTGTGTGTGTGTGTAAAAGTATTTTCTGGGCCTAATTCAGTTTAAGCAATTTAAAACAACAATAGAAATGTTTGGCATATTAAGCTGCTAGAAAGTTTATTGGGCAATTGTTTTTTCCAGGTTATTTTGCCCTTTTCCTTGAGATCTGTCATCTTTCACACACACTAGCCGTCAAGATTTGACTCACAAACCAGCATTTTGTCCATATGGCATTTTTAAATTTTAGTTTCTGTCATGTTATGCTTTGTATTGTGGTCATTCTTAAGTAAATGCAGTGATGGTGTATGTTTTTATGTATGTGTGTGTGTAGCATGTGTGTGTATGTTTGTGTGTGCAGGCGCACATGCGTGTGTATGTTAGAGATCAGACTTAGGGATTGTTCCTCTGGCACCATTCACCCCGTTTTTAGTGATAGGGTCTCGATTTGCTTGTTTGCATTTGTTTAACATTCTGACCACAGTTTCCCCTCCCTCCTCTCCTCCCATTCTCTCTCCTTACCTACCCCCCCATGCCCTCTCAATCCATTCCTTCTCTGTTTCTGTTCTGAAAGGGGCAGGCCTCCCATGGGTATCAGTGAAGCATTGCCTATCAAGTTGCAGTAAGACTAAGCACCTCCCCTTGTATTTAGGCTGGGCAGGGTAACCCAGCATGAGGAATAGGTTCTCAATTGTCAGCAAAAACACCAGGGACAGCCCCTGCTCCCACTGTTAGGAGACCCACAAATAGGCCAAGCTACACAACTGTAACATATATGTGGAGGGCCTAGGTCAGTCCCATGAAGGCTCTCTGGTTGCTGGTTCAGATTCTGAGTTCCTGTGAGCCAGGTTAGTTGTTTCTGTGGGTTTACTGGTGATGTCCTTGACCCCTCTGGCTCCCACAATTTTACATCCCTCTCTTCAGCAGGATTCCTCAAGCTTGGCTTAATGTTTGGCTGTGGGTCTCTACGTCTGTTTCCATCAGGTACCAGATGAAGGCTCTCTGATGACAATTGGGGTAGTCACCAATCTGATCACAGGAGAAGGCCAGTTGAGGCTAGGTATCCACTATTGATAGGAGTCTAAGCTAGGGTCATCCTTGTAGATTCATGGGAGTTTCCCCTGCATCAGGTTTCTACCTGACCTCGAAAAATGACCCCCCCCTTTCCAGTATTCTCTTTCATCATTCTCCCCCTCCAACCACCCCCAACCCTATCCCTCAAGTTCCCATGCTCACCCACCCCCAATCCACCCAGGAGATCTCTTCTATTTCCCCTTCCCAGGAAGTTCTGAGCATCCATCCCATCCCCCCCCCCCTTAAGGCCCTCCTGTGACCTAGTCTCTCTGAGTCTGTGGATTATAGAGCACGGTTAATCTTTACTTTATAGTTAATATCCACTGTGAGTGAGTACATACCATGTTTGTCTTTCTGGGTCTGGGTTACCTCACTCGGGATGATTTTTTTCTAGTTCCATCCATTTGCCTTCAAATTTCCTGATGTCATTGTTTGAACAGCTGAATAATACTCCTCTATGTAAATGTACCACATTTTCTTTATCCATTCTTCAGCTCAGGGGCATCCAGGTGTTTCCAGGGATAAGGTCTCTTACTGGCCTGGAAATGGCCTTGTAGACCAGGCTGGCTGTAGAGTGAGACCCATGGATCCTTATGTCTCTATGTTCCCAGCACTTGGATTATAAGCACGCATTACCACACTTGGCTCATTTTATTTTATTTTATTTTATTTTATGTGGATTCTGGGGATCAAACTCAGGTCCTCATGCTTGCAAGGCAAGTACTTACTGGGCTGAACTCCCACTGCAGCCCCTCTAGTCAATGCTTAAGAAAAATTTCCCTGCCAAATATTCAGGGTAGCTCTAGTACCCAGTATCTGTTAACCTTCCTTACACCATGGCATAGAAAAACAGAAAACAAAAAATGTCCTTAGCAACCACCCCAGGCCTCCCCTCTTCAACATGCTGACCACCCTTGTGGGCCTCTACCTGAATCTGAACATAAGAATAGCAAAGGACTCAGGAAGGAGCCACTGTAGGAGATGCTGTTTCTGTCCCTACTGAAGATAGGGGAGGCGCTGGCATCTTGGATGGTGGGAAAGAACTGGGAGGGTGGGGAGGGCAAGAAGTCACATAGGTAGATAATACACATTTCTCTGGACAGCTGAGCCTGGACTAGCATAATGGAGACTGCTTTGACAGCATGGGGCATCTAAGTCTGCCCTGTTACTGTGTTGTTAGTCCTCAGTCTCATCCCCACACCATGTAGGTAAGGCCTGCACTTCACTCCACCTTATAGTTACCCAGCCATTATTCCTACCCAGTCAGGGTGCCTTCCTTTGGTTCTGTCTCAGCCCCGCAGAGCCTTTAAAATTGGCAGCACAACCAAGTCAGGGTAGCAGGCTCAGAAGAGATGGCTATGGAGTAGGTGGGCTTTCCTAGCTCTGGTCTCTTTTATTCAGAGGTACTGCCTCAGCCCTGAGAAGCATGTTCTCTGGGCATACTTTAGACTCTAGAGAAGAACTTCAGGGTCCAGCCTGAGCTTCAGCAGAGGATTCCCAGCATTCCTGCTGGGAGGAGGGACCCTTCTCAGGCTGAGTGTGAATGACCAAGGAAGAGGGCACAGTGCGGCACAGTAAAGAACTTAACATCTGAGTTTCTGGGGACACAGCTACAGAGCTGAATTCAGCTCTCTCTCTCTCTCTGTTGAGGCCTCTCTTGCAGTCCTCCTCTGGGCTTTGGAGACCATACCCAGTCCAAGGCCTCCAGACCAGGTGGGACTTCCTCCTTCCACTCTCAGCATCCCTGTCTGGGCCATTCCCCATGCACAGTGCCCTCCACCTGTGCATGTGCCCCAGGCTTCCCACTTGCTCTTCTCTTCTTTCCTTACTCACATACCCCTTTCTATCCCCCAGAAAGCCCCAGACACAAATCCAAACACATGTCTACCATTGCTCCATAGCCTCCAGTAGCTCCCCCTTGTTCTTAGAGGGAACCCTAGAGATGAAACTTAAATAGGGAAGACCCTCTAGGGTGCCTGATGTCCAGTCCCTACTCAATCTATTTGCTTAAAGTAAAAAAATTACAGAGACTTGTCTTATACATGACAAGATTCCCTTCCTGGGCACTTTTGGTGCTCTCTTAGGATACTGATGGTATCTGCCCACATTCACTCTTCATTGCTCCCAACCTCTCAGCCTAGTCTTGCACGCGCGCGCACACACACACACACACACACACACACACACACACACCAAACACATATATCATAAACAGACATCCTCATCCATAAAGACACACAAGAAACACACAAACATGCCTACATACAAATTCTCTGTCTCTCTGTCTCTGTCTCCATCTCTCTCTGTCTCTCTCTCTCTCTCTCAAACACATGCACAGAGAAACACACATGAGCATTAATTAGGAGGCAGCATTCAGCACTATGGACTGAAGGTAGTGTGAAAACATGCATGCTGATTCTGGAAGTTGTGAAAGGTCAGAGGTCAAAGGACACATGCACATGTGTTCTCTGGGATGCTGCTCACTTCTGGCAGATGGCCTGCTGGAGGAATGGGAGAGAGACAGGCGTTGATACGGTTATTACCAAAAGTTGATACAACCAGGTCACTACTACTAGAGTGACCTAATGTGGGGACACAGTGGGTGGGACAAGCCGTACCGCGGCCCAGAGTCTCTCAGTACTAATCCTTATTGCTGAATCCCCTCGAGTGTGAGTCACTTCTGTTTCTTTAACCTCTACTTCCTTATCTGAGAAATGGGGATAAATGGCCTCACTTGCCTCCCAGGCCGTGAGGGCCAAATGAGAAAGCACAGGCAGCTGTCAAAATACAAAGTGCAGTGTTCGCATTCATCAATTCCTTGAGGAAACTGGGCCAGAGTTGAGGGGCAGGCCAGACCCCCATGTGTGCAGACTTTACAGCCTGAGCTTACGACATAGTATGTCTAAAACATTATGCATTTAGGAAATGCGTTTTCAATATGGGTAGAATGGAGGGTGGGAAAATCAAGGCCCAAGGTAGCAGGAAGCCTGCAGCAGCTTCCTAGAGCAAGCTCACTGGAAAAGAGCCATGGCATGATGAGTGGACTGTGGAGATGACCACATACCTCTGTGCCACAGCCTGGAGCCCTGGAGGATGCATTACAGCCAGTGAAACCACTGGGTTTGGTATAAGGGCCATCTAGAGTGTCGTCTGGGAAAAACTCCTTTGACCTCCTAATCCCTTCTGGGACTTAAGGTTGCCTGGTGTGAAAAACGCACTAGGAGGTCTTTCCCATGAAGAGCCACCACCATCTGTCATAAGTGGTCTGCCCACCAGAGGACTCAGATTCATACTGTTGGGACTGGAGCTTGCTGGCTGGCCTCTGTGCCCCAAGGAGAAGAACACTATACCATCCAACTACTTCTAACCTCAACAGTTGGGGTTGGGGATTTAGCTTAGTGGTAGAGCACTTGCCTAGCAAGCGCAAGGCCCTGGGTTCGATCCTCAGCTTAAAAAAAAAATGAAGTTAACCTCAACAGAGGCCAGAGTCTATATGCCCAAACTTTCCCGATGTGTAACATGGACATTCATTGATCAGGGACCTTGTGTCTCTCCCTGCTTGGTAATAGCTCAATCACTTAGAATGTTTGAGAAATGAATACTCCTTTGGAAGAAGGGAGGCAAATGTGCTGGGTCTTTGCTGTCCCTAGCCCCATCTTTGCTCACCCTGTTTTTTATTGAAGGTGATCTCCTATCACCTAGTTTTCCTACTACACCATTTCATTTCAGAGTGCTGAGTTGCTGGTAAAGTCCACAGTAACATTCCCAACCCAGTTTAATAGCAGACGGGGCAATTTTCCCCCAGATGAATTATTGAGGGCTCCTATAAATACACTTCTGGGCTTCAGATAAGGTCTCATCATCCTGAGAAGTCCTGTTAGCCACCTGTAGAGGGGTTGTATTAGTCAGGGTTTTCTAGAGGGACAGAACTTATAGAATGAAGCTGTTACATATGTATATATGTGTATTCATGTACTTATGTACATATGCACATGCACACACACACGGGGGAGGGGGAAATGGCTTACAGGTTGTGGTTCAGCTAGTCCAACAATGGCTGTCTACCAATGGAAGTTCCAAGAATTCAGTAGTTGTTCAGTCCACAAGGCTGGCTATCTCAGCTGGTCTTCAGCACACTCCAGAATCCCAAAGATGTAGGCTCTAATGCCAGTGAAGGACTTGCAAGTAGGAGTGAGAGCAAGCAGGAAGAGAGCAAGCTTCCCTCTTTCATGTCCTTATACATACAGGCTGCCAGCAAAAGGTGTGGCTGAGATTAAAGATGAAGCTTCCCAATTCAAAGATCTAGATTAAAGGTGTGTCTTCCCACCTGAAAGATTCAGATTATAAGTGGGTGGGTCTTCCCACTTCAAATGATTTAATTAAGAAAAAAAAATTCCTCACAAGTGTGCGAACTGCTTGGGTTTTAGTTCATTCCAGATATAGTCAAGTTGACCACAAGGATAGCCATCACTGGGATAGAAGTGATTTCTCACATGACAGTGTGGATGTGTCATTGGACATCCTCATGGGAGCCTGGAAGTGCCTTTGGTGGTAAGAAAAAAAAAGACCTGAACCCTACAGACTGAGTGAGGCCTGCCAGGGCTCAGACCCAGACTGCCTCTGCAGTTTCTGTACCAGGGCTTGAAGATGGAGAGGTCATGGCAAGATGCAGACCACAGGCTATGGCCAGGCTGCAGTAGGTGCTCAGTTGTTTTCACGCCCAAGGCTCTGCCTGGGAATTTTGCTTAAGATTATTTTGCACTGTCGTTTGATACAGAAACAAAAACAAACCCAAGCCTTAAAGCTATCTCAACTGATTGCTCCTGGCAGATGTCTCTATTTTAATTCAGCATCCGGTGGAGGAGTCTGGATTCTAAACCAGTTTGTAGAGGTCTATATTTGTAAATCAATTTTAAAATGCAAATGTTTTGTTGCTAAATATGAACAAACTATGCAGAACCTGAAGTATCAGAAACAAATTCCAAATTTCCACAGACAGTCATGCATAGTTGGGTATGACCATGGGATAAGTTAGCTTTAAATTCAAGGAAAATATGCTCAAATTAGCATGTGGCTGGCAGTGGACTTTTTGCTTTCATTTAAACCTGCCATCCTTCCCTGCCTTATCTTCACCATCCCTCCCACCCTGCATTGAAATTAAGCTTTTAAAATCCATTTTTAAAAAAAGGTTTTTTCATGTCCAGAAAGTTGACCTCTGAAGTTTGGGGTTCACTTTTTGGAAGAGAGGAGACACAGAGGCTACCCACACTGAACCCAGATAGACTATCTCTAGCTCACTTTCTCCCTCTTTCTCTTCTAGAGGCTTGGCAGTCAGAACTGCATGTTTCCCCTGGGAAAGGGTCTTCCTCCCCTCTCTTCCCTGCTCTGTGCATTATGCTGCAAGCTGTGGGACAGGTTGAAGACTTTCTCTTGATCCTTTGCTAAGCCAGGGTCTACCTTACAGACCTGGCACACATTTACCTCCTCAGAGCCTCAGCTCCTTCTTTGCAAATAGCATTACTATGGGTCAAGTTCAAGTCTGTAGCCTTCTCTTAGCAATAAAATATGGTGCCTGAGAGCCAGGTGGGTGGGTGGTTGTTTTTCTCAAATGGAGTGGGTATTCATCCAAAGCCCAACACTGGGCAGCACCAAAGGCTTGGGAGGGAGCCTGGACATCTGTGTAGTCACTGTGTCTGCCATTGGTCTTTAGTGAGCCCCTGTTTCCTCACTGGTCAGAAGGAAGGAACAAAGGAAGGAAGGATTAAAGGAAGGAAAGGAGGAATGAAGGAAAGAAGGAAGGCTGTCTGCCAGCCCTCTCAAGCTCATTACCAAGATTGAAATGGCTTCCCATTTGCACAAGTCCATAGTCTTCATAGTGCTATTGGAAATGGCTTGAACATGAGTGAGAGATTCAAATGCAATGCCTTCCTATGAAACCAGCTAAAGATGGGTGTCATATGCTCTTCCTCTGACATCCGATGAATAATCAGAATTATATTATCTCTGCTACACACTTCTTCCTGGAGGCAGGGTATCCCACACCAATACCACAGGCCAGCTGAATTTTTTCAACTACAAGAGAAAGCCTTCACCTAAACCAGGACCAGCTGAGCTTTGCCCTTCCCCTTCCAGAAGCATACTGCTGTTCTCCAGCTGAAGGGATATCAGGTGAGGGCCAGTCTAGAGCAGCAACTTATAAAGAGTCACAGAGCTAGGAGCTGCACCAGTAGTTTGTCTTGTTGCTGTGACCAAATGCCCAGCAGGAAGTAGTTTAAGGAAGGAAGGGTTTATTTGGCTCAGTTTAGGGGTACAGTCCATCAAGGTGGATGAAGGTAAGGTAGCAGGATTGGAAGTTGCATCTGCAGTCAGGAGTCAGGGGGAGATGAATGCTGGGGCTCAGTTGCCTTTCTCCTTTATATTTAATCTATGTACCTAGCCCACAAGAAGGTGACACTGAGGAGGAAAGACTCACCCACCCTACTCAGTTAATACTCTCTGGAAAGGGCTTCACAGACACACACAGAGTTGTGTCTCCTAGGCGATTCCAAATCTAGTCAATATGATAAGACCAAAAATCACAGAAACCCAGAGTGAACACAGCACACCTTGGGGTTGATGCTAGGAGCTGCAGATAAAGCCAATAAGAGGTTTGCCTAGTTGGGCCAGTGATACAGAAACATAAGCTCACACCATACCTTCATTTAAAGCTGGGCCCTAGTGTCCTAATTAACATGTGATGAAGTCTGAGTCTTGTCAACCAGCCTGAGAGCATCATGCCCTGCTTCTCATTTACTTCTACTGTCTCTTTCTAGGGATGACCCAACTTCCTGGCAGCCTTCTTCCTCCTGTTCCCCTGGTTGGACCCCTTCAATATTTGGCTTGGAACACCTGCTGCTTAGAAACTTGGAATAAGTCAGAAAATTCCAAAAGAGGTTCCCATGGTAACACCAACATTCATGGAAGGTTTCAGAACTTTTGCCTCCTGCTCCCAGTATTGTGGAAATTCAAAAGACACAAGGCATGCAGACAGATGCTAATTACCTCACCTGAGTTTGCCATGTTGTGCAGAAGAAAGCTGAGCATAATGCAGGCTGGCAGGCACTCCTCCCTGGCACAGATCCAAGTGATGCCTTGGAAATGAAGCATTGTCATATCACACAGCTTTCTGTCAAAGGGGACACTGGTTATCAAGGAGAGGCCCATTTGCCTCATGCCATGAAAGGCTTGCCCAGTGCCTTTGTAGACATGACATGCTTTTTTTGGCACTATGTTTTGGTTAGCCTGGCAGAAACAATACCCCTGGGGGATGATATCTCCACCTCTGAGCTGTCAGTGAAGTGGCAGAATCATCCATGAAAACCACTTAGTATTCAGATGCAGGTCAGTGAGGTTGTTGGAACCCTTCCCCTTAAGTATCTCAGATTCAAGGTTAAAGAGGCCAATGGACTAGATCTCAGAAGCCTAAGAGCCCATTAGTTCACTTCCAGGTCAACAGAACACAGCTTCCAGGTCAGCATTTATTCAAGGGACCTCCAAGAATCTCTTGAGCAGCTTCTCAAGTCTCTTCTTAGAAACATACCATGAGGCTGTATGCAGCATCACTCTTTCATGGCACCAAGGTTGCTGACTCCTAGAGCAGACATTGACTAGAAGCTGGGCCAGAGATGGCAGGAAGAGACTCAAGAGCTAGAGGATGCCACCAGAGCAGCCCTGGGTAAATTACTTGACCTCAGTTCCCTACCTGACTAGTGAAGATAACAATTTGACCCTTCTCACAGGAATTCAGATTTCCAATATGTAATTTCAGACAGACAGCCTTTCATGAATGGTTTCCTTAATCAAAGCTGCATAATGTGTAAATTACACATTTGAACCATTCACCCCTGTCATCAAAATCCGAGGCTCAAACTGTGTGGTAAGACAGCCCATGATTGTGCTTACATGTTTAGACTCCACTTGGAAAATGACCCAGGGCCAGCTGTGCACCAGTATCTGTTACCAACCATATTCCCAGCTGCTGACTGTGTCACCAATATGTCTTTGTATGGTCAGCTTAAAGGGACACCTATATAGAACAGTCTGAGTTTAAATTGGGTATATGGGCCAGTGGTCCTGCTTCCACCCTCTCTGACCCTCCCTCACCAAACTTTTATTCTAGGTCAAGAAGTACCATTCATTTGCTTTGATTCCCAAAGTGTCCCCCATTGCCTTGTAGTTCCCCTGTTCCCAGCAAGGTTTTATTAAAATCCTCAGAGGCTGAAGTATCATTGGTAACTCTGCCAATTTCATCCATCCATTCAATAGACCCATCCTGGGACTAGGCAGACAGCTTAGCAAAGATCTTACCTTATAAAAGACCTTAGTTAGATCTTCAGAGCCCATGTGAAAATGCCATGTATGCTGGCACAAACTTATGATCTAGCTCTGGAGAGGTGGAGAGAGTTAAATCTCTAGGACCCACTGACCATCCGGGCCTTGCCTATTTGACAAGTCCATAGCCAATAGGAGACACTGTCTCAAATTCAAAGTGGATGGTGTCTGAGTAATGACTCCCAAGGTTGTCCTCTGGCCAACCTCTTGTCCACATGTACACATGTCTGTACATGTGCACACACAACTACATATGCAAGCACCTGCAACACATATGAATATGCAGATAGCTACATATGCATGTATGTGAGCAAGCACAATTCTCCCATTCTACTCTTCCTGTGGTGACATGCTCCTGAAAAGCCACTGAGGGACAGGTCCATACTACAGATGAAGGTTTGACTTCAGGGCAGAGGTTCTGTCCATCTCCCTGTCCCCAACTCCACATCTGTTCTTGCAGTACCAATCTTAGAAAGATGCCGAGTTCAGAGGGAGAAGTCTTTCCCTATCATTCCCTTTGGAGCACAATGTTTTCCAAACAGCTTGCCTGGTGTCATCTACTGGCCTGCGAGTGTGCACCTGTCATGTCATGGTAATGTATCTAAGTGAAAACTGCCTAGCAGGCTCAGGGAAATAACATGTCACTTCCTTCTTGCTTCCTATCCTGCTCTGTTCTCTCCTCTCCAGGGATTCTGCCTTTCCATGAAATACTGGCACTCAGTGCTGGGCCTCCAAGCCAAAACATAGACAAAGTGTCCTGAGAGGGGTGAGTCCTTGGGTGAATAGATTTACAGAGAATTTGAGGCCCATCCACCTGGAAGGCCAGTGTTGTTGAGGATAGATGGCAGACTCTCTTAGGAAAGGTGGGAGGATATTTCACCGTGGAAATAGAGGAATGGCTAATTCAAAGAAAAATTAAGTCCTCAAAGAAACAATCAGGTTTCTAAGGTTTTGACAACAGATTTTCAGCATGGAGACATACATAGGACAAAGAAATGAAGCAGGGGATGGGACACAGAAAGCTACACCATGTTCTTGAATTGTCTCCTTCAAGGGAGCAGGAACATGCTTCACTGTGGGGGACTGGGAAGATGGCCTGGGGATATTATTGTACTATATCAGACTCAAGAGAAATGTGGGTTGATTTTGAGGATATTTTTCTGTATGATGTGAATGTGTTGCTCTGATTGATTGATAAATAAAATGCTGATTGGCCAGTAGCCAGGAAGGAAGTATAGTATAGGTAGGATAAGAGAGAGGAGAATTCTGGGAAGAGGAAGGCTGAGTCAGGAGACACTGCCAGCTGCCACCATGAGAAGTAAGATGTAAAGTACTAGTAAGCCACAAGACACGTGGCAACTTATAGATAAATAGAAATGGGTTAATTTAAGATATAAGGACTAGATAGTAAGAAGACTGCCACAGCCATACAGTTCATAAGTAATATAAGTCTCTGTGTGTTTATTTGGGTCTGAGTGGCTACAGGACTGGTGGGTGAGAGAGATTTGTCCTGACCACAGGCCAGGCAGGACACAGGAAAACTTCAGCTACAGGTTAACTCAGAGGTTATTTGGGAAGGGAAGGTAGGTCTGTATGTACCCCTTCTTATGACATATACACATGTGCGTGCACATGTGAGCATGCTCATGCATGCACAGACACACACACACACACACACTACACACACACACACACACACACACACACACACACACACACACAGCCAGTGGGTGGAATGTATTCATCCAGGTCTGTGATAGTCCTATCAGCTACATGTCCCACTGCTTATCTTGATGACCACCATCTGCAGACAGGACAGACATGAAGATATGGCTGCCTGTTAAGGGAAGCTTTGGGTTCCAAGATCACTCCAGCCTACTGTGAAGGGAAAGTCTTGGATCCCAGAGAGTTTCTCCACTGTCCTGGGAGGAAATGAGCTCATTGCTTCAACTAGCTCAGCCAACTTCTCACCCATAAATGATACTCCACAACCTTCTAGGGCCTTCCCACCACACATCCTTAGCATCAGCACTCACATCCATAGGCAGTTGCTACTAAGGATGTTGGGGTGTAAAGAAACAGGAATCTTTGGGAACCAACCCATCCATGACAAAAATATTATGGACGCCTAAGAATGAAAACCACTTCACAATCTCCTCAGTATTACCTTGCTATGAAGTTAGTAGCTCCTGAGCTCTGTCTACCTGGATGTGCCACTATTGAGGATGCCCAGTTCCAAGAGGCACACCCAGTGTTAGAACTCCTGCAGCATGCAGGCATGACAGCTCATGAGGTAGAGACCACTGGCACAGCATCTTCACCTTTCAGGTTCAATTAAGTTGTTAGAAATTACTCTCGTTAGCAACAATTCCTGCTGATAATGAACACAATTAGGCATTAAAGAAGCTTTATAATTCTGGTGCCATTTGTACGCTCAGAAATGGGCCCATATTTTCCCCCTCACAGATGTTACAATAATGGTGTCAACACTTTTATTTCTTTGTCCATAAGCTGAAAATTATGGCTGTTTCACAAATTGCTAACGTGCCCAGAAGATGGAAGCCCAGCTGCAGAACACATGAGTTCAGACTCCTGCCCGAGCCTTGTGTTTCACGATGACCTCAACTTCCTGTGCTGAATGGGAACCCATGCGAGTAAGTACTTGTAAAAGTGTGTTTGAAGAGTGGAGTTATGAAGGGGTGCTGCCGTGTCAAACATCTGCTCCATCCATTACACTCAAGTAGAAGCCGGGAACGTACAGTAGGGGCAAAAACATCAATAAATTAAAACTCTCCTGCCAGCACACTTTCCAAGACCCTGCCAATTGGAACCAGGAGGAGTGGGGAGAGATGGAAGAAGTAAAGGAGACTGGCTTATTCTTCTGGAGCTGCTTTGGACAACAGTAGTTTCAGTCTGGTCTTCTTTATGAGGTTGGTACACGTCTTTGTCAGGATATAAACAATGGTTTGATGGCTGATTTGTGGGTGTTAGTGAGTCTGGGAACCATAGGGATCCTGGTCTCTCTGGGAGCCACATTCTTTTTTAACATTTTGATGACAGATTGTTTATCTGAGTTCTAAAAGAATGAATGGAAATTAAAAACCTGTCATTAGAGCTAAGTGAGAAGATGGTGAGTGAAATTGGGGTGGTGGGTTGTAAACTGTATTGGGAATTTGTTGCCCTCAATCCTGGTAGGTTTTAGTTCCATCCTAGAAGCATGGATTCTGTTGGGATTGGTGCAATGGATTCATTAACAACAGGAAAGACTATAGAAAGAGAATGGAGGTCAATGTTTTTTATTCAAATTTTTCACGTTGGAAATCCTAATAAGCAGTTTCAGGAGGAGGTGCCCCACCCCCTCCTTGCCCACCTGCATGCACCTCAGGATTCTTCCAAAGTCAGTCACAAACACGTGCCAAGAGCAGGGAGCCAGGAAATTGGAAATGGACTGCTAGGTAATCCTCCCTGCCACTCCCCTGTCCAGACTTCTCCCCCCTCACATCATATATCAGAGGCAGTCCAATTGTTCTAAGCCCACATCATTCCTGGTACCAAAGGCCAGGTCTGAGTGCACCAAGAAGGGTTGAGCTCAGCTAAATGGACCATGTGTAAGGCTGTGTGTGTGTGGCCAGGAACAGAGGACATGTAGAGCCTGCAGCTGGGGATTCCTGGTGTTCTCCAGGAGTCTCATCAGCCTGGCAGTGATGTCATGTGTCTACACAGGTACAGAACATAGCTACATCTCCTGGGTGGGCATGTTCTTGACCTTCCATTACTTGCAAAAGTAACTCTAAACACTTCTGTGGGTGTAACACAGTGGTAGGATGTGTGCTTAGCATGCATCAGACCCTGGGTTAAATCCTTGGCAACACCACTTTCACTTTTTGCTGGCCATGGTGGCACACATTTTTAATCCCAGCGCCTGGGAAGCAGGGACAGGCAGATCTCTGAGTTCAAAGCCATCCTGGTCTACAAACCAATTTTAGGTCAGCCAGGGACAAACAGTAAGAACCTGTGTCAAACAAAACAAAAACAAACAATCAAACACCAACAAAACAAGCCTCTTAGATCCCTACCCTAAATAAAAAAGAGCCTTTAGGGTGGAAAAATCAAATGCCTACCTCATTTTCTCTTAGATATAAAATGAGTTGTGTCCTTAAAGGGAAACATCTTAGAACCAGCTCCAGGTGGGGTGGCTTGTACCCAGAGTCTCAATAGGACTTGAAGCTGAGGCCAGACTGTCATCATGAACCAAAAGCAATCCTAGGCTACATTTTTAAAATAATTCATTTATTTTATTTTACTACTCTACATGCTCATTGCTAAGATGAAAAGAAGAAATATTTTTAAAATAACTGGAAATAAGAAAATGAGTTGGGTAGACTGGTGAGGCATGGATTCTTTTCTTAACTTTCATTTTATAGTAAGAGAAATTGGGGCAAGAATTTGATTTTTTTTTCATCCCTGATAGCTCTTTTATTTAGAAGAGATATTAGGTGAGCACTCAGGGTGGGGGCCTAAGAGGCCTTTGACTTCTTTGAGAAAGAGTCTCACTGTGTAGACCTGACTGACCTGAAACTGCTACTTAGACCAGGCTGACTTCAAGCTCATGGAGATCCACTTGCTTCTGCCTCATCGTGTTGTGATTAAAGGCCTGTCAATAAATGAAAATGGGGGTGTTGAGAACTGACAGCCTCTTTACATCTTCTTTTATTCACGCAGTAGCTTGTAATGATAAATCAGAATGTTTCACATTATATAAAATGATTTAAAACACAAGAAGAAGTCCATTTAAATGGTACTTTTCTCCTCTCTCCCAAAGAACAAGTACTGTGTCAGGAAAAGCAAAGGAGTAAATCTTCAAGTTTGCCGCCCAAAATCCTCATCAGCTTCGGCCCAACAACCTGTGCTCTCCACCTGTGGTCCTGGGAGTTGGCTTTATGCAAGGAGGCTATTTGTAATGGCACTATCTGCAAAGCTGCTGTGAGCCCAAGTACTGTTCTCATTTCGAATCAGCTGGTTAAGTAGAGCGAAGGTTCAGCAAATATCTGACTTCAGCGTCATTGTTCTTAGTGACATCTTTAAGTGAGATTAGCTCTTTCAGGCAAACTGGGTTTGAATCTCTGCTTTCCCATTTGCTCCTCCATGAGCCCATGCAGAGATTGGCATGGCACAGTCCTGGGAACACAGAAGGTATTTTCCAGAAATGCCTATTATTATCATTATTCCCACTACTATTATTTTAATGATGAGATGATAACATATTTCTTGACAGCTTCCCATTCTCTCTTTCACCCACATCATGGTTAAGCCAGTTTATCTCAAAGAGAAAAGTGAAACTTAACTTATGGGGATGTATGTTGCACATTTCTGTCTGAGTCACTGCCTTGTGTTGTTTACATCTTTCCAGTGTTGTTAATACCTGGCTCCTTTGTAAACATACAAAGGTAACACTTGATGATGAAACTGGATGGATATGTAGATCAATAAATGAGGAAGCAAGAAATCTGAAGAAGAGCTGCTATCCTCCAATACCATGAGGTTAAGAAAAGAAGGAGATCTCACAGGGTCAGAATGGCTGGATTATTATTCTACATATATGCACACACCCAAAGAGTCACAGCACTAACTCTGAGCATCTCAAAGGGTGTGGGAGCTCTTGGAGGGAAGTATACCAGATATGATTCAGTAACATTGTGCACCAAAAACTTCTAACTGTATTTGTGATCTTAGTCATTTATCCTTTCAGTCTTGTAGGTCTTTATGTATTTGAAACTATTATTAAGTACATACATATCTGGTAAAGTTAAGACTTTGTGATAAAGTTACCTCTTTATTACGAATACTCCATGTTGGATCCTCTAATAATATTCTTAATCAAAGTCTCCCTTGATATCAACATAGCTAAATCTTTTAATGACTGTTGTAGATACAATATTGCTAGATTTTGCTTTTAGTCCATTCTGAATGCCCCTGACTTTTAATGGGTGTGTGTAAACCATTTATATTTACTGTAATTCCTATTATGACTGGGTTTAAGTATATCATGATGGCACGTATTTATTATATGCTCCACTTATTCCTTTTCCTCTTTTCCTGTGGTCACTGGGATTACTTTTTATGATTCTGTTTTAGTTTTATCTTGTCATATTTACCTTAGCACTTTTGTACTTTCTGAAAAAAATGGTGGAAGACTATTAAGAATTTAGTAGCCAGCAAAATTGTTTTCAAAAAGAAGGCAAACCAAATTCTTTTTCTTTCTTTCTTTCTTTCTTTCTTTCTTTCTTTCTTTCTTTCTTTCTTTCTTTCTTTCTTTCTTTCTTTCTTCCTTCCTTCCTTCCTTCCTTCCTTCCTTCCTTCCTTTCTTTCTTTTATTTTTATTTTGGCTGCTTTAGGTTATGGAACTTAAACTTACCTAATTCATATTATGTCTTATCTAAGTCATCTGTAAGTGCATATGTATGTATGTGTATACATATGTATATATACATGTATGTACACATATGCATTACATATATGTGAGGAGGCCAGAAGTCAACCTTGTGGATCATTCTCAGGAGACACCTAGCTGTGATTTGAGACAGGGTCTGATTGGCATCTAGGGCTCACCAATAAGGCTACCTTAGTTGGTTAGTCTCTGCAGCTGGTTTTTATGTGGGTTCTGGGATTAGAACTCAAATCTTCATGCTTGCATGACAATTATCTGAAAATACTATTGGACTGTTCTAAGTATCTGCTATCAACCATTATCAACTATAAAGTACCCCTCTATTTCTTTTTTCTTATCCTATCTCTGTGCTATTGTTATCATACATTTTCCTACATGATATAAACTTTCAATGTATTTTTTAATATTTTCTTTACACACTTAAATATCCTTTAAATTATTAAAAAAAATATTTGATATTTACCTTTGTTTTCACATTCTCTGGAGCTTTGTAATGTTGCATAAAGGAACTTTCCATCTGGCACCAGAGTGCTCATGTCTGAAGAAATTCCTGTAGTATTTTTATCATGAAGTGTGATATTCAGCTGAATTTCTGTTTCTATGAGAAAGTTTTTACTGTGCTTCTCTGTTTAAGAGCATTTTTGCTACTAAGTGTTCAGCAGACACCCAACTCTCTCCTAGTCCTTTAAAGATAATACTGGTTTTTTCTTTTTTTTTTTTTCTTGCTTTCAAAGCTTATTAGCAATTTCCTGTGATAGTCACCTTTCTTTCTGTGTGCCTAATATTCATTTTCTTTGGGTTATTTTTGTTTGTTTTGGATCTCTCTCTCTCTCTCTCTCTCTCTCTCTCTCTCTCTCTCTCTGTGTGTGTGTGTGTGTGTGTGTGTGTGTGTGTGTTGTTCTTCTAAGAGTTCTTTAATTCTTTAAGCTTGCCTTTGTGTGTCTTGTTTTCTATTCATTTTGGAAGATGTTTGCTTGCCTTCTCTTGAAATATCTTCCTTTCTCACTCTCATATTTCTTCCTTCTGGTACTGTATTTGCAAGTGAGTAAGACCACTTGATATCAGATTTCTCTTTGTTATCTGTTCTGTTTCCTCATCTCACATTTTATCCCAAGAGATAATTTCTATTGATTCAGCTTTAAACACACAATTTCCCTGCCTGATCTAGACTTTGAATGGGTCATGTGAAAAAATGCTTCTCCTTGAAGTCATTTTATTTATTTATTTATTTGTTTGTTTGTTTATTTATTTATTTATTTTGGTTTTTCAAGACAGGGTTTTTCTGTGTAGCTTTGTTCCTTTCCTGGACCTCGCTTTGGAGACCAGCCTGGCCTTGAACTCACAGAGATCCACCTGTGTCTGCTTCCTGAGTGCTGGGATTAAAGGCATGTGCCACCACCGCCGGACTTGAAGTCATTTTATAATTCAGCTTTCATTTAACCTTATCACGTAACTGCATTCTCCTTGTACCTACTCTTTCAGATATTTGTTAGGGTTCCTTCAAAGCCCCTCTGCTAGTCCAACACCTGGCCATCTGTGGGTCTGTTTGTAATGACTGTCTTACTCTTGAAGGCTATTGTTTTGTTTTGTCCTTGTCGTGTACATGTTTGGGAAGTCTTAATTGACCACCTAATACTAATTTTAGAACAGTGGATATTGCAGAGAGATTTTGTGTTCACATCTTTCTATGTCAGTTCCTTACTGCAGGATGCTGACCTAGCCTGGTCCCTGGTTAAGTTACATTTAGGCCTTATTACTGTTTAGTGTCCCACAGGGTTTAAACTCCCACTGTTGCCAGGCTGCTACTATCTGACCTGACTCCTGTGGTTCCAGCGTCTCTGTTAACAGCCATAGTGGGTTACTTGGCCTATGACCTGTACTACCCTAAGTTCAAGCTTCTGTTGCTGAAACATGCTGCAGCATGCAGGATAGACCAGAGAGGTGAGTCCCAGATCTCCTGGCTTAGCCTCAGCCAAGGTCTGTCTGCATCATGAGAGAGCCCCTCTCCACTCTGCAGCCATGTTGTGCTGTGTAAGGAGTGAGGTGGCCTGAGTGAAGAACTTGCCCTTTATGGACTTCCCATCTATTGGTTGGGTCATAAAATGGTTCCTGGCTCTTCTTCAAGAGAAGGTACATTTCATTTCTTCTCTTCCTGTTTATCCTCTTCTATCAAGGTAGCTCTCACCTGGGTCCAGGTTGGGAGCTTTCTGTCACTTCCCAATAAAGCTTTCTGTTAATATGAAAAAAGATGGTCTGGAAAGCAGAGTCTTTCCTTACACATCAATGAGGGGAAGCATATTGGCTTTGGCCCTGCCCCCCCACTCTCTTGCAGCACCCCCTCAAGGTCCAGTGAACGAGAGCCTATGGTGCTTTTCTGAGAATGGGAGAGACTGGATTCAAAGTCCAAGCTCAGCTCTTAAGAGTTTGTTATTTGCCTTTTCATGCTCTGACAAAATGGCACCCCTGCTGTGCCTGTGGCTCCATCAGAGGCTACCACCTCCCAGAAGTCAACTTACCTGATGACCTGTGACCTTGTCTCTGGAAATGTAAGACATGTACATCATCCAGTCTGCTTTCCCTTCATCACTAGGGTGGGAACAAGGCTGTGAAAGGCACCCTGCATTGCCAGTAGGGGTGGAATCTTCAGATAAGACATTGGTGAACTGACTTTCAGAGCATTTTCTAGGTTCTGATGTGAAAGATATTGGCTATAGCTGGATGAAGCATGGAGGCCATGAATTCAGAAGACCTTTTCTGCCCAATATGTTCTGGATTTCTCTAAGCTCACCACATAGTGGCTCTGCATTCCTGTGCCTGGTTCTTTCTGGAAGCAAGAGGGGTACTGAGTAAAGAGGTACCAGAAAGAGTGAGCTTTTTCAAGTTTAAAACACATTCAAATTCTGCATTAAAAGTTCTTGCTGGGCTGTGATGGCACAGGCCTTTAATCCCAGCACTAGGAGGCAGGGGCAGGTTGAGCTCTAGGTTTGAGCCCAGCCTAGTCTACATAATGAGTTCCAGGACAGCCAGGGCTACACAGAGAAACCCTGTTTCAGAAAACAAACAAACAAACAAAACTTCTCAATTGTCTTTCCATTGTTGATGCTTGCTTATTAGTTTCTTTGATGGAAAAAATTGTTTAGCTTGATTCACAGGAAGAACAAAGGATTGTCATAAAATACCTCTAGCAATATACTAAAAAGGGTCAAGGATTTGCTTAGCAAGCATGCATGGTTTTCAATCATGGTATCATTTCCTGCAAACCAGCTGTGTGATAGTATTATGTAATAGTTGTTCAATGATAACATCTCTGGAAGACACTATTAGCTGAAACATTGCCACTATCTATGTTTAATATTCATGTAGATTTTGTACTTCATGTATGATAGATTGTTCATCCAGAACTTGGGAAAACACACTATGATACAAATTCTATTTAAAATGTCAGTGAGACCTGGGCAGGGTGGCACCAGAGTCTAGTCTCAATACTCATGAGACAGAGGAAACCAGGTGGATCTCTGTGAGTTTGAGGTCAAACTGGTCTATATAGTGAGCTCCAGGATATCTAGGCTACACAGTGAGACACCCACACACACACACAAAATAAGTAAATAAACAAATAAATAGAGAGAGAAGAGGGATGAATGAGTAAATAAATAAATAAATAATAAATAAATAAAATTTCAATGAGAAAATAAAGAGCCATTTAGTTCCCTGATAGATTGGCGAAATCATCTACCAGACACCCAAGGACTGAACCATCATTAGTATGTACATGAGGAAATTTAGTTGTGTCTAGGCAACAGATTTTCTTGTTTATTTTCATTATTCTCTTTTTTCTTTCTATTAATATTACTGTTGTCAGCACCCACAATAATGAGTTCTAGTGCAGCATTTTCACAAATATGTGTCATTGTACTTTGAGTTTTCTAGTCTTAAAATGTTAACTGGAAATGTGAAACAACCTGAAGCTAATATGTGTCCATAAATACTTGAGTGTATATAGTATTTCTCTGTGTATGTATTCACAGATGTACACACACACACACACACACACACACACACACACACACATACACACACACTGTTTTTCTCATGGCTATAACTAGATATCTGGCAGGAAGCATCTCTAAGAAGGAAGAGCTTAGGCTGGCTCACAGTTTGAAGAGGTACATTCCATCACACTAAGAAAGCAGGACAGCTCATGATAGCTCACAGTTACAGCCAATGGAATGCAGGGCTGCTTGGTGGCAACTCTGTTGGGCAAAGAAGCAGAAAGAGAATAAGCCAGAAGCAGAGCCAGGATATAACCCCTAAGAACTCTCCCCACCTACTTACCTCTTTCAGCTAGGTCCTACCTTCCAAAGTATCCACAGCTTTCCACTCAGCAGCGATAGCTGAGGACCAAATGCTCAAACATATGAACCTGTGGGGGCATTTCACGTTGAAACTGTGATTATATTTAATGCAACACAAGTTCACTTTTTATTACATTTGCTTAGTTATTTAGGGAGGTATGTGCATGCACATGAGTGTGTGTGAGTGCATGTATGTGTATGTATGTGTGTGTGTGTATCTGGATATGTGAATAAGGCTGTGTGTGCCCTCCTTGCCAATCTGGAGCTTAACATTTTAATGATAATCTAGTTGCTATGAAGACAGTGATGGTCTGTCATTTATTTTGGAGCAGAGGTGACAGAGTGTATGCAGTCTGTGGTAGTACTAATGACTGCTCCTCTGGGCTCTCTTCCTTCCCCAGTCCCTGCTGGGAAGCTGGGAGTCATGGTCTTCTCTTGTTGACTTGCTCTTCCCTCAGCTTTGTGGGGCCCATTCCCATACCGCGTAAGTCTGGCTATGGCTGTTCCTCATCTGCAAGCACAGAGATGAACCTGTCTACTCAGATTTCCTTCTCTCTCCCCTCACTGGCTATCAAATGCCCCAGACATGCTCATACCACCCTTTTGCCTACATCTTTGATACTTCCATCTTGCTTGATATGGGTTGAGTGTCCTGCTCCTGACACAAACCCACTCCCATAACTGACCCCGAGCATAGACTTTTCCCCTTGCTGAGCTTGGTCCTGCTGCCCCCCACCCCCAGCCATCTCTGTTCCTTTGGTGTTGCTGTTGAATTGCTTCAGCAATAGTTTCTTTCCAGTGTCACTCTCTCTGAAGCCCTCACTATTTGCTTTTTGTTCCCTAGCTCTAACCCTCAAAACTCTCCCAGGAGCCATGAACATAACCAGTGAGTACTCAGCTCCAGTAACAGCTTCTAAGGATTCCTTGCATTGACTGGTTTGGACGTTTTCTCATGTCTTGCCACTATGTTGAATCCTTCGCCCCCTTGCATAGTATGAGCAAGACAGGTGGCCATATGATGGGCATCTCCTTACATTCCACAGGTCCCCCATCATGATTGTACCAGGAATGCACTCCCTGCTGTGTGAAGGCACATGGGCTGAAGGAGTGAATTTTCTGAGGTCACAGTAGCAAAGGGCAGGCAGGCGAGTCTGCAAAGTTTTTGATGCCATTAGAAGTGGAAGGGCTGGCAGAACTCTGTGAAAGTCTTTTGGTGTCAGGAGGAAGTGAGTAGTCAGTATGTGTGGGTGCTTTGAGTAGAAGGTACCTATGCTGCCTTTAATCTCCTCTTTGAGCCTGGACATCCCTGCCCTTCTTTCATGTAATGTTCCTGGATGTCTGTCTTCTCAAGAATTTCTGTTGACCAGTCATGGATCCCATACATCTACCTCTAACCCTAACCCCTTCTGAAAATCATTCCTGCATTGCCAGTGGCATTCCAGATAATGCAAGAGTTATCACTCATACAGACAACTAGACCAGAAGCATGGGAAGTGAGCATTACCTTCTCCATCTCCTGTCCACTTTCCCATGGCTTCTGCCTCTCAGTTGATGACTCTGCCTTAACTTCCCCAAATCATCTAGACCTGCATCCACTTTCCTCTTTCCTTTGGGTATTTTTCCTACCTATATGCACACAAGTTACAGCCGTCTACCTACCTGGGGGCCTCCTGGATGTATCCTGACTTTGTTTGAATGATTATCATAGCTTTTAGCCAGGTGTTATGGACCCTGGGATCCTACTTCCAGGGCCATTTCTCTGCCTAACATCAGCAACATGCAAGATTCCCAAAGCGCAGGCCCCAACATGGCATCCAAAGCCTTTGCTGGGCAGGGAGGCCATGATGGTTCCTTCTCTGTGCATCTGTGAGCAGGCACTGAACAGAACGGAGCTGCCTCCTACATTTCTCCTGAGCCAAAGCAAGGCCTCTGAACTCACCATACGGTGCACTCGTTAAGAAGCCCTTTCTTCTTTTCTCACTTGAAAAGCCTGACCCAGCACTTAACATCCTGTAAAGTAGGACCCCTCTTCCCTGACAGTATCTGACCTGGGTTTTGGCTGCAGTTGGAGTCTGTCTTCCCTATGGTGCCAGGTAACTCGAGCACAGGCCCCCAGCTCATATTTCTCACACGCTATTGCAATTTTCTCTCCCAGCCAGCAGATGCTTAGAGACAAGGCCTGTGTCTTGCTTGCCTAGGTACTTTCAGCACCTTGCACACAGCCTGGAAGTCACAGGTACTCAGATATCGAACTGTGTGAATTAGAAAGATCAAAGGCCCCTGGGGTTGGCAGCTGCAAAGAGAAATAGGGGCTGCAGATTAGGAAGAGAAAGTGCAGGCCAGATCACGGGTGTTTATTTGTTTTGAGATAATAAAACACTAGAAGAAAAGGTAACAAAGAAAATGCAGTCCTAACTCTTCACTCTCTAGTAGTGTTCTTCTTCCTGGGAGCAGAGCCAAGGCACGTTAGAGGAATCTAAAGTTTCTCAGGAAAGTTGGCCGTTGTAGGGCACATCAAGAAGGTTGGTGTACTGCGTTTTCTTTCCTGGCACATGGTCGAACAATTACACACTGTGTGAGTGAGTCCTCAAGGACCTTTTAGTTCCAAGATGCTGCAGAATCATCTTGAGTAAGTCTTTGAAATGGAGAAGTCCAAGACAAGATGTCGCTTTGCAGGGCGTAAAAGAATCCACACAAACGCGCTCTGTGTACATTATTACCTGGATGGCTCACTACAAGCACGCTCCTGCCTGATAAACTCCATCCACCACCCCCGAGACAGTGGAGAAGGAGCCAGGAGCCAAGAAGGCAGGGTATGGAGCCCGGAACCAAAGTCAACAGCAAAAGAAAGATCTGAAAGGAAGGACATTCTAGCTCCTCCATTAGTTTCCTTTCTTGCTTTGTGGCACCTGGGAAGGAACAAAAGCTTTACAGAGAAAAGGCTGGCTTGGCAGAGGACGGCTCCCTCCTTGCTTGCTTCCCTGTGTTCTCAGCTTTGCTGTTTCCCCACAGACTGACGCCAAGACGCCAGGTTGAACATTCATCTTCACTTTTCTTTTTCTCCCTCCTTTTTCTCTCCTCCATTTTTTTAATAGTTCTGGCAGGAAGAACGGAAACAAACGTGACTCACTGTGCCCGGTGTTTAGGTATCCACCTCCTGGGCTGTCTCTGTCTCTCCATCCCCCATCCTCTCCTGCCCCCTCCTCTCCCTCCTCTGCATCCTTTCTCCACACCTGCTTCTCTCCCCTTCCTCTCTCTTCTGCATCCCTTCCCTCTTTTGTACCTCCCTTCTCTCCACTCCCCACCCTGCCTTTCTTCCGTCTTTATCCCCTCTCCCTGAAGTAATGCTTCTCTGAATGTTCCTGGCTCCTCCACTTGAAGGACAGGCAGCCTCAGGAGCCTTCTGCTGGACACCTCCAGTGTGACAACTTCCGAGGCCGAGTGTCATGCCAGTGCTCCTCAGATCCATGGTTGTGCCAATCTTCAGCTGCTTCCCTAGCCCAGAGGGGTGAAGTTTACAGTTTTCTACTTGTTCTTCTTTTTTCTGCATCTGAAAGTCCATAAGCAGGCAAGCCAACTGGGCAGGAAGTTAGGCTTGCTGCACACTGCTGAATGAAGTCAGGGACCAGCCTATCAAATTGTTGATTTTCCCAACTCGATCCAAATGAATTTCTGGACAAACAACGCTTATGAAGACGTCTTTGAGTAATTCCATTCAGTGAAACACCAGGTTTTTATTTCCCATTTTACTGTGTTTTCTGAACACGGTATTCCAATCACACGGAAACATTTTGTTTTTAGGGCCTGTGGAAATGCTGATGGCTGAGCTGCCAAAGAATGGGAGGGCTGGTCCACAAATGAACTCAAAGCCAGCAGTATTTATTCAGATTTAGTTTAAGTCTCATAATCTTTTGGGCCTGCAAAAATTCAGCTGAGAAACATGGAGAAGAGGCTTTCTTGGCACTTTCTGCTTCCGCTTGGATCAGAAATACCATGAGAACATCTTTCCCGCGCGCCCCCTTTGTAACATTTCAACACTCCGGCTTTCACTTGCAGATGGAGGGGAACAGAGGGAAACCAAGAGGAAGGGAGAAAAACACAGCTGAACTTTTCTTAACCTAAAAGTTATTGCAGCTTTTACACGGAGGTGCCTGCGGGCCGGAACCTCCTCAGCTGAAGCCAATTGCCTTGTCCTAGGAAACCACGAAGGGACCCGCTACCCACACAGAGTTCCTGTGGAAGGCAGTCATTTCCTGCCACGTCCTGGAAGCTTTGAGTTGGGGTTCACCTTCTGACCCTGCCACTGCTTCATCAGCCTTATTCCTACACTGCTGTCACAGAATCAGAAATTAAGCCACACACCCAGCCAGACCCAAGCTCTGTTGTTCATGCAGTGTGTTCCATGTCAGCTTGAAGATGTGTGAGTGGATGGGCTGCAAACACTAACCACGGTCCTTGGGCCTGTGGAGCTGGGAAGTAGCTGAGCATTTTCCTAGGCTGGGGCAGGAAGGTGTGTGTGTGTGTGTGTGTGTGTGTGTGTGTGTGTGTGTGTGTGTTGGGGCGACAACAGGACATGGCATTTCATTCTGGGGTTAAGGAACTGTTCTCAGTTGATTGTGGACACAGTTACACCACTCTGAGGGTATGTGAGAAACCAATAATGGGTTGTGCCCTTTAAAATGAGTAGATTGTGTAAGTGAACTTCACCTTAATGGGGCTGTTATATCGAAAGGAAAGACACAGTCATGGTTTTCAGGCCTTGCAATGGGACTTGGCAGCTCTTCTCTTGAGGAAAGGATTCCACCTCCCCATTGGCCTGCGCTGGCTTTCTGCACCTGTGTTGCCCAGAGACTATGAAGGAGTGAGGCTGAGGAGATTGCGAAGTCGGTGAGGCATTTGCCTTGAGAACACAAGGACCCGAGTCAAATCCCCAAACTCACATTTAAAATGCTGGTTGTTGTGCCACATGCTTTCCACCCCATTGCTACAGAGTCAGAAACAGGTAGAAAACCTGGGATGCGTTGGCCAGCCAGCCTAACCTGTGTGGTGAGTTCTAGACAAGTGAGAGACTGTTCTCTCTGTCTCTCTCTCTGTCTCTGTCTCTGTCTCTCTCACATACACACACACACACACACACACACACACACACACACATACACACACACACGAAGGGAGGGGGGAGAAGAAAGGCAGGGATACAGAGAGAGAGAGAAAGAAAGAGAGAGAGAGAGAGAGAGAGAGAGAAGAAAACTAAATACAGTTTTGAGCTTTAGTTCCTGAAAGCTCATGCATGCTCTGCTAGCTCTTACTTCAGCTAGATCTAACCCCTTGAAGACATGAGCCCATGCAGCAGAACAGAACTACCCCACAAGGCCACACTAAACCACCCTGCTAGCTACAGGGTTAGGAGGGGCCCAGCTTAGATCAGTCTGTAGCAGTGGAGACTTGCAGCTAAGCTACGGACTCACTAGATGTTAGGAATGACTGTTGTGTTTGATATCTAGTGCTGGGCTATTTGTCCCAGGGCGATAGCTGACATTAATTGATTTTTTTGGGGGGATTCAAGAATTGTGGAGGAGAATCTGAGCGCCAGTTAATTCCTTGGACATTCAGCTGTTGGCCATGACTTGCTTGTTTTTCCTGCCAAATGTCTTTCCTTCCTAAGCCATGATGGAACTTGTGCTTGGTTAGATAAGAGCCACTGGTTATAAGCCGTGTGTCCTCAGATGGCACAACTGTCCTCCCGGGCTGTGACAGTTAGCTTGAATTGTCAACTTGACATAGCCTAGAATCACCAGGGACAAGTCTCAGTGAGTGATTGTCTACATTGGGTTGGTTTATGAGCATGGCTGTTGGGGATTACTTTAAATTAATTGATGTATGAAGACGCAGCCTGTTCTGGGTGGCACCATTCCCTGGGCTGAACTGTCTAAGAGTGGAGAAATGAAGCTGAGCACAAGCAAGCTCTCTGCTCTTGGCTTAAGGTGATGTGCCTAGATACAAGCTTCTGCTGTCTGAACTCCCCTCCTGAGACGAACTGTATAGCCCAGGCTGTGAGCTAAGACAAAGCCCTGTCTCCACAAAACTGGTTGTTTTTGTTGTTGTTGTTTTTGTTGTTGTTGTTGTTGTTTTGTTTTTTGTTTTTGTTTTTTGCCAGGGTATTTTATTACACAAATAGAAATGAAACTAGGCTGCAGGCAGTTCCAGAAGTGGCAGCTTGGGTCCTTTCCGAACAGTGAGGGGTTTGGACTGTTTGGCCACACGTGGGCCACAGCCACAGGGTCCTGTTGCATCCGTCACAGTTCATTCTTGGGTACTGCGGGAAACATCTCAGAGAAGTAGAAACTAGGATTGTGTCCATATCCGAGTATATGGAAGATTCCTGCTTTGAGGTCAAGGAGCCTAGCAGGGGTCAGACTTAGGACAGGGAAAAAGCTGAGGGCTGGCAGGAACAGAAGAGCAATCAGAGGCTACCTGTGGGGTGACCAGAACCTAAGGTGTGCTTCTAAGGAACTGAGAGACTTTTAAACACTTTGTGGGGAGTGGGATGGCCATCTGTGGTTTCGGGCAGGACACAGATTGGGCAGAAGGCTGTGATGTTGCTGTTAGTTGCTATTTAGTCTGACCTACAGTCTTTGTTTCTACAAAGAACACAGACTTGTTTGTTTGTTTGTCTGTTTACTTACTTTACGAACTGGTTATTTATTGGTGATTCCCTAGACAATCGAGTGTGACAATGTATTACAAGGCATTTACATTGTACTTGGGATTAGAAGTCAGATAGGGGTAAAGAATGTGCGTAGCTTATGCTGTGCCTCACCCCAGAGGGACAGCTGTGCAAAAGGCAAGCACCAGGGTCCAAGACCAGGTAAGAAAGGAACAATTATGAACATGTAACCTGCATGACATCAGCCCTGCTCACTGCAGCCTTCTGCCATGGTGTGGCTGTTAAATGTTGGCATGGGCTAGTAGGGTTGAAATTTAAATCTTACTTACTTCTCACTGACTTTAATCCAACTTTAAATAGCCAAATAGAGCCCATTGTAGCCTGGAGAGAGAGCACTGTGTAATAGGTAGATGTATGAATTGTTGTCATAATGCTCGTATAAGCCATTTGTTTGCTAGACTATACTGAATAATGACTAAGTTTCAAACCTCAACCATTGACACAAGCTTCTGGTGCCCAGTGACAACTACCCCCATATATCCATCCAGTGTATGTCCATGTTAAGTGCCCACTGTTAACAAGGTGTTCTGATTTGCAAAACAGGATTGAAACCAGAGAGCAGGCACAGGATCCTTTTACTGCATTCAGATCCTTGAAAAAATGCAAGGGCATGGCTAGGGAGTCAAGTCAGAGGATAAAAACGCTTGATGCATGAGCATGAGAATCTGAGTTTGCACCTTCAGAACCAACAATAGAAGTCAGGCATTTGCTGTGCATGCACCTATACCACTAGCTTTGTGAGGGGCAGAGACGTGAGGGTCTTTGAGGTATGCTGGCTGCCAGTCTAGCTCCAAATTCAGTGAGAGACCCTGTCTCAAAGTAATCTGCTGGAGAATACTAGAGAAGGATGCAATGAAATTTTCCTCTGTCCTCCATGGGTGCGCGCGCGCGCACGCGCGCGCGCGCACACACACACACACACACACACACACACACACACACTTGTGCATGAAAGAATGGACTTAACATTTGGAGTCAAATTATTTAAATTTGAATGTTAAGAATTCATAGCAAGACAATCAGCACATTCAGAAAAGATTTGTGTTGATGCTACTGGCTGGCAAGTTTGATTTCTATTGTTATTGAAGATGATGTAATTGTGGCTTAATAAGAAAAATTATTAAAGGGATTATGAGCTTTCTTGGCAAAATCCAGGGAGAAAAGGTCAACAAGAACACCCACCTACAAACCTCTCATATATTAGAATTTCAAATGAATCCCACTCTACAAGGAAAAAAAAAGAAAAACATAAAACCAGGAAGACAGAAAACAACACCATTCAAAAAAGTGAGTTTAAAAAAAAAACAAAAAACAATTTATGTTGACTTTATTATTCTCTCGGTAAAAAGCAACTTCCACATGAAATGAGGACTTTGAGTTCTAACTTTTAAGGAATCGCATGCTTGCATCAATTTTTAAAAGGTTTTATAACTAATGAACTTGGATTCCTTTTGGCATGGCATAAAATCCATTTGTACAGCTTTTAATTAAGGATGCAGCCTAGGCAATTAAAAGGAAAGGAAGGGACGACATCCCATGTCCTGTGAGAACTCCAGTCGGAAAAATTATGGTAATGCTGTGTGTCCTGAAGCCGTCTCTGAGTGTCACAGAGAGTGGTAAGGAGTTACCCCCACCACACAAGGACACTTTATGTAAGGCTAATAATTAGGAGCATTTAATTTTGATGTGTATGTGCCTTGTTTACCTCTAATCTCCCTGGCATTTGCTAGGGGACTGGGATCCAGCAGAAGGATCATCTAAAATTGAGTTCAGAAAGCAGAGACTGGGTCAAACTCCCCAGCCCATAATACAAATACTGCAGTTGCCTCATAGACAGGGGAATTCCTAATGTGAGTTTTAATATTTAAAGTTGTTAGTGCCATTATTGAGAATATTGGGATGCTTTCATTTCTAACTGATTAAAATTACATTTGGAATAATAAATGACATGTAATGTACAAATAGCTGTCTACTCCCACATTATTTTTTTAAAGTCTGAAAAGTCTGAACAACTGTCATGGAAAGTGGCCTGAGGTACTTCAGGGACACTTGGGTTGGGGGCGGGATACAAACCAGAGTCAGCTGCTGGCTTGTAAAAGAGCGTGACAAGTCTGGAAAGAGCCCCTGCCCTCGTCAAGTTGAAGGGAAGTCTCCTCTGTAAGCACAGGCCCACTTCCTTCCTGGTCTCTGGATGACTGAAGATTTCTGTTCAAGTCAATCTTAACCCTGTGGGGACAATCCAGCCAGCCCTCCGGTTGTGAGCTACCAGGTGGGTGCTGGGAACTGAACCCAGGTCCTCTGCAGGAGCAGCCAGTGCTGTTAACCACTGAGTGATCTTCCCCTATTCTCACCTGTCAGTTTAACTTCTTTAGGGTCAAAGCCATACCCAAGGCAAAACCTTTCACTGCGTCCCTCAGAACACCGAGTCCTGTCCTTCTGATGTAGTCCTCTTGGTGGGGAAGATGAACTCAGATCCATAGTAGGACCCACATTCTCTACCAGAAGTATGAGAACCTTCTTGGGAATTTTCTCAGTTTCCCAGGCAAAGCCTTGGGTTCTTCCCCTGTCCTCTCTCCAAGTGTACCTGGAGAATGGGACTGATGTTCCACGCTCCTGGGATGAAGATCTAGATGAGCCTGGAGTGCTCCAGGCATGAGCAATGATCGTCACTGCCCCCCCTGGACACGCCAGCCTCTCCTTTACTGTGAAACTGACAGTTTTTTTTAAAAAAAGTTCTTATATTTTCCAACCAGTTTCAGCTTTTGAGAGAAATGATTGCCATGTGCAAAGTGCTCCCATACACACCAACAGCCTTCCCCAGTCCTTCCTGTTCTTATTAGCATGTGCATTAGCAAGGGACCACTGTGACAGTAGATGGACTGTTAGAGGATGATGATCCAGCCTACTGCTGACATGAGAGCTCTTTCTTAGGGGGACAAATTCCATGAGTCTTGATAAACGAGAAACAATGTGGTCTTCCCCTGGTGGTGTCACACAGAAGAGCTCCCTGCCCTGAAAAATCCCCTGTGACTCACCTCTTCATCCCTCCCTCCCTCTAAAAATAGAGATGGGATTATGTTATTCCCGTTTACAATTATTAAATTAAAATGACTCCCCAGTGCCTCCTGTACTACACATCAGCCTATTAATCTGCTGTGCCCCACTTCACCTGCAGGAGTTACCCAAAAGAGCCCAAGTTCTTAGCTGAGGGCACAAGAAACCTTCATGCTACAGATGATTTTGACTTGTGCAAAACTTGACCATCACTAATGTGGTATTCTGGACCACAGCACTGGCTTCGGGATGGAGACACAGCCCTTCTTCTCCCCACCTGCCTGACCCTGAGGTAATGCCCACCAACCAAGTTTTCCAAGACCAAAGTCTCAGTGGGTAATATTTACAAAAAAATAGGAAGTTCAGTGCAACCACAAGGACTGTTGGAGTACATTTCTTTCACTCATGGCCAAGATGGAGTGCCCAGCCTTTAAGTGTGGATGTCATACTGCTTGCTTCTACATTTCTGAGTTTCCACATGACACTTTTGAAAAGTACTGAGTGTTATCTTCTCCGGCTCTCTTTCTACCTTGTCCTCCCCCTCCCACCCCACTTGAAATCTTTCAAGTGGGTGACTACAAGACAAGACGTTTTCTGGATGCAGCAGGGAAATTGCACACACGCACTCATGGCTTGTGTGATGATACGGGCAAGCCCAGGATAAATCCAAGCCAGACAAAATTCCAGCTGCAGATGGGGGATGGGCATGAACTATTGGCATTTGATAGCTTCTGGGAGAGGGAGATTTGGTTATTTTAAGAGTGTGGCTTCTCTGGTAGGTTGATCACCCTCCAGTGAAGGCCACACATCCAAATTGGGGTGTATATGGGAGAAGTTGTTAGATAAGGGATGAATATGATCAAAACGCATTGTACAGAATTCTCAAAGAACTAATAAAAACTAGATGTAAAAAGAAACAGCTGGGTGGTGGTGGCACACGCCTTTAATCCCAGCACTCGGGAGGCAGAGCCAGGTGGATCTCTGTGAGTTCGAGACCAGCCTGGGCTACAAAGAGAGTTCCAGGAAAGGTGCAAACTAGACAGAGAAATCTTGTCTTGAAAAACCAAAAAAAAAAAAAAAAAAAAGAAAAAGAAACAAACATACACACCACACACACACACTACCACCCCCACCCCCACCACACATTATACTGCTCACCCAGGAAATATCAGCAGCACACAGACATGGAATGAACACGAATCTCTTAAGTTGGTTTCCAGAAAAGTCATATTAAATTCAACGCCTACCTAAAGACATCTGGAACATTGGCTAACCAACATTGGTTTGTGTGGTTAGTACTCACAGTACTCGATTTGGTGTACAGTCATGGCACCGCCAATGATTTTCGTGACTACAGCCCTGGGTGGTTTTTTTCTCGTACTGCCCTGTCAATGCAAGACTGCTGGAAACACTGGCATTCTGGGCCCCCTTTCATTTTAAACTCTCCTCTCTGGTTTTGCTTTGCCCCCGCCGTCTGAGCTGACTTCCCTTGTAACTGGGAAGACCCTACTGCTCATCTGTCCCCACTGAGGAACATACAGCCTGTTTAGTCAGGAAAGAACTGGATTCCATGAGGCATAGTTTCTGTTTTTCTGAATCATGCCTGTTTGGTTGTTTATTTCCAGAACAAAATTGGGTTTGCCTTTAGTCTTGGTTCTTCATCTCCTATAAATGGGAGTTACCTGTTGTTTTTGTTTGTTTGTTTTGTTGTCTTTTTAATGTTTGAAAAATACCACCATATAAATTCCAGTCTTCCTTGGATAAGCATTTAAACCTATAAATTTACATCCACAGCCTCTCTAGATATTTGCATGTAGCCAACTCATGGGTGTCCCATTACCAGTGTTTTACACTTCCATCTTTGTGTTATGATTTTTCTCTCTAAACAATGGTTTGTTTGGTAATTCTCTTAGTTTTTGAAATGTGCCTCATTTTGTTTCTCTAATTATGATGATTCAAATATCTTCTTGATGGATTGTTTTTGCTGTAATGAAAGGAAATTCCTTTATTTTAATTATTGTTTTCTCTGTATCAGTAATGTGTTCTTCTTTCAGTTAGGTTGTATTTTTGCATGTCTTTATTAAGGATACTTTCAATTTGCTCTGTTTCGGGTCTATTTCTTATAAGAAAAAATGTGATTTTTAAATGCTCCTGATTTTATGATTCTAATATGTCTTTATTAATTCAGCAATAAATACCTTTAGAATAAGGACTACCTGACCTTCTATACTCCTTTTATCAACAAGTAACTTTTTGTGTTTTATTCCTCCATGTTCTCTGAGGGGTTCATTTTTTTTCCTCCATTTCCTTATTAATTGTCTCTAAGGACCTTATTCTGGTAGTTAACTGAAACTACTTCACTTTTGTTTCAAAATAATAAGTAAGAACCCAAGCTTGGTGGTGTGGGCCTGGAATCACAGCTACCTAGAATAATGATATTGGGGTATTCCAACTTCAGGATCACCTGGGCTATAGGAGAAGTTCCAAGTCAGCCCACAGAGCTTAGTGAGACCCCCATCTTAAAATAGAAAATAAGATGTGTTGGAGATGTAGCTCAGTGGGAGAGCACATGCCTAGAAGGCAAGAGGCCAGGTTCAAACCCCAGCACCATTATAAAATAATAAAATAACCAATATCACCTCATATCTATGTCTAACTTGCATGCAAAATAGGAGTTCTGGCTAATTTTAGCCACCCAAATGGTGGCTAAATAAATGGATTCTCTGTCTCATCCCCATCTCCCATGTCACTTGTTTCTGAACTTGAGTTTACTGTACAAAGCACAAACACCTAATCATGATTCCTTATTGTCAATAGTTAATTAAATCTACCAATGTATTTTTATCAGTCTTTGGGTTGCATTTTTAAACCTTGGTTTATCTGAAAATAACTTCAGTTTTTTCCTCCTCCTCCTCTTCTTCTGTCTTCTCCACCCCTTAAGTACCCCAGGCTAGCCCTGAACTCCTGATCATCTTGCCTCTAAATCTTGAGTATTATTTTTTATTTTTCTCTTTAAATTTTTTTCTGCTCCTGAATAATATTCATCTGAGAACAGAATTCAAAAGTTGATATTTTTCCCTCCTCATAACTTTGAACACCTCAAGGCTTTTTGCAGACTCTTGCCTTCCTCCTCTTCCTCCTCCTCCTCCTCTTCCTCCTCCCCTCTCCTCCTCCTCCTCCTTCTCCTCCTCCTCCTCCTAATCATCATTATCATCATCATCATCATCTGCAACTGTCATGTCCTCTATCCCTTCAGCTTTCTCGTAGTAGGTAACTTCCCAGAAAGTTGTCTGGATCTCTTGGATTTGTTTGACTTTGCTGGCATTCTGCAGTTTTCCTACAGTATAGTATAGTATTGATTTTTGTTCTAGTGAATTCTCAAACTACCCTTTAAACCAGAGGACTCCTACGTGCCTTCAGTCTGGGGTGATTCTTGGATATTATATCCTCAGCTAATGATTGCCTATAGTAACAGTTATCTTTGCTTTGGATTTTAAATAATACTGATGTTTAGAGATTCTAGAAGAGTCTGGGATTCTCTTCCCTCCTGCTTTCCCTCCTGATTTAACTCTTGCTTTCTTAATGCTGTTTGTGGAAAGTTCTCATTGCGTCTTCCCGGCTTGCTTCTGTCATTCATCAGAGTGTGCTTCTAAGTTGGCTCCTCATCAGTTTCCGTTCTGATTTACATCTTCCAGAGTCCCTGCTGGCCCTTCTTCACCAAGGCCACTTTGTCCTGATGCTCTTTTATGTCCCAATTCCTTGTCTTTTAAAATGGGTGGGTCTTTAAGCAAATGAATTTTTAAGGACTAGGATATAACTCAGCAGGATTGCACTGCCCCAGACTCTTTTTTTCTCCTCTGAAGACTTTAGAAATGGCTCCTATTTTCACTTTCTCTGGAGCACATGCCTTCTCTGCTGGTGACTGTGCCACACTACTCAACACCCTGTTGGTCCCTGTTGGCTCCTGGCTGTGCTGTGCTTCTGGTCTGTGAAGAGGTGATTCCCTGCTCCCCTTCCTGCTCCCAACCTGACTTGGCGGCTGGTCTGCTGTCATCACATGGCTCCTCTGGGCCATGACCACTTAAAAACCTGCCGCTAAGAGTTCCTAGGGACACTATGGGTTCTGTGACTGTTGTCCCTACAGGTGGGTTTGGACAGAAGGGTGTCTCCATTGTTTGTTTCTCTCCAGAAGGCAGCTTCTGGGGAGGAACAAATATCCTGTGGCCTAGGCATCTCCTTCTAGGCATGGGAGCCTCCAAATGGTTCTACAGAGGCCTGTGTGTCCCAGGGAACACAGGTAGAGTATTCTGCAGCAGCTACTACCAGCCTCCCATAGAAGCCTCAGGCTGAACCTACTCTCTGCCTGGTGTCCTGGTTCAAGAACCCAGTGGTCTTGGGCCTTGGTTTTGTGTTCCTGAAGGTTTTATTCTTATTGCTTCCTCTCTTGATTTATCTGTCATTCTGTGTGTTTGGGATTTGAGGTAACAAGCTATACCAAAATATCAAAGTTCTCTTTTCCTATCAGCCCCTCTCCCTGACCAGCTCCTCTTTCTGTAAGTATTGGGGATTGAACAGAGGGTTCACATATTCCAGGGCAAGTACTGTACCACTGAGCTATAGCCCCAACTACTGAAAAAAAAATCACTGACTAAATTGGTCAAGCTGAACTGAAACTTAGAATCTTTTCAAAACATCATCTTCATCTATCTGTCTATCTGTCTATCTATCTATCTATCTATCTATCTATCTATCTATCTATCTATCTATCTATCGTGTGTGCCTGCATAAATGTATATATACTACATGTCTGCAGGTGCCCAAGGAGGTCAAAGGGTACCAGATCCCCCGAAACTGGAGTTACAGATGATTGTGAGCCACTATATGATTACTAGGAACTAAATCTGGGTCCTCTGCAAGAGCAGTAAGTGCTTTTTACCACTGAACCATTTCTCAAACCCCTTAAACTTACCATCTAAGGCCTCAGGCTCCCAAATACTAAACACATAATTTGTAATGACTACAGACCATTTGGTTATATATCAACCCTTATTTATTTGTCATTTTGTTTCACTATTTCACCTTTCCAATTACAATTAACTGTAAATCCAGTATACAGCATTTAAAATCCTATTCACACTATAGAACAGATTTGTCAGAATAGGGAAGTCTGGGTCTAAAATGTCTAAGTGAAACTACCCGGGAACATTAATGGTTATTGTTTTTCTCCCATAATGACTAATTATTTTCTACCCATCTTTTGTGGATTTGGTGCAGGTGTGGCACTGGTTAGAGTTGAGGTCACAGGTATGAGTGTAGAAATAGGTTTGAAGATGTAGACACGGGTGTGGAGATGGGATGCAGATGTGAATGTCACAAACAGGGACGTGGGTAGAAGCGGAGGTGTTGCAGGAGGGTGGGGGATGTAAAGGTGAGAGGATGGTCCATCTCCTCTCCTTCTTCTTTCTCTTCTTCTGGTCCTTCCTCCACTCTTTCCTCACTTCTCCTTTTCTTCATTCTTGTCTCCCATCATGCACTTCCCTCTTTTTCCTCTCCTTTCTTCTTTAAATGTCTGGCTATCTAGCCCAGGCTGCCCCTGAACTCTGAATCTTCCCGTCTCAACATCCTGAGTGCTGGTTAGACATCTAAGACTAGAACAAACTATGGCTGTTGAAAAACACTTCCATGATAGAGAAAAGCAAATAAAAAGAAAATGAAAACTATTTAAAGTTATTTATATACACATGTATAGATACACTCACTGTCCATGACATGATGATACATACTTATTTTACATTAATGTGATAAACACAAGATTGGGATTAATTGGCTTTTTATTTTATTTTCAACCCTGAACATGCAGTCACCTTTCTAGTCACTAAAAAGTCTCGGCAAACTTGCGTCCGTGTTTATTATCTGTCCGTGTTTGGATGGCTGTCTTCCAATTTAATCTATCTTATGACCGAGTAAGACATGTCTAGTCTCAGGCCCGGAGAACAGTGCGGTGAGCGTTGGAGGCCTGTGGTAGTCTTCAACCATCCCCTCTGCCTCACTGGATACAGCTGTGCTCGTTTCCCAGCCCCAACTCCGATGTCTACAGGGGCCTGGTTGCGGGAGCAGATGTGGACAAGTTGCATACAGGGACAGGGATGACCACACAAACTTCAAAAGCCATGTTTTGGGAATGTTTCTCTCCAAGCAAAAAGCACTCATGAAAGGGTTTCCAGAAAATACAGGGCATCTTGTAAGTACCGGGTGCTCTGCAGAAAGGAGGTTAGAAGAAGGCAGGTAAACATGGCGACTCTGAGTCAGCTCCATGAGAGGCAGCGGTACCTAGCAGGAGGACAGGAACACAAGTGACCAGAAGGTGTCTGGTCTGCAGGTGAGCAGCCAATTTCCTAGGGCACATTTGCTGATTACAGGTCACAGGGTGGGGGCAGAAGGGGGAGGCAAAGAAATATTGTGTTCTGAGTGTGAAATGTGACTGTGGACTCTATGGAACTGTGAGGCCAAATCCACCCTTCCTTCCCGAAGTCGCTTTTGTCAGAATATATTTGATCATATTGAAGAGAAAGTAACTAGGGTATGCAGTGATGAAAACAATGCTGGAGAAGCCATGAGAGCAAGGGGTAGGAGGTCACCTATGCTACAAGAGCACTGGATGGTGGAAACGAAAGTGATGTAGGAAAAGATCTGCCTGAGACAAGTGACACCGGGCCTGGGGAGCAATGCTGAGGTCAGGTTAATTCCACACGTCTAGACTTCAGAAGAGCAGCCCAGCTGCAGACACGTGGCTTTCAAAGCCCTGGATTGCAGTGGCTGAGAGGGAAGAGTGAGACGGCCGGGTCAGCCCTCAGCACTCATGGGAATATCCGGGTGACATATGTGACACTGGACTGGAAAGCACACGCTGGATGCAGAGCAGGACCCAGAGCTGACCAAGATCTCAATGCACTAGAGACTGGAATCCAAACAGGTGTGGACGAGAAGAGGATAAAGAGGGAAATGGAGACGGGGATGGAGAAAAGCCCCTGAAGCCTGTTTATGACCAGCCAAGGCCCCAGCGTGGGACCCCACACCCCAACCAGACAGAGAGCTCGTCCATGTCTCACGCTTGCATGAGATCAGCTTGCATGGGTCAAGGTGGGGTCTGGGAACACCTGTGCTGCTCAGGCCCAGGGACTCCAGGCAGCTGGTTCAATGACATCATCTAAGCCCTTTAAGCCTCAACAGGAACCCACACAGATTGCAGCAATGTTGACACCATTGTGTGGGTCCCTCATCAGTCTCAGGGTTAGAGTAGCTCTCCTCCTTTGAGAGCCTGCATGCCTATCGGAGCAAAGTCTGGAACTAGAAGGAACGGCATTCAGTGCAGTAAGGCCAGCTGGCATCTGACAGCAGGTGCCACCTTGGGGTGGGTGGCAGCTGGAAGGCAGTGTCCCATTGTGCCTTCCTGATGGAGGCCTCAGACGTGGATACAAAGGAATTCAAATTAGTAGAGGAGTCAAAATCACTGGGGACCAGCAGGTGCCCAGTGACCCAGTTAGCAGCCCGGTGGCACTCAGAGTCTCCTCAGGGCAAAGCCTCTCCGCACACACTGGCTGCTTTTGCATTACGGTGAATGGTCACAGTGTCACACATCACAGCCAAGAATGGATACAAACTGTAAATCAAAAGCATAAAATATATGAATGGAGAGAAAATGCATTCTGGCTGTAAGAAGAGACATCTGTTGGGCTCCATATAATATAATTAACAACTGGAACCAAGTGGAAGCAGAGGATTGCCCTGAGCCCCCTGGGAAGAAGCCTGTTTATCATGATGACCTCCTGAGACCCAGGAAGAAATATACAGGGTCATCTGAGACCACCAGGAGGGAAAATACTTATGCTGGGAGAAGGGATGTTCAGTGTTTAAAAACGTGTGCATACCAGTCAGAAATGAGGAAGGGCTGGAGCAGCTTGTACAGTGACATCATTCTACTCCCCAATGCTGGTAGTCATGGACCTTCAATGGCCATGTCATTTCCTCCTTTCTAGGAAAATACACATGGGGTGTCCATGCTCATTGGTCCACTGCCCCAAGGCCCGTTAGTCTGTGACAAGCTACCATGAGTTCACTCCTTCAGTTAAGTCAGACCACATGTGGCACTGAGAGACAGAAGGAACTTTTGGTTGCCTCTTTGTTTTGTTGGGATGAAGGAACAACTTGAGAAGTTGTGACAGAGGCAAAGGGCCCCACTGGTTATGCAAGTTGCTCAGGTCATGTCTAGGTCCCAGCTCTGAATACACCACGTTTCAGCACAGAAGCCATTGTCCCTATAGGCAACAGGCTCAGATGGCTGTCCTAAGAAAGCACACTGATTTTTTTTTTTTTAACTGAAAAAGTAATTTCAGTCAAAGGACTAGACCATATACTTAATGCTAGGAAGTAGGTGTGGGATTTGGGGCAATTCACAGAAAGAGGCTTTCTCTGTAAGGTTTGCTGCAGAGGGTTCTTGGGACATGAACCAAACATGCAAACAACTTTAATAAAAATTTTATTGCAGTGTATCATGAATGAATGTACCTAACTGTGGGAAGGAGGTGTCTTATTTAGGGTTTCTATTGCTGTGAAGAGATGCCATGACTATGACAACTCTTATAAAAGAAAACATTTAATGAAGTGTCTTACAGTTTCAGAGGTTTAGTCCATTGTCATCATGGTGAGACATGATGGCATTCAGGCAGACATGGTGCTGGAGCTGAGAGTCCTACATCTTGATTGGCAGGCAACAGGAAGTGGTCTGAGAGACTGGGTGTGACTTGAGCATATATGAGACCTCAAAGTCCATCTCCATGGTGACACATCTCTTCCAACAAGGCCACACTTCCTAATAGTGTCACTCCCTTTGGGGGGCATTTTTCTTTCAAACCACCACAGGAGGTCTTTGTGGGGAATATTCTTCCAATCTCTGAGCTTCTCTTTGCCATAAAGCTCCTGGATGACAATGTTGGGCAAGCCAGGAGCCTGTGTTTCTGTGGTATTTCTGACCGTTCATCTTTAAATGGCTTGAGCTTGTTTTGCCAAGCTCTGACAGACTTTCAGTCTTTCTCAGGAGTCTGTAGCAAGGTGGTCTTGAACATAGACACAAAAATAAACTAACATCCAAGTACAAGAAATACACGCAATTCCCATCATTGTTACAACTGTAGACTTTGGTAATCATAGTGTGTGTGTGTAGTTATAGATGGTCATAGTTAATTGACAGCATTGACTACCTACCAGTGCCATACAACATAGTCCCTTGAAGGTCTATGGTGCCCACACATCCCCTGCACCAACACAGTTCTTTCAAGACTGAGTTTTAAAGCAGGTATCATCCCTTGCCTTGGTTAGCTAACCAGTTCCATTGGCTTTAACACCTTTGTTTTTCTACCATTGCCAAGCTCTTTATTCCTCAAGCTTTGGCCTGTACCTCCTTGTTACACCTCTACCTGGAGGCCCAAGTGACCTTGCACATGCCAGTGTGCCACACCGTCTCTTTCTCTGCAAAGGTCTTCATTGTTGGTCCCCTTCCCCTCCTCACCACCCATTTCTTAGTAGTCACCCATAAAGTTCTGACCACCCTACTTCCACCTCTGTAGTTCCAATGGCCACTTGGGTGTCACCCCCAGGAAGGTGATTTATCCCCAGCATGGCATCTTCACCTTCTTTCGCACTTGGCTCTTCTGAGTGTGTGGGATCACTCACCTCCATCCTCCAACGTAGGAGCCCTAGTCATTCTTGGTTTCTACCTCTCAGTGATGAAGATGTCCACTTCCCTTTTCTCCACGTTCTATGAAAGCTACTTCCCAAACTACAGCGTCAATGGCACTGGTGTCTGCTGGCCTTGCCCTGTCTCCTCATTGCTATTTTATTGCCCATTCATCTTCCAAAAGTACACTTTCTCCCTCCACAACAGCTGCTTGGTGTCTGGTTGACATGAAGTTCTGGTACAACATATTAGCCTGTTTTCCGCTGCTATCACAAAATTCCCAATGCTAGGTTGTTCCAAGTGAATGGGTAGTTATTGTTAAATTAGAATGCCTAATGCCAGGTAAGTCAAAGACAATGGATAGCATTTGGCTCATGGTTCTGGAAGCTGGGAAGCCCAAGAACATGCATTAGCATATGAAGAGCTTCATGAAGAGACATCCACCCCTAGGAGCCTCACCCTATTTTATAGCATTTCCGTCCTTTGGGGTCACCATCCTAACTAAGCACCCTTCCTAATAAGGTCAGTGTTCATTCTCAAAGACATAGGCCCTGTAATGTAATACCTTTCATCAGACCATACCTTCCAACATCACTTCACTGGGCAGGGACTTAAAATCTGTAACTTGTGAACTTTGAGATGCACAGTCAAATAGATGCACACACCATAGCTTCTCTTTGAAACCCTGTAATGACACCTTGCCACAAGCTAGGACATGCAGTTGGCTCTTCTCTATGTCCTGCTTGCCTCCAAGGCACCAGCTCTTGGTACTTTCCTTCAGTTTCCTTTCTTGCCACATGCTGCTTCCACAGCACAGCTTCTACTATTTTGCCCAAGCCACACTGCCTTCCCTACTGTCTCCCAGGCTTGTACTGTCTGGACCACACACTCTACCACCCAACTTAACTTCCAATGACCATGTCATATCCTGATGCCACCCCAGTGCCATCTCACCCCTGGGACATACACTGTTCAGAGCATGTCTCAGTTCCTCCTTCCATTGCATTGCATCATGCATGTTTCTTCTGCCCCTTGTTTCCTCAGAAGTGAACAATATCTTATCCCCTTGGGACAGCTGGATGCACACCAGGGTTTGCCATCTAGGAAGCATCAATAGATATCTACTGTAGGAGCCAGGGGAGACTCAGTATCTTTCAATGTGGACTTTCTAGATACCTTGCCTGTTCCTGGTTGTATCTCACTCCTATATTTTTCTCTCCTGAGTTCCACATCTGTTTACTAGCTATTGTCTCTCAGTTCTCATTACTAACAAGTGACTGGGCCTCAGCCCTGACTGTCCCTTTCAAAGACCTTTTATTCCCAGTCAATGGTACCGCTATCTCTTCCCGGGGCAAGCAGCTGTCACCCAGAGGCCTTTCTTCTAGTTTCGCTTGTGACTTTCTAACCTGTGACCAGCTCTGAAGGAACTGCTGCCATGAATTCCTCCAGATGTTCTTCAGATGCTGCCTATGTGCTGAGCTTCCTCTCAGCCATCAGTGATGAGCAGAACTCCCCATCTGCAGTGGTTGCCAGGAAGGAGGAAACAGCACAGAAAGATCTTTATGATAGATACCATGAATACAGTAATGTGAGGATTGTAGGGGAGGCAGCATAGTGAACAGTCTTAACTGTCCTGAAAATATACTTTCTCTTTCTTTCTCCCTTTTTTTTTAACACTAACAAGATAATCTGACTTTACTCATTCCTCCCCCTGCAAAAAAACAAAAAACAAAAAACAAAAAAACAGAAATAAGATGAAACATAGACTTGTTCTCTTGATCACCTGCCCAAGGGTTGGTCTTGAGACATCATTCTGATGCATGAGATGAAGAGGGGGTCCTTTGAGGGGCACCGACTCTTTAGGCAACTCCCAGCTTCCCAGGTCTTCCATCTTGCTTTCTGTGATGTAAACAGGATGCTTAAGTAGCCTGTGATTACCACAAGTATCCAACAGAATAGAAGTTCTAACAAGGGTGGCAGAGCAGGGAAGATTTAAGTTGCAAGCACTGAGTCCCACCCCCAAACCCAGCTTCTATCTTTCCTGCTTTATGAGGAGAACTTGCACCTGACTATCTCACAAAGCCTCTGCTGTAGGACCTGTCATGCCCAGGATCACATACCACTGGGAACGGAAATGCAGACCCATCCTTCCTTTATTCCCATCTGCATGCAGCCAGCATACCACTGTGCAGCACACCAATGCCTAGCCAACATCTGTGAAAGTCCTGCCTGGTCTACTGGGCCATGTTAACTCTCCATAACAGTCTCTGGTTCAAGGCATCAAGTCCTATACAGTCTGTTTTCTCTTGTTTGAGTGACATCATTTGAGTATGGGATTGGAAGATATTTTCAGTGCTGATCCAAGTCCAGCATTGAGCATGATGTCTAGATACTTGAACATTCATGGTATAAAAGGACAGTGAGAACTTTGGCTCCTTTGTACAATCTCACCCCTGCCCCCTTTTTAACCTTCTGAAGATTTAAAACTCATACTTGACATCTCAGAGAAGGAATATGGACTCTCTTAACAGATCAAGTGTGTTTTATTTGTCGGTGCTGTCTGGTCCAGGGTATCACATGAACCTTTCATAAATGCTGGCCACCAACAGCAGCTCTCATCTTCCCTTTGGGTCCATTCTCTGGAAAGTATTTAGTTATATCTGACTTTGTTTTTCCTTAGCCCTTAGTCTATAGACATGCATAAAGAAGATATACATGTTAAGGAATGTTGATAGAGGCACACTGCCCACTCACTGGGCTGTGAGACCCACCTGGGATCATGTTTTGTCCTGCATCAAAAATGTTCTAAAATATGACAGGACTCAATAAGTTTGGCTAACAAGAAAACTACATTTGAAAATGCTGAATAACTAGAAATGGGAAATGTGGGGTCCAAGAAGGACTCAACTTGGGCTCTGGTCTTTGTCCAGTCTCTGGAATTTATGACTTGTTAAGGAGTAACAATGACCAAGGACTGTCAATTGAAGAAGTTGACATCAGAATCTCCATCTTTGCTCTATATCCAGGTAAGATCACGGCAGGGGTAGTTTCCCTCTTGGTGATCTCAATAATTTGTAATTTTACAGAGAATCAAATCACATTTTCCCAATAATATCAATTCTTCATTTAGTTAGACCCCTTTTAGAGTAGTATCAGTGCCTATGACACAAAAATAGGCATAAAATTCACACACACACACATACACACACACACACACACACACACACACACACACACACACACACACACACAATCATTGTTCCTCTAATTCCTATCAAGTGGTGTGAGCTCCTCTCAGTCATCAGAAACCTAGTTAATAGAATTCTGGGTGAGGGGGTGGGTTGAGGAACAAGGCCACCTGACAGAGCAGCCTTCCCTAGCCTGTGGGCACCATGGAGACTCACGAGGCCATCTTGAGCCCACATTGCATCCCTGCTGCCGGCACCAGTTAGAACAGTTCACTCTTGTCTCCCAATGAGTTCTGACTAAACGCCATCAACCATATGACAGGGTCTAACAAATATCAGCACTCTGCCAGGTTCAATAAACACCCTTTTCAGGGTAATGGTCTTTAATGAGGACACCAGCCATCAGCTAGGTTGGGAACACACTGTAATTATTACTGGGCAAAGATGTCTGGAAGGAGACCTGTAAGAATAAAGGATCAGGACAATGCAGGGGGAGGGAAGCTCATAAAGAAAAACCACTTGAGCTCTAAACTTTATGCTGGCAGGAGGAAAAAAAATAATAACTCAAGTTTTAGGGATCATTTCCAAAACAATGTCAACAATTTATCTAGGGATCCAGGGGTTAAATAGTCACTCATGTAATCTGTGCCAAATTTTATACATCTATAATTAAGTCAATGAGAGAATTGGTAACTTGCTTGATGGAGCACTTGGCTAAATTGGATCTATTACATGGTGCAAGGAACACCTTCCATCAAAATAATCCTTTAGGGTCTGCCTGGAATGTCATGGATGTTTCCATCATAGCAGCTGAGACAGCCTTTGCCCCCAAGGAGCTCAATATATTATGGCTGTGTTTGTGTATGGCTCATCTTCCCAATTAAAAGACCGAAAGGTCAGACACCACCCTAGACATAGCCCAGGAGCATGGTGGGGGCTGCTTCACATTGGGATGGGAAGGTAGGCATGGCTCCTTGAGGGAGATCTATTGTATTGTATTGCATTTATTTGTGGAAGGGTAATTTGTTGATTGCATGCACTGTTCAGGAGCTGAAGTGGCCCCAGGGAGGCAGAAGTGACTGAGACCCAACCCTGTCCAGCTGATGACAAACTCAAGTGTGGGAGACTTGATAGGTCTAGAGGACAAGGAAGATTTTGACAGGTAAGAGAGAGCAAGGGAAGAGCATTCTATAAATTGACACAGTGCAAGTGACTAAGATGCTGATGTGCACAGAAAGAACAGTTAATATGGAGAGAGGGCTAGGTGGTCACTGAGTACCTACTGTGTGTCCCAAACACAATGACCAGAACTTTGTACATTTGACACTGAGAAGTGCTCACAGCAACTAGGAAATGTTTTTGTTTTTAATCATAATTTTATGGAGACAGAGATAGTTGCTGGGGAAACTCAACAAATCTCCTAGATGCTTGTGGCCAGTTAGGAGCAGCACAGGGTTCACTTCCAAGTCTTTCTGACAGCATTTTGTCATAGGGTTTGACTAGCTCTCCAATCTGCTTATATGGGTTGTAGACAGAGGAGAAGGACAATCAGCAAGGAGCCATTGGAAGCAGAACTAAACAAGGCCACCAATGCCTAACAAAATCTGGTCAGATGAGTGACAGGTTTGGTGGAAAGAATCATCAGGCAATAAATATGTCCCGGTGATGAAGGGGGGTAAGACAAATGGAATCAGGAAGGTTAGAAAGGTCAGCTGGGAAGGTGGATGGTGAATGTTTCTGTTCAAGTAGGCACTCAAATGGTGAAGGGACTGGGAGGAATGTCTAGGGATTTAGTCATGCAAGGAGAATAGGGAAGGTACCTGGAGTAGGAGCTGGCTTTCTTCCAGGGTCCTACCAGCAGATTGTTTAAGTCAATTGGTGCCCCAGGGAGACAAACACTCTCTTCCCTCACTTGCCTCCAAATAGGCTAATGGGCTGTTTTCAATCCCAACCCAAATAGATAGACAACACTAAAGGAAAAGTGGAAAACAAAAGCTTTAACAGTGTTCAGGATAACTCTGACTATGGGGAAGTGGAAAGTCTGGGTATTTGTTGACACCATTGAAATGACAAGCAATAGTTGCTATGGACATCTCCAGGGATGGCCCCTTGGGGATCCTGTGGTCAGCATGGCATTTTGCAACTGGGTAGTAAATTTTGGGAAGTCACCTGGATTCTCTAGGTGAAGTAGATGGCTCCACCTTCCTCTATTCTGAAACTGTGATCCTCAAATACAACAACTGCTTTTGAATCTGAAATTTTCCCTCGGATTCCAAGACATTTCTGGGTCTCTGTCTAGGGCTGTGTTCATGCATTCAGAAGAAGGTGGCACCTCTATTATTAATCAAAGACAACTCTAATTAGGAAATTAAATCTGATATAAACAATATCAGGGAATATACTCCAAGTTCAAACAGAAGGAACAGACAAGCCTTTCTTTGTTATCTTGATATTAAGAGACAAAGAACCAACAGCTAAACATGCTGGTTTTTGACTGTACAACTTGGCCTTGTAAGGTCCATTCTGCATTCCACCCCCACCCTCACCCCCACACCTGCCCAGCACTGCCTTTTCCTTGGGGCATGAGCTGAATAGTTTAACTTGGTATTTTAAAAATGTAGGTGTTTTAAGTCAGGATACACATTAATAACTGACTCTTACGGAAATGGCCAGGCATTATTAGTTATGCTGGTAATCCCAGCACTCAGGAGGCTAAGGCTAGAAGATTGTTCCAGGATATCCTGGACTATATCATGAGACCCTGTGTTCAATAAATAAGTAAATAATCAATGCATAAACAATGATAGGAGGTTGTAATTTTAGTACTATTTGTGGATGAGGTGAGATATACAGAGGAGTTACAGTCTCCTCTAAACCAAGAAAGAACACCCAGGGCAAAAGCATTTAGGAGTCTCCCTCTCAGCCACAAGCCAACTGGCCAACTGGCCAGTGAAATCAGCATAGTTCCTGGGAATATGGTGTTTTGTTTTGTTTTGTTTTTGTTTTTTGTAGTTGCTGTTGTTGTTGTTGTTGTTGTTGAAAGAGGCACTTTGCCTTTTAAGAGAATCTTAGCCCGGCAGCTCATAAAGTACTTGGTTCTCCCAAGCTTACCGATGACAAAAGGAATCTACATTTTATCTACTTCCCAGGAACTATTTTATTTGACTTGGTAATATGCTGCTGCTTCTCCTTTTATTTTGGATTCTGTAGGTGATTTTAATTGTAGTAACACTATACATTAATTTGCTTTCATTCTTCCACAGAACCACCCACATCGTGAGAAAACCATTCTTATAAACATTTATGACTTCATATTTGTTAGTATTTATCACTATTATTATTACTATAGTACACTAAAGAGTAAAATGAGTTTCTGCCCCCCCCCCCAATGAATTGATTGACATCACAGAAATAGCAAGTGCATTGTTCGGCTCTGAGCCACCAGGATGCCAGATAGCAAAGGATAATTTTAATAAGTTAAGGGAAAAATTAATTATCAATGTTTTTGAAACAGATCATGTACTGAGTCCAACACCTGAAACACAGAGGAGAGTGATTCTTTATGAAGCAGACATCCAATGCCAAACATTCAGGAACAATTAAAAAAGTGGTAGTTTTTGTAAATTATCCCCAGAAGTTTTAGATATCTTTCATTTTAGTCGTTGTGGTCCAGTGAACCATAAAGCCATTACAAAGGAATCAGAATACTAGGGAGAAAATTGAAACACAGCAGTAATTAACAGTAGGAACATGTCAAAATAAAAAACGAACTGGAAAGAGAATGGCCATCTTGTGTGCTGCACAGGATAGGAACATTTACATATCCTCAAAACCAAATAGAAGAGTCACAGATGCTCAGAGTACCTGTAGGTAAAGTCCTCATCTCCAGACTTGACAAGGAAGAGAGCTTGCTAGTGTTTTTCAAAATGTGTGGGAAAGTGTCTTCAAAGGTCTCCTTTACATAGAAAAAAAAAGTCATTTCTTTTCTAAAATACTTTAATTAGCATTAATGTATATTTCTATTTGTTTTAGGATTGTAGTTAACAACCTGCATTTTAAATCTCTGCCTCTTACTCCTGTATGCTTAATGCCAATGAAGAATAATTGAGAAAACCCCAGGAAAGGAGCCCCCATCGCAAACACAGATTTCCCTGTGGGTTCCCGAATACTTTACAGCAAATGTTAAAGATTTATTGCACATGAACATCAAACATGGTTTTACTACAATTCTCATTTGGATCAAATTGACACATTTTACACTCATTTTAGCCTAATGAGATTCTTTCTCTACACATTATATTCCAAGTGACCCTGTACATGAAATCTGTGGCATGGAACAAACCCATTGATATAACAAAGCTCTACTCTTACTGGTTTCTTAATTTACAAAAGAAGAAAAAAAAAAACAGTTAAGCAAAATCATCAATCTTCAACAAATGAACATTTTAATTGACACTCAACAGAGAATTCAGATACGATGTAGACGGGTCCTGTTATATGTGAGGTTTAAATGCAGCGTTGGCAGCTAAATTCTCCTCTACTAAGATTATAATCTGAATATTCAATGGTTCAGGCATATTTCATAATTCAAATTGAGGGAGTTAGTAATGACAAAGCTACAATCTGAGCAGGCATAGGAAATTAGATTTGTGGTACATTTTTAAGACTTTGCTAACAGGCTGCCAGGATTCAATATTTACTCTTGTGCACAATTCCTTATTCTCAAAGTCAGTCTTAGAAAACGTTCTTGCTGCTTAATCCTGACGGTAGGGCATGAGATGATGGAAGGCTGTACACAGCAGCTGCCATGCCTTCCTCCAAGCACAGTCGGTGACCTTGAAGTGAGGTGAAAGGAAACCGGAAAATGTTAATTAAAATTATTAGCGCTGTTTGAGGTGCTTATCTTGTTTACTGCTAAGGTGTTGCTCCCTTCTGCATAATTAGGGGTAATTTTACTTACTTTCAAGTCTGGAATTTTAAATATCACAAAGTTTTATCTTCCAGATGAAGTAATTCATTATTGGTTCGTACATAACTGCTTGATGTTTTAATCAATATATGTGACTTCCATGAGTCTGTTAGAATTTATCTGGAGGTTTTATATTTATATACATATATTTGTAGTGGCAGATTGTGACTGGCACATGAATTAAAATCTTTCTTTTTTAAAACAACTTTTGTTGAGATTTCAACATTGCTCTGGGTTTTTGATGTGGGGACAGATTTGTATTGATCTGCCCGTTCATATTTCTTTCTATGTAAGACTTTGCAGGCCAGCAACACTGGCGAGGGAAACTTCTCTCAAGTCCTTCCTATTTGGAACAATATACTCCTGTCACTTAATCCAAATAAGAACAAAGTATATTTTCACAAGCTGTCAAACAAATACAGAAATGAGTCTTTCATACTATCAAGTATTCCTATCTAAGCAGTCTGTCCTGGTGGTCATTGAGAAGAAAGAAAACTGCATCACAGCTTTGAAAAACTGTGATATTAACCTTAGCTACCAGAGGTCTGACTGCTTAGCTATAATTAGGGAACCTTCCAAATATAACTTCCCACAAATCCATCCCTTTCTGAGAAGTTTTTCTCATTGGAAAGCAGAGAAATGTCTAGGCTGGAATTGCTTTTTCTTTGTTTATGTAAATAGATTGTGTGTGTACTTCAAAGCAACCTGATAAAAGATTGTAAAAGCTGATTTTTTTGAATAAAATTAGTGATTAAGTTAAGACATACCAGGGTATATGATTTAAATGATAGCAAAACAGTGAACAGCACCAATAGCCATGTGCCTCTTCAATCTGTTCCTTGGTTTTAGTTCAGTTCTGACTGGCTGGAGACCCAGCTGTTTGCTAGCCAGATGTACCAAGCAGCAACTTTAAGGAATATGGCCCATGTCCCTGAGACCATCACTTTGCTTCTATTTAGAATAGCCTGACACTGAAATTAAGAAAATGGAATATTCTAGAACAGGTTAGAGCTTAACTTTTCCAACTCTTTAGGGAATGCAGGAAGAAGACTCCTGGAGGATAAATGAGATCGATATCAAGTTCGTTATAGCTGTTCCCTAAGGATGGATGCTGAACTGTCTCTTGAGGCTTGGAGTTGACAACCTCCCAAAGAACTTCCTCAACTGCCTTAGATTAAGACTCTACTTAGATGCTCCCGTCCCTCAAGTTCAGTAATTGGGAGACCATACTACCCCCACGTGAGGAGCCCTTCAAAGTCTCTAATGAAGAAATGACAGGGGCAATAATAAAGGGTGTTTGAGAGACCCACCCACTGGCCTGCCCAGAGACAGGGCTGCTCTGCTTGGGCTCTAAGCACCCTCAAGTGACCTCACTGGCCCTCTGGAGACTACCATCTTACTTTGTCTCCTTGAAGCTGCCAGTCCCCAGTCTCTGTGAAAATCAACCAAGATTGGTTCCTCAACCAAATCCTATGCTCTCATGCTCATCTCTGTGCATACAAGAGATCTGTCTTTCAAAGGTCACTTAGGCTTTGTCATGGCAATTTAAAAACTCCCCTTGGCCTCCTCTATGCTCTCAGTAAATGCAAACCCAAGCATGGCCCCCTTGTCTTGGTTCTCTTCACAGCCCTGATCTATCAGACACCCCCTGCAGCCCCCTCTTACTTGTACATTTCTAGGATCTCACACTGTTAGCCTATACCACTGCTGCTGTGTCTGTTCCACAAGACACAACCCTGGCCATCTGTCTACATAGAGGCCACCTCAACATTCTGGTGCCCTTAGACATCCATAGTGCTTAGCTTTGTGGTCACCCAGCCCTCAGGCTTAAGGGAGACAGTGTCATCCTGTTGGTTTCATTTGTCTTGAGGCTTGCCCCAACCATCCACTCTGCCCCCAGGAAAACCTTGGTTCTCACTCCACTCCATCCCTGACACTTGCAGAGCACAGAGGAAGCATTTCTAGAATCCATATGACCACTCTGCATGTGACGTGTGCCTTGCAGTATGTGCCAACCAAGGAGCTGGCAGCCTGGGCAACCAGAGCTGTTCCTTCTCAGACGAATCTCTTTCCCTTCTACCAAGATCGTTGCCCCTCACTTGCCCAATAGGTCCTGTGGTGGAGTAAAGTGCTTACATCTTCTCAGAAGCACCTGGAACAGACAGTTCAGTGCCTTCTGTGGAGGCACTGCTCATGGTTATGCTCAGCCATGGCACTGTCAATTTTGTTACCCTGATCACTATCCAGTGGATGGATGCGCTCCACTCAGTATCAGTCTACAGCTGGAGGGGGTTAGTCCTACAAAAACACAGAGCCCTCATACTGTATAGAAATAGAAGAGAATCATTCTCACGGGCCATGGGGAAAGGACTCTGAACACTTTGTACCAGATGGGGACACTAAGGCCTTCCTGTACTCACTTAGTGTCCCTGATGCCAGGGTTTCATTGATTCTGTGCTGATGGCCATCAATTGATGTGGCCCTTCACATGCCACATCTTTCTGTGAGCCAGTCTGTGGACTGTTTCTCCTTATTCAATAATAGCCCACTCCCTTTCTGATGAGGGTGACCACAGTTCTCTTTCAGCTCTGCACACTGTCCTGTTCACCATGAGAGGCCCTTCCATATCCCTCATTCAGTGACAGCTGTCGGCCACTTGAAGGCACACAGGGATCCTTCCTGCCCTTGCTCTCAACCCTTACGCACCACCAAATACCGCTCTTGGAACAATATTAATTGTGAAGAGATGTTGTCTGAAAGACCAGCCATTATATTTCATAAACAAATGGACATTCTAGTTTTAGGCTGGAGAGTTCTGAGGATTCTAGCTGCCATGACCAATAATGAAAAATAGTCCCAAGAAATCTGAGACTTGGAGGAAAGAAATCAGCCCTTCCAAGAGCTTGGAGGCACAATTCCCATCTTATAGATCAACAGCCAAGCTGGGAGAGGAATGGGCTTGCTGGCTCAAGACCCCCTGCTGTGCTGCGTCTCCCCCCCTCCCCCCCGAAGTCTTTGCTTCATGACTTTCTCTTAGCCCAGTGCAGATACCATGTTGTCGGTGCAAAAAATATCATATGTCACTGAAGAAAATGTTTTCAGGGGGGAAGAAAACACTGAAATTCTGGGGTAGTTTCATTTTGCCCTTCTAAACCTTCTGTGGATTGAGCACTCATCACTGAGATGGCAAGAATGTCTGGGTAGCTTGCAAGCAAGTTCATTTTTGAATCTGTGGTATGTTTGCTCAGAGCCAAAGGCCAAGGGGATTTATATGGTTGTTGGGAGTATTTTCCCCGAGGACTTAAAAACATTCTGCAATAGCCGGTTTTTTAATAAACTGTGAGATTGATTTGCTTCAAACTTGTCCCTGCTTATCTTACGGGTTCACTGTTAATGGTCCCCGGGGAAACCAGAAAGATTGGAGAATGGCTGTGGATAGAGGAGGCCAAGAGGAAGTTTTAGAGAGAGGCAATGATGACCCAGACCTCAAACCACTAAAAACATTTGTGAGAAGGTACATTTTGTTGACCCTGTTCTCTCCTGCTCTCCTTACTCTCTCCTCACAGCACTGTTAACCACAGCCTCAAGGTTCTCTACAAACCAGACGCAAAAATCATTCTCCTACAAGAGAGCTGGCTTCTTCCACTCTGCAGTGATAAGCTCTGTCAGAGGGGAGTTCCGAGGGTGACTGTGTGTGGCTCCGAGGCGTCTCTGAGTGTGTGAAAGATGAGGTTCTTGGAAGGAGACTAAAGCACAGAGCTTGGCTGCCTCAGCTGGAGAGGACTCTTGGCAGTGGACAGATGGAAGGCAGGGCTGGGACTTACCCAGGGCAGCTGTCTGAGACACACTGATTCTTGTCCTTAGCTATACACAGAGTCTTTTCCTAAGAAGTCCCTTCCGATTAAGGGTTTCAGATGTTCTGTGTCCCATGGCATCCTCAGTGTTGACTCTTGTGCCTATGGGGGCTCTTCAGCCTGGGTGCTGATCCACACTCTGAGATGGAATGCCCAGCAGACAATCTAGCTCTCCCAAACAGAAATCCTGCCTTCTCTCATTAAAAACTCCTCTTCGTCTCCTCCCCTTCTGGAAGTCTAAGTTAGTGTTTATTTTGCTGCTCAGGCCTAAGACCTGGGTGTACCTTTGGCTTGCTTCATATCCCACCCATAGCCAGGCTCACTTGCTTCCTCCAGCCTTGTACCATCAACCTGATGTTGGCCACTCATTCTTGAGACTTCAAAGAATCTTTGAAACACCCTCTCCTTCCCAATGGCCCCTTGTTGCCACTGTGGCTAGAGCAATCTGTCCTGGCACACTGCACATCTTATGAACTTTTACCCCACACTCCTCCTCCAGTGCTATGCAGGTTTCAGGGTCTCCTGCCTGTTCCCTGACCTAGGCTGCCTCCCTGTGGCTCACCATGCTCCTACCTGGAGACCACCCCTCTGTCTTTCACATACACCATGCTTTACATCGAGTTCTGTTGATGCATCTCATGCTCACAGTACCACTCTGGGGGAGGTTGTCAGGGCTGGTTCCTCCTCCTCACTCATGTCTCAGATAAGCATCTCCCAAGCAGGGTCCTCCCAAGCATCCTATCTGAAATCACAACCCTGACCACTTGGCCTCTGCTTGTCTTCTTTTTGTTCTTGTTGGTGGCTAGTCATCAATCATTGTCCACATGGTGGTTATAAATACATTTTCATTTAAGAACATCGTATACTTTCACCACATGCACTCTTCTGACCCCCATCCCCTCTTGCTAGTTCCCCTCTCCCCAAGGCAGCACTACTTCTATTTGATGTCATATGTGCATGGGACTTGTAGCACACAAAAGCAGATGAGACTACCACATTGGAAGAAACTTGAAGGGGGAAAAGTGAGGAAAGACAGATAGGTGACAGAAGAGCAGAAGAGGGATCCAGTTAGGGAGAAGAAATGGACAGGCAAGAGGGGAGAGAGGAGTCAGGGAGGGCATCAACTAAACAACCAAAGTCTTTAAAACTGGATGCAGCTCCTCATAATCACCAAGATGCCATACCAACTCCAGTGCCGTAGGGTGAGCAGATAAAGGAAATGCGGTACATGTGCACAGTTGAGTGGGACTCTGTCATGATGAAGAGTAGAGTCCTACTCTTACATGAATTAATTCCCTCAGTGGGCATCATGTGTTAAGTGAAATGAGCCAGGGACAGAATCCCAGCAGTTCAGGGGCTCACTCACATTCGGATGCCAGAGGAGCCTATGGAGGAGCTGAGGACAGAATGGTGGTGACCAGGGTGAGAAGGGCAGGGTCTGTCAATGGGACAGGGCTACAGGTGGGAAGAAGTAAGTTGTGTCTCCTCAGGTCACCACAGCTGTTAGCAATGTATTGTGCATATCAAATAGCCAGAAAAGAGGGTTCTCAACTTTCTCCAAGTAAAGAAATGATAGCACATTTCAAGGTAGCAGGTCTGCCAATCATTCTGATTTCTTTAGTGTCATATATCCACAGATTGAAACATTTTCTTGCCTGATGTGGTTGTTTGTGCCTGTAATTCTAGCACCAAGGAGGTTGAGGCACGATTGAGTTTGAGGCCAGTCTGAGATACACGGTGAGTTCCTGGGCAACCTGGACAATGTATGAAACACAGTCTAAAATAAATAAATAAATAAATCAGGCTGGGGATGAGGCTCATTTAGTAGAGTGTTTTCTTAGCATACATGAAACCTTGAGTTCCATCCCCAGCACTTGCAAAAACTGGGTAGAGTGGCATATACCAGTGATTCAAGCACTTGAGAGGTAGAGATAGGAGGTTCAGAAGTTCAGGTCAGGTTCAACTGTATTGTGATTTCAAGACCATCCTGAGATATATGATATATGAGACATCTGTCTTAGGGAGAAGGGAAGAAGGAAGAGACAGATTGAGAGGCATTATGAATGATACTTTAAAAGAAAGGAAGAAGATATTAGCTATAAAACTTGATTAGTATGAAAGAGTCCCTGGGATTCATCCCCAGAAACAAAGAACAGCTTAAATAAATAAAATACATCCTAGTAAAAGAAACTCATGGATCTCTATGAATTCACAAGCCAGGGCACTGAGTCCTTTACTGCTCAAACTCAGGACCAAGGGTCAGCCCAGGCATGAAATCATTAGTAACAGAGGCAGGATGCATACTGAAGTGAGACTTTCCATTGCCATTGAATTGTATAATTGAAAATTGTGACATCTTCCATATGTCATATACATATATGTATTCAATAATAATTAACGAAAAAAGCCCTGAATTTGAAAGGGAGCAATTAAGTCTATATGGGAGGGGTTAGAAGGAAGAAAGGAGAGGAGAAATGTTGCAATTATATTAATTGCAAAAAATAAAAAATAAACTGAAATTTATGACAACTTGAACGAGTCCCTTGCAAGCTCAACTGGGACCAAAGCTCATTGTGGAGAAGGAAGGTAGGCACAAAGTCCGCCCAAAAGACACAAAGTCAGGTGGCAGGGAAGGGGGAGGTGGACCTGGGCGGGGTTGGGGGAGGAGTGAATATGATCAAAATACACGGTACAAACTTCTCAAGGAACTAAAACAAAATTAAAAGTTTTGACTCGAATACCAAATGTTGCATCATGGTTATTATGACATTGATCATAGTCACTCTTCCCCCCACCTCCTGGAGGATGTCTGGTGTGTGTGTGGGGGGGGGGCGAAAGCTGACAGTGGTCAGAAGAGTGTCTGAGGGCAGTGACTGTGGCCTCAAGGTGCCAATAAGCTGATGATGAAACCAGGAGAGAAGGCAGCACGGAAGCTGTGTTGTACCCTCTGCACTGGGGCCTTCCCCATGGCAAGAGCAAGCAAACACTGGCATGAGACTAGGTGTTCAAGTCTACCTCGGGCTGCACAGAGGTCTTCACGCTTATGTTTGAGAGGTTTGCCACACTGAGGGATTGCACCGGGAGTGCCCATAGATTTCACTGGAACCTAAAGCGTCATAACAATGTCTCCCAAGCCAGCGGGAGTATATGCAGGTTGCTTGATAGATTATGGTGTCATCTTATGCTTCTTAGTGGTACCAGAGTACGAGAACAAAATGCCCTGCCGACTGGGGAAGAAATAATCAGGGCTAAGCATGCACAGCCTGCAGCTGAGACAATGGCTGGTGGGGCCGTCCCCTCCTCCTGCCATCTGCTCACTGCATCTTCCCACCCTCACTGCTCTGTCCTGAAGTTCCTATAGATGTCTTTGAAGCGGGGGAGAGGATGGGGGGGGGGGGGGGACAGGGAGCCAAGAGCTCTTAAGTTATTCTTAATTTGTTTTTCACATACTTAAAAAATGTCGAGAGTTGAACACACTGCAGTTTTAGAGAGAGTTCTGCACAGTCCCAGTGGGCATAAGATTAAAACCGGCAGTTGGTCTCTTGTGCTAAGTAGCAAAGAGAAGACTTTCCCAAGGATATTTTTCATGTTCACAGCAGTTTTCCCATTTAGAAACACAGAGCACAGACTTAAAACAGCAATCAGAAAATAAGCAAAGTTACAGGTGACGGAGAAACCAGGATAATTCATGAGTTTCATAAGAGACACAATTAGAATTCTTCCCTCCAGCCACAGCCCTGCACTACCAGAGACAGAGAACTCTGCAGACCTGGTGTTTCCCATCTGCATATGATCCTTCCCAAATTAGGTTAAAACTGGGACATCTACTCAGATGGCTGGGAGAAATATCCCAAAAAAATGAGTCATGTTTGAGCTTGGAATATGGCTGTGCCTAGCTAGGTGCATCTGAAAATGCTAGATTTTTCAGTTGGCTGAACAGCGCAGCCATGCTCGGTTGACTTTGATGGCAGACCAAGAGCTTGGCTCCGTGTGTGTTTGTCATAGAAAAATACTGGGCTTTCCATTAAATGGGATGTTGAAATTGTTGAAATTTTCAATCATGGCAGTGTCTTTATTTTTTCCGTGTGTGTGTGTGTGTGTGTGTGTGTGTGTGTGTGTGTGTGTGTGTGTGTACTGGTAGATACCAGAGGATGATGTTAAGATACTGTCTTTTAATTGCTTCTCTACCTTCTTTTTTTTGAGACAGGCTGTCTCATTGGCTTACTGGTCACCCTTTTGGCTAGATTGACTGACCAGCCAGTGAGTTCTGGGGATCCACCCGTCTCTGCCCTCTTGCATTTGGGTTACCTCACCTTGGCTCTTAAGTGGGTGCTGGAGATTTGAACTCAGGTATTCATATAGTACTTTACCCACTGAACCAACACGTCCTTTTCTTTTTTATATTTAATTCAAAATAGGTATTCAAGAGTCTGCCCACCTCTGTTCTCTGTCTGCCCTGTTGGGGGTGGGTGTCTGCTGGGCATTTGCTGCTGGCATGCCTTCCATGGTTCTTGAAATGTTACTTGAAAAGCTGAAACCTTGTATGCAAATGTATTCAACCCTTCCGACAGGCTTCCTTTAGCACCAGGAGGCTGTGTGAGGGTTTTCTCTATGTCACAAGTCAAAAGAGCTAGCTAATCAAGGGCTTTTCATTTAGGAAAAGGAGATTGCTGTAGAAGGCAGAGAAGGGTTGAGATCAAAGGGCAGAGGCACTCATTTACAGCGTGTTTTCATGGCTCAAACCGCCTCACATGATCCGTGGCATTTGGCCACAATGGAGAGAATTTGGAGAGCGAGCGAGGTCAGGTGGGAGTCTTGGGAGAAAAACAGAGAAATACCATAAAATCTGTGCAGTTAAGCAAAAAAGTCAGCATCTGCCAGCTTTTTGTTCTCTCTCTCTCTCTCTCTTTTTTTATTCATAGGAAATTGTGTGTGCACATGTGTGTGCATGTGTGTGTGTGTGTGTGTGTGTGTGTGTGTGTGTGTGTGTGTCTTCAGCAGCTCTGGAAGTGAGAAGAGAGACAGAAAACAAACAGAAGCCCTCACAAGGGAGCTGGGGAATAGTTCATTTAAACAAAGCACCTCTTCATATGCACAGATGCGAGTAGACAGGAGCCTTCATCTCAAGGTGAAATTTTTTTCTAATTGTTTTGTTGTTGTTTTGTTTTGTAGCCCCTCTGTGAATCCTGGGCTAAAGAAGAGGGACAGCCAAACTGGTGAGAAGCCACCCAACATGGGAAGGTCACCCTTTCATAGCGTCCAACTTGGAAGAGACTCTAGGACACAATCCTTAAGGACCATCAGCCCCCATTCAGGTGTGTACTGTAAGTCTGGTCTGGCGCTGGCCTCTCTTTCCTCCTCAGCCAGTAGACAGGCATCCTTGTTGGAGTTATACGTGTTCCTCTCATTCTTGACCCCATCTGTGCTGACAAAGGCCCTCTCCCTCCAGCCATACCAAGTCAGGCTCCCTGAGGCCCTATTTGATCAGGCCTTCCTTCTGTCCTTGTGGGGTTCAGTTTGCTTAGGAATCCTGCCAAGTCAGGTAGCCAAGATCTCCCACCCTTGCTGCCTGAGAACCCTTGTTATCTTGTCCTCTTGCCCTGCTTAATTTTGTAATGTCAATTTGCTGGAACCCCTTATCCATCCTTGACATTTCTCTTTTGTAGACCTTCATTCACTGATCCATACCCTACTCTTTGGTTACAAATCCCCCTCCCCACCACATGTCCTTTTTGCATCAATGGTGAGTCCTAACCCAGAACCCTGCTCCTTCCTAGCTTCCCTTGAATGAAGTCCAACTTCACTACTTTTCACAAGGGCTTAGATGAATGTTTTCATCAACAGAGCCTCTGCATACATTTCTTCTTAGGCTGACACCAGCCATATTAGAAAACCTTACTACTCTTCAGAAGAACTTTCCCAGAAGCAGCTTCTGAGATACCTGGAGTTTGACCTTCAGCATTTGTCATATGGAATCAGGGGACTCACCTCAGCCCAGACACCTTTCAGGTACCTACTGTTGACTTCTGTTCTGCCCTTTCTGTAGAGTACAGGAGCCACAAATGTCCTGTCCAACATCCATTTCTCACCCCTTCCTCTCTTTTTCCTTTAGCCATTTGATTCCACTTCCAGCACTTTCCTCACTTTGATATCTCTCTTAAATAGCATTGCAATTGAGTTGGGAAGGGCTGGGAATGTACCGCCAGTGCCACTTAGAGATTATTTCCTATATGGTTTCCATCACCAACCATAAATATTGCTGATTAATCTTTCTAATTTTAATTGAAAATTAATATATGTACAAGCCAAAAGGAAAAGAAGTAAATCATCAAGAGTGAAGAGTAAAGCATGTGAATCAGAGGGTAAAAGATACTATGCACATGGGAGGGGGAAGGGAGCATAGTCCTCAAGCCCAATGCCAGAACTAGAAGTGATAGAAAGACAGATGGACAAACTCTAGGGTCAAAAGGTGATTCTGGCTCCTGGAAACCTGCTCGTGTTTGTGCCCCTGAGCATCTTGATCTGTACCTCATGAGCATCTGTGCTCTGCTCACTTGTATATGCTGCTCACCTTGCAGTAGCTGGATGCAGGCTTACCTCTGAGCTCTTCCAACCTGAGAACATATTTGCTGCTTCCCCCATCAAGAGGGAATGCTGTGCTCCATTAGATCTCTCTCTCTCTCTCTCTCTCTCTCTCTCTCTCTCTCTCTCTCTCTCAAGCTCTGTCTGTCTCTCTCTGTCTCTGTCTCTCTGTCTCTGTCTCTCTGTCTCTGTCTCTGTCTCTCTGTCTCTGTCTCTCTGTCTCTCTCTCTCTCTCTGTCTCTGTCTCTCTCTCTCTGCTGGCTTCCATACTTACCTTTGGGTGTTCTCTTCAAAGATAAAGCAAAGGGCAGAAGCGGGTGCCGTGGCAACTCCCCTGCTCTGTCTCTTCCACAGTTGCTGCAGCCTCCTGCTCTGGGCTTCCTTACATTTCCTGTGAGTTATTGTTACTACTACCTTCATTTTGTATGCATTTTGAAGATAATTTCCTAAATGGTTTCTAGCACCAGTCATAAATATTGCAGATTAATCTTTATCATTTTAATTGAAAAACTTAATATATGCACAAGCAAAGAAGAAGTGAAACCCAGCAGAGGACATATCCATACCCAAATCTCTAAGAAGTTGTCTGTTGCTTTCATTCTCTGTTCAGCACTTTCTAGAAGACACTCTATTTTCTGGATAAAGCAAAGAGGTCACTTAGCTCTCTAGAGATTCTAATTGAGGAGAGCTAAGTCCTCCAAGTATTGTACTGTGACCCTGGAATAAGAGAGCTAGTATTTCCTAGTTCTTAAAATGGCATACATTTATCTCTTTTGCTTTCCTCCAGTTTGCCTTTTTGCAATAACCCAGAGTCTAGGGCCTGTCATACCTTCTCTGGCCACTCTGTGCCACCTCTTCTTATTCTAGTTCCAACCACATTTGTCTTAAGTGGTTTAGCATTGCTCAAGAAGCAGTTGCTGCCACTACTTACTGTAGGCAAGGAAGGTAACTTTCCTCTTCTACATCCAGTGGCATAAGTCACATGTAAAGTTCCCAGCACTTGTACAGTAAGCTAGCTGGTGACTGGAATCCTGTCTGTACAGCACCTACCTAAGCATGGACACACTTAGTGCCCAATGCTTCATTATATAGTGAGTACATTAATGAATTTTCTTACAGATGCAACAAAATACTTGCAGAAGTAACTTAAGGAAGAAAGGGTTTTATTTCCCTCACAGTTTGAAAGGACACTGTCTGTTATTGCCAGAAAGGCATGACTACAAAAGCATGAGGCAGCTAGGCATATTATATCCATAGTCAGGAAGCAGAGCAGGATGAATGTTCCCTTCCCTTCCCTTCCCTTCCCTTCCCTTCCCTTCCCTTCCCTTCCTTTCCCTTCCCTTCCTTTCTCTTCCCTTGCCTTCCCTTTCCTCTTCTTCAGTCTGGACCCCCAGTTCAAGAGATGGTGCCATTCAGATTCAGGGTGGGTCTTAGTTTCTCAGTCAATAGCCTCTGTGAATAGCCTCAAAGACACCCCCTCCCATTAGTGTGTCTCCTAGGTGACTCCAAGTCCAAACAAGTTGACAGTGAAGACAAATCATCATGGAGGGTAAATGGAACCTCCATCATTCAATGAAGTGAAGCGGCCTGAGACTGGATCCCATGTGGTTTTCACTGCCATGGAGACAGTTTTTGGTACCAGGTTCTGGCAGAATAGGACTCAGTGAGGATCATGGAATAGAAGGAGGAAGGGGCAGGAGAATGGCATTTATTTCAATGACACCCAGAGGAAGTAAACAAAGAATAACATAAAAAGATGTGCTTTATTTATTTATTTCATCAGCAATAAACTAGAAGAAATGAGTAAATGGTCAACATCTACTTGGACTTTCAAATCCTTTTACCAAACCATATCTTGGGGTGAGCTGAACAAACAATACCCTAAGGATTTGCGCTTTGACAAGCTCAAGGGCTGAGTAGCTGCTTCAGAGTTAAGGTTCCTCTGACCTTATCTCATTTCCCTGCCAAGGAATTAGAAGGCTCTCTGAAAGTCCCTTATCTCACATACCGTGCTCCTGACCCTTCTCTGGGAATCTCAGCAAAGATCACAAAAGAAGAAAGATGATTGAGCAAGATCTCACCCCAAGACCTTTGTCCTTAGAAATAGAGCCATTTTGCTAGTAAGGGAGCTGGGAGAGGTTACCTGGGGGGAATATTCACAGCAGGACATCTTAATTCCCTTCCTCCTTCCTCTGTTCCTCATTGCAACCATCTGGGGCATCCCAAATGCCTGCCTCTCTAACTGTTCCTCTTTGCAGCTCAGGGTGGTTTCTTTCTGAACCCCACTGCCTGGCCCTCCAGGGCATCCCACTTTGTATCTGGGCTCAGGAGCCCCTTTCTTTCTTATAAATGTGCCCACCTCTCAGCCAATCTTTGGAGAATGAGCAGGAACCTTTGGTGTCATGTGCTGTGCGGTGGCTTCTGAGAGCCACCAATCCATGGTAGTGATCCTGCAGCTGTGAAGGAGCAGCGTCAGGAAGGATGGAGGCTGGAAGAATGGAAACTCTTGCTTCTCTCTGATCTGCTGACCCAATCAGTTGTGGGAGAAATGTCAGAAGCACCTGTGGTCACTCTCGAAGCCTTGGAGCCTAAGGTATGGCTCAGGGAACACGGAGGTAGACAGGGTGTGAAAATCACACAAGCCAGAGAGGCTGAGGAGGCTGCTGCGAAACAGTGACTTCTAGACACGACATGCAGATGCATTTGTGAGCTCCCTGCAGCTGAGGTTACCTGTACAAGTCCTTTACCCAAAGGGTCCCTCAGCCTTTCATGGTGGAAGGGAGAGGAGTCTTAAGGTTCCACTCCTCCTTGGGGAACTATTGACAAGCTTGTGGTGGCTGAGGAATCAGGGGTTACTTTACTCAGTGGTGTAGGCTCTGCTAAGCTGCCCATGCTTCAGGAAATAACCTCCTGCCCATGCCCATGCAGGCAAGCCCACTTAAACTCAGTAGGTCACACACATATAAAGGACTTAGAGGGAGGGATGATGTTATTTGGGAAGAATAAGGGCTCAGCAACAGAAGGGGTGGGGGAGATGAGACAAGGGAGTAGAGTGGAGAAGACTACAAGTCACTATGAACACAGACAAAACTATCAATGAGAAGAAATCAACTATGGCTTTTCACACACTGGGGATGAAATCAACCTCGGGCAGGGACCCTTCCCTCAGGGTTCTTTTTATTTTAGGTTAATATCGAGTGAGAGTAGTGTTGCCCTAGTTACACTTCGACCCACTTAGTAGATTTAGCAGAACCACCGTAGTGAACTCTCTAGAAGTGTATGCCCTCCAGTATGGCCCCTGGGTCTGCAGAGGGCAGCACTACCCGGAAGCCCAAGCCTACAGTTTATCACTTCCCAGGGCAGTCTTTAGGGAATGCTGGGTCTTGTAGGCTTGATGTCACCTTGTCAGTAACACCTCCTTCTAAGCAGGGCTTTGTGGAAGATTCTGGATTCCAAGGATCCATTACAGGTAGAGGGCTACAGACTCAGTTTGCAGCCCTCCAATCCATACCCATCCACCCTGCATCTCCCCCTTGCCATCACCCCCCACCCCACCCCAAACCCCCTGTAGACACAAGATGCTCTGCATGCCTCCAGTGTTCTTTCCAGTCATGTCTGGTCAGTGTAGCCACTTGGCAAAGTGTTTCAGGGCTGAGGCCAAGATGCCGAGTACAAGTCCACGTGCTCTGAAAATCCCGAACTTTAAAATCCTCTCTGAGATGGGGATTTAATTAAACGCAGTGTGCTTGAAACTGGTTCAAATTAGTTTATCCATTTCTGACTGTTGTTTCCCACGTGAGCACACGCACTAACAATGTGGAGTGTACTGTGCTTCTAGCATGCTAAAATAAAACACTCTTATGCTATTTAGGATTTTTTAAAAAGTAAATAAATGGAATGACTGCCCTTAAATTGGTAAACCAATTCCAGCCACCATAAAGTCTTAAAAAGCCAGGCGTCTTCTAAAACTCCTTTATGGGCACACATGGAGAAACTGCTGCAAATGTTATTGTTTGTGAATAAAATGTAAATTAGGGCTTTTGTGTTCACCTGTGAGTTTTTCTCCAAAGCCAGTGATCGCATTTGAAAACTGCAATTCTCAACAGAAAGAGAAAAGTTCAGTGCTGATTGCTGGATATTTGGACCTCCCAGTGCAAACATTAACTGGCTGAGAGGCCCTCTGGAATGTAATGAAGGGAACAATGTTGGGCTAAGAGCCAAAGCCCGCAACACTGGCGCCTGGAACCGAGGGATTTGCCTCCTGGTAATAGGAGCTGAGCGCGGCCCGGCACTTCTGTTAGACTGGAAATGACATACTGTGATCCTTGACTTAGCCAAAGGGATTTTAAATGGAGGGGAGAGCTGGCAAGACACAATCTCCTGCACTTTTCAGTGTTTTCTAAAACAAGCAGAGGAAATTGGGAGAAAAGAACGGGTCTATTACATCTGATCCAGTTTGGGTGGAGAGTGGAGCTTTTTAACTGCTGTTATTATTTTTTTTCCGGTTCTTTCTCATCGTGCCCCACCACCCAGCAAGCACAGACATAAAGCAGAAACTCGAGCCGGCTTTCATTCAAGCGGAAGGGCACCCCAACATCGCGTTATTGACAGGAGTTCTGAAAACCCTGACAGCTGCAGAAATTGTGCTGTTGAAGCTCAATTCCCCGGAGTTGGGAATAATATACTGATGGTATTAATTCTGTTTGGAATTGTTAAAATAAGAAAAGGTTACAGGGCTGAGGAAGGACCTGCCTTTTCTTCCTGCGAACAAAGGCATACCTTGTGTCTTCCCTGGTGTCCTTGGAATGTCATTTCCAACCTTCTGAAACTGTATCTGATTATCCATGTGGCAATTAATCATAATTAAGCAGGCCTGAGGTTTGGAGAGGTACAAAGGAGGTGGCTAAGAGCTAGCTGGCTCTGGTTCTTAACAGCCCCCTTCTTCCATTGGCCTGGGCAACCTCTGTTCCAGGAGCCCGAAGAAAAGGTGGCATGAGGAAGTGAGGTGTGGGGGACACCTAGCACAAAATTTCCAGGGGGTGGGATGTGCAGGGCAGATCACAAGCTTCCTTCTCATCCCTTCCCTGGTCATCGCCATTCCCTCCAGCTTCCAGCGTGCTGGAAGCCAGGTAACGAATTCCTTTTTTAATGCCAAGTGATTTGGAGCCATTCATACAAGCCAGATTTTTCCCATTTATTACAGGAAAACATTCAATCATTATATGCTGGCACGGGATCAGGGGCACATGGAATTCTCTTCTGCCTGCTCCACCCCCAATGAGCATTTTAAAAGCTTAGCAAGCCCAGAATGCCGTCTTATTAAAAATTTTTATATATTTATAATTAAAATACAGGGCTGGCATTCGAATCGTTTTAACAGATGTAATCGGACACGCAAGGCTTTCCCCAAGTCCAGGTCAGGCGAGAAACAATGGCCGCTTTAACTCTAGCCTCGGCTCGGGTTTCTGTTTGCACATGGGCCCAATTTGTACCATTTATGATTAGGTTTAAGTGAGTTGATGTGCGATTTACTTAGGAGAATTGCCATTTCAGAATATATTACGAAAGTCCCCATACAGCCGTGTGGCCAGCCGCGTGGCCGAAGCTTGTCCTGCCTACAATTGGACTTTTGCTTTGCTAACCCTGAACTTTCTTCATGGCAGCCAGCCCCTGCCCTCAGGCTTAGCTTTCCCTCTGCATGTAAAGTATTGGACCATCGTATAAACAAGCGGTGTTGTGACACTAACGGCAGACCCCGAGACTTAGGTGTGCAGGGCCAGCACAGAGAAGTGATGTCCCATCCGAGACTCCGGGCTTGCTAAGCCTGCACCCTCTCTTGATGCACACAGTAGGCACAGTCCCAAGAGAGCCCTCATCTTCAAGGCTTTGGGGAACATGACCTGCTATCCTGCAGGAGAAGGAAGGCCCATCCCAGAGGGTAAAGGGTTTGCTTACCACAACCTTTCCACTGTCCTCGATGGCACATTGAACTGGGGGAGCCTTTTAATATCACAGTGTAAAAAGGTGGCAAGTGTCCTGCTCTGCCTTGGTAATAAACAAGTCACCTGTGTTAAATTTTACTCTAAGAGGCAATGAGCCCCAAACTCTGTCCCTAGAAGGTACATCTCTACCACAAAGAGTTACCATCCCTATATCCAGTGCTCTTCTGTTAGAAGAGTCCTTTCTCCCGGACCTCAGTACCCACCTCCATCTCTTCTAGTGTCCCCTGGTCCTCTGCTTGCACTGGTGCACAGAAGTTCCATGGGCCAGTGTAAAGGCCTTCTGGCCTGGGTGCCAATACTCAAGATGTTCTGGGGCAGTCATTATTCCCTGTCTTTCAAAGATGCACAGCTCATGCCTTCAGAGCCCCCCTCCCCCAGCATATTCTTCATGCTCCAAATCTCGAAGCAGCTGTAATCTTCCCCCAGATTTCTAAACTCTTCATCTGACCTTGACCTCTAGGGGTGGCTAAACTTCATCTTGGCTTTTGTAGATATTTCTAGACGGATATTCAGTTTTTTTCTTTTATCTGATGAGGTGAAGTGGGTGTCCTTATCCCAACTGGCTGGCAGACTGCACATTGACTTTGTCGAAAGGTTTGCTCAGGCCAACTAAGAAAGGTGGTTTGGGGGATCTCAAAGAACTGTTCTTAGTTATTCCACAGTAGTTCATCTGTCCCTGGTGGGTTAGGAGTCTGTGGAGCTTAGATGCTACAATGCTACATTGCACTGGCTTGCCTTGTGTCTTTAAGCTAGGCCATGATGACTAAAAAGGACAGATGCCAGGTGCTACCTCCTTTGTCTGCCAATGCCTTCCTCTCCCAACAAATCCACACCCAAGCTGACCCCATAGCATGCAGCTTCCCATGGCCCCTTTCCCACTTCCCAGCCCATTACCCTCCTCACACGGTGGGCACAGGGCGCCTTCTGGGGAAATGACATATACTGCCAAGAGAGGTGGGTACCAGGGCTCAGCAACTTGAAACCTGCCTCTCACTGGAGGAAAGAGCTGCTCTCACACTATCACTTCTTCCCTTTTGCCTCAGGCTTGACACATGACCAGCAGCTGGAAATCCCATAAAGAGAAATTAATAACAGTAATTCTAAATGCTTTCCAAGAGAAACAGTGTGAGAGGAGAAAGAGAAAACAGACACCTGACTCATTCCCAGGGCTCCTCCTACTTCCCAAGTCTGCACGTTAATCACAATCTGAAGAACAGATAAGATAAACAATGTAAAGGGTGGAAAGAGTCTCAGGGTTTTTAAAAGGGGCTTGGGGATCTGGTTATTACCACAGTCCTGTGGAAACCAAACTATTCCATTGTGGATTTAATAGCACTATACAAAGGATTGCTTAAGAGATGGTTTGAATAAGAAATGGCCCTGCATTTGAACTCTTGCCTCCCAGTTGGTGGTGCTGTTGGGGAGGTTTAGAAAGTACAGCTTAGGTGTAGGAAGTACATCTACTGGAGGAGGGCTTTGAGTGTTTATAGCCTCACTCCAATTCCTATTTGCTCTCTCTGCTTCATGCTTGTGGTTAAGATGTGACCTCTCGGGATCCTACTTAGCCACTCTGCCTGCTGCCTGCTGTCTGCTGTCTGCTGCCATACCTCCCAGCTATGATGTACTATTCTTATTCCTCTGGAACCATGAGGCAAAATAAACTCTTTTTACATAAGCACCTTTGGTCACAACAACAGAAAAGTAACCAATAGACCCTACCAGGGTCATGTGTTTGGAAGCCTAGGCACACAGAACCAGGGACTGCAGGTTCCTATGCCTTGTATCATGAGAATGAACAACCAGTTGTGAGTGAAGAGAAGCTACAAGTGATGAGTGGCAAACCATGAATAAATGTGCCCTAGGCTACTTTGTGTTTGACCCCAGGGAGCAGCCTCTAAAGGAGGATCCCAGGATCCTGCTATGAGTCAAAATTCCCTTAACTGAGGAACAGCCAGGAGCCAAGCAATTGGTATTTTGTTGTGGAATGTTACTTTAACTAGGGAAAGATGGATTACGTTTGTTTATGCCGCGTTTGTTTAACTATGTAAAGATGTATTGCATTGCCTGCCTAAGGCACCTGATTAGTCTAATAAAACGCTGAATGGCCAATGCTAGGAAGTAGAGGAATAGGTGAAGCTAGTGGGCAGAGAGAAAAAGTAGGAGGCAGAGTCTAGGCTTGAGAGAGAAAAGAGAATGAGGGAGAAAGGGGAGGATACACCCAGGGTCAGAAGCCAGACAGATAGACATGAAGTAGGACATACAGAAAGAAAGAAAGGTTAAAAAGCCCTGAGGCAAAATGCAGATAAAGAAAAACAGGTTAAAATAAGTCATAAGAACTAGTGAGACAGGTATAAGATACGGCTTATGACTTATCCTTGTCATGATTTGGGAGCTGGTGAGTGACCCAAAAGAAAGTCTGCTACAGTATTTTCTCCAATAATATCACTCCCTAAATATGAGAGTCCAGCCTAGTCTAGATGACCCACCTCTTTCTATCCTAGGCTCTCTGGGAGACAGATGTAGAAACAGGGGTCTGGACATGGCCATTGGTTACCGTTGAGTTCTCCCTATGGCTTGAGAACACTCTTCTCTCAGGCATGGTGACAAGGAAAGTCACCTCTACTGCCTCTACAGCCTAGATCTTTCTGCCTCTCCTCTCCAGGATGAGAATCAGCACACTCTGCAGAGATCAGGACGGGAGCCAGGAACTCCCCAAAGGTCTGGATTTGGTGTAGGAATTACATGACACTGTCTGGTGTTTCCTTAGACATTGTCTGAGTTGATATCAGAACTACCATGCTGTTTAATGGAAACCTTCTCTTCAGAGCTCAGGGTTGTAGGAATAGGCTTTTGTGTCAGCCCACTGCTACCTTCACCCAGCTCCATTTCCTAGCAGGAAACTGCCTATGAAAGAGATGTACGGGCACCTTCCAGGACACACCCTTTCCCAAGCATGCCCCTTTCTCAGGCATGGTTACCAAAGTCCATTAAACTTGACTAGGCCTGACTTCCTTCTTGTCTATGAGGCCCTTGGGGCTACTTGGTTGCTGGTCTTGGCGCTGTCTTCTCCTCACTCATTCAGCAGGTTCTGCGAGAGTCTGGCCCACGCAGTAGCCTGCATGGCACACTGACTACTTGAGCCCCCAAGAGTGGGAAGATGACAGCCCCACAAAACAGAGTAACCTGACCCCTGTGGATGACACAGTCACCTATAGGACATCAGCCGCATGCCCTGGGGTTACTAGTTGGAGAGACTGAGGCATTCAGTGCTTAGCTGGCTCCTGAGACCTGGGGGAGTCCAGTCCTATGCGTAGCTAGTATCTGTTATGTTCTGTTACTCCACGGGATGGAGAAAATTTCACTGGTTCCCACGGTGACTTTTATGAGTTTTATCTACATGTTTTTCTGTATCAGCTGGAAATTTTTAGATTATCGGTGTTAAATTTAAATAAAATATATCTACCACGATTGCAAAGAAGAAATATGTTACCAGCAGGGTCAGAATTAGTAAAATCGTGTGGGAGTAACAAGCAAGATGTGGTTGGAGGGGCATGAGGTTGTATTGGGACCCCGTTTTTCTGTTCACCAATCTCTTCTCTTCCTCCAATTTTATTTATAGATTTATTACACACATGAGTGTTTTTCCCACATTTGTATATGTGTACCATGTGTGTGACTGGTGTCTGAGGAAGACAGAGGAAGGCATCAGATTCCCTGGAGATAAAATTGATGAACCACCACGTAGGTGCTGGGAACCAAACATGGGTTTTCTATAAGAGCAGCAGGTGCTTTTACCTGCTGGGCCATCTCTGCAGCCCTCCCTCCACCATGTTTTTGATAGGGGAAACAGGATCTCATTTAGCCAGGTCTGGCATTCAGCTCTGGAGTTCACTGTCCAGCTGAAGATAACCTTGAACATCTGATGCTTCTGCATCCGCATCTCAAGGACAGAGATTACAAGAATGCTGCACCACACAGTTTATGCCGTGCATAGCAGACATGGCATTTTCGATGTAAGTGCACACCTCTTACACAGGTCCACCTTCCATGAAAGGGTCCTGTGGCTCTCAATAATTTTGTTCTGAATATGTGAATCACCTTGGTATTTTGAGAGTTGAGGCACTGGGTAGAAATACTTGATGGCTGACATCCTGCACCCCATGATGATCATCTTGCTAAGAAGTTCAATTTCAAGTACAACATGGGGTGGCCTGGCTGCATCTCAGGGGACTCAGAGGAGCTCTGGGGTAGTTCACGCCTGTGCAGTAATCCTGCAGTGAATTAGGAAGAAAGTGCAAAAACACATGCCTGAGAGGAGGCCGGATCCTTCACATTTCAGCCCTGGAACCCCAGGGGATGTTCTGCAGTGGGGGCTCGTCCAAGCTCTGCAAACAACTGAGATGTTTTCCTACAATTGTTTTCCTCTTTTAATTTGTAGTGTGAGGTCAGCCTGGCAAGTTCTCTAGTTTGGTTTTCTGGATTGGAAGGCAGGGAGAGGAAATTGATTTGAGCTGGATGAATCTGGGGTTCATTTGCTTTTAGAAAATCAGATAGCGGGGCACAAGGGAAGCTCTCTAAACTCACAGAATGTATGTACTTGGTTTTGGGGAAGTTTAAACATCAGGGCTTGGGCTTAGCCTGGGGATGACAGGGGTGGTAGTTCTAAGCCAGAGTATAGGCTGATGTTCCAGGGAAACCTAGAGTACAGATACAGCCCCTCGAGGAAGCCAGGAACACAAGAGAGAAGCGCTTCCTACTGACTTGTTGGGACAATGTGCTGCAGTCTTCTCCTCCTCCTTATTAGCAGAAGCTCTTCAAATGAGTCACCCAGGAAATGTCACAGACCTACCAGGGAGAAGTGGGCTGTGATGGCCACAGTACTGGGAAGTGACATCTGTTCCCTTGACTAGCACTAACTGCTGCTGTAGACCCGGCAGGTCCTAGAAACATGTGGATGTGGGGCTTGTGTCCTCCTCTTGTGCTGTGTGACCTTCAGGGGCATTTTGGTCCTGTTGGGTGACTCTTAAGTCTGTAAATGCTCACAGTGAAAGGATGATACATTCAGCAAGGTCTCTTCTATACTGAGTCCCATCAACTTTCAGTTTGAAGATAAGTCTGCGAAAAGCTTGAGCGGTGAGAACAGACTTCAACCCAGTTATTTACTAAAGGTTGCTTCTTTCTGCCTCAGGACAATGCTCAACAGTCCTTTTGCTTGGCTTGAATTGTCTTAAAAAAAGAAACATCTCATCAGCACGGTGCAGGTTTCCCATGTCCTTACATGTTTTCAAAATGTCCACCATAGAAGAACTGGATAGAAGCCTCCAATGCTCTGACTCTCCCTCTCCTCATCACCAAGTGGCCCCAAAGGAGAAGTAGCTCAAAAACTTGAACCATCCTTGGTGAGGTTCAAACTGAGGCAGCGGGGAGGAGCAGGGGGGTGGAGATGCTGCAAGTAAAAGGACATGAACATCTGGACCAGAAGAGGCTGGATCTGACCAGCTTTAGACTCGGCCATGTTGGTGGTGGATGGTAGATACCACCAGGAGACTTCTGCTTATGCTGAGATAGCTCTGGGTGCTGTGATTACATGTGTGTGCCACCACCCCTGGATTTTGATGACTGTTTTGCCTAGAAACTTTCCACTCTCCTCCTCCCCAGCCGAGTGGCTGAACCTGGCCCATCAAGCACATCATAGTGCCCAGACCCACACTCCCCTTCCCATACAGTGCTAAAAGGGATTCTGTCTCTCTGCCACTATCTAGCAATGAGAACCGGCTCCCTGGAAGGCCACTGCTGACTCTTCTTGTACATCCTTGACCTGTGGCTGTCCCCGGAGCAGGCACCAAGGCTGGGCACTATGATGTGCTTGATGGGCCAGGTTCAGCCACTCGGCTGGGGAGGAGGAGAGTGGAAAGTTTCTAGGCAAAACAGTCATCAAAATCCAGGGGTGGTGGCACACACATGTAATCACAGCACCCAGAAACAGGGCAGGAAAATCACCTGCTGGCTTCCCAAGGTGATTACAGTTGCACTGTCTGAGATGGGGCTGTAACTCATCAGTAGAATACCATCTAGCTGCTGTGAGGCCGTTATTTCAGTGCCCAGAGTGGCAGAAAGATTTTTTTTTTTTTAAATCAAAATCACATCACCTTGTGCTCCCATACTCAAACCTATCTCTCTGCCTGCTGTTCCCTACCTTCACCAGCATTTAGTAATGTCAGACTTTTCAACTTTGGCTGCTCTGGTGGGCTCTTGGTGTCATATCCTATGGATTTGATATTTGGTACCATCATGACTCACAGGATGTAACACCTTCTCAGGTACCTGTTGCTTGTTTTTGCATCTTCTTTTGTGAGGCATGTAATATGTTCTTCCTATTTTTAAAAAGGGGGGCTGTCTTTTTCTTAGTGAATACCAAGAGTCCTTGGTGGAGACACACATGGTGGGGACAGGATTTTGATTAATCTGCGTGTCCATCACAATACTTTCCCCAGACTATGGCTTGCCTTTTCACTTTCTTAGTAGAAGTTGGTTGATATCAGAGTTGCAGGTGTTAACTTGTGGACGTTCAATTCATGAATTTAAAAAAAAAAAAATAAAGATGATCTTACTATGTAGCCCTAGTTAGCCCAAAACTCAAGGTGATTTTCCTGCTCTGTTTCTGGGTGCTGGGATTACACATGTGTGCCACCACCCCTGGCTTTTGATGACTGTTTTCCTGGAACCTTTCCACTCACTCTTCTAAATTCTTTCCTGACTCAAGGCTGTGAAAACAGAATTTTTTCTGCTCTCTCTGACATTTCATAGTCTAAGCTTTTATGTTTAGACCTGTAAGCCACCTCAAATACATTTTTTTGGCATAGGAAGTAGGGGTTGAAGTTGACTTTTTTTCTATACTTTCCTGGCTGCCCCAACACTGCTAGATGAAAAGATGAGACTTCCTTGCTGAATTTCTTTGGGCCTTTATCAAAAGTCGCTTGACCATACATATGTAAGGCTACTCCTGGGTTTCTCACTGTGCCTCTTTGATCTGTTTATCAGTCTGTACATCAAAGCCACACCAGCTCACTAGCTGCAGCTGACAGAGTTTGATATCAGGGAGAAGAGAATTCTCCCTGCCCGTTTTCAAAATTGTTTGAGCCATCCTAGATTATTGAGATTACTGTATAAATGTTAACATTTTCATGTTAAGTTTTCAGAAATGTTTGCAGGCATTTCAGTTTGGATTATGTTGAATATGCAGACTGATTTGGGGTGGAGGTGGGGCTTCTAGGTAACATGAATTAAAAGTCCGTGAACTATATTTCTTCATTTTTTTAGCTTATAAAAATTACTTTTAGAAACTATCCTTTTCCTTTTCTGCATAGATGTCTATCTAGCATGGCTCATAGATTTTTATTAAAGTTATTCTTAGACAGTTCATGTTTTCTCAGTGCTACTGTGGATGGGACTATTTCTTCAGTGGGGGATGTTCTTTGTGTGTGATCGTGTGCATCATCCGAACACTTTGTCCATCTTGTTTGTGATCTTGCTCAGCCACTTGCCAGTTCCAGAAGGGTTTGCATGCCTATGGCACCCTAGAATACTGCCAGGTTAGCAAAGAGAAATAGTTTACTCCTTTTATAAGTTTGTGGCTTCTATTTTTTAACTTTGTATTGCTCTATTCACCAGCAATGTTAAGAATAGGTGCATCACTTTACAACAGACTTAGAGAAAAAAATACTGGCAGTTTCAACACAGCATAGCACAGGGGTAGTAGATGTGTTTTATGGATGTGCTTTACCTTAAGGAGTAGTACATCACTGCTCCTTATAGTCCAGGGTCTCTCTTCTGCTCATCAACTATTGCTGTTGAGTTCAGCAAGTGCTTTGGCCTGTACATAATGAAATGGTCATTTCTCCCTTTGTTTTGGAAACTTGGAAAAAGTTAAATTGACTGATTTTCAAATCTTACATTTACCATGCAATCCAGACATAAAAATATCCTTCTAAGAGTATTGTGGATTGATTGTGAAATCTTCCCACAGGCTCAGGTGTTTAAACACTTGGTCCCCAGATGGTGGTGCTGTGTGAGAAGTTTTTGGAACCTCTGGAGGGCAGAAGTGGGGTGCTATAGAGCCTCAAGGCCTGGCCTCATTTCCTTTTTCTGCTCCGGCTCTTGAGGGGAGCTGCAGTTTGACCAGCCAGGATCCTGCTCCTGTACTCCTGTCTGCCGCCATGACAGCCCCACAATGGTTGACTCTGTTTCAAACTGTGAGCCAAAATAAGCCCTTTCTCCCTTAAGTTGCTTTTCCCAGAGGTTTTTTTTCCCCTCACACTGGAAAAAAAGAATGTAAAGTAACTAAGATGGATGAAATCCATTTTTTTATGGCTGAATTTTTTAAAAAATATTTTATTAACTATTTTACATGCATGGTTTACAAAGAACATTGATCTTTTATTTATATGGTTTATATTATCTGTTTTAATTTTTAAGATCAGGGTTATGCTGGTCTCAAAAAAAGAATGACCAGAAAGTGGCCATTCCTACACTGCTTTCTGAGTTTTGTGTGTTGCTGGCCTGATTCTATCCTCGAATGTGTGCTGATGTATACAGCCAAAGCCTGTAGAGTCTGAGTGCATGTGTAAGGTTTCCATGAGTTTAGTTAACTTAACCAATATAATTCTATATAAATTTTTGAAATGTTTTTAAACCAAGTAAATTTTATGTGCTATCTGCACTGCATCAAAAAAAAAGTGGGTGGAAGTCTTAGGTTTGTTATCTCAGTTCATCTAATATGGATAAATTTAGCTTTAGCTTATTCACAGTGTAGAAATGTTAAAAAATAATGCTATACATACAATTTGCATTTAGAAAATTTTAAGCCCTTGTTTCAATTTTGGTAAGTTTCCTGTTTCCAGTAAGTTTTCCTGTTGTAGAATATTATTTTAAGATGTATTATATTTGTTTATGCTGTGGAACATTTGTTTAATGATGCAGAGATGTGGTTGCATTTGTTTAACTCTGTGAAGCTGTGTTACTGTGCCTGTCTAAAACACCTGATGGTCTAATAAAGAACTGAACGGCCAATAGTGAGGCAGGAGAAAGGATAGGCGGGGTTGGCAGGCAGAGAGAATAAATAGAAGAAATCTGGGAAGAAAAAAAAAAAGAACAAGAAAAGGAGAGAAGACACCAGGGAACAGCCACCCAGCCATGTAGCCAGCCACGGAGTAAGAGAAGAAACGTGTACAGAAGTTGGAAAAGGAAAAATCCTGGAGGCAAAAGGTAGATGGGATAATTTAAAGTTAAGGAAAGCTGCCTAGAAGCAAACCAAGCTAAGGCCAGGCATTTATAAGAAAAAATAAGCCTCCCTGTGGATTTATTTGGAAGCTGGGTGATGGGCCCCCAAAGGTAAAGAGCAAAGAGCTAAGAGCCAAAAAACAATCAAAAACATTTTCCTGTTCTTATTTGCAGAAATTATTCACATAAAGTTTTCCATGGTATTTTGGTATTGTTTTCTTTATGAATGTCCTGTGAGTAATTAATAGCCTTTTCTCTGTCATTGACACTGTTGATAACTAAACCTTGTCTTCTAAATTTTTGCCTGATTAGTCTATTTCTCATTGACAAAATATCAATTTTTATCAATATTTTAAATTGATAATTGCAAAATATCTTTTTAAAAATTTCAACATCTTCTCTAATCTTTATTTTTTTTTTTACATTAGCTTTAGGACTTTATTTGCTCCTCTTCAGCCTTTTGAAGAAGAAAGCTATTGGTTCTCACCTGTTTAAAGGAGAATATTCATTACAGCTGTGCCTGTATGCCTACATCATGTACAACACTTCTGCTGACTTCCAAATGTTTCAATACATCTGATGCATATGAAACAGGATGTTGAAGCTTTACCTTTCCCAGCGATTTAAAGGTGTCTTTTCTATATCTGATGGCCTCTGTAGTATGTTTTGTTTCATTTGCTGATGAGAAACTGGGTGCTAGAATTTTATCTTCTGTCTATCTGGTGTTGATTTTCCTTAGTCTGTTTTGAGTATTTTTTTTTCCTGATTCATCATTGGTTTTTCACAGTTTCGCTGTGATGGACCAGTTAGAGGATTTTTGTGTCTCTGGAGACTGATGCTCTCTCCTCTCCTTCTGGCAGTCCTATTGTCTGTTTATCCCTTTGCTTCTGCTTCCTCTACATAATATCAGATTGTGTTTAAACAACACACCCATCTCTGCTGTGTTAACTCAGCTCATGGAATTTCTGCAGGTCTGCTTTCCAGTTTTGCGGTACTCTCTCCATCACCCTCTAGCTGGCTGACTGGTCATCAGAATGAATCTTCAATTCAGATGCCTCTGTTTCACCCTCAGCATTTCCGTGTTCCCTTGACTGACAGGTTTTTATCCACCACTGAGGTTCCCTCTCTTTAATCTTTGCTTTTGTTTCCTCCTACTTATGACTCACACTCTGCTGCTTGGGCTTCATGATGTTTGACTGTGTGGTGAACATTGCTGTGAGGAGTGTCGTCACGCTGCTGTTAGTGGCTGTTAACCTTTGTTCTGGATCCGTTGGTACTGCCGGCACGTCCCCCTGACCCTGTCAGCTTGCTGTAGTCTTGGTCAGGGAGGATCTCTTCTTAGTTCTAAAACATGAATCCTCCTCTAAGGTGCACACAGGCTAATTGCTAGCTGTCCTTTTCTGCAGGAGGAACATTTCCAGACTCAGGTGGGTGCCTGAAACCTTTCAGTGTGCTGAACCATATACATATTGTGTGAGGGTGTTATACACATATAGCATTTCATATGTCTTCCTATCTGTGCTAATGTTTAGTTTATAAACTAAGTGCAGTATGATACAGACAGTGATGACTAACAGGAAAACAGAGCAATTTAGCCACTCATTGTAGTAGCATGTCACTGCTTTTGTGCTTCATGGCTGCCACTCATTAAACTGGGGTTGAGTCCGTGGTAGAGCTAGGGGGCTATGACAGTTCTTCTGAGAAGTGAGATGGCTACTGAGGCAGCATAGGCAGTGCACTGCCTGGGCTTCCTAAACAAATGGGGTGGAGGACAAGCAGGTGGTGCTAGACTTCATGAAGGCACTTAACACTTAGGAATTGTTCATGTCTGGAAATTTCTGTGTAGCATTTCTGCAGCACAAACCGTGAGTGTGTGTGTGTGTGTGTGTGTGTGTGTGTGTCTGTCTGTCTGTCTGTCTGTCCGTCCGACAATAGAAATATGTCTCTATGTATGTGTCTCTCTTGTGTGTGTGTGTGTGTGTGTGTGTCTGTCTGTCTGTCTGTCTGTCTGTCCGACAATAGAAATATGTCTCTATGTATGTGTCTCTCTTTTGTGTGTGTGTGTGTGTGTGTGTTTGTTTGTCTATCTGACAATAGAAATGTGTCTCTATGTATGTGTCTCTCGTGTGTGTGTCTCTCGTGTGTGTGTGTGTGTGTGTGTGTGTGTTTTCCCATGAGTCAAGGATCTCCTTTAGAATATCATCAATTCTAAGAATAATCAACAATAAATCAAATGACAGCATCAAACAGATGTTTTGCCACCTATTTGAAGAAAACTAATACTAAACTCTTATAGTCAGACTTCAAAGAAAATATGTGTCTATTTTGGTGACAAATAAATACTTGGGTATTCTATACTACATAAAACTAATAAAAATCCCAACAGATTTTTTGTTTGTTTGTTTTTACTTTATCACATCCTAAATTTTATAAACATGTCATTCTGATAAATAGCAAGAAAAAAATCTAAAGGTAAAAATATATGTAGTTGAAAAAGAAGCCTTCTCAAATGCTGCAGGCACTGCACAGATACAATAGATAAGGAAAATGGTGGTTGACCTAGGAGCAGACAACAGGAGATCCTTAAAGTAGTTTCTGGTACACATATAAATTTAGTATGTAAGAAATGTGACATCAAGATCAGTGTGCCAAGGATTATGCTAGAAGCTCTGTTGAAATCAGTAAATTATTTGACACCTCAGCCAATGTGCTCTACACCACTCACTATACACGTTATACAAAGGTGCATAAAAGAGTTAAAGGTGAAATTTTCAATGTAAAAAATAACTGAAGCCAAATGTGAAAGAACATTATTCATAGAATTTCAGAGTGGGAAAGAACTAAGCATCCAGGAGAAAAAGAATCTCCATGCAGTATTGAATAGCCTTCTCATTTTGGAATGAAAGTTTGGCCACTTAGACAAATCAACCTCCCTTCCTGGTTCATCAAGTTCTGTTCAAGTCAAGTACAAAGTCAGCTGATATGAAATTCTGCAGAAGAGTGGAGTGAATTTCATGGAGAGAGAAATATAAACAGCTATATACTCATGGGAAAACTCCAGCCTCATTCTTTGTTAAGTAAGTTAAGTGGACAAATGAGGAGATGCTGTCCTGGGTACTTTGTGTTGCTCTCACAGAACGCCACACTGGGAAATTTATAAAGAAAGTGGCATACTTCTCACTGTCCAGGGGGCTAGAAAGTCCAGTGTGTATCACAGAGGCTGCGTCTGGTGAGGGACCTTCTTGCTATGTTTTCCCTGGCAGACATCAAAGCACAGGAGGAGGTATTACATGCAGGACAGGTGTAGAGGAATCCGAGGAACTTCCTGTGTTTTGAGACAGGGTTTGGCTATCCAGCTCTGGCTAGACTTGTGCTACTTGCCCCAATCCCCTGAATGCTGAGACTACAGGGGGGTACCATTGTTTCCTGGTAACCTGGTCTTGCTCCTATCATATAGCACATTTTTGTGATAACGCACTTCGATGCCTCTTGATTTATGATCCACCTCCTGATACCATTACACCAGCAATAGATTTGGGAAGGGACATCCAAGTCTCAGCAGATGGTCTATGAGGTTAATACAAAAAAATTAAGTCTTAATAGACTATGTTAGTAAAGTTGGGTGAAAATGAGTGTTTTGTAGACTTAGAGTATAACTATAAACCTGGGCTGGTTTTTTTTTTTTCCCCAGAAAAGAAGTTTGATTTTGGCCACATTTCTTTTTACCGAGGACCTCACTTTAGATATTCATTTTATAAAGATGTATGCACATGGTTATTTTAATAACAATAAAAGAACAAGAATAATCATTCAACAGTGAGGAACTCATTAAATAATTGTAGGTCTATTCACAAAATAGAATACAAAATCAAACATTAAAAGAATAAGCTCTGCCCTGTTATGAAACCAATCTCCAAGTTACATTTTTAATTGAAACAATCAAGACGTGCTAAAATATGCATACTATACACACACAGCCTCACATTCATTTGCATGTGTTTAAAGATGGTAAGACACTCCTGTGATGGCTCCAGCTGCCAGTGAGCTTTGATGATGGGGGCGGAGGGAGCCTTCCCTTCCTTGTGTATTCTCTCTAGTCTGTTCTCCAGTTTAATTTTTGGTAATGAATATAAATTATTTTTTATTAAGTATTGTGAAGCATTATTTATAGACCTTTACCTATCGACATTCTAAGAAGCATGGGCTTATAAAATGCAGCCGAGGCACCAAGATTAGAACCCTCTATGCCTGTAATTGTGTTTGAACCTATAAGTGTGGGGGATGGGGATCTCAGTGGGCAAAGAGAGGACCTGATTTTGGATCTTCCTCAGCCTAGGCATGGCGGTAGATGCCTGTGATCTCAGCTCTGCAAAGCAGAGACTGGGCTCACTAGACAACCAGGGTAGCCAATCCATGAGCGCCACATTCAATGAGAGACCCTGTCTCAAATTCTAAGATGGAGTGAGAAAGAGGACACCTGGTGTTGACTTCTGACCTCCATAGGTACATGCATGGATCCAAACATACATGTATACTTGAGCACATACCACACAGACTCACACAAAACAATATGTAAGTTTAAAAGTTTACCTGTCGTGACTGTGTAAGATGAGTTTCTAGTCCTTACCCCACAGAACCTGTCTCTTGTTGGTAACTAGAGAACTACACTGAAGACCACACGGTGCTGTTTATGCTCGCTGGCCCCATTGATGACATCAGGACAGTGTTATGAGGATTCACACCATTTGAAGCTTTTCTTGTACTCCTTCACCCCTCTTACATACTGATAAAATATTGCTTACACAACCTGTCCTTTGGCTCCCTCCTCTTGGCAAGCTTACATTGTCTTCAGCAAAGCATATTATTCTGAGCTGGACCTGCTGGAATGATGAGCCATTAGCATATTTGCATTATCAGACCAACTAATTAAAAGACACCAAATGTAAGGCGATGCTTGATAGTTTGGGGACACTGAACTGGACTTTACTTTGGACAAGCAGGGCATATTCCATGGCACCCAGGTATGGATGGCTCCAAGATCTGAGCTAAACAGCATAGCCTGTGGCATTCAGGCTTTTTCTCCTGCCTTGCATTTTCAACACTCTCTTTTGTTGAAACTGTCAAAGCCACTCAGAGCTCCTACCCAGCCCATCATTTTGAGTGACAGAGGTGACAATTGGCCAACATCAATTTATCAACCTATCAGTACCCATGGTGTGCCCTTCTGGGTACCAGGGACTGTGAGATGCACTTAGATGTAGGATGTAAGGTTCTGCTCTCAGGGAGGTGACAGCTCACTGGGGAACAGGCAGGAAGTACAATAAAGCAAAATCACAGATCTGCAGCAGAGCTTAAAACAGGACAGCCCTAAAGTCTGTGATAGGAAGGAGCCATGGCCAGTAGTGACCCAGCACATACTAGGATGATGCTGGAAAACAGTTGGCCCTCTGCAGCCTTAGCCCATCATGAGCTTACTCCCAGATGAGAAAGGATGGGGTCTCCTGAGAGAGCTCCCTAAGGAAAGCCGGGCACAGGAGTCCAACCTCCAACTATTCTTCTAGGAGCAGGTGGTGGTTCAGGAAAAGCACCTCTGGATTCACATTTGAGTCTGTGGGCTCAGGCACAAGGTGGCATCTCAGAAGCCCAAGTGAGGGGCCGCAGAGACGGCCCAGTGGTTTAAAGCACTTACTACTCTTATGGAGGACATGTAATGTTTCCAACATTCAAGTCATATGGTCCAAAATTACCTGTAACTCCAGTTCTAGGGTGTCTGTCCTCTTGGCACCTGGACACACGTGGTACACATAAACTCATGAAGGCACACATATATACACATAAAAAAAAATTCTCCAGGCCTCAAGTGAGCCAAGTCAGAGAACTCATACCTTGGGGTCAGTGAGAGCAAGTTAGTACAGTCAGGAACCTGGGTTCCCGGGACTTCCAGTGGAATGTTAGCACTCCTACTTCCAAGGAATTCTTCCTTCAGAGAGAGAAACCACAGCATTTGGTCAGCTGAGAGCTCTGATTGTCCCTAAGTGGGTATATGGAGGTCACATGGATAGCCTGAGTTCCTTGTTTGATGACTTGAGCCCTGTTTAGATGAAGTGGCTCAGGCTTTGTAATAGTCTCAATGTCACTAGAAGACGCAGAAGGCAGAGAACGATGTGAGGACTGAGCCTGAATGTGCATTCCACCATAGACATTGATGGTGCACGTGCTGTGTGCCAGGCAGCTCTGACATAGCCAAGAACACACTGACATGAAGAACAGGACCCCTGTGTGCTGTGACTGTTCCTAACAGTGCCATAGTAAACATGACCACCTTGTCCTTGCAGGTCTGCTCTCTTGGTTCATGGAACAGGGCTGAGTTGCCATGCCAATTTGCCTCCCGCGCCCTTACGCTGCTTTTATCCCCTCTCATGTTGCCCCCCTGAGCAGAGCTTGGACTGTAAAGGTCCAAGTCCCTCTTCATTTAGGATTCCTTCCAGGTCATTTGGAATTCATTCCTGGGACATGCTCCAGGCAGATTCCCATTTTGCTCAGTGCTGCAAACATGGAGAACACACTGGAAAGCTCACTGACTTTCCTGTTTAAACAATTATCTGCAAACTTAATGTTCCCTAAGTTAGCCAGGGCTCAGAGGTGTGTACATGTCTGGTTTGAGAAACAGAGAGTTTTATGGGAAGGGCGCAGAACAAAAGCAGACACACTGTTCTTGTATTCAGCCATGGACTTGTTCCCAGCTCTCGTGGAATATGGTGCCTTGAGTGTTGTCGGTTCGCAAATGTCTCCAAAGTGGAGTATCACAATGCTGCTCCCAGCACATAGTTCATTCACACAAACTCCCCCCTTCCAGTTCTCAGGCTCTGAAGTTGGAGGTGGCCCCAGCTCCCACCAGACTAGAGAGAGATGTCTATAGAGAGACGTCAAGACAAGCTGACATTGACTGACTCCTTCCCACTCCTGGCCAGGTTCTTGGTGCTCATGTTGGCTTTGTTTTCTCCAAGATGGTTCCAACTTAGATGTTTCCAATTACACTTGGCTCAGCTACACTGGCTGTGCTGACGTAAGCCTGTCATCAGCGTCACCATCACCATCCGGGGACATTTCCTGTGGATGTCTTGCCAACTGTTGCTAGTTCCACTAATGGTCCTCTACTGTCTGTCATGTGCCAGACCTGGTGCTAAATGCTGGGCAGACGGCCATGCACACAGCATCTTGGCTTCAGGAGCTCATGCTATAAGTGAGCAGAGAAGCATGGTTTGAAATAACATAAGCCGAGATGTGCAGCACAGGGGGCTTCCAGGCCAGGCAGATGCATCAAGGAAGAGGTTCAGAGTCACAGTGTCCTGGAGGATGAGTCATAGTGAACCAGGAAAGAAGAAGCCGTGAGCTTGGGAAGTTCTCCAAGGGAACCTGAACCCAAAGCCATGATCAGATGTTGGAAGGGAGTCGTCCTGGATTTCTACCTCAGGTCAGCATTGCAGCTACCACTGGGCTGGAGCTTAGAAGTCTTTCCTATGAGAGGTGGTAGAGATAAAGGAGTGTGCCCTGTCTCCTCTCACTGGAATCCTCTCTGTAGGATTCTTAGCAGCCCCTCAAAGAACAGCCTGCTGGCTCTTTGTTCCATCCTGCTCTACCCAGTGTCTCCAGAATCCAGGCCTAGTAAATCAGTCTGTACCTATCTACAAGGTACCGGGGAATCCAGAATAATACTCGGTAGATTTGGCTTGGCATTGGTGAACAACTGGAGACTTGGAATATTCACTTAACACGGTTTCTTCTATTGACATTTACAGAATATTGATTACATGGTACAACGGATGAGTGGGTAGACACACATCATACACAAGCATATTAGTAATCCAGTGTACTAGACACAGAGCCTGTGAAACACTGAGACTTGGAGATTTTGAGTGACTTCTATACACAGTTCATCAGTGATGAAGCTAAACTTCCATACAAGGCAGCCATAGTCCCAGGGCTTTACCTCTGGAGAGTTGGGAGGGCAGGCATTTACATGGAGCAAGAGTGCCAATGTGCAGGCAATGTGCACTCAGGCCCACCTAATAGCTAGGTGGCCTTTCGTGTTTCTCAGACTGACTTGGACTTTTGAATACAGTGATTACCCATGTACTTGTCATGTGTGTTTGGCTACTGGTCACATCTGCTGTGTTCACTGTGTCCAATAGACTATGATACTCCAGCATAAAAGTCCATAAATTAGGAAACTTTTTTTCTCAGAAGAAGACCCTAGCCTAGGAGAATGAACAACACTTTCAAGTTCGTCTACTGCTTTCTTAGTCCATACATAGTTCATTTCCCCAGTTGTTCCTCCAATGTCTCTCAAAATATTCATTTTCTGACTGAACTTAATTAAGGATCACCATAGCTGCGCTTTCTATAACTTCTTTTTGTCTTTTAATTTATAATGACTCATTCTAATTTATTTTTTTATTTTACATTAATTTTATTAAGAATGAAATTTGTTGCCTTGAGGAAAGTTTCATTTTCAGGGTCTAGCTCACGGTTTTACTGTTGTGGTATTTAATGTGTTTATCTGTCCTCTACATTTCCTGTGAATAAGAGTTAGGGCTGAAGACTTGATCAAGTTACAAACACTTGGTAAAAACACTTGGACTTCACATGGTTGTCCATCAGGGGCACCTGACAGGTTTTCCTGCCATCCCTGATGTTGTTGAAGACCATAACTGCGTATCTTTCCATGATTATGACATATTGTCCCCTCGGCAACTAGCAAGTAATGAATTGTATAGTAGCTGGCAACTGGCTGATGGTTGTAGCATCATCTGATCTGCCTTAGCTGATGCACATCTTTAAAAACTGTGTGTGTGTTTGTGGACTAAGGGGATGGCTCAGTAAGTACAGTGCTTACCCTGTATACATGAGGACCAGAGTTCAGGCCCCCAGAAGCCACTTCAAGTTGAACATGTTAACTCATCTGTCATACTACCAGTCCTCCTGTGAGATGGGGCCAGAGATAGGAGAAACCTTGAAGATGAGGGGCCAAGTAGCCTGATGTATGCAGTGTTGAAACATAAGGCCGGACACCTGAGGTTGTCCTCTGGCCTCCATACACATGCTGTGGCACATACCTATACTGACGTTCCAACACACACACACACTCAACTAAATTGTATATGATTTTATATTATATTTTGTGTCTATAAAGTACTGTCCTTTTTTAAAAAAAAAAGAAGACCTGGAACATTTCTAAAAACAGAATCTCCTTCCATGGACACTTATGTACACACTTAGTCCAATATCCTTGTGGGAACAATTGCTAGAAACAGAGATTCTATTTACTCACATGGAAAAGTTAGAGAGAGTTGGCAAACTTCTCTCCTGTTTGTCAGATCCATTTCCTTGTCCCTCCTACAGCATGGTGTAGGGTGTACCTTCCTCCAGGCCTCCCAGTTCTCCAGGGCTCAGTGGCCAAATTCCAAGACACTGGTGGGTGTGTGAGTAATGTATGGAGAGATTGAAAAAAAAGGAACAAAAAGATGTTCCAGGGAACTTCACAATGCAGAGGCTAGAGATCTTCAAAATCTTCCGAATTTGTGTTCTTCTGTAAAGAGAACATTATAGGATATCTAATAATTAGATCTGTGTCCTTTTTTGGAAACTATAGGTCTTTTGTTTGTTTGCTTGTTTTTGAGACAGGATTTCTCTGTGTGGTTTTGGTGCTTGTCCTGAATCTCTCTCTGTAGACCAGGTGGGCCTTGAACTCACAGAGATCCACCTGGCTCTACCTCCCAAGTGCTGGGATTAAAGGCATTTGCTACCACTTGGCCTGGCAACTATAAGCCTTTCTAAAGAGACAACACAGTGCTTCTTAATGAACCCTTTCCCTGTTCTTCTGTCCTTTTCTCTGTCTCTCGCTGTCCCTGTCTTTCTCTGTGTGTCTTTCTCTGTCTCTGTCCCTGTCTCCCCATCTCTCTCACACGCACAGAGTCCCCATCTAGATTTATGGATTATCATTATTTCCACAATCAATTCTAGTTATCATCACTTTTGGTGCTCACACAGCTGTCCCAAAGGTAGCCAGTAGGATGCGCTTCCAGCTGGTCCCCATGTGCTGCTGACACCACCATTTATTTTTGATGCCTCCTTTATTTTTAATTAAAAAGTATGCTTTTTTCCCTCTCTGGCATGACTAGATGTCCCAGGATCTCCCAAGCATTTTCCTTATCCCAAAAGTAGAAGGAGCCATTTGTACCCTGGGGTCTCTACAGCCTGGGGAAGGATGGTTGGAAGGCAGAAGGCTGCTGTGTGTGTGTGTGTGTGTTGCCTGCTGCTGACAGTTCTTGTCTGGAGGGCCTGTGAGCAGATGAGTTGTGATTCATGCTACTTCACTTTAGATGTAGCGTTTTACTCCTTTGACATTTTAATTATACGTGTTTGCTCTTTCATGGAAGAAAAAAATTGAACTTTGTTTTCACTTTATCCTCCCATAATTGTATCATTTCAGATTTCAACATGGGTGTCAGTGCGGGAGACCACACAACAGAGGAAGCATTGCATCAGTTACTTTCAGATGAATCTCTCTAGGAGCTCATGGGATTGTTCGAGAAAAACCTCTATTCTGTGTGATTTGCAACTAAGTTCATTTATTTGGATTTATATTCAATTATGCTTATTTTATGTTTGAGTATGTAAAACACACTCCTAGTTCAGAATTCAAAAGTACATGACAAGGCTCTTTAGAGATGTCTTTCATTTGTTTCTCCTTTGCTAACTGTTAACTCTAAGCCCCAGAGAAGGGTCTACTTTATCCTTTTGATATAACTTTTATATACCCTCATTATTTACCTAAATTTGCAAAAGGAAGATAGATATATAGGTAGGTAGATGATAGATAGATAGATAGATAGATAGATAGATTGATTTTGGAAACTGTTATAAACTAATTAATGGTATTTTTCTCACTCATTTTAAAAGATGACAAAGATACCTATTGAACAGATGTACCATAAGTTTCCCCAATCAGTGCCATCTAGTTGTTTTTTTATTAATATAATACTATAAAGACTAACTGCATTTGTTTTTTGCTTTATATTCACAACAATGAATCTTCCAGATGCCTTTCTGTAAGTAGTATGTGGGTGTGTGACTTGGTGATTATCCATAAGCAGCATATGTACATGCTGGTATAGTTTGATAAATATTGCTCATTTCCTTGTCTGCCAAGCTGTGGCATTCTGTTGTGGAATATTTGTTTACACCATGTGAAGATATATTGTTGTGATTAGTTTAATAAAGAGATGAATGGTCAATAGCTAGGCAAGAGGAATAGGCAGGACTTCCATACAGAGACGAAGTAGGAGGGAATGAGTCCAGGGGTGGGAGAGGACACACAAAATGGGATGAGGTAAAAGCCATGTGGTAAAACATAAATCAATTAAAATATAGGTTAATTTAAGTTATAAAAGCTAGTTAAAAACAAGCCTAAGCTAGAGGCCAAGCTTTCATAATTAATAAGTCACTGTGCCATTATTTGAGAGCTGGCCAGCAGGACAGAGAAAGAATCATTATGATATTCTGTTTTTACATGGAAAATGCATCAGCATACATGTTTCCTGCCGGATCTGTCCCCGACATAATGAGCCATCAGAATTCTGAGTCTTGGCCCATCTGAATGGTGGGAAACACTACTTCAAAAAAGTTTTGCTCTGTCCTAACTGCACATAAAGCTGAATGAGTCTGTGGAGCATTTTCCATTCTGTTTTGATGAATTAGCCACTCAGGTCTTTTGCCCATTTTTCTATGCCAGTTTTGGTCATTTATTACTTCTGTTTTTTAAGAACATTTTAGGGAAAATACCCTGTTTGGGGTATATAGTTCATGTTTTCCTACGGTCTGTCACACTATTTGCCTAGGGTTTTTTCATTCCAGTTAAAAACCAATGTGGATATTGTTGGTCAAAATGCTATTCTCCAACATGGCATCCTAAAACATGAAACCTGTGTAACAGAACAAATGTTAGGAATGAGGCCCCCTGGTGCTTTTGAAACTGGTCAAGTGGATGGTCCAAGTGTTTCAAAACTCAGCCCTACTTTCTGAGTGACTCCCATATTTCATCAAGAATCCAGACTTATCCCATAGTAAGATTAATCAACAGACATTGGGTGCTATTCCTGGGTCTATCTGTTAAAGAAGAACCTTGGATAACAACTATGAAATCTATCAGTTCTGCCCTGGAAATGTGGCCTCATTGGCCTCAAGTGGACTATTGCATAAGCTGCTAGCTTGTCAATTAAAAGAGAGAGGGCAAGAGTTTCCAAAAATCACAGGAAGGATTTTCTAGAAGTCTGTTTTCATATGTTTGTTTCATGCATAGAAGTGTGACTATATCAAATTTCCTCCCAGAGGGAAACAGACCTCACACTGCCAATAACAGAGCTGAGAAGGATGTGTTTAGGGAGGAAAGGTAAGAAATAGTGGCCTAGCATCAGGAACAGCCACATAGTTATCCCTGTTAATTCAAGGTGGTAATGGGGAGAAGATCCCAGAAAGAGTACTTAAGAAAGGCATCGTAAAGAAGAGGTAACTTTGAGGGCAGCTAAACACTTTGGTAACAGGGCAACATCAGTTCAAAGTGACTATTATATGTTTTGGCTTCACCCCTCCTTGCCACATTCCCCCAACCAACAATCAGGGAACTCAACAAGTCACTTCTACCCTGCTGATGTGGCCCACAGCTATGAGCCTCCTGGGAAACAGAGGATGGGAGGACCAGACTGTATTGACTATCCTCATCAGTTTGGAGCTTCCTAGAGTACTGCCTGTTCTCCATTCATGGGAACCTTAGGCTCTGGCATGATCAAGTTCTCAGTTCCATTTGTGACACTCCACTGCCCCGGTGTGGGAAGCCTGTGAGTGGGCATGGATTACTAGGCTCTAGGGTGTGACTGTTAGAGCAGCAGCAGGCAAGAGCTAACATCTTACACTTCCTTTTCTCAGTGGTGGAAAAGCAAGAGAAACAGTGATGCTCAACCCAGACAGCCTGATGTGGCTGCTGGTATTGCTGCTTCTGAGGCCAGGGCCCCACAAGACAAACCTACAAGTGAGGAAGACAAGACCAAGGAGTCATCACTCCCTTGGCTCATTCACCCATACAGGAAGGAAAGGAAATGTAACTGGTTTGGATTTTTTGTTTGTTCAAAGTCCTAAGTCAGACATAAATCCTTAAATTCTAATATTTTCTGTTTAATGATTCTTTAACTTTCAGAAAGGCCGTCTTCAAAATGTATCTTTTATTTGAAACCAAATCAAAGTAATTTTGTGTCCACTTAGTGGACATTGTTCCCATTCACCCACAAAGTCACTGCTGTTTTTGGTTCACAAGACCTTCCAGCCCTTGGAGGCAGGACAGTAGAGTTTGTACAGCTTTTCTAAAGTTAGTAGATAGGCTCCCACACAGACTCAAGGAGATTAAGACACCTTAATTAGCAACCAAATTTATAGGAAATTGTGGCCACAACACTCCAAGACCCCAGAAATGTTTGGAGCAGTTTGGAAGGACTGGGGAACCTGTCAATGGGTCTCTCCTTTCTCTCACCCTTCTGCCTTTTCCTGTTGGAGAATTCTTTTATGTCAATCTGCAGCCAGTGCTTAAAATTAAATTCTTCTACATTATTAAATTGAGTATTTGGCTTAATATTTTAAAATCCGAGACCAGTTGAGGCCCAAAAGCACTCTATCAGTGCCTGACATTCCCCGTTGAAATTAAAAGCTTGCTGAGAAAGAAACTCAGCTGATGGATGGAGATGGAGAGCTCCCTGGTGGCGCTGCTCTGTTCGTGGGGCTCTGAGCACTTTTCTGCAAGTTCGGTTCTAAGCTCTCAGGCCTCCAGAGAGTGTCTGGCAAGTTGGAAGTGCAACATGGCCTCAAGGGAATCTGTTCTCTGATTTTCTTCCCTTCTTTAGTATCTCCCGATTCTTTCAATGGTGCCACACGCCTCACTCAAGATTTCTCCAGTCCCCCAAAAGAAAAAGGCTACATGCAGTCCGACCACTGTGAACCCCAGCTGTGTGTTTAAGCAGTTCCTTCTACACTCAGCCATGAAAAAGTGCAAATTTTCTGTTGGCATGACTTTCATCTAATTTTTTTTCTCTCTTTTACTGTTTTGTCCCTTCCAAGACAAACCAAACAAGAGCATTAAGGATGTCTTAGATATAGAAGTCCAGGCTCATAGCTCACAATACTTCACTTGTCTTTCCTAGTGATGTTTTGTTTCATGTAAACTAGAGCAGAACCTGGCAACCCAGTCCCTGTATGGAGTTCCTGGGAAATATGTCCCTTTTATGTCTAATTTTTCTGACTAGGATCTGAGTGATCTAAGTGCAGGACATAATCCCAGCATCTCCATTTGTCTGCTTGATCAATGTGTTTCATCTGCCTCTTTCAACATGGCTTTTGGGTTTTTAATCTCTACTCTAACAGTGTATGTTGAAGTTTATAACTGAAGTCAGCATCCTTGGTACCATTGTGAATAAGAAGGCTCGATGTCTTCAGGACCATGCCACAGTCCTCCAAGGCACACGCTAGTGAGCAGACGTGGGAAGTACCACACTTATATCCAGGCATGTCTTGGATGGAGCTGTGGCTATAAGCATGCAGTGAATTAAACTCTGTAGACTCTTTGGTGAGTTCCAAGTGGTCATTCCTGGGTCAGGGAGATAGCCTAGTTGTTATAGTGCTTACCATACAAGGATGAGGATCTAAATCTGATCTCCAGAACCAAGGTAAAGGAGCCATCATGGTACTATAATGCCAGCACTGGGGACGTATCCAGGACAGTAATACAATCTCAAAGACAGAGAACTAAAACAAGTACAAAGGAGATCAAAGGTAGGCCTGGGTCCAGTGGTACAGGCCTGTCATCACATGTTCTGGGGAAATGAACCCAGGAGCATCATAACTTCAAGGTCAGCATAGACTATAGAGTTTGTGCAAGACCATCTGAACGACTTAGAATTACTCTCAATATTTGGAAAGAGGAGCTGGGGGTAGGGTAGTGCAGTGAGAGAGCACTGTCTAGCATGTGTCAAACACTGAACTCAATCCCCAGGACCTCCAAAAGGAAAAACAAAACAAAACTAGGCAGCAGCCGAATGGCCTGGTGCTGCTCCCTGGGAACTCATTTATCTTGAACGTGTGATTTTTAAATTCCTCTTCTAGGCCTGCTTTCCATATTTATCCAGATTCCCTGGGAGGCTGTTGTCAATATCAGGTAGTACTTCCAGTATTTTGTCCTTTGGAGTTACCATTTCCACTTAACTGGCTCACTACTGGGGTACATTCAGGATGCTTCCCACTGCTGCCATTATAGATAAATCTCCCTTGACAATACCCAACTACTCCGATCTCAATTCTAACCAAAACCTACAAAGAGAAATATTCTGTTAGATGATTTACACACCTTCCTTTACATTTTATTGTCAAAACTGACTTCCACCTACTACCTTCGAGCTAGCCTCCTTCCATCAGACTGTCATGGGAACTAAGCATGTTTGCTAAAAATTTTCAGTACAAGTGAACAAACTTGAATAGACTCCTTTTTCTCATTTGTATTAGTTCATACAGTGTATTTGGATCATATCCACTCCCCTCCCACAATTCCTCTCAGATCCATGGTAGATTCCCTATCTACCCAACTTTGTGTCTTTTGTTTTTAAAGCCCATTAAGTCTATTTATGCCTGACCACATAGTCTTGGATATGTGGCTTTCCACTGGAGCGTGGTCAACCAAGCAAGGACCACACTCCTGAAGAACACTGCATCTCTCTCTCCCAGAAGCTGTCACTTACATAATTCCTTGGCTAGGGGTGGGACTTCATGCTCGTCTCCATGCTGGGATTTTGTCAAGTTTATAATGGATACTTCTTTCACTGACATTGGGTTTGAACATTCACATAGTGTTTTTTGCTTCCTGTGGCTCTTACTTGTGAATCAACTGTTCATGTTTCCATTGAGTTATCCACCTCTTTCCTATTAGTTTGGAATAGGTCTTAAGCTAACACCTCTAGACTCCTAATCTCTAAGGAAATGAGAAACTATTATTTTAGAACAATATTCTCTCTAAGGATCTATTGTGTTGGTCACTTCTTCTCATTCTAAAAAAAAATACCAGAGAAGGAGTTTAGAGGATTTGTGCTGGCCCTCAGTGTCTGGAGTTGCAGTCCATGGTCAGCCTGCTCCATCGCTTCAGGTGGAAGTCAAGGTAGAGCATCATGGAGGAATGGGAATGAGGAAGTAGGGCTGCTCACCTAAGGCAGCAGAAAGTAGAAGAAGAGAATGGGTCTGGCATAGTCATCCTCTTCAAAGCATGCCTCCAATGACATGTTTCGGCCCATCATTTTCCTCCACCACTTGCCAACAATGCCATTAGAATATAAACCCATAGGTGGGTTTGATTAGATGATGGGCCTATGATATATTATTTTAACAAACTAAAATCTACATGGAGACATTTTTAATTTCAGGGTTGCTCAATAGAACTAAACCTCTCACAACTATAACATCAGGATCAGGACCAATTCATAGACTGTTGGGGGGACTCTTAGATGACAAATGGTGGGCTGAGCCACAGCAATGTCCAGTGATTGATTTCTACCTATGTCATTAAAATGTCAATTGTTTTTTGTTTCTGTATTTTCGGTAGGATCTTTGTTAAGTAATGCTTCAATTGATTTACAATGTTTTGGAATGTTCAAGAAGCTGGGGTTCAGCCAGCTATATAATACATATCCATACACATTCTTTACAACCCCATCCCACGTTCCTGAAGCCCAACTCTGCATCTGGGCCAAGCCTTCAAGAACATTTCATAACCAAACCATAGCACCAAGCGATGTGTTCATACAAAACATACACTTAAAACTACTTCCTTTATAGCTATCTGTAGGTATGGGCTAATCACTAAGCTCTCTATTGGACAATACACAATGAGATGGAATAGGAGGGAAGATGTAACTTTTATTTTTACTTAAATAATTACAATAAAAAAAACCACTTGAATCTTATCTAATTTGGATTTGGGGGTTGTTCAGAAATCCTTTGTTATCCACCTGGATGTTGATGTTGTGGTGTGTATTAAATATTCATCAGAATGTTAAGAATGCCAGGGCAAGGAGTTAGAAGGGAGGGGATCTTATATCAGTCCTGGAATGGTCTACCTCTGGAAGTTTTATTGCATGAAAACAAATTAGAATCCCTATTTTTCCTTTTGTATGTCTTGTTGGTGACAGTAGAATGTATTGTATAACTGTGCTGTGAGTTCCATAACCTATTCCAATGTGCTGCCAATTAATAGACCCTATGATAGTCACAAGTCTGTCACTATAAAAAATTCTTTTTTTGTTTGTTTTTGTTGTTATTTTGCTCGTTGCTTGTTTTTCTGAGACAAGGTCTCATTACATAGCTCTGGCTATCCTGGAACTCACTAGATAGGCCAGGCTAGCCTTAAACTCAGAGAGATTTGCCTGCCTCTGCCTCTCAAGTGCTGGGGTGAAAGGATCCCACCATGCCTAGCTACCATAAATTCTTGTAACAATCCACTTGTAAAGAGAATAAGGTGTATTTTACACTAAAGTTTTAGACATTTCAGTCTGGGATTCTTTGGACCTTTAGGGACCACGGTAAGGTAGCATATCCTGTGTGTTTGGTAGAGCAAAACCTCTCAATGCATGATCAAGAAACAAAGAGGAACAGGTAGGGGCTGAAACCATTCTATTCCCTTGGAGGATATGATCCCAATTATCTAGAAGGATGTCAACATTTTAATAAGGATATAAGTGATGTATTTTGAGTGAATTTGTACATGATGAAAACTTAGTTCCTGAGAAATCTGGACTTTGTATTCATCATAAAGAACATAAAAAAAATGCATCTTTCCTCTCAGTCATTCTTAAAAGTAAGCATTAAGTGGGGCTTCCTTCCTTATGCAGTGGGCCCTCTTGAACATTTCAGATCACGGTAAATCAATTGAATCATTACTTAACAAAGATTCTACTGAAAATATAGGAAGAGAAAATGATAGACATTTTATTGACACAAGTAGAAATGAATCACTGGGTATTCCTGTGGTTCCAGTTACTCTTTATCTTCTAAAAGTCCTCCTGAAAGTCTACGAATTGGAGGGTCTGGTCCTGGTGTTGCAGTTGTGAGAGATTCAGTTCTATGGAGCCATCCTAAAATTAAAACTGTCTTTGTGAAGATTTTAGTTTATTAAAATAAGCTATCATGCCAGGTGGTGTAGTGCATACCTTTAATCCCAGCACTTAGGAGGCAGAGCCAGGCAGATCTCTGAGTTCAAGGCCAGCCTGGTCTACAGACCAAGATCCAGGATAGGTACCAAAACTACACAGAGAAACCCTGTCTCAAAAAAAAAAAAAAAAAAAAAGCTATCATTGGCACATCATCTGATGACTTATTTATAGTTTTAGCTGGTATCATGTCACTCCACATGATGTAAGAGATTAACTGTGGTAGTTTGAGTGAGATGTCCCTGCTAAGTCACAGGCATTTGTTGGATCCTTGTTCTCCAGTTGGTGGCTGTTTGTGCTTCAAGCTGTGAGCTCTCAGTTCTTCCTCTTATACTTACAACCTCTACTCCACTGTCATGGAATAGTATCCCTCTGGAACATAAGCAACAAATGAACCTTTCCTGTTAGAAGTTATCTTGAGCATGGTGTTTTATCACAACCAGAAAGAAACTAATACAGCAATGCACATAGCTTGTGTTTTTGATTTAGTTTTTTTTCCTTCCTTCCTTCCTTCCTTCCTTCCTTCCTTCCTTCCTTCCTTCCTTTTATTTGGAGTGTCAAGGGTGACCTTCATCCTAGTCTTTGCCTATATTCTCAGTCTCCCATCAAACATAATGATTTCACCCTGGGCTTGTGTCCTGCAGGTTTTGCCCTTGACCCTAGAGTACCATACTATGCAAATACAGTTTCCAGCCTTAGGTATGCAGGCAGCTTGGTCACGTGGCTGTCCCTCTCTGAAGGTTTGGTTCAATGGTAGAATGCTAGTCTTTGTTTCCTTTCCTATATTCCATTTCCTGCAGGCAGAACTTGGCAAGGGGAAGATCTGTTTTGGCCTCCATCCAGGTAATTTAGTAGCATGAGTGTCTCATTATGAAGTGGGCTCACCTGTAGGATGGTCCCATGGTCTGGACACCAAGGCTGGCATTATTATTATTAAGATGCTGCTTCTGTACAACATATGTTTTCAGCATCAACTGTTAATTTCCCCAAATACCAGCCTAGAGAGGTTCCTGGAGGGCCGGCACTTTTCTTTGTTCTTTCTGGGAATTGGGAGAGAAGCTAACCAAATTCCAGCTGTCCTCTTCACATGACTATTTAAAATCGGAAATGACAAAGACGGCAATTAGAAAAACATGTTGCCAGCACATCTCTTCATGGACATGAAGAAGGGTCTTTCCTTTGCTCTGAATCCTGAAGCAAGCATTTGAATTTGGGTCACTAAGGTCTCTTGTGAATGGTATATGTAACTGTCCTTTTGTTTTAAAAAAGTGTGTATTCTCTTAGCCCATTTGTAACTTACTCCTACAAAGCTGATCTTTTCTGGGGTTAAAAGAGAAAGATTATGCACCATGGTTACTCTGCAAATGTTTTGTATTAGAGCAGAAATTGCCTTCATGTACCAAGTCGTTTAAGCATCTATGACAATGTCGCCAGCCATCTGGGCTGCTGGGAACACTAAATCAACCTGTTGTATTCACAAAACCAAGTAATTTATCTGTCAGGTAGTATTTCATTTAAAGCATATTTCTGTGCAAAATGAAATACGTAAAATCGCCCATTTCCATACCCAAGTCTTGCACTTCCCATTATTTCCACAGATAAAAATTGCCTTTTTAATGGAGCAAGAAGGTCCTTGGGCACACTGGCCTACCACCCCAAGGAGGACCTTCTATTTGCATTATGTAAATGCCCATTGACAGCCAGGAGAACTGAGAGATTGCTTTTGATGACTGTGCCTCTCTCAACCAACTTTTGAGCATTACTTCCATGCATGCCAGAGCCAGGAGGTCAGCTGAGATTTTCTGTGATGGCCTCATGACGAAGTATCAGTCCATTATCCAATTTGATGCCATAAGAAGCCAGCACTGTATTTCATAGCCTTATCCTAGGGGCTGAGCAAGCTTTATGAAGCTTGAGCTTAATCTCCTTTCAGATTTATGCTTCCCAATTCCCCAAATGCACAAGTGTCTTCTTGCATTCCCTCCATGTCAGATGCGCACAGTGGGAAGGGTGCCTATGTGGCCACATGCGTTCTTGCTCTGCTGAATTACTTTGTTTCTCCCCCATCAGAAAAGCCAAGCAGAAGCAGGAGGAGAAACAACTGGCTTCCTTCCACCACCTTCGTACTTTTCTTTCCTGATAAGTAAATGAATCTTCCCTAACTTGATGCATTTAATATGAGGACCCCAGCCTAGTATAATTTCTCCAGACCTGGGTTCTGATAAATGACACAGTGTTTCAGTTGGATATATGGGGAAATGCAGTTTGCCCTTTCTTCACAAACAGAAAGGAAATGTGTGGGAATCTGGTGTCTTGTGCCCAGGGATGCCAGGAGGAAACAGAGGCGGGCTGCAGAGCAATTCCCAGAAAAGGCAGTGTGGAAAGAGAAGAAACACATCTGTAGATCTGAAACTGTTGCCATTTGAGGGCTGGAATCTACAGAGTGAGTTTTCCCCAGGTTCTGTATTGGCTTCTGAGTGTGTCTATTCCTACTCAAGGATGCTGTGTGTCTCAGTAGGTCAAAGTATCTGTCAGTGAAACTGCTAGACCAAGCTGTACATGATCATCAACTTCTTGGCTTTTTGCCTCACCTTGGGTCAGACAGTTATAGGAGCCTCTCCTTTGAGCAACTGAAAGTGACTAGTGATTTTGATACTTGACCAATTAAAAGGGCAGATTCCATGCAGACTGGTGCTGTCATCATTTTAGGGCATTATTCATTCATATTTTCTTGACTACCTCTCAGGTGTGACCTGAAGACTACAGGAGTGATCTGATTCTCAGTTCCCTGTGCAATGAGTTTGATGATGACGACACTCCATGACTACTAAGAGTCAGAAACCCCTTGAAAAAATAAGGTACAACACACAGAAAAGTGGTCCAAAGGTTTGGCCGAGGTTTTTGGCAAGCGAAGCTGCACTTGGTGGGAGGAGGCTAATTGTTCCCTGCCTCCTGCTCTCAGCACTTCCTTGCTGCTTTCTCAAGGTCCCCATAACAACCACCTCACACCCCAGCATCAGTGCCATCTTGTATCTGTGATGACTCTGCCTTCCCATCCTATGTCCCTCACAGTCTCCTGATGCACCTGACTAGCCTTCAGTGGTAGCCTCCCCTCCCCTGAGGAAGTGAGAACTTTGGCCTCAGCCTCTCCTTGCCAGACTATCACCTTTCCTGTCACCCAACAGCTGCTTAGATCCCCAGATGTACCACATGGGCATACATACCCCCGTGTTGTACCTTGGCATACCATTCTTCATCTTGGTGTTATAGACTCTTCAGGTGTTAACTCACATGGTCATGCCCATGCATGCACTGGGGACTCTTCAGCACCTGATTTCTTGTATCCTTCCCTGAAATGTGATTGTTTTCTGTCCAAGGGTGGTCCTAAGAACAGAAGTATAGTGTGGTCCAGATGCCTGGAATGTCCAGTCTCCTCAGCCCAGGGAATGGAACTATTTTCTCTTCCAGCAAACATAAAACAAAGCTCTGGACCACTTGCCTGTCACGTGCCTCACTGGAGCTGTCCCCCAAGACCCTGTTAGTGGGAAATAGCCAGATCAAGCCAGCTCTGACCACCTGGGAGCACAGGCTGTGAGGTTTGCCCTCCTTGGTTTTCATTCTGGGGTAATGGTCCTCTAAATGGCGGCAAGACCACTCATTGGAACTGACAGCCGTGATGGGTTCAGACAAACACTAGGGCCCGGCAGGCCTCCTAGAGCTGGATGATGGGGAGTGACCCAATGTGGTTATCATTTGATTGAAACCATCAGCTCATTTCCCATAGGTCGAGGGATATCAACAAGCTCCAAATCAGAACAGACTGGGCCTCATTGTTTGATTACCAAAGCAGCCCCAGCTGACTCCCGGTATATGGACAGTCAGGGGAATGGAGGGCAGGACTTCTCTGGGAAGTCTCTTTTGTATCTGCTCACTGTAGACCTGAGAGTCAGAGGTGGTCCTGGAAAGCAGGGCACCCTGTCTAACAGCACGGGGACTGGGGATGTAGGCCACATTACCCTGTATGAATGCTAGGCTAGGGTCTAGACGTCAGAAAATTCCCTCAGTTTTTACATTTTCCGAAAAACAGCCAATAAAGAAATTGAGTGGTCCACCCCCAAATCCTTTCTTGATATCTTGACATGAGATTTGTGTTTAAACAAATGTAAGAAATGGTCCTCCATAAGCTGTTCTGGTCAGGTTGTGGTCTACCCATTAGCATGTTTCTAGACTCCAGTCTCTTCTGCAAGGTGGTCTGACAAGTTGCTGAAAAGATGTGGGATCTCTTCCTGGGAGACCAGTTCAGACCAGTTCCTCCTCAGACCCCTGGCTTAGCCTTTTCCTTCTCTGACATTAAGGTTTCTGAGGAAACTTCCAATTTCCTCCTTTTAACTCTAAGAATGATCTTAATTTTGTTTACTTTAAAATTTTTTAAATTTTATTATAAAAAAACTTAGCAAATAAAAAAAAAATCACATCCAGAAATTAACCAGACCAAGGACTGTACAACTCACTAAATTTCTAGACAATTGAATAGCCATTCAGCAGAAAAGCTGTGGAGTTTCACACTGGATTTTATACTTCTGCTATCCAGTATGGCTTGGTTTTTGTTTGTTTGCTTTTGGTTTAGTTTGGTTTGGTTTTGGTTTTGCAAGACAGAGTTTCTCTGTGTAAAGGCCTTGGCAGTCCTGGAACTCACTCTGTAGACCAGGCTGGCTTCAGACTCACAGAGATCTGCCTGCCTCTGCCCTCCGTGTGCTGGGATTTCTTCCTAAGTTTTCCAGAGGCCTGTGTGACTAAAGCCTTTCAGAGAAGCCATCTAGGTATTTGTCCCACCTGGACTGGTTCCTCAAAGGCTGGTATGGGAGCAGTTCTGGGCCGGACCAAAGATGACACACATCACTGGCACTTGAACATGGCATTCCTCCTGCTCCCTACCTCTCTTACTGGCCAGGAGAAATTAATTCTCAGGTTCTTTATGTTCTAGAGCAGGAATTCTCAACCTTCCTAATGCTGCAACCCTTTAATATAGTTAGTTCCTTATATTGTGATGATCTCCAATAAAAAAATTATTTTTGTTGCTACTTCATAACTGTAATTTTTCTACTGTTGTGAATCATAATGTAAATATCTCTGTTTTCAAATGGCCTTAGGTGACCCCTGTGAAAGGGTTGTTTGACCCCAAAGAGGTAGTGACCCACAGGCTGAGAACCACTGTTCTAGAAGTTAGGGGTAGCATGCTTCTTTAAAGTGAGTAACCTACTTGACAAAGCCATCTTAAAGGGGGGAGGTTTCCTTACAGTTAAGGGTACAAAGTGTCATAGTGGAAAGACATGGTGGCCAAAGCTGGTTGCACTTCATCTGGACCCAGAAAGCAGAGGGAGATGGGGGCTGGTGCTCATCTCACTTTCTCTGTTTTATTCAGTTCTAAACTCCAACTCATGGAATGCTGCAGCCCATGTTCTCATCCCTAAGTAACCCGATCATGGAGACCCTCATGGCCACATCCAGAGTTGTGTTCCCCTGGTAATTATAAATCTCATTATATTGATAATCAAGAGTAACTTTCACAGGGACCTTACGGCACCAAGAAATGTGGGATGTGAAGAGTGAACCCAATGGGTGTTGTGAGCGTTGAGCCTGGGCTCACAGGACAAAAAGTGGTACCTCTGATTCCTGAGAATTTTCCTTCCAGTATAATGGTCTTGAGAAGTGGGAATAGTCTGGACTTAAAAGGAAGATCTCTTTTCCATAAACAGTTGTTTGCTCATACAAGCTGTGAGCCAGGGCTCAGTGACCTGTGGATAGTTATATGGGCATAAATTAACATAAATGGAGTGACTTAAAATCTGCCACAATGTCATTGGCTTTTTAAATTGTTTTTTAACATTAGTATGCAAGATAATGAATTTCGTTATAACAGTTTTCTACACACTTTGCTCCGTTCCTCTTCCTCCCTGTTCCCTGCCCTTGTCACTCACCCCTTCCTGCACAGTCCTTCCTCCCCACTCCCAGTGCCCCTTTTCTGCCCTCAAGTCAGGTGTACCCCTTCACTTTCTCTAGTATTTCCCCCTCATCACTCCTCCAGATCTCTTTCTCCTCTATCATAGTCAAGCTCAAAAAGTTGGTCAACATTCTCAGCCACAGAGAACTACAAAGTCAAGATGCTTTTAGACTCCATCGTCCCAGTCAAAATGATTGTCATCGGGAAAACCAGCAACAAGAAATGGAGGTTGGAATGTGGCAGAATGGAACCTTCATCCCCTGCTGGTGGGAGTGCAGTCATGCAGATCCTGTGCAGATATGTATGGGGTGGTTTCAAACAGTAAAGCTAGAACTGCCATATGACCCAGCTAAACCATTTCCAGCTATATACCCAAAAGACCAAGGGGACCACAAAGACATTGCACTTACATGCTCCTATTTGTCCTATTCACAATGGGCAGGAAACGCACCAGCCTAGACCACTGTCAAACCCTGAAGGGGAGAGTTTATAAATGTGCCATGCATGTGCAGTGGCATTTTGTTCAGCTATAAAGAAGAACAAGATGCCATTTGCAGGAAAACAGGCCATTGCTGCTACAAACAAAGATGACAGACAATAGATACTGGGCATCACCTGACAGTGTAAGAGCTGACCTCAGGCAGGCTCTAGTGCAGCAAAGTTATCCACAACTTTTCAACTGTCATGAAGAAATTGGAAGGAAAAAGAGAAGGAAAATGTAGAGACAGAAGGGAAGTCAGTGTGGACACTCTATATATGTCCCATACTAGGACACAGCCTTCACCCCCAGTTCCAGCCACAAGACATGCCATGCTAACAGCTCTGTGCTGGTGTCAGGTACACACAGAGTAGCAAGCATCTTACTGTGTGAACCTCCAGAGTTTAGGGCCATACGTCAACAGTCCCACTCTTCCTTCAACTGTGGGTTGTTCATGGCACAGGAGTCCTCTCAGCTAGCCCCAGACATCTTCAAATGAGTAATCTGAAAGTTCCTGTTCCACAGAGAACAGGCTCAACATCTACCACACAGTTTGCTAGGGAGTTCATTTTGCTGCCTCCGTTTACTTCATCTGTGAATGGGGACCATAGCACTATCACACCTCTCTTCTGCAACAGTTACAACAATTGTTTTAAAAAATCCTTAAAATGTGGGAAGTTGAGAAAGAGAGAGGGGAGCTGGGTATGGAGCCTCCTGTAATCCTAGCACTTGGAAAGTATGGGCAGATGAGCTGAGACATTGCTCTTAGTGTTTTCACGCTGAGCTGTTCAGCTATGGGGTACCAGAGGGACACCCCTTGTGTTGCCTATTTGAAGAGACACCTCAGAGATGCAGAGTTAAGCACTCAAGGGAAAGAGTTATACTTAAAATTATCTGCACTCATAGATTAATTCTCTATCCTGAAGTAGTTTAGGAGCACAACTTTGTGTAAGTGCCCAAATCCTTTGTTTCCGTTTAACTGAACCTGGCCCCAAGGAGTGCTTCACTAGCATGGGTAGCAGGTATCCATTTGTTCAGGAGTTCCCTATCGATTGGCTTAAGTCAGAGGGGGTCTGTGCCTCATATACTGGGACCAACCATAAGCATGTTTTCCTCCGCCCATTTTCTGCCTTCTCTGCTGGCCAATCTGCAGGTGCTGAGGACAGGCCTTGCAGTATCCCACAGCTGCCAAATGGCTTCCTTTCCTCCCTACTTCTTGTTCCTGGAGCCAAATCAATAGACTCGGAATCTTCCAATCTGTCCTGGGCAGAAAAGGGAGTTTATAACAACATATCCAGAGCCCACAACACACCACTTTTGTAAAGCGCCTGTGACCCTGGCCTGTGCCACTGAGGTATAGCCTAGGCTGCCCTGAAAACCATGCTGGAAGACACTCTACCTTCCTCTCACAGCACAGAACATAGCTTAAGCCAGCTTGCATGAGAGGTGTCCTGTGACACAAAATGGCTATTCAAACCAGGTCACAGTGGACTATGGGGCTTTGAAAAACCTAGCTCTGGTCCCTGTGAGCAGGGGGATGGTAACAGGGTGATTCTTGCCCATTAGGGCACTTCATTTCCCTTATGGTTCATCCCTAAAGCCACCTTTGTTTCCAAATACTGTAATGGAACCCTGGAAAATAATAAAGGTATTTTGTGGAAAACTCCTTAGGCTGTGGGATAAACCCGGAGCACTGACATGTATAGCTGGAGGCTTATTTTTAGACCCTCTGGAGAGCGAATGTGTGTGAGGGAAAGTCGGGGAAGATAGCAGAGAGAGAACGGTTTAAATCATAATAACTTCATAAAACAGAGTTTTCTTGTAATATTCTTTGGTAATGTTGAGCTGAAAATAGATTTACAATCAAAATGGGCTTAATCTGATATTAAAGAATTCTTTTAAAATCCCCCAATCAATGGAGATTTCCCCCCTTCAGTTTGTTTTGCTTTAGCTCCTCCAAGAGGCTGTGGGTGTAAAGAAATATATTGACATTAATTAAGGTGAGTTTCCTGTTGCTTAGCAGGGGCCTCCACAGCAAATAAACCCTGTTAGCAGGGTTGTTGATCCTAGGGGGACAGGATTCAGCGTGACATGAGAGCTTTGTGGCCGCAACACACCAGCATGTGAATGTTCCCATGGTGATCTGCATTTCTGAGTCCAGACTCATTGCATGCAAGGAGTTTCAGTCTAAGCCTTCCCTAGGAGTTAGGCTCTGGGATGCACCTAGAATTCCAACCCAGTTCCCTGACTCCTTAGATCAGACACTAGGAAGTGAGCAGGTATTAGAAAAGGTCTCCTCCAGGGCCAGGGCCCCTCCCAAGTTCCTGTATGGACAGTTTGGCATTGTCTTCAAGTACTGTAAGTAGATAATTTTTGCTTGGCACTTTGTCTTAATAAAGACCCTCTTGTACTGAGAAGCAAATGTATTTCACAGCACACCTATAACTTGAGTTGATGACACCTAATAAAAATTCTTAATTAGACATAATTTGTATTAATGATAATATTATAATCCCAGCCATAATTCCTATATTTTGCATATAACATCATTCAATTTGGAAACAAATCACTGTCTTACTCTCACTCATCTTCATGTTGACCAGAAGAATGAAATCATAAGAAAATGTGCTAAGGAACCTGCCCATGTACTAGTCTCTGGACTAGTTGTGTTAGAAGCTGTCAGTTTTGATGGAACCCTTTTCAGGCACCATATCTCACGGCACTTTAAGCTCAGGTCTTTGGAACATAGCCTCATCCACTTCTTGTTAGACTCCACACTAGCTCACCAGGGTTATAGCATATTGTCCAGCCACTCCCTGTGTCTTCCCGCTCAGACCGTGTCCATGCACCCAGGCAATGAATTCCACAATTTGGTGAGTATAGCCATGAACACAGTTAGGAAACCTCACTCTTTACCAAGATGCTTCACTCTCCAGCTTCTTTGCCCCATGCATGAGGAATTAGGGTATAGGAGAGGCTTTAAAAGAGACCCAGCCACGATGGCTGGTGATCCAGATGTCCCCACACTTGGCTCTAGTGACAGATCTGGGATGAGAAGTCTGTAGTACATCCACTCTGGGTTTTTAAGGAGGCTCTTAGCCCTCCAGATCCCAACTCACGTGCACAGTGCCTTCTCTAGTGGCTTTCAAAGTAAATCACGACTTCAGAGGAGTGTCACACATGATTGATGAACCCGAGAAGTGAAAGGCGAAGAGGCAATGAATGATAAGCTGAATACACTAGGCAGAATGCCGGATTTTTTTTTTTTTTTAATTCTAATGATTTCTTGTAGATCTATCCTGGCTATAGAGATCACAAATAAACTCCAGGCCAAATTCTGAGTCACTCACAGGTCCTCTGTTTTTCAGATATGGAGCGAGGGGTGACTGCCTTAGAGATACCTGGCTCATGGCCCCTGTTGGCTTTACTGTGATTGGCAGATGGCAGAGGACAGTAGTGGCTGGAGTTGCTCTGGACACATGCACACAGGACTGGTGGCATTTGCTGAGGAAGAGCTAGGAACTCTGCTGTTTGCTCTGTTCATGTTTGCTGAGGGCCTGCACACATGCAAATAAATAAGTACCACACAAAAGCTGAAGAGTTTAGAGATGTCAAAAGCCAGTGCAAGCTCAGGGAGCTCAGACCTGCTTCCTGTGTTCCCTAGGGATACCACTCAGACTAACGACCTGAATGTAGTGGCTAGGCACAGCAGGGCCAGGAGGCTGTGTCTCCGAGAAGCACTAGAGGGAAGTTTTGGGAAAATTTGAACATAGCTTGGCTTTGACCTAATAGGTGAGGAGAACTGACTACGTGTGATAGTTGCTCAGATTTCAGAAAAACAAAGTAGGCTGAAAAGCGAGAGCAGCTCAAAGAAGTTCTAGAGCTTGACCTTCGTTATGGTTAGCAGCAAATCCCCAGCACAGCCAGTAGTGGAAGGTTGAACCTGTGCTCTTTAAATTAGTAAGCAAAGTGCACCAAGAACCAAGAGAGGGACTGGTGAAGTTAGAGAACCCTAAAGTTACCAAGGGGCTGCCTTTCTGCAGATCTAGACTGTTCATCAAATGACATCACTGGAGACAGTCAGGGCCATTGGCACCAATGTAACACCAGAATCAAGCCACATCCTTTCCCCCTTCCCTGGCCTTCAGTTTCCAGCGGGAATGTTTTCTTTTATCCTTAAAACAAATTTTTGAAAAGTAACTTGAATTGGATAACTTGAATTAGGTAGTTTGTATTTCTTAGAATAATTGAGAAATTAATTATGCCTTTTGTCATGCTATCTGGCTTCTCCCTTCTAGAAGTAAAGGGAAGTACTCATGCTAGGACCATTGTCATCATATAAGTATGAGGGTCTCAGGCCACAGTTGATTCATAAGATTGAGAAGAAATGAGAAACAGCATATGCCTTTGGTGCAATCCCAGTTGGGAATTTCCAAGAAGGGTATCAAGATATCAAGAAGTCCTTGGCTTATCTGCATGCACCTAGTAGTCTCCCTTTTCCTGAAATGTTGGTTGGAGATGATGACTTCTCACCTCTAGACCAGGGACCCTTAGCCCTGTCATTGTGCTCACATGTCAACTCAAGTTTCCACATTTTACAACTTGTTCTCCAAATTTCACGGTCATATGGAGCTTCTGGTGTCCTGAGGAATCAGTAGAACGTTCTCTCTAATGAACCCAAGCCTGACTTCATGAGTTTCTTCCCTAGGAGTCTTGGTTATAGCTTCCTTGGATGGACAGCTCAAATATGAGTCTGTCTCTCAAAAAACACAACTTTTCATCCTTTAAGGACATCAGCTGGTCTCATCTCCTTATCTTCCCAACAAAAGCATCTTGGAACACTGTGTACCTCCCTCTCCAGCCAAAGACTCTCTATACCCCCAGGCAGAAGCCAGTGAGTCTAAGAATCTTGAGTGAGGCACTTAGAACTGGACCTGGGTGTGACTAGACTGTGTACTCTAGATGCACACCTAAGATGATCAGCATTACTTTGTTGGTCTCCTTTCATCTAGGTTCAAATTCTAAATGGTAGATGTGAGTATGGGCATGCACACACACACAAAGTATGCCCAGCCAGCCTCTCAAGTGAACAGGAAGAGTTAAGGCAGCTGCCCCCAGTGACTTACCCACTTTTTCATTCCCTGTGATAAGCTGGAGAGGCAGGCAAGGCAAAGCGGTCTGGTACAATGCTTATTTTTTTCCAGATTCCAAGGCTGAATTAATTGTGTACACCTCAAGGAACATGTAGAGGAAACAATAGGCAGGCTTCCTTTAAAGTCATCTTATTAAGGGAAACGCGTCCAGGCTTCTCTCTCGAAGGGAACCCCACTCTGCCTTATCAAACACGAGGTGCAGGCAAGATGCAACAGGTTCCTTCCTCCAGAGCTGTGTTCTTACATGCTTCCCACACCCTGTAGGCTTTGAAATCAGTGTTCAAAGTGGACTTCCTGAATTCATGAAAACCCACAGGTCTGTAATCCATCCCTAATGGAAGTCAAACATGACACCAGCAAGATGAAACACAGTGGCCTCCCCCTCTGTTCACAGTGGGTGTCTGCGGATAATAAATATTTTATTTTACTACAAAAACAAATAACTAAACATACCCCCTGTGTTTGTTCTGAACTCGACAGTAGCTTTTGTGAGTTTACGGTATTTCAAAGCTGAGCGAGGAAACCACAGTGTCGTGTCGGTAACGGGGTGCGCACGTTCAAAAGGAAACCAAATCTCTTTCATTCCCTACAAACCGCGTATTACAGGGATGCCAGCCAGTGCCCTCTGCTGAGGGACTTGGCACTTTCTCTGAGTCTTGGTCTAGAAGTGTGGAAGGGCCAAACAGGTGAAGAGCACAGGGGCTTATCATTGGCCATCTCCTGACCTAGGGGTTCTGACTGACTCTCATAAGCAACCTGCAGGAAAACCCAGACCTGCCTGGGCTTTTGTTGAGCAACTCTCAAGTCCTCACATTCAGGTCATCAGAATGCCCAGCCTGGGGTCCTTCTGGTCTTTGAGAGTAGAGAAGAATAAAGGGGAACTCAAATCCAACTTTCATGAAAGTTAGCCCATCCCATAGTCACCATCAGCTTAAGAAAATTTCAAAAACTACTCAATCATTTGGCTTCAGGTAAGCGTGTCATTGACTTTAAATCAGACAGGTAGTTGAGTGACTCAATGGAACCATCCAGACATTTGTCTATTATATCACCAACTTTGTTAATAATGGACAGTCTGGGTTAGTAAATGATGCTGATGAGTCTTCTAGAATATTGTTTGACCTTCTGATTCTTGTTCGTCATATGTTGATATGACAGAAGGTCTGAATGAAAAATCTCCTGTGACCCTAACGTGGACAGACAGATCTTATTACTCAGGAGATCAGTATGGCAGTGGGTCACTTGACCAAGAGTTCTGCTATTGAAGATATCATTTTAGCTTGCCATTCACTTCCTACTCTGGTTTTCAGAGAATATGTGGTGTTTGCTTTCCCTGAGAAGGGCGTCTCTGCTCATAACAGGACTTTCTTGGAAGGTCTCCTTAACCTCTGGGATGGTTGATGGCATCTCACCCTACCAGGGCTTTTGGATGAGGTCGACATTTAATTCAGTGAATGCTGAGCCAAGTCAATTGTCTACTCTATTGTGGATGGACTTACTTTAACCAATTAATTGAAAGGCTGAGTAGGACAATATCTTGACCAAGAAGGAGGAATCCCTCAGTAGAATCCTTGAGACTAAAACTCAAGATGCTATTTGCACTCCTGATCTCCACACACACTTATTGTTGAAATTATTAAGGTCACTCCATGTAGTTAAAAGGGAGATTTATTTTGTGGGGTAACTTACAAATGAAGGGATAGGTTGTAAGGTCTGGCAAAGGTCTAGCGCAGTCCGGCGGTGTTCTCTGGAGAACTCTACTCGGTCTACCTCCTGCATCCAGCCTCCCAGAACCAAGCGAGAGCCCTCCTCTTGATCCTGGGTCTTCTGCTTCCTCCTCCACCCCGCCTTGTGGGCGTGACCATTACCGAAGCCTCAATGGGGGTTGGAACTTCCAGGCCAATGCTGGGATGGCTATCCACTACACACACTGCATACTTGGACTTATCAGCTTCCATGATTCTGTGATCTAGTTCTGTGGGATCTAGATATATACTTCCATCCATCCATCCATCCATCCATCCATCCATCCATCCATCCATCCATCCATGTATGTATGTGTTTGTCTATCTATCTATCTATCTATCTATCTATCTATCTATCTATCTACCTACCTACCTACCTTTAATGCTTTATTTTAATGTCTAGTCAGAATCTCCTTGGTCGGGAAGCTCAGCTAAGGAGTTGCCCTCATTACCTTAGTTGATGTGGGAAGACCCACCCCAAATGTGAGTGACATCTTCTGGTAACAGCACACATAAAAGGCATGCTGAGTGACAACTATTGACTTTTTATTTGCTTGGGTTTCTCTCTTGCCCACTTGGCCTTCCTTCTTGCTGACAAGGTGCTGCAGCTGCTGATTCCTTAGCTGATGTCTGAAGTAGTGTTTCTGAGCTTCCATCACTGACTGAGGACCACCATCTCTCTGTGAATTCTCCAGGAGCCCTTTAGATTACCAGTACCAGCTTGAGACAACTGAGGCATCTGCTCCTTGGACTGAGCAATTATGAGATTATCAACCTCTCCAGGGTGAGAGAGCCTCTGAGGGGCTATGCAGACTGCTGAGGCACCCATCTGCAAGGACCAAACAACCAATAGGTTTTCAGCCTCTCAGATGTAAGACAACTGTTATTATTTTAAAGTAAGCTGGTTTAATTGCTCACAAGCATAGATCACACTCATAGAGAGAGGATTTTTTCCCCTTTTCCCCGACAACCCTGACTAATTCAACCTCATGTCAAAACATGATGCCATCTAGTGAGCGAAGCAGGATAGCTTGTCTTCAGAGTAAAGTGGACCTACTGGACTCATAGATCTGAAAGTCCAAGAAAACCCAGTGCATTTCAACCCAATGGAGCTTCATGCCTGTGCAGCACCAGCCACCATCACAGATAAGGCACAGGGATAGCTTGTCTGATTCTTTTCAATCAGCTGCCATAGACACCTATTACTTTCTGACTCAACATTGTAGCTGAAGTTTTCCTGGTCCCGCCTAGCCCACAGTCAAGATAAATCTCTCTCACCCTCCAGTCCCACAGCAGCTCGGACCCAAGCAGACACACACACACAGACTTATATTACTTATAAACTGTACTTCCATGACAGGCTTCTTGCTATCTAGTTCTTATATCTTAAATTAACCCATTTCTATAAATCTATACCTTGCCATGTGGCTTGTGGCTTACCAGTATCTTACATCATGCTTCTTGTGGCAGGAGCGACTGGCAGCCTCTCCTTACTCAGCCTTCCGTTTCCCAGAATTCTCCTCTCTCTTTGTCCTGCCTATACCTCCTGCCTGGCTATTGGCCAATCATCGCTTTATTTATTAACCAATCAGAGCAACACATTCACAGCATTGAGGACATCCCACAGCACAACATCTCTTTTAAAAGCTCATCATGGGAAGGTGAAAGTGTTCAGATCACTTGAGGGGAAGGGAATACAAACTGTCATGCTTTGTCACTGTGGTTCCTCTGGTGCCCAGCTTCAGACATGTCAGCAGATGCCCTGCCTCCTCTTTCCCTTGTCGTATTCCTTCTGTCTTATCCTATCTCAATGTGGCTGGACATCAGATTGGAAAAGGGGGGCTGATGCTAAAGATCTTCTCATCATCCTTCTCAACTCTGTTCTTGGTCTCAGATTACTGCAGTGGGCTCTGTTCCTTAGAGTCAGCCCACTGAAGAGAGAGGGAGGCCATTAGAGGTGTCATTATTGCATTTACCAACTCACAGGTACCTTTGGCCAGCTCTGTCCCTGGGAAGATGAACTCTTCTCCCTCTGAGTTAGCGCTGCTTTTCTCTCCTCTCTTCTTCCTCAGTCCTGGCCACCACTCTCTCACCTTGTTCCTCTGGGTCCAAGAGTTGTACCTAGTCTTTGCGGGACTCATGGCTCCTGGGGTTTCTAGTCACCTCTGCATGCACCCCTGTAATTACATCCTGTAAATGAGCTTTCCTTGAGTTATTCTTTTTGAGTGAGCCATCTGTTTTCCACTGGGACTCTGGTTAGGGCCCATTGAGGATTTTTTTGTTGTTGTTGTTTTAATGTATGAGGGGTTTGCTTGTTTGTTTGACTAGGAAATGATTTGAGGTTGAGGCGTCAACTGTGGAAGGTCTAAATCCTGCCTGGAGGAAGCTGATGCTGGTCTAAGTGAGCCGGGAAGGCTTTGGCAGGAAGATGGAAGTTTTTACTCTGTGAATAAATTAATACAGCCTGAGCAAAGTGCCCAGGGAGAAGCACAGGGGCGAGGCCTGGCCCTTGACCTCCACCTGCAGATACAAGCCACTATCAAAGAGCACCAGTACTGGTGCAACTCAACACATTCCTCTTCCTACTGTGTGTGTATATGGAAGCAGAGCAAGAAAGTGCTTGGGTGGTGAAGCTGGGCTACGAACGAGAAACCTTCGATCGAAGAACCTCAGTGACATACTGTGTCATACATCAGCGAGGCACAAAGACCAGAAGAGTGTTGCTTTTTGATCAATTGTCAGATCCAAATGTCATCAGTTCTAAGAACTTTGTCCTCATGTCCCAGGTGGTCAGTACTGTGGAAGATGCTAGCTGGAGTGGTCTTTTGGGCCCCTCTGTGAAGACCAGAAGGCTGATGAGATTGTGGACCACTCCTCACCTTAGTATGGATGAGGATCCAAAAGATGTCGCCCTTCATGTGTTTCCATGGTCCACAGGGCCAGACCTGTGCCCTTCTCAGTGTCTTCACTAACCCTGTTCACAGCCAGGAAGAAAGGGGGCCCTGTTCATATGGCACCTTCACCAACATAGGTCACTGGTGAGTGTTCATTGCCCTCAAACACAAAAAACAACCAAAGAATAGAAAAGTTTCCAAAGTGCACACTGATTATATATATATATATATATATATATATATATATATATATATATATATATATATATACCTGTGTGTGCTTCCTGAAGAGATGGTAAGCAATGGTAACACAGTGGTGACTGAAAAACAACAGAAATGTGTCCTATCAAGTTCTGAAGGTCAGATGGAGATAGTCAGCATCAACCTTGTAAGGCCAAGCTGCCCCAGGCCAGCCTGGCTTTGAGAAAACTGGAAGCCTTTCAGTGCCTCTCTCAGCTCTGAAACTTTGGAATAGCTTGGCTCCAGTCTCTGCTTGTGTGGTCACACAACCCTCCTCTTTTCTTTTTTCTTTTTTGTTTTTTCTTTTCTTTTTTTTTTTTTTCCAAGACAGGGTTTCTCTGTGTAGCTTTGCGCCTTTCCTGGAACTCGCTCTGTAGACCAGGCTGGCCTTGAACTCACAAAGATATGCCTGGCTCTGCCTCCCGAGTGCTGGGATTAAAGGCATGCGCCACCACCACCTACCTGGCTAGCCCTCCTCTTTTCTATATGTCAATTCTCTTTTTATAATTCCTTCTTAGAAAGAGCCTATGGTTATATTTACAGTCTTTCCAGATCTCCCAGAGCAAAATCTGCCTTCCTCAAAAGCCAAAACATCTGCTAAGTCAGCCAGGTACAGTGACATTCACAGAGTAGAAATTAGGACCTGGTGGATTTAGGAAGCTTCTGCCTCCGCACTCCCTCACCCCCGACCCCAATCCCATGTACACACATTCTCAGAGCTTTTTAAACACTGTCTGAATAACTAGAAATAGACACTGAATGTTAAGGGTATTTTTTACATAGGGATATGCCCTCTATAAATACTGCCTTCTTCAACTGGGCTCCTCGGGGGATTTTCTCTGTTTTGCTTCAGGGACACTATATCATGCCCTCTGTCCTCTGATACCTGTACACGGGCCAGGACATTGTAAAGCTCTCATGGACTTGGCGAAGCTCCCACTACCTTTCATTTTTCAGGCTTCCTAATTCTTTCTCTTACTGGGGAAGCTTGACTGTACAGTGGCCCTTAGAGTCCCTGCAGAGCTCACTTCCATGTTTCCTGTTAGAAGCTCCTGGTCTGAGCTCCATCTAGTGGGGTTCCATGTGGCTGCATCATGGTGCTATCCTACCATCCTGATCCTAGGCCAGAAAAGCAATCTGAGAGAGGTGGAAAATTGGTCTCTGAGACCTCAGAGGGAGCAAGGCCCCGTTGACACGCAGTTGTGGACTCTCTAGCCTCAGGATTGCAGGAAAGCCCATGTTTGTTCTCTGAAGTCATCAAATCAACACTGTCATAGCAGCTCTTCAACACTGATACTGACCCTGGAAGGTGGGGTGACAGCTTGGCTGGCATGCTTGGGCCTCACAGGGGCAGCAGTCACCTTTGTTAGCTGGAGCTTTGGAAGTATCTCAGCCTGTGGTGCCCCAAGGTAGAGTCAAAGGAGGCTGAAGGCCCTATCTGCGTAGACATATATGTCTGGTGTCCACACTCAGCCGCTGGGGGAATAGTGTCCTTGGGGAACCCATCATGATCATTCTCCATATAGCCTGCAGTTTGGTTTTTCACATGGCTCTTTAGGTGGCTTCCCACATGGCTCCCATGCTGCTCTTTGCATAGTTCCCCATGTGTTTCTCCACATGGTTCTTCCCCTGGTTTTCCAGGTGGTTCTACACGACTCTCTACATGGTCCAAGCAAAGTGCTTCTTGGCATGGCTTCTGAGGAAAGAGAGTGATCTGCATAACTTGTATGCTTGTGGAAGTCCTTGCTCCAGGTTTGAATCTCCAGAAACGTGGCTCACAACCCCGTCTTGGCCCTGGTGTGGACCTGGCCTGTGTTGGTTACTTTGTAGTGGCCTCAGTAATTGTGCAAATCTTCTGTTCAGTCTTGCCTAGCTGGCTGGACCATGGGTTTTGTGGGTTGAAATCAGACCCTAAGTGCTCTTTTAGTGTAGTTTGGGAAACTTTTTTTTACATGTTTCAGTGCTTTATATCACTCATACTGTACTAAAATTTACATGCGCCTTTCTAAAAAAAATTGTCCTGTAAATTTTTGTAAGCTCCAGGCTTATTTTATGATCCATAAACTTAGACAATATATTAAAATCTTGGAAGAATTTAACATCAGCAGCAGATTATCTTTAAAAAAAATACCCCCACCTAATTCGTGGGTATTAGAGAGACAGGCATATCAAGTATGTTAAAAGGTTTAATAGCTGTTAGTAAATTTTACTGCTGCTGTCAATAATTCCATAATATATTAGGCCAGTTAATAGGTCAATGGAATGTATTTATATCGTGCTATAAACTGTTTACCCAAGAACAAACTAATTTCTAATGATAATGAAACATGGAGTCAATAAATATTAATTTTAGCATTTCTAATTTAAATACAATTTTTCACATCTGCCATAAATGTTGGGCTGGCAGCATTAAAGCCCGCATTATTGGCCTTGTACACCAAGGACAAATGTGTGGAGAATGAACCGTGACAGTTGCCCTGCATAGCAATCAATGCCTGTGAGTGAGGGAATCTTCAAGGCGTGTGATCCTTCACTTTGTTATTCAGTCTGGAAGTGTACTGAGGCTGTCACCCGAAGTGTCTGTTCAGCCACTGACATGTCAATAAGTTTCTTCAAAATAAACCTTCTTAAAATTCATCTTTTAAAAACACCTTTGAAAACTCAGGGCAACTTCTCCCAGCTAATGTATTTTGAGTTCCAAGGCCGCCTCATGTTCTTCACTTCTCAGGTCTTTTCCCCTGTCGCCTGGGAGTTCAGGGACTTAGATCAGTTGCCATGGAGTGCTCCCTGCCTTCCCTTTTAGAATGCACACAAGTTCTTGTCATAGAAGCACCAGGTAGGACAAGGTAAGCTGACGAGAAGCCAAGCGTACCAGCTCCCAGGAGAACAGCCAGCAGGCCTAAAGTCTGCTTCCTCAGATCGGTGGTTTTCTCATGGAAAGAACCACGGACAGGCTGTGCTTTTGTGCACTCAAGGCCTGAGGATGGTCTATGGTGCATCATTTGTAAAACAGTGACACTTGGAAAATGTGTGAAATGCTTTTGTTTTGTGTGGGAACTCCTTTGAAAGACCATACATAAATATGTGCACACATAAAAAAGAACATAGAGCTAGTCTCATCCGGTCTAAATGGTAAAGATGCCACTGCCTATCACTCCTAGACCAATGTTGGAGGATCTTTGCACAGCTCTTTCCTGGGTGTTGCATCCCTCTACCCTTGCTTCTCTCCATTCCCACACCTGTCCCTACCACCCAATACTCTACCCCCCCCCACCTAAGTATTCCTCTATCTACCTATCCCTCCACCTCTCTCCACGATCCTTCCCCAGTCCCTCTTTTCATCAGTTCCAGTGTGACTTCACCCCCTCTTCACCCCTCCCTCCATCAATTTCTTTATCCATCTCTCCTTGTGTTTTTCCCTGTTTCTCTTACCATCTCCAAACCTGCATTCATTTCTCCATCTGCTACCCACCTCTGCTCATCCCTCCTTCTCTCTCTGCATCCTTGCCTCCATCTGTCCCTAGATTCATTTTTCCTCTATCCCATCCTTCTCTATATTTGCCCATCATTCCCTGTGTCCATCATTCCAACCTTCCTCCCGACCAGACTATCCATCCTTTCCCCCACCTACCCAATGCCTCTTCTCATCGCTGAGGGCCCACTACTGTCAAGACTTCTGATCTGAGGGTTATTTTTCCCTTTTTCTTACTTCTTCTCCTAATGTGACTTACTATTATAGACAACATGGTGTTTTCCCACAATTTATAATCTGAGGTCCTCACCCTCAGTATCCCAGAATGACTTTGTTCATAGAGAAGGCTTTAAAGAAGTAATTCAAGTAAAATGCTATCATTAGAGTGGTCCTAATCCAGTCACCAGTCACTAGGGTGTACTATTACAGAGCATCATAGCCTTCAAATGCCATGTGCGTGTACACACACACACACACACACACACACACACATACACCACAAAGCCCCTGTTAAGACACAGGAAACAGGAAGGACATATCATCTGTACACAGTAGGTGGGTGGGGAATAATAGAGCTCTGATGCTGGACTTGCAGCCTCTAGAACTTGAGAAAATAAATTGCTGTGAGACATTTGGGAGACAGGAGCTCCAGCAAACCAATGCTAGAGTCCTAATTCCTCATATTAAAATTCTGTCACCCTGTTTAGTGTGGTGGATCACACATGTAATCCCAGCACACATGAGGCTGAGGCAGGAGACTTATGGATTGAAGGCCAACCTGGGCTACATAATATGCTCTAGACAAGCCCAGGCTACTCTCTTTCACATTCACACCTCTCTCGGGTTTTGAGGATTCACAGTGAGTATAATTTTTTTTTATGTTTATATATGGAAACCAGGATTCTTAGCCTTGGATTTCTTTTTTACAATGGGATGGGGGATGGATAATGTTTGTGGGTTGCTATTTTGTGCATTATTAGATGTAGCATTTCTACCCTCCACTCACTGGATGCCAGGACAAATCCAGCCTGAACAAATCAAACATTGCCAAACACCATCCAGCGCCACCTAGGGTGGAGGTGGAGAACAGCTACTCTGCATCTGTATTGACCATATTCTCCTCCTGTCTGTCTGTGAATGTGTGTCTATGTGTGCATGTGTATACATGTGTGGTGTGTGTGGACCTGTATGTATGTGATGCATGCATGTTTACATGTGTGTATTTATGTATGTATATGTATACATGTGTGGTGTGTGCGTTTGCATGTGTGTGCTCACCTGTGTGCATGGGTGGGGCGTATGTATGTGTGTTTTCCACAAAGATGCGATGTCACCCACCGACCTAACAGAAAGAAGCACAAAGCTGAGGGGCCTGTGCAGCCAGTCAAGGTCAACATTTTTCAGTTAGGATTGCAGAACCATCAGGAAAGTCCTTTCTGTCAGTCACTAGGCACTAAAGACAGGGCCAACACCAGACCATGGGCAGGGTGGACAGAAGCTAGTAGGCCCAACAGCCTCTAACAGGGCTGCAAACATCAGAGGATCCAGTAGCCCCATGACTCAGCAGCCCGAGGAGCAGTCCAGGCCTCTTTCTAATTAATGCAAGCTGTTCACACATTGCTCTCCTGCCAATCTCGTGGGCACTCCAAGGACAGGAACTGGCCCCAGGTTGTAAAAGGGGAGGTGCTCCTTTTCCGGACTGGGTCTCACACGCAGCTGTCCAGCAGAGGCTCTCTGACCATGGAGTTTGCTTTCTTGACTTCTGCCTGGCTCTCCCTTGTCCTGGGCTTCCACATGAGTATGGCAGAGAGAGGGTCTGGCCAGAATGCTGAAGATGGCAGAGGACAAGGGCTATCTTTGTCCTTTTAGTGAGGCAGTGGGCAGACTACAAATTCCTAAAGTCTTTCTCTAAGACCCAAACCGCCAATGCTCAGGCTCTACAACCTTCCCTTTCCGAGGCAGCCAGGCACAGGTGGAAATGGCCTCCCACTTCCTGGAAAACGGGCTTTCAGCTAAAGCTTTTGCCTGCACCTCCAGTGTCTGCGTGGACCCAGCCAGGAAGGCTCCTCCATGACTTTACTGAGGAGACCCATAAGCTGATGACTGTCACCCTGTTCTACACAGGCTACCAGCAACTTCCATTTCATCTTTAATATTTAAACTGACACAGTTCTCCCAATTAATGCATTTTATTAAATATTGGGCTTTAGTAATCTAGTATTTTATTAATATATTTTAATATTTAATGCTAGCATTTTATGTGAAGCTCTTAGTTGTATTAATCTAGTAAATTTTGCCAATAAAATTAAATTATTTTCCTATTTTTACTTCTTGAGTAGAAAAGATTACAGGAAAGTAAAAATAATTGGATTTCTTTGGGGTAAGTGATGAGGAGATTTATTTCCCTCAAGATGAGTCTTCCTTATCCTCTTCTAATTTCCTGACTCATGTAGATACCTCATGTGATCAAAATATAAGCCAGAAGTGCAGGTGTGTGGGCACTTGCCAAGTGTTTTTCTACCAAAGCTTGGGTTTTTAGACTCGGAAAAGGCTACAGAGCATTGCTTCTCAACCTTCCTGATGCTGTGACCCTTTAATCCAGTGCCTCAGGTTGTGGTGACACCCAACCATAAAATTGTTTCCTTGCTGCTTCATAACTGTAATTTTGCTACTGTTATGAATAGTAATATAAATATATAGTATGCAGGATATCTGAGATGTGACCCCCAAAGGAGTCATGACCCCCAGTTCTCAACCCTAGGTTGAGAGCTGCTGCCATAGAGAAGAGAATCTCTCTCTACTGTACAAACATGAAGACCACAGTTGAATCCCCAGCACCCATGTACAAGGTAAGGTATGGTGGTGCATACTTGGAACCCCAATGCTGGGGATGGGGAGACAGGTGGATCTCTGGGGTTTGACAGTCAGCCAGTCTAGCTGAATAAGCAAGCCCCAATTTCCAGTCTCAAAAACATGGCAGAATGCTCCCAAGGAATGTCCCTCAAGGTTGACCTGTGACCTCCACGCCCAAGCACATACATGCACACTCATCTGCATACACAGGAACACCACAATCCCCCCACCACACACACATGTGCACATATAAAGAAAAGGGGGACCTCATCATTCTATAAGTAAGAGCTTCCTGTGTAGAAAAATCCATTTCCCTCCCAGATCTCCCTACACATATACATTGGTGACATGAATCTTTATTTCATCTGACTGTTCAATTAGCAGTTCATTCTTGCAACAGGATGGCATAGACGTATCACCCCTCCTTAGGGTGGCCAGTGCCTTCTCTGCCCCTGTGGAGATGTGCCATATTTCTATCTTCTTCCTTCGGGAGCCTTCACCTATGAGTGATACAGAGCTCTAGGCTATGGGCATGGGGAAGTCAGATATCTCAGCTGGATCTGGGCCTGCTGCAGATTATGCTGTCACAAGGTCCTGTCCCTGGGACCCCACCATTCCCTCTGTCCTCCACAATGCTCAGGGCCCTCCCTGGTCTGAAGCCTTCCTTAGGTCAGCCTGGGGCATCCATCCTACTTCACCTGGGGTTATCCTATTTCGTCTGCTTCTAATTTTCCTTTCCCTGGGGACTACCTTCTTTTTCCTGGCCTTTCAAGCAGCCCCAACTCCAGAGATGTTTGAGTTTGGCACCAACTAAGAATTTATCACTAACGAAGACCCTCATGGGCAAACACTTTGCAGTGTCCTGACAGTGATACGTCTTGGATTTCTAGAAGAATCTCATCAGGAACTGCCTGTGTCTCTGTTCCCACATCCTCTAGCATGTCAGACATGGTGTCCTCCCCTGCACCTTTGCCTCTCTCTAACCATCTTCTTTTCAGCTCTTGCTATTCTGGGACCGGCCCCAGGCTTTGACTTTGGCCTCTGTAAAGACCAGTACTGCTTGTCCTCTCTCTACCTGCCCTTCCTCTCTGAATGCCCCATTTTTCTCCTGTTCCATTTCACTTCATTTTAAATTTGCTTTTGTTTTAGTTAGTGAATCATAAAAAAAAGATGAGGACACTTAGTAACCATATTTCGGCACCCAAAGTTGCTAATTTGTTGTGCCTTTGTCTCGTGCTCTTTTCTGTTACACATGCATTTTCTTATACGTTGTTCTTGTCAGGCTTCATAATTTAATATTCCAGGCTGGCTTCTGTGAAGCAAACAAAGCTTAAATCTCAGAGCCCCCAACCTCCATGCAGCTTCTTCCTCCACCGGTAATTTTTATCGTCGTCGTCGTCAAGGCCACACAAGTTGCACGATCTTCAGGCCTCCAGGAACCTGGCTCTGCCCCGTTCCCATGATTCATGACTTTCCCACGGTCCTGAAAATGCTTTGTGCTCAGGATCTGGTCGATGGAGGGTTGGCCATGAGGGACAAATCAGCTCACTCCCTCAGTGTGGGACCTTAGGTGAGCCAATAGTTTGCTATCACAAATCACACAGCTAGCAGCATGTTGCACATTCATCTTGGTCCACATTTCTTGTTATGCCCTCGGAGTGAGCTTCCAGGAGGAGACGTGAGAACAGAGAGATGGTCACTGGCAGACCCTTCCCTAGACAGACAGTACCCTGGGCAGTAGAGTCTGTCCCAATTACCCCCTGCTTTAAAAGTAAGCATTCAAAAATTCCCATCCTTTTGGTAGGTGACAGATGGCATCTCTCCCCTTAGCACTTATTTGTAAGGTTGAGCTTTTGATCTTGGCTATCCTTATACATTTCCTGGTTAATCTTGAGTGTTAACCCATTTAAATGACGTAACCATTACTTACTGTTATTTAATAATTTCAATGACACATTTAAAATGTAAAATATCGTACCAGACCTGTGTGCTGGTCTGCCTTTGGAATAATATACTTTTTCAAGTTCAATGCATACTTTCTAAAAGATTTGTTTTTCTTATTTTTAATTGTGCATTTGTGTGTGTGTGCCTATGTGTAAGTATATGCGTGTGAGGGCAGAGACTGGATCACCTGGAGCTGGGATTACAGGAACTCATGAGCCTCCCCGTGGGCACTGGAAACCGAACTGGCTGGAAACTGGACTTATGTCTTCCGTAAGAGTATCAAGTGCCCTCGACTGCGGCACTGTCTCTCCAGCACAAGGCATATACTTTTACACATTTCTCTTGGAGCATTTTGACGTCAGAAGTTTTGAAAGCACTTGTGGTTATCTTCTTGCAGTTATGACTTTGTTGTCTCTTTTTTCTCTTTTACTTAGAATGCTGTCCTGCATCCAGTTGCCAGATTGCAGTGTTATTGTCTGGTTTTTATAGTTAAGATGTTGTTTTGTGTCTGGTTTGTGTTTTAATAGGATGCCGGAGGTATAGGTAGGGTCTACATTTTTTCTACTTAGCTTACCAGTTGTCTTGGTGCTATTTATTAAATGGCCTGCTGCTCCCTCCTGGGTTTGGAAAGACTCCTTCATCACACCTTAAGTGCCTGCACAGCTGAGACATGGCTGTGGAATGACCCGTTCTGTCCCACTGATGGAGCCATCTGTTCCTGGACACTGTTTTCATTACTGCAGATTTATTATGGACATTAATATGTGGGAGGGCAGGAGCTTACTCATTATTCTTATCTTGACAAATTTATTATTTTCTAAAATTTCTCATTTTCCTTAAACATTTTATTATGAAATATAATTCATGTATTTAAAATGCATGGAACCATAAATGTAGAACTTAACAAATTATCAAAAAGCAAACACCTATGTAAATACCACCCAAGTCAGAAACACTGGAGTCCCTGAGGGTCCTCACAAGCCTGCTCCCAGCTGCCCAGAGACGGGGTTGCCATGCTGATTCAATAAAGCTGTATATATTCATGTCTGAATTATAAAACTCTGCTCTATAGTTAGCACACTTTGACTTTAAGTGAATTTATATATAAATGGACTTTATGTAAAAAGTCTTAAATGTTATTTTTAAGCCAGTTTTTTAAATATTGATGTTGTTTTTAACTCTCTCTCTCTCTCTGTGTGTGTGTGTGTGTGTGTGTGTGTGTGTGTGTGTGTGTGTGTGTGTGTGTGTCTGTGTCTGTGTGAGGCTATATGCACATAAGTGCAGGCAACCCTGGAGACCAGAAGAAGGTGCTGTAGTCCCCTGGAGCTGGACTTAAAGGCAGACAACAATACCTGAGTTAGATGCTGAGAACCAAACCTAAGTCCTCTGTAATAGCAAGTGCTTTCAATTGTTGAGCCATCTCTCTATCACCTTAGATTCTCTTTTGCATCTGGCCTTTTCTAGTCAATGTTTTGTTTTCAAAGCCCAGCCATACCACAGAGTATTGTTTTTTGTTCAAACACTATAAAAAAACATTCCAAGGTATCAGCTCTCTCCATACATCTCTTTATTCTCTACTGCTTAAATCTTGCATAGATTGTGGCTTGAGGCTTGTGCTCCAGTAGATTCCTGTACATGTCTGCCAAAGTACATGTGCATACATGTTATTTTCAATACACTGGAGACTGTACGCCATGCTATTTCATGTTGAAGCATCATGCAAAATAGCTTTGACAGTTTACACTTCCACCATCACATGTACAAATTTCTATTTTAAGACATTCCTACCACTACATTGTGTCGACAATCTTTACCATTTCAGCCTTTCAGGTAGTCATGCTGTAGCATTTCCTGTGGTTTTAATTGTCCACTCCCCATGAACAATAGCGTTGAACACCCAGGTATATCTATTAGCTATTTGGATTCCCTGCTTTAAGTGTGTGTTCAAGTCTTTTGTCCATGTTTAGGCAGGTTGCCTGTCTTCTTTGTGCAGATTGATAGAGACTGAGTCTTTTGTTAGCATGTAAGTCTCACCTCTGCTTTTTTTGTCTGATCTCTGATAGTCTCGCTAACCCCTGCTGAACTTCTCTAGGTAGGAATTTAGTAGATAGATACCATCCACTCAGAACTCCCCATGGAGCCTGACGCAATGCTTTGCTGCTTCCCTGGGGTTCATGAACATTGCTTACGTCTTCCTTGTTGCCTCATTGTAATCTATTGAGATTTGTCCCCTAGTTTTTAGTGTTTTAAGCCTTCCTTATTTTATGGGAAATGTCTGCCCCACATTCTTAAAAAAAATCGTACTTAAATGATACCTCACATTTTTTATTTTGTTTCATGAGACTGTATAAATGGGTGCTAACTTTCTAGTAGCTTCATCTATAGAAAAGTTGGTGAGTCACTAATCAATGTATTAATTAGTTTGAAAATTCTTTGGTGGCATTTCTACATGCAGTTGTTTATTTTAGCTTATTATCATTTTCAAATGGGACCTTTGTTTATTCCTTGCCCGTCAATATCTCTGCTTCCCCTGACTGTCTTGCAAAACTGCACTGTGGAGACCTTCCTGAAAATCCCAAAGAGGGTCAGGCATTGTGGACGCGTTGCTCTGTTGTGACTACTCACTCCTCCAGAGGAATGTTAGGATACATTTTTTTCCCAAGCTAAATAAAGATGCCTGGGGATTTTACTTGGGAGTTGCACTTTGGCACTGGTGTCCTATCAATCTTCATATCCAGGATGCAGGTTTTCTACTTATTTATGTCTTTGGGGGAATATTAGAACACTTCCTTTTTATGGGACTCATACATTGCCTTTCACTCTTGTCCTAGTCGCTCATTTTGACTTTATTTTTGAAAGTGGGAGGGACGTCAACTCCTAAATATCTAGCTGAACTGCTCTGTTTGCCTCATGCATGCCTCTATTTGCATTGTCTCTTATGGCTGAATCTTTGGATGTACTAAAACAATACGCTATTTTAAGCAACTGTGCCTATTTATGTTCTTTTTGAAATACCTTATCTGTTAATTTTGAGTGAGTTAGGACAAGTTCATTTCCAAACTTTGAAGTGATAATTTTGGCTTACATTATTTCCACATTCAGAAATGTTAAGTTATTTTTTACTTAATTACATTTTATTAAAATTTTGTTTACATTTTATTGTAAATATAAAGCAGCTCCTTTACATCTTATTTAAATTTTGCTCTGTGACATTGTGCATAGACAATAGGTAATCTACTAAACACTGAATGGTCATTTGAAGCCAGGTGAACTCTTTTCACTTGTTGGCTGCAAATTTGTGTCACATACACACACATCTGAGCATGCTTGTACTTTGACAGGCACACTCCTCTTTGGAATCATAACTCCAGTATTATAAATCGATGTATAGGTGTACATATTAACAAAACTTTCTTTTGTTGATCAAACCTTCTCCAGGCTCAACCTAGTGTTTATGTTTGACTTTCTGATGCCAGAGACAGTAGGTTAAACCCAAAGTCCATGGCTGCAGATTTCATTAAGTCATAGTCAATTCACAATTACTTTTCTTAATGTAGCTTGATTTACTCTGCTCCTGAGATGCAGAATGATGACTCTTATTTCTTTATGGTTGTTAAAATTTTCATCAATATAAAATGTTCATTTCTTTGTTCTACTGAAATATTCTGCCTGGAGTCCTATTCAGCCTGGTTTGAATGGTGCCAAAGTCTTCTTTCTGTCCTTTTAGCTTCTTGCTGCCCACTGAATATGCAGTGTACCATCTGGAAGAATAGGGGCATCAGCAGAGGTAAGCAGTGTGTCATTTATATCTACTCCTCTGTAATCGTTTAGTAGAATAATCAGAGTCAGTCCCAGTCTGGTCTCCACAAATATGCATTGGCTTCACTTCTGTCCTCCAGCTTTTGCTTTGCTTTCCCTGTGGTACTGGACCTGAACTTTAGTCCCTTTGGTTAAGCGTTGTTTCCAAGGGATCTGAACTGGCCCCACTACAGTTCCCCTTAGTTATGCTAGGGAGCGTGGCAGGCAGATGCCAGCAGCCTGCAGTGGACAGCAGCCCTGTGACAGAAGTCAGTAACTAGGTCCCTCTCCAGAAGCCCTTTAGCACTTGCTGCTAGCACAGACCTCTAGCACCAGCTCCTCTCCATTCCTTGGTTGCTTCTGTAAAACTGGGAAAAAGGGTCATTCATTTTTAATGTATCAGGCAAATGCAACGTGAAAAAGCAAACACTTGGAGAACCTCAGTTGCCTGACAGAGGAAGTCAGAAGCCTATAGATTGCAGGAGTCAGATAGGAGAAGGCAAAGGCCAGGTGGCACTTTGGGCCGAGTGGGATGCTGGTGACTAGCTCTAGTGGGCATACCACTGGCTCACTCTCCATCCAGCAGACACATGAGGGCTGTGCTGTTCAGCTGGGAAGAGCAGCCCAGCCCATGTCCATCACCCACTTCACTACCTCGAGGTCCTAGAGACAATAAAATCACAGTGAGAAGGATGGACCCTAAACTATCACTCATACACCAGCCTGTGATAACAAAATGTTGGGCTAAAGGTTCCCATTTCCTCACTCGAGTTATTTCATAAGTGTAGCCACAAGGAATAAATGAGTGGTCTCAAAAGCCCAGAAATCAACTATCATCTCCTCATCTGTCAAGTGGGCACTGCTGTCCTGTAGTCCTGGCACACTGGGTGCATGGAAGGAGGGTGGGGATGTTTTGTTCTTATTGCTTGATTGTTGATTGGGTTGTATTGGTTTGGATTAGTTTTGTTTGTTTCTTGTTATTGTTGCTGCTGCTAGAGGGTGTGTGTGTGTGTGTGTGTGTGTGTGTGTGTGTGTGTGTGTGTGTTAATAGTAGTTGCTGATAGATGTCAACCTTGCTTTTGAACATGGACTTAGAAAAGGTCAACATTTGGGCTGACCTCAGACAAATCAGTTTTGCCACATGCTCACTTGAGACACATTATTGTCAATAAGGAACAAGTCAACTGATTACATTAAAGATCATAAAATACATACATGACACATACCTGCATAAACATCATACATTCCTAACTAGTAGGCACAGATAAGGAGAATGTACTAAAAAAGATATAAGGTAAGATGAAAACCAGCAAATGTGAATGCAGATGAGATGGGCCTGGGATTCGAACCCTGTATTTTAAAGAGGATCCTGGAAATGAGGGAGCAACATGTGCCAAAGCTAGTAACCGTGTGCTGTGAGGTCGGGGCTGATCTACATTGCTGCTCAGAACAGGAGATGAGATAAATGCAGTTTCTACTTTTAAGCACCAAAAATATTCTCTGTTCTTTTGTGAACGATCTTCAAGCACTCTCTCCAGCAGCATAAAAGTGTGAGTTTGATAAAGGCAAACCTGAGATAAGAGAAACAATGATGAACAGAAATGCTGTCGAGCAACCACAGCTAACTTCAATGATTTTCTGATAATGTGATTCAAAAACTTTCAGGTGTTTCATGTGTTACTGTTAAAGAAGAACAAAGTGTTTTTTCAGAGGCTGGAGATATGGCTCATCAGTTAAGAGCACTGGATGCTCTTGCAGAAGAATCATATGTGTATATATATTGCCATATTTGGGGGAAAAGATAAATTATAGCCAACAGTGTTTACTGTTTTATAAAGAAAACTGAAAACTAAAGGTGTGATAAAATAGAAGTAGCATATTTAAATTCTAAAATTTTCAAGCAAATAGTTTAAAAGAAGGAATCTTTACCTATCCATATAATGAATGAGAAGAGAAAAAGCAAGAAAAATGAGTATCAGCTACCCTAACTTGTGCTCACACAGACACACACAGCAATTTCAGTCACTAAAGAATAAGGAGCAGAGACTGAGATAGCTCAGCACATAAGAGCACTGGTTGCTCTTGCAGGGGACTCTGATTCGGTTCCAAGCACTAACATGGAAACACTCTGCAACTCCAGTTCCAGAGGACTGGATACCCTCTTCTGGACTCTGTGGGCACTTGCCTATGGATCACAGACATACATGTGGGCAAAATATTCACACACATAAAATAAATAATTCTAAATTTTTGTTTGTTTGTTTTTTGAGACAGAGTTTCTCTGTGTAGCTTTGCACCTTTCCTGGATCTCACTCTGTAGACCAGGCTGGCCTCAAACTCACAAAGATCCGCCTGCCTCTGCCTCCCGAGTGCTGGGATTAAAAGTCTAAATATTTTTAAAAGCATAAGGAACAGATTCAGTGAAAAGGGAAGTCGAATGGTATTCTATGGACAAGAAAATCAGGTGTGATGTAGAAAGACTGGGAAGCTAGGAGGTACAAAAAAGAAAAATGATATATTCTGGAAAAGGAATCAAAAATAAATATGAAAAGAGAAAGAAGAAGCAGTGACAAAAAGCACACAAGGAAGGCAGAGTCACTAGCACACACAATGTGATCTAGTCTGTGTGTTCTGGGGTTGTACTCGGGTCCTTACGCTACTAGGTCAGGGTTCAACACTAGCACTTAATTTGATTTTTATTTGGAGACAGGGTTTTATTAAATTGTCCAGGCTGGCTGCCCTTGACCTCACTCTCTAACCCAAGTTGTCTTTGAACTCATAACCCTCCTGTCTCAGGCTTTTTAGTAGTTAGTACTACAGGGGTGTGCCTTGGGCCCAGTGTAGACATGTTTGTGTATGGTACTAGGGTCAGAATCCAAGGTGGCATATATACTAAACAAGAGTTCTATTCCCAAACTGTTCCCTCAGCCCTTGGGCATACTTTGAACTCCTAAGTGGAGAGTACACTGAAACCACCACAATGAAGAGGTACTATATTGAACTAATGCAGTGTCCTGTTGACTGGGAGGCGATGGTGGGGAGCAGTAGGCTGGTTTACACGTTCACAGTAAGTTAGTGCATGCTTCTGCTAGAGCATCCATGGAGAGCCATACAGCAGCCAGTGTCATGATTCATGCTGTATGTATCTCGTCAGCAAGAACTTCCCAGGGAACTTTCCTGGAGAAATATTCATGCAATTACGTAAAGCTGGAAGCACACAGGTAGTAACAGCTACATTGTTGATAACAGCTAAACTCTAGAGCCAACAGCTGAATGATGACTAAGCATCTTGTGCCTTCTAGTCTGTAGAATGCCTGAAAATATTAAAAATAATACCATTGAAAAGTAGTACCATGAAGAATCATAATATTTTAGTGGGGATTACAATGAATCTGTAGATTGCTTTTGGGAAGATTACTTAACTTCATGTGGAAAAACAAAAAACCCAGGATGGCTAAAACAATTCTGGGCAATAAAAGAACTTCTGGAAGTATCACCAGCCCTAATTTCAAGCACTACTACAAAGATATAGTAGTAAAACACACAGGGTATTGGCACAAAAACAGATGGGTGGATCAATGGAATCAAATCAAAGACCCAGACATAAGTCCACACAATTATGGACACCTAATTTTTGACAAAGATGCCAAAATTATACAATGGAAAAAGGAAAGCATCTTCAACAAATGATGCTGGCATAACTGGATGTCTGCATGTAGAAAAACGCAAGTAGATCCATATCTGTCACCATGCACAAAACTCAAGTCCAAGTGGATCAAAGACCTCAACATAAATCCAGAAACACTGAGCCTGCTAGAAGAGAAAGTGGGGAATAGTCTCTAAGGCATTGGCACAGGAGACAACTTCCTGAACAGAACACAGTACATAGTACAGGCACTAAGACTGACCATTAATAAATGAGACCTCATGAAATTGAAAAGTTTCTGTAAGGCAAAGGACACTGTCAATAAGACAAAATGGCAGCCTACAGAATGAGAAAAGATCTTCACCAATTCCACATCTGACAGAGGACTGATTTCCAAGATATATAAATAACTCAAGAAACTAGGTATCAATAAACCAAATAATCCAATTTAAAATTGGTGTACAGATATAGACAAAGAATTCTTGCTGGGCTATGGTGGCGCACACCTTTAATCCCAGCACTCAGGAAGCAGAGCTAGGCAGATCTCTGTGAGTTTGAGGCCAGCCTGGTTTACAGAGTGAGTTCCAGGAAAGGCACAAAGCTACATAGAGAAACCATACCCTGTCTCAAAAAACAAAAAACAACAACAAAAAAGGAATTCTCAACAGAAGAATCTCGAATGGCTAAGAAATAGTTAAGGAGATGTTCATCATCCTTAGCCATCAGGGAAATGAAATTCAAAATGACTCTAAGATTCCACCATACACCTGTCAGAATGGCTAAGGTCAAAAGTACAAGTAAGAGCTCATGCTGGAGAGGATGTGGAGCAAGGGAAACACTCCTCCACTGCTGGTGGGAGTGAAAACTTGAACAGCCACTTTGGAAGTCAGTGTGGCAGTTTCTCAGAAAATTGGGAATCAATCTACCATAAGACCCACCTATACCACTCTTGGACACATACCTAAAGGATGTTCAATCATATCACAAGGACACTTGCTCAACTGTGTTCATAAAAGCTTTATTTGTAATAGTCAGAACCTGGAAACAACCTTGATGTACCTCAGCCAAGGAACAGAAAAAGAAAATGTGGTACATTTACACAATGGAGTATTACACAGCTGCTAAAAACAAGGGTACCAGGAAACTTGAAGGCAAATGAATGGAACTAGAAAAAAAAATCGTTCTGAGTGAGATAATGCAGCCTGAGAAAGACAAACATGTATGTACTCACCTATAAGTGAATATTAGCTGTAAAATAAAGGCTATTTGTGCCACAATCCACAGACCCAGAGAGGGTTTATGGGAGGGACTCCCAGATAACCCTGGGAAGGGGAAATAGAAGAAAATTCGGGAGTAGACTGAGGGTGGGTAAGGATGGGAACATGAGCAATCAGGTGGGGGAGGTACAGAGGGGGTCAACTCAAAAGGAGACCTCCAAATATAGTAAAATGTAATGAAAATACGAAATTCAGAAAAAAAAAATTCTTCACAACGCTGCCATTCCAAATCAACCTGAATCTGTCTTATAAGCTTCAGTAATGCAGATGTAATCTGGCTGTGGACAGAACATAGTCTCTAGCTACTGAGTCATTCCATGTTACTGCTTATAAAGTCCTACACAGTATGCTGTTATGTTTTAACTCAGTGTGAGACACTTAATAACCACACAGTGTTGTGAGGAAGCTACTGTCTCTAGGCATGACATGACCATCAGCTGTCACATAACAGAAATTGCTGTAGATGTATTGGATACCTTGGCCTCTCAGTGATGACAATAAAATGAGGAAATAGACATAGCAAGATATCTCAGCAGGTAAAGGCACCTACTGCCATACCTGGTGAGCTGAGTTCAATTCCTGAACTCCATGAGGTGGAAGGAGCAAACCACATTGTTTCTCTCACATTGTTCAGAGGCCTACGTGTGCTGTGGCCTATGTGTGGTGGTTTATATGAGAAATGTCTCCTGTGGGGTCAGGTATTTGATTGCTTCCTGCCCACCTGGTAGTACTGTCTCAGGAGACATCAAGGGCGAGGTCTCACTGGAGGAAGTAAGTTACTTGGACATAGGTGTGGAAAGTATATGGCCTTGCCTACTCACAATTTTCTCTCTTCTATTTCATGCCTGGAGGTTGAGAGGTGATCTCTCAGCTTTCTGATGCAGACGCCATGCCTGCTAATTGTGACCATGCCTCCCCACCATGATGGACTCCTAACCTTCTGGAACTGTAAGCCCAAATAAACTCTTTCTCATAAGTTTTACCACAGCAACAGGAAAAGCAACTAACAGAATAGATGCCTACACACACATACACACACACACACACACACACACACACACACACACACACACACACATGAATGAGGAAGTAAAATGCAATATTTAAAAATCATAATTAAGGAAACAATGCAATGATCATGGGATCTATGGCAATGATGTTGAAGCTGTCACCAACCCTGTTCTGAAGAGCGTTGTGTCACCAGACCCTTGATTGAGATTCCACCTGTGGTCCTCCTGCCCCCAAGCTGTTCATGGACTTGGGGAGTGGTAGAGGACCCAGGAGGTAGAAGGCTGGCTGTGGATGACTCTTCAGAGATGTAGTAAGTCATCACCCATGCCCAGATGGGACTCTTGGGTGTTGCAGCTGCTTTTGAGTCGCCCATGCTCCTTTGAGTAACCTCAGCAAATCCATCAGTTCCAGGCCTTGACTTGGATGGGTAGTTTCTTTGGTATGCTGGCTGCTCCCTATAATAAACATATGACTCTTCCCATATCTCCAGGAAAAGCCACTCAGCACAGGGTTACTTATTGATGTCCTGTCCATAGCACAGCCACATCTCTTCCACATCATACCTAGTGACCTAGGCTGGCACAGGCAGCCATCATTTGAACAAGGGATAGGCATGACAGATGTCTAGGATGGAGCACACCTTTCACTCTCCCAAGCATGCCTGAAACTCCAAGCAGAAGATTAAGTATATTAATTATATGTGTGGATGTGTGTGTGTGTAGTGTGTATACATATATGTACATATTTCATAATTTAAGTATATTAGCCCATCTACACATACTAGGATGCACAATACAAACAATGAAGATATACAATGTCATGAAACACCAGAGCTTTGCACCCACATGCTTTCCTTGGCTGCTGTGAAACTCTCCAGACTCTTTCCTATAGCCCTCAAATAGCCACCAACATGATTGTGGAGTATGCCAGTATCCTAGCAGAAGACAAAAGGGAAATCGCTAACTGTTCTATTCAAGCCTGCCCAGGAGTGGCAAGTATAACCTCTGCTTGCACTTCATTGGCTCAGAAAGGTCATGTGACTAGTCTATTGCCAACAGCAGACCTTTGTAGGGAAGAGCGAACAGGTAGCTTCCTGGGCTGTATTCAACAGCTTAGGCACTAGCTAAGGGTTGGGCCTGGTTCCTGCGATGTTGCATCCACACAGATGAGTATGACACATGGGAAGAAAAATGTTACAAGTATTATTTTGCTCAAATCAGAACAAAATATAGAGGAACATAGAAAATGTTCATCAGATAGTACTCTGAGAAAAATGAAATGCTGACTAGGGAGACATCACAAGAGTATCTGGACAGTGTGATGAGGACTGTTAGTGACACCCATGCAATCATGGGCTTGAGACAGTACAGACTGAAGCCTTCAGCTTTGGCTTCTGCTGATTTTACACAGCCTGTGCATGCATACAGAGCAGGTACAGAGATCTGTGGAAAAGTGTGTATGGTAATTCAATTCATTCAGAGGCTTCCTGTTGGAAAGTCCTGGCAGCAGCCACACAGTGCCTATAACCTGCCTGCCTTCCTCATCCTGATCTTCTGCCATTTCCCCAAAACAGTTCATTGTGGGTGTGACACTCCCTGAGGTCCCCTCAGCTTGGCTTTCTAGATGTCATTCTTCTTCTCTTCTTACCAGAAATACTCAACATCTGTCAACATCTGTCCACTGAGGAGCAATGAACAAAGAGACTCAAGTAGAAGTCAAGCCTCAGAACCTTAATGTGTGAAGATGTGGCAGGGCTCTGGTATCTGTGGGCTGTGATCCCTCTGGCTGCCCCCACAGATAAAATGGGAACCATCTGCCTTTGTCTCCTTTCTTAGCATGGGGACCTTAAAAGCGAAAGGAAAGAGACAGAGGGCTGTGAGCTGTGACTGACCCCAGAGAGTAGGTGCTGGCAAGGGACAGTAGTGGGAGCAGCAGAGGGTGCTGAAGTCAGGGAGAGTTAAAACAAATGGGATATGGCATATTTGGAAACTTTGACACAGAACGAAAGTCTTCTGTGTGTCCTGGGGTCTCTGAAGGAGAGATCTAGAAGGTTCTGCCATGCTGCCCCTTGAAAATGATCACCAGGAAAGCCTAACATGCTGCTACTGGTGGCAGGCTCCATCTGAGGACTGCAAGCCCAAGAGATGAGCAGCAGAAAGCACTGCCACCCTTAGCCACCTATGGTGTGCAGCACAGAGTCACTTATGTCCCTGCTGAAAACAAGGACCCCACATTAGCACGGCACCTGTCCTTATAGAATAGGCTGGCCTTGTAGTGGTTTCAGAGTTTGCTAATGGATCCAGTTTTAGTCCTGCCTGTCAACTGGACATAAGGATTTTTTCCCCTCTTGTTTAAATCCAACTCCATTTTCTACACTGGCTAAATTGAAAACATCAGCCGACCCTCCAGAGCTAACCCACTTTATCATGATTTATTCGTGTGAACTCGGGGCTTGCCAAGAAGCACAGGACCTCTGCCCGACATTAATAATTGCAGTATGGAGAAGCAGCCCATTACATGAGATAATTCTGTACAGGGCCGAATGCAGTTAAAGAAGAGAAAGGCTCAGGAAGATGAGACTCTTGCTTCCCACAGACAGGAGTGAAGGAATACGAGCTGACAGACATGGACAGGCTAAGGGTTTAGAGAGGGTGTGGGTGACGTCACCCTTTCTAAGTACTTCCCAAAGATCCTTGTAACCAGAATTACTGTACAATCGAGGAGACTGGATGCTGATTTAATACCAGTTCTCTGAGTCCTGAATTACGGCATCTGCCAGTTTCTGCGGTGTCGATATTCCCATCAGGTAGCTCACCAATCTACCATCTTCTTACTCTGCAGGCAAAATTGGCATAATTAGCCTCAAGAGCACAAACATCTAATAAGATCATTAGAAAGTGATTTGTTTGGGGGCCTTCATTCCTTTTTTAAACATATAGTTTTGCAATTTTCAGTTTATATGGCTTAATATTTAATAGCAGCTGTGTTTAACAACTGGCTCACAATTTCTTAAAACTCTTAACAAGTGCCTCTCATAAACCAGACAAGACAGCTCCAGTGTGGTGCTGTGCCGTGGGCAGAGAATATGTGTGCATAATATGCCTTACAGAAAAGAATCTATGGGCTGAATCGTGATGTCCAGTGCCCCACATTTTTTCATCTGTTTTACCTTTTCTGGGATTTGGTTACAGCTGGGACTATGCTCAAAAGAGCAGTCCCCAGAGCAGCCAGGCTTTCAAGCTCAAGCCAACATTCCTGGCCTGTGTCCTTGGCTGAGTCCTCAGAAGATCCTCCATCTATTGGGTGTGTTTCTGAAACTCACTTTATCATACACATTTCCCCATACTGTAGGATGTTCTTGCTTTGGGCAAGATGGAGTGATCCAGAAGGTTCTGTTGCTTTACCCGCTTTAGGAGCCCAGCAGTTAAGAATCCTGGGCTCGTGTGAGACAGTCATGTATCACACAGCAGGTCTCCTGGCATTGGAGGAAGGCGAGGCTAGACATGAGACAGCATTCACAAAGCACTTTCAGCAATGGTTTAGAAGGAAAGGCCAGGACAATGAGGGCAGGGACTCTCCTGTGTTGGAAACTGCTGGGAGCGAGAGGGAAAGGGGCGTGGCTGATGTCTTGCAGTCTACACTCTGGTCTACCCATCCAGAATCTAAATACAATCACTCAGAGAGCCTATCATCGGACTGGGAAAAGGGCACAATGAATGTCCAGTTCTTGCAATGGTTAATAATGATTGTCAACCCAAAAAAAGATCTAGAAATGCCTTAGGGATAAGCCTCCAAGCAACTCCTATGAGGAATTCCCTAGATTAGGCTAGGCTCTGGGCATGCCTAGGAAGGATGCTCTTGATTAGATTGACTGAGTTGGGAAGATCTGCCCTAAAAGCGGGTGGTGTCATTCCCTGGGCCCCAGAAAATACTAACTGAGCACCAACCTTCATCTCACTATGCTTCTGGACTGCTAATGCAACAGGGCCCTGCTTCCTTGACTTCACCACCATGGTGGACTGTACCCTAAATCTGTGAGCCTAAATAAACCCTTGCTCCCTGAAGTCTCTTTTGCCTGGGTGTCTTGTCACAACGTCAGGACAAGAAGCGAATGTAGTGCTTACATGTGGTAGGGAACCTACCGGTCAAGGGCTCATTTCTTCACACTGGGAGAAGATCGGAGCACAGGTTCAGTGTCCAAGCCCCAGATTTCAACATTGAAGCCAAGCTTCTTCTCACAGGTAGGCACCCAAGTCCACATTCAAGATGGAAGTTTGAAGCAGTTAAAACCTCATAGTTTGATTTGTGCAGACATCAGGAAGTGGCTGTGGAGTGATCAGGACCAGACTCAGCATGTGCACATGTCTGTCTGTCTGTCTGTCTGTCTGTCTGTCTGTCTGTCTGTGTAGGAGTTTTGTATCACACTTTATCCATCCACTGGTCTTTCAACACTAGATTTTTTTGTTGTTGTTGTTTTGTTTTTTGTTTTGTTTTGTTTTGTTTTGTTTTGTTTTGTTTCGTATCCTGGCTGTTGTGTTTAATGCTGCCATGAATACAGGGGACCACTGTCTTTGATAAGTGCTGATTTCATTTCTTTTGGGTTGTCCAGTCCCCAAAGAAGGATACCGAGTCCTGTGGTACTCTTGTTTAACTGTTTTTAAAGAGTGCCTTCCCTCACCCTGCATCATGTCTGTTAGGGAGACATTTTCCCCAGAGCTCTTCCCATGCACGGGATATGTCTAAGGTTCTTGGCTCAGCTCTACAGTGTAGGAGCGACGGGGCTCTCAGCTCTCACTGTGCAGAGGCAGCTGGGAAGTAGGCCTTGCCTCCCGTGCTCACACAGCAGAGTCTGTAGGAAGACACGAGATCAATGTGGGGACAGCTAAGTGCACGGGTACAATTGACCCGCTCAGTGACAAGGAAAAGGGCTCACACGGTAGAAGAACAGCGAAAAGTCAATTCCATTTTTGAAAAATCTGTCAGATTAATTAAAATACAGTGTAGTACAGGAGAGCTAATTAATATCCCCTCAGCCTGGCTCTCCTTATCTCCTCCAGCTCTGCTCTTTCCAGCCCCTCCTTCGCCCAGCGGCAGGGCCTGCTGCCTTTACCTGATGAGAAAGTTAAGCGCTGGGTAACAGTGAGGTAATGACACAAGCGATTAGTGTCTGCTTCTAGAACAAATAGGAACCAACTGGCTATTAATGCTGTCATTTTTAATCCTCTGGAATTATTTGATTAGAATAAAAACACAAAAGCCCAAGGACGAGAACACTTTATGGCATAATGGACCTTTAAGAATTGTCTACTTTTATTCTGCATATTGTCAAAAACAAAGGCGGCTCCTGGGCCTCGCATGAAGACATCTGTAGAAATTACTAAAGCGGGGACACCAAATTACCTGAGCCATGATGCGGGGGACATTTGGCTGGTTCTCCTGTCAACATGTAGGAAGCATCTACTATGGTGATTAACCACTCTTGATTGGCAAAGACAGCCCTGCTTCCCAGGGGCAAACTTTTAGGATGAAAAAATATAATCAGAGAGGACCCAGAGAAGACAGAAGCCAAAGGATTCCAAAATGGGCTGTGGTGGGTGGGACTGCTTAGAGGTCTGCACTGGGCCTGTCAAATTGTCTGTCTGCAGCAATTATTTTGATAAATGTGCCACGCGGTTGCGTCTTAGCACGTGGATCATTTCCGTTTTCCAACAGGAGCACAAGTCTCTATTTGGGTTTGGTGCTAATGCAGCTGAATAAGAGAAACACATGGCTTTTCAGCCACAAGGTCTGCTTGAGAAAACCCTTCTGACATCTGCCGGGCTTTCTCCCACCAATCCTGGGATGTCATCTTTGGCTCTACGGAAGTTATCTTTAACTTTTTAGCAACTGGCTGCCACCTTTCTATCTTGGCTTAAAGAACAACCCTGCGGTGACCTTCACCAGTATAAAGCAACTTTATCAACATGTGGATTTGGACCCATAGGAGTCATCATCATCACCTTGGGGGCTGTCTTAGTTACTTTTCTGTCGCTGAGATAAGAGACCACGAGCAAGACCACTTGTAGAAGAGTTTGTTTCGGTTTATGGTTCTAGAAGCTTAGAGCCTTCACTGACAGAGACATGGAGGAAGGCTCAGCAGCTGGAGCAGGGAGTTGGGAGCTCACATCCTCGACACCAAGCATGAAGCAGAGAGAGGGAACTGGAAACGGCCAGAGGCCTTTCATCTCCAAGCTTGCTCCTGTGACACACTTCCTTCAGCACAGCTGTACCTTCTAAACCTTCCCAAATACCATCACCAACTGGGGACCATGTGTTCAAGTACTTGAGCCTAGGGGGGACATTTCCCACCCAAGTCACCAAAGTGACTTGCCAACAGGAAGAACTAACCTCACCTTGGTGACCTTAGCCAATAGGAAATATCTACACTATATTGATGCCCTTTACCAATAGCATCTTCTCGTGTTGACACTCAACAAAGCAGAAGCATTGTCACCAAGGTGACCTTCACCAGTATGAAGAGTACCATCCCAGTGACCTCCACCAGCTGCAGCGTCTTCAGCAAACACAGTGGAGGCTGCTTAAAATCATAAGCCAGTTTCAGTCAGAAAATTAGAACAAAAATTGTAAAGCGTTTTTTGTTTGTTTTTTGTTTTTTTGGTTTTTTTTTTAGCTAGTAGAGACAATTTCCATCTTAAAAGGCTCAGTCAAGATTTAGTTGAAGAAAATAATGAGCGGACTGGATTGAAGACAGAGGAGGAAGTTAAACCATCAACTAAACATGCAAACAAAGTGTGGAGCTCTGGTGTGGCCTGCAGCGACATGATGAGGGTGTGGTTTTGTGTCAAACACCTTGTGTGATAGAGTTTTGCATAGTCTGTGTTAAATTGTTGAATAGGATTTTTAACCTAAGTATAGTTAAGTTTGCTAAATATAGTAAGCCCCCAAAAGCAAGCAGTTTTGACTGCAAGGCTCTCTAGTCTCTTGACAGAAGGGCAATTGGGGACAGCACTGAGGGGCTGCTGAGCAATAGTAAGATGGCAGCCCCCTGAGGAGCAAACTCTCTCCTAACCCAGAGGAGGTAGGTGCACACAGTGAGAGTACCTGGAAGCCAGCAAAACAAGCCTTAGTCCCAGTAACTTCAGGCCATGTGGAGGCATGGACAGGAAAAAGTGCTCACAGTTGTCTGTTATTCACAAGCTGTGTGTCCTGGAGCAAGGTACTTCAACCGGTGTCTCAGTATGCCTCCCAGTAAAGTGGGCATAATAATGAGGACTTGGAGGCAGTGCTATTAAGAGCATCAATCGAATTAATGGCTGGGAACCACTTAGGTCTGAGTAGCTGGAGAAGTAGGCACTCGCTGCTAGTGATGCTAGCGAATGTGGGAAAGACTCGGATAAGGGGGGCAGCCAGCTGACTGGAGGTCCAGCAATAGTTTAGCTGGCCAATTGGTCATTCTAGTTGTAGAAGCAGAGGAACATGTCTTACCAGTTGGAGACTCAGCTGAGATACCTTCATTGCTCAGCTGCTCTGTGAGGACCTGTGTCCAGGTTGGTTGACCTTTGCACCATCAGGGCCCATAAGGCTATCTGTCACAGAGTAAACCTTCCCTAAGTGGTGTGGGGTGGGTGTGATCACACTAAATGCAAGGATGAATCCTGATCCAGATTCTGTTGGCACAGCTCTGTCCTCTCAACCCATCCTGAATGCAACGTCTGTCCTAGTCCTGGACCCACTGGTTCTGGCCTGGGGCTTCCTTCCTGTTTTGTCTGTGGTCAGTTTTCTGCTTCCTGCCTCTCACCATCTGGGAACAGGGGTTACTCCCCAGGATCCTTTTTGTGCTGGAGCCTGCTGACCTGTGAAGCTGAGCTGTGAGGACCAGAACTTCTGGGGTGTTTGTCCCTCTGTCCTTCCTGTCGCAAGACTGCACTGAGTGTGCATCCCAGGGTTCTGCCACCACTAGGAATTGGGTGGACACTGGCCCTGCTTCCTGTGGGCAGTTCTCAGAGAAGACACTTGCTGATGAGTTTCACATCATCCCATCATGCTGTCCCAGTCAGGCTCTGGGTAGACTGAGCAAAGGTGGATGTGGGGTATGGGCTTCTCACAGTCCCAGAGGAAGGCATCTCCCAGGGTAACCAGTCCAGGTTTCCAAAAGTAGAGAAATACCATTGCATTCATCATGCTTAGGGCTCTAGTCTAGCCTCAGAGGGTCCCATGGGTCCTTCAAAAGAAGGTCCATCCTGAAGAAACCAAATGACTCTTGTGATATGTCAGAGCAAATTTGATGTGCCAGAATCTGGGGAGTGCGGGATAGATGGTCACTGGTCAGCACACAGAAGGACTCAGAAGCCCTGGCTCTTCTCCAGGTACCCTTTCCCCAACTGCCTGCCAGACTTTTGTCTCTACAAGTCCTTGACCTCTGAGCCACCTTCCCCATGCCCTGTCACCCTCCATTTTCAGCAACAGCAACTTCACTTTTCCTAACGAAACCCTGTCTTTTTTTTCTGCTTTGCCTAAGAGGTGGTGAAGGGAGTTTCTCATGGTGCCAACTTTTTAGCACTCTGTCAGAGAATGCAAAGGATGTGAGGGCACATCTCCACAGTGTGTGGGGAAGAGCTGAAAGCCTGCAGAATGTGAACCTGTGGCCACAGTTTAGGTTTGGGATGCAACATGGATAGAAACACTACATTCCCCAGCATTCCTTATGCTTCTGACCTTAGCTTTTCTAGTTGCAGACTGTGCATGTCATTGCCAGTGTGATACAAGTGTCTCCAGGTGGAGTCTGGTGCTCTGGGCTCTCTCTGACTTTGACTTCTTCATCCGTGCAGTTGACAATGCTTTGCTCTGCCTCCAGAAACCCCTGCCCATGAGTTAGCCATATCTCATTAAGCCTCTTCCCTCTTGAGTGACTCCTCAAGGGCAGAGGTAGTGACTTCGGCGGCTTTACTTTGCATTTCCTGCGGGAGCTGAGTACACAACCTCACATGCTGCTTGTTGAATGATTTTAGAAGGATGCCTAGATACACTTGGATTTTGGAGGTTGAATGGGGGCTCTTCAGGCAGAGAGCAAACAAACAAACAAATAAACAAACAAAAGCATTCCCAGGTCAAATAAGGTGGTCCACAAGAAGATACTCATAAAGGAGTCCAATGCTTTCAATGGAGACAGAAGTTGCTGGATGCTTCTTCCTGCCAGCTGGGATGAGGAGTAAGCTGCCTCCTGTGGGATGCACCAGATAGGTGATATCCAAGGCTGAAGTCTTGGCTACACCAGTTTTTCTGCTTTTCTGCTCTTGTAAAACAGCGTTTTAGTTTCTTTGTTTTTTGTTTGTTTGTTTGTTTTCTCTGAAGACGATGAACAGTCCGTTCTTAGGGACAGTGCACAGCTAAAGCCCACAGGACAGGAGGCTGGGGTTTCAGGCCTTCATCACTCAGAAGCTGTCTTAAAGCACCTGCAGGCGTGGTTCTCACCCTTGGAGGATATGTGAGGTTGTGCAGGACCAGAAAGAAGACTGTCCAGCCCTGTGCTTCAAAGGGATGTTGACTTAATCCTAGTGTTTCTAGCAATTAAAGCAGTATATTTGGGTAGGGAATTTTAATTGAAGAAATATAAAATGTTCATTGGTATAATGTGCACATTAATTTAATATAATGTGAATAAGAAGTCACTGGAGACGGGAGCTGCAAACAGCCCCCGAAGGGCTATTGCTGTGATGGCGACGAAGCAAAGCCTTGTTAACCCAGCGGAAGGGAGCTCCCTGTTGCGGCTGTAAAAAGGCAGAGACAGCTGGGTGGCCATCCAGGACCTCCTGTATTCCAGTTAAGGACAGTGTCCAGTCACACATACACACAAAATGTCAAGGCACAACTAAGGTATTTCCAGGGACCAAGAAGGACAACAGCTGTTTCTCACCCTAACTCTGAAGGCAGAAAAGAATGATGGAAGATTCTGGTTCTGTTGGTATCTTCCTGTACCATAGAAACAACTTGGCAATGATAATAATAGTGAGATAATAAAGCCTTGTAGCCCAGTAAAGAGAAAAAGGCTCAGTTCTGAAATCCACATAGTCTGTTCTGACTACATGTAAGACCACGCACACCTGGACCACCAGTTTTGTTGACACTTAAAGGAAAATTGAATGGACTTACTACAAAGGGGTAATTCCTATAACTGGTTCTAGAAATATCTAAAAGCCTTACTAGACTCCTAGAGTCCCAGCTATGTATGAGCTGGCAGAGGCTGGCAACCCTGAATTCCTTACCTTAGAGGAGCATGAAACAAGGCGGTGTGCTCCTTGCCACAAGTGTTAGATCAACAGGTATTACCCATAACCCTCTGCGGCATGAAAAATAGACACTAGTTTTAGGTGAGTTCCTCTCCAGAGCTCATTTCCAGCGATTAAATTGGCTTTTCCTAGAAACATTGGCTTATTCCCATTTTCACATTTGAAGTTGCCAAAAATGAGACATTTAAATCAGTTTCAAGCTTTCTCAGCCGTGCATCAATCATATGTGTCTGCCAGCAAATGAATATAGTAATCAGTATGTTAACCTGGTGGGTGATTCAGAATGCCTCGCAAAGCTTCATTTTCCCATGTATGTTTTCCAGGAGTGTCTGAGATGATACCTACAGGTCTCCTGATGGCTACACTGTTTTATTTGGGGACTCAATTTGACACCTTCTATGCCTGGTGTTGCAAGTGAGGAGACCTGAACCTGTCTCCCTGACCTGAAAGGGAGTTCCTGCCTTTGACTCGGTCTTTGACAATCTGAGGCTTGTCTTGTAGCTGTCCAGATTCTCTGGGTCCCACTTTCTCTTACTGTGTACATATTGAATTTTATCCCATCCTTTATGGATTTCTGCCCACAAGTGTATCTTAAAAGCAGGGACATTCTTACATAGATTAGTGAAGACGTGAGAACCCCTGGATCCTAACCTACCACCTGTCTCTCTAGCCTTCACCTCTGCATCAGCATGGCGTCCTCTGGTCACACAGGACTGGCCTCTGGGGTTTCAGTTACTGAGAGAAAGAGGTTGTAAAGCTATGAGATGTGGCATGGACGGCTACATGGAGCACTCTGATGAAATAGATAGGTGACGAGGGTGGAAACAAAGATACTGGGGAGTTTAGTTCTCTAATGAGCCTCTCATCCATCTTGTCAAAGAAATGCTCAAGGGTGGCAAACTCTCATCATCATTATCCAGTGTGCCCTGGCTGCTTCATGGGCTGGACAGTTCCTCTGCCAGCCTTTATTTTACCTAATACCTAGGCAACTGTATATATGGGAGGCTGGTCTACACAAGACCTTCTTTTCACTACTGAAATTAGATAATTCTAACTTTCTTTCTTTCTTTCTCTCTCCCTTCCTCCCTTCCTCTCTCTCTCTCTCTCTCTCTCTCTCTCTCTCTCTCTCTCTCTCTTTCTTTCTTTCATTGTCTTTTTCTTTTTTTGGATGATGAGTTCCCTCTAAACATCTTCCAGCTCATGTCCTTCCTCTGTGTAACCAGAAGAAGCTAAACAATGTCTATGTGCAGGCATAAATCTCTCTCTCTCTCTCTCTCTCTCTCTCTCTCTCTCTCTCTCTCTCCCCTCTCTCCCTCCCTCCCCCCTCCCTCCCTCCCTCCCTCCCTCTGTCATGTGTGAGCACACATAGGTGCACATGTGAGCACTCAGTTCTCACACTCGTCCCCAATTCTTACTGGTTGCCTTGCATTGCCGACTTGAAACACTCCAGAGCCACCTGTGGAGAAGGGAGCTCTGTTGAAGAGTTGCCCAGATCAGACTGGCCTGTGAGGTGCTACCTTGATTGTTGATTGATATGGGAAGGCCCTGCCCACTATGGACTGTACTATCTCTCGGCAAGGGGGCCTGAGCTGTACAGGAAGGCTAGCTGACAGGAGCCAGAGATTAGGCCAACAGGCAATGTTCCTTCAAGGTTTTTGCATGAGTTCCTTCCTTGACTTCCCTCAGGGATGGACTATAATCTGGAAGTGTAAACCAAATTAACTCTTTCCTCCCCAAGTCACTTTTGGCCCTAGTAGTTCATCTCAGCAACAGAAAAGAGACAAGAGCACTAGGTAAACACTACTGAAAACAACATGGCTCCCAGGAGAAGGAACCAGCCTTTGTACATCCTCTGGACAACATGGTTCCTGGGAGAAGGAACCACCTTGTACATCCTCTGGACAACATGGCTCCTGGGAGAAGGAACCAGGCCTTGTACATCCTCTGGACAACATGGCTCCTGGGAGAAGGAACCAGCTTTTGGAGCATCCTCTACCAGGGTTCATCCTTGTGCTACACCTCTGTGCTGGTTGGTCACTTGCCATCCCTCTGAGAGCTAGAAAACCACACCAGGCAAAGAAGGCTTTGCTGGAAGGGCTGGTTCTGCTTCCTGCAGGGATCTATCTTCAGGGAGAAACACACTTTCCAAGGACAAGAAAGCCAGGGCAGTGAAGGACCCGCATAAAGAAACCCATGACTGTTCAGATGGCAGATGCGGCCCTTGCTCTGCTGGGTACAGCTGAGGGTGCTTTGCAATGGAAATGGGTCCCAGACAATGCTGAAGGAATAAATGAGCAGAGGCCATATCCAAAGATACCCTGTGGCAACACGGACATATTTCCAAACACTTCTTGAAAGGTGACCTCTTCAGCATGTAATGAGATTAATTTTCTCATTATTTGTTTTTAGTTTTCTTTTGTTTTGTTTTGTTTTTTTTTTTTTTTTTTTTTTTTTTTTTTTTTTTTTTTTTTCTTAAGTGGCATGGTAAGGGCCCAGCCATTACACATTCATCCGGTATTCATGGAAATAGCAGCAATCATAATGACTTCATTTGGTATTCATGCGGCTGTCATATGCACTTGCATAAAGATACTTTTGTAATGCAACCTTCCTTTGGCTGGATGCCTTTGTATGACTCTGGCTATTTCATCTCGTCTGATTTCGCAGCCTCTGGGAGGGAGTTTCTTTCAGTATCTGGTGCTTTGTGTCCCATTCTGCTCAGGTGCTTAGAAAACATCTCATGCCTCAGAGATTCACCCCTACTTGAATCATACAAGGCCCATGGCCCTCTGCTCCCCCTCTCCTTACTCCAGCACCCCAGTTGGCTCATTGAGCACTGTACAATCCTGAAGTATTGAATGAATTATTACATTGTTGGTTACATACCAGGGATGCTCTTGACTGGGTATGTCCAAGCCATTTTGGACACGAAAAGCAAGGTGAGTTCCTGCTCTTTTCCCTGAATGTAATTTCAACAGCTCATCTTTGACAAGAACCTACCATTCAGGTGTTTAGTTCCCATGTCAACATCTATCAGCATTGGCTTATTTCCTTATGAGGAAGATGAACAGCAATTACTGAATGCTAGAAATTCAAATATTTTTTTGCTTGTTACTTTGAGAAGGGTCTTACTGTGTCGCCACGGCTGACATGAAACTGACTGTGTAAATCAAACTGTCAAGGAATTTGCAAAGATCTGCCTGCCTCTGCTCCCATGCTTGGATTAAAGGTATATACCAAGGTGCCCTGCTAGAAATTTAAAAGAAAATCACCTGTGTTGTGTATCTTAAAGAACACAATTGTCAAAATCTCATGTTTTCGGATGTGTGGCTTTTCCACTTTTGCTGATATAATTAAAAGACTGGAAAATAGTATGTTACAAGTGGCCTGGAGTCAGGTGAAGAAAATTTGAAGGTAATTGACGAGATATTCAACAGCCTGTGGTAGAAAAAAAATGATTATTTGAATTGATTCTTTGCCCCGCTCAACAACCCAAAACAAATGGTGATTGCCTCTCACTTCATGACTTGGAAAGATTTGGCTCCGCAAGCTAAGCATTAGGGTTGGAGATGTAGCTCAGTTGGCCTAGTGCTTGCCCAGTGTGTTCAAAGCCCTGGCTTCCACGCCAGTGCCACATACATGGGGTATAGTGTCTCATGCCTGTAATCTTAGCACATGGGAGGTGAGAGGCAGAAGGACCATAAGTTGAAAGTCATTCTCAGCTACAAGCCAGCAGGAGATACATGAAACTCTGTTGAAGAAAGGAAGGGAGGAGGGATGAAAACAGGAAAGAAGGAAGGGGAAGGCAAGGGGATGAAAGGGAAGGGAAAGAAAGGGCATTCGGCTTGGTGGCATCAGATTTATAGTCTCAAGTGCATCTGCTGGCTTGTTAGGGACACCTGTTGGGCCTGCTTCACTTGGCCCTCCAGAAGAAGAAAGATCTACATTTGATGAAGAAGGCAAGTAGATCACTGCAGGATGCTGTCTTACCCCCAGAAATCAGGAGAGGCAGGGAGACAGAGGAGTTTCTCCCACCTGCCCGCCTCTGCACTCTTGGGAGAAGCATGTCTTTAGATGCCCCCATAGATACCCCAAAGTTAGTGCAAAGGTACATTTCTTTTAGGCTGTCTCTCCAAGAATCCTATCTTGAGGCATCAATAAAGCCACAGCTCCAGGGTCCAGCAGTCCAAGAGTCTGGAAGGGCTAAGCCAGGCCTGTGGAGCACCTCTCAGGAGAGGTGGCAGAGGGACAGAGACTGAGTACCTAAGTAGTACGCAAGGGACTTCCTGCCATCCCCATCCTGACGGCCTCCTATGTTTTCCCTTCCCTAATCAGATGCATTTCCACATATTTAGTTTAATTACCGTATCGGATGGAAATTTACTTTTACTGATACAATTAAAAGACTGGAAAATAGCATATTACAAGAGGCTTGGAATCAGATGAGCAAAAATTTGAAGGTAATTGACATGATACTCACACCTTCTGATAGAAAAATTGATTATTTGAATTGTCTCGGGGCATTTCTTTGCTAGCTTCTTCCACACAGCACCTCCACCCCCATCCCCAACAGCCAAGTGACAGGCAGCAATTGCTACCTTACTCTGTCTGGAGCTCACCAGGAATCAGGTTGGTGACTGCTCAGGCTCCAGGGCATGTGCCCAATGCCCCCAGTCTCCTTGGCATTATTCCTTATTCTCTGGCAGACATGGCTGCTCCCAGAAAGCATGCCACACGAGTCCATTGCACGGATTGTACACAGTACACAGACTTCAACATGCTTCATCTGTTTGCCCTTACCATAGCTCCCGGGTGATGTCTAGTTTTTCAGGTCTTTACAAATTAAGTCTTTTCTCTATCAGTACATTCCAATGAAAAGCTGTTCAAATATGTACCAAATATCTTCACATGACACTGAAATTGGCCGTCTCTCCACTAGGTGAGCGTGTTATTAATTTCTTCACAAAATATCTGAACGAGATTTTTCAATTAATTTTTTTCCTGTTGTGTTTGCCTCCACCTGACACCACAGATGTGATGTTGTCTTTTTCACAGCTGGAGACCAACTAAAACGGCCTCTGGGATAATTCGAATATGTCAAGGACCAGAAATGTGGCATTTAAAGCCTGAGAATTCCTAGATTTGGGCGGGAGCATTGCCCTTTCCTGCAGCTCCTTCGCTAGCTCACTCAGACAAAGCCTGCAGTTTCCTGACCTACCCAATTAGTGCTCAAGTGAGCAGGTTGGAAAACAAGCCCATGTCCCCTCTGTAGCTAATACCTTCATTTACGGGGCACTGACCTCAGCTAGCCAGCCTTCTCATGTCATAGAGTGACTGAGGAAGAGGTCCACAACAGTTTAATTGTAGTTTGTATGCTAAATCCTACTGGGGCATTCTCTCTCAACTCCTGTACCATCTTAAGCCTTGATCACACCCTGCCTGAATGACATGTCCTTATGGCTTGTGTTCATGCTAGTGTGTGCACGTACATGATGAACATATGAGGGGCCATCATTGACACTTCCTCCTTAGCACAGCGTTAGTGACAATAGCATAGCCTATGTGTTTATCTATAGCATCTGCAAAACATTACACAGTGGTAAGAAAACAAATCCACTCAGGCTGATGACTGTGCCTCACCAAGGCTGGCAGAGCTGGTGGTCTGAATCTAACATTTTCAGAAATGAAGTTTAGACTAGGGCCCAGATTCTTCAGCTTTTGTATTCCTGTATGAACGCACCTGAATCTGAGGGTCCTGGAAAAGCTGGTAAGAGTAAGTTTTCCTAAATGTGTAACAACCAAAAATTAATTCTAAGTCAAATGCATGGTGAACCTGAAGTGTTTGTGCAAAACTCAGTAAGGTCTCCTTGTTCGGTTTCCTGCAGGCCTGCCTAGTGCTGAACAGACAACACGCCCACTGTGCTCTGTGCCCACCACACAATGGTGTGAAACACGGCAGCTCAGATCTGAGACTAGTCTTTGTTATGAACTCCAGTTTTGACTGTACACACAGAGCACTCTGTTTTTACATAAATCACTAAAAACATCGATGTTTGGTAGTAGTTATTATGTAAGTGTCAAGATCATATGTGTTTGGACTTTGTTATATTAGAATGTTTGATTTTAAAATTTGCTGTTGGAGGGACTGGAGAGATGGCTCAGAGGTTAAGAGAATGGCTAATGGATGCTCTTCCAAAGGACCTGGGTTCAATTCCCAGCACTCACATGGTTGTTCTCAGCCATCTTTAATTCTGGCAACAGGGGATTCAATGCCCTCTTTTGGCCTCTATGGACATCAGGCCCACATGTGGAGCATAGTCATACATGCAAAACACCCATATACATTTTTTTAAAAAAGTTGTTTGAGTTGAGTTACTAATTTAAGATTCATTTTTTTAAAAAAAAAGCATTTAATAAAGTTTGGTGTGGGATTAAGACTGAATTTCAAACAACTGCTTAAATGGATGGCCCCAGACATTCCTCTGCCATTTTGTACTATGTATTTATGCAAAACAGTGTTTTCAGCACTGATTATTGTAAAACCAAAATACCAGTCAACTCTGAAAAACACTGAAGATGCTCTTCGTCCTGAAGGATCAAATAGTCAGCCAGGATTGAATTATTTATGTAAAATAAACAAGCACATCATCTCATTAGCATGCAAATTAGCTTTCATCTTTAATAAGTGGTAAAAAAAAATTATGTGTGTACCAAAGAATTGTTTTAAAATAAATTTCTGTATGATTTACAACCAATAAAGGTTTATCGCCTGTACCTATTTTAGATGCTTTTATACCAGGGGTCACAAGGGTTTCTCTAGTGAAAAGGGATCATGATGGAACAGCTTAAGAAGCCGTGTCAACAGCTAGCAGTTCTGACCCAGCCTGCCTTCGCCAACACAGGGAACCTTCTCTTTCAAGCTGTTCTCCGAAGGCTCGCAGGCAGGCACAGGCATGCCGGTCTTTAATGGAGTCTACTCGACTGTACTGGTGAAAACAGTGAAGTGTGAGGCGTGCTGAGGCCTTTCTCTTCGGGGCTTGGCTTGGAGCTCTGCCTTCACCACCGCTCTAAGGAGGTTTTCTGCTCAAACTTTGAGTTGTGTAGTCAGTTAAAATAATGTGTTGAGCGTCCACTCTGAGCAATAGCCCCAATTATTCATTTATTCACTCATTCATTCAAGAAACAGTCCCAGAGCCCCTTATAGAAAGCTCTAGCAATTCTGTAAAAGAGAAAAACATGTGCCTCCTTCAGCCCTCAGACTGTCACTGGCCATAAGGTAAAATCACAAAGTTGTTTTCTTCTGGTACCAGGCTTCCAGGTTCCACAACTGAGTGACCCTCATGTACCAGCCTCAGACTAGGGCAGCATGGACTTTAACCTTCTTAATGTGTGACTTGCTAGTGGTTAAAATAGTAAATCTGGCTCCAGAATAACCATTATCACAGGAAGCATGCTTGGGGTTCTGTCAGCCACAAGGCTCTATTCATCAGCTCTTTCCCACAACCATCTTTAGTTGAGGGTCTGTTCCCACATGCTCTCAGCCCAGAGCCTGAAATGAAGGTAGATGTTGGCCACTGATCTGTCCACTCACAATGCCTCTTCAACTAGATGGGAGACTCATGGGAATCCAAGGACAAGACATCCACGGGGGAGTCCATTCAGTGTGAGTCACCCTTCCTAACAATCCATGGTGACAAGAATGGTTCCATACAGGAAGGCCCTACACTCACAGGCAAAGCCACTGCAGTTCTAAAGGGCAGAGAAAAGATAGCCAAGTCTCTCACTTACTCCAGGATGAAAAAAAACCCAAGTCTGCCACAGCAGGATTGACCTACTGGGAACTGAAGTGATTCCACTTTCTAAATCTGAAGCCCTTTTGGACTCTGCAGAACCAGGCTGTCTGTGAGTACAATGGTGAGCTGAGTTGTTTCCTGTTGGTTTAACACATAACTACACACTCATACCCTGGGACATCCTCACTTCAATCCTTAGTTCTCCTGAGATGATCAACCCCTGGCCAATTACAACCATGCAGATGTGACACAGATGAGGCCAGCCATAGCCCGCACTGCTGCTCCATGTACAGGAGAGAAGGTGTGGGTCTGAGGAGGCCTGAGGCTGTGAGTTCAAGCCTGTGCCTTACTATCTTGCCAGCTGTGTGGAGTCTGTCTATCTTTGTATATTAATAAAGGAAGTCCAGTGGTATCTAAAGAAGAGATAAAAACTGCATGTGGAAAAAGATGACAGCCTTGGTGGCTCTGAATTCCCTGTGCTACTCTGGGGTTCCTGGCTGCCACAGTTCTCTTATTTGTAAATGGACTGTGTTAATTTCATATTTGTAAACTGGCTGTATTAATTTTATTTTATAAATATCACAATCAAAAGTAGCTTGGGGAAGAAAGTGTTTATTTGGCTTACTGTCCAGGTGAAAGTCTAGCACTGAGGAGTCAGGACAAGAACTCAAGCAAGAGTGGAGACAGGAATCATTGCTTACTGGATTTCCTGGGGCTTATGATCAGCTATCTTTTTTACATAGCTCAGGCTTGCCTGTGTAGGGATGATCTGGTCTGCATTGGGCTGGGCTCCCCTGCATAAATTAGTAGTCAAGAACACCACACAGACATTCCCACCAGCCATTCTGATAGAAACAATTCTTCTGCTGCAGTCTCTTCTTTCCAGATGTGTCAAGATGAAAACCGAGATTAGCCATCACTATGACCCAGCTCCCTGTCCCACTCTGGGAACTGATGCATTCATGTTTTGCATAACTTATTTCATCCAGATGTCTGTTAAAATAAACAATAAGATGCCTGACTACTGGCAGTGGTTAGGTGCATTTTCTAGCAGGTCTAGATTTTTCTGTGCTTCAGTGGTCTGAAGCATGGGGCCCAGCCCAACCTCCCCACCCAGTCCATCTGAGGAAAGAGCTTTAGCCCATGTGCTGTCTTCCTCCTATCTTCAGCAGGTTGGCATGGTGCCATTTCCCTCATTAGAATACTGCTAAGTATCACTGGATGGGGATGGGTGACCCCTCTGAGCAAGCCCATGTCTGTGATGGGCCCTGACTTCCATGGTCTCTCCCATCACAGGTTTTCTAGTTTCCTACTTCAGGAACCAGGATGACTGATTTGTTTCTCCAAGTTTTTCTTAATCTCACAGTAATGCTATAGGACTTTCCTATTACCAGAGTAGAGCATAACTATACCACGTCCCTCTTCCTGGTTATCCTCCAGATTAAACTTCCCACAAGCTACAATTTGCTGTCCTCCAATCTGTCTTCCCTCCTTTTATTGAGAATAGACTTTTTTCTTCTCACATAACATAGCCTGATTATGGTTTCCCCTCCCTCTACTCCTCCCAGGTCCTTCTCACCCCCCCCCATCTGGATCTACCCCCTTTCTGTCTCTCATTAGAAAACAAAGAGATTTCCGAGGGTTAATAATAAAATAATATAAAACTAAAGCTAAAGCATCAAAATTGAACAAAACAGAAGAAAAGGAGCTCAAGAGAAAGCACAAGAAACAGAGACCCACACCATAAATTCCATAAAAACACTGAATTGGGAGCTATAATATAAATGTAAAGGACCTATAGGGTAAAAAAGAGAGATGAAAAATATATAAGTAAAATAAAATAAAATAAAAAATAATAATATGAAATTTTAAAACATTGAAAAGCCCTGACATGGTATTATTAGACACGAACCTCTGAGGATGCTATTTAATTCATTTTCTGTAGGCCATGTACCGCTAGGCATGCAGCTGAACCTTAAGAGTAGTTTGTTTCCTCAGGGAGACTCCTTGGAAGAAATTAAATTTTCATTTGCAAGCGGCTATCAATTGGAGATTACATCTGGGTTAGGGATTGGGGCTTGTGTCTGCTTCTCCTTCAGCACTGGACCCCATCTGGTGCAGACCTATGCAGGCCCTGTGCATGCTGCCAGAGTCCTTGTTAGTTCATGTGTACACTGATCACATTGATTTAGAGGACCTTTTTTTCTTGGTGTCCTCCATTCCCTCTGAATCTTACACCCTTTCTGTCTCCTCTTCTTCAGGGCTCCCTGAACCCTGAAAGGAGAGATTTAATAGGGAAATCTCATTTAGGGACAAGCGTTCCAAGGTGTCTCACTCTCTACATAACACCTGGCTGCCAGTCTCTGTATTTGTTCCCATCTACTACAGGAGGAAGCTTCTATGATGATGGCTGAGCAAGTCACTGATCTAAGAGTATAGAAGAATGTCATTAGGATTTTTTTATTGCTATATTTGGTTTTTCTTTCTTTGAATAATGAAGTATTTGTTTTCCCTGCATCCCTGGGTTATCTAGTCTCTGATGCTTGGTCATTCAAGGCGTGTTGGGTATGGGTTCCACTTCATGGAGTGTGCTTTCAGTCAAATCAGGTATTAGTTGGTGAACCCCATAAGTTTTGTGCTGTCATTGCACTGGCACATCATGCAGGCAGGAGACCATTGTAATCAAAGGGTTTGCAGCTGGATTGATGTTGATGTTTCTTTCTGGTAGCTGCAGAGTACATTTCTGTATTAAATAGCTAGCATGTAGGTGTGAAGGCTCTTTGTAGGCACCAGCTTAACTCTCCATGTTCAATGAGTTGTATAGGTGTTGTCTTCAATGGGCCTTACTGTCAGTTTGTTGAGAGCAACCTATAGCCTTAGCAACAGTTTGGGTTGTTTGGGGATTCCCATGGGACCCCTTTAACCAACAACTTTATTAGATGTAACCCAGTCCCAGTACCAGAAGCTTCACTTGGTGACAAGAGATGGCTACTTAGGGCTCTGTCTCCCTTATTATTTGGTTATTTCATTTAGATTGCCTTCACATGTGTATTTATTTTAGGAAGTTTCTGTTGTATTAGGTTTCCATACTAACGCCCAAATGGCCTTCATTTTAGCTATCTCTTCTCTTATTTACTCCCTTGTGTACTTACTCCCTCCTTCTCTCCACTCTTGATCTCCCTTCTCCAGCCCTACCCCATCCATCCATTTCCCATTCTGAACAAGATCTAACTGTCCCCACTAGTCTCTTAATCTATGCCTAACTTCCGTGGTTCTATGGTTTGTAGCTTGGGTATTAACTTAACAGCTATTATCTATGTTTAAGCAAATATATACCATATTTGTGTTTCTAAGTCCAGGTTACTTCACTCAAGATGATTTTTTTTCTAGTTCCACCTGCTGTGGGATAATGCTATTGTATACCGCAAAGATTTGTCTATTGGTTTAAAAAAGCCCTGATTGGCCAGTAGCCAGGCAGGCGGTTAGAGGAGGGGTGAACAGACTAGGAGAACTCTGGGAAGAGGAAAGGCAGAGTCTGGATTGTGAGCCAGACACAGAGGAATTAGCATGAGAACTCTGGACTGAGAAAAGGTACCAAGCCACATTGCTAAACATAGACAAGAATTGCAGGTTAATTTAAACATAAGAGCTAGTTAGTTACAAGCCAGAAAAATAGGCCAAATGGTTTATAATTAATATAAGCTTCTGTGTTTATTTGGGACTGAACAGCTGTGGGACTGGGCAGGACAGAAACTTCCATCTATATCCATCCATTTACCTGTGAATTTCATGGTTTCATTTTTTAAATGGCTAAGTAATAGTCCATTGTGTAAATGTCGCATATTTCCTTCATCTGTTTTTCAGCTGAGGAGCATCTAGGCTGTTTCTAATTTCTGGCTATTATAAATAGAGCAGCAATGAACATGGTTGGGCAAGTGTCTCTGTGGTAGGATGAAGCATCCTTTGGACATATACCCAAAAGTGGTATAGCTGGGTCTTGACTGAGATCAATGCCCATCTTCCTGAGAAACTGCCACTGATTTCCATAGTGGCTTTGCAAGTTTGCACTCCACCAGCAATGGATGAGTGTTCCCCTTGCTCCACATGCTCATCAGCATGAGCTGTCACTTGTTTTATTGATCTTAGCTATTCTGACAGGTGTAAGATGAAAATCTCAAAGTAGTTTTGATTTGTATTTCCCTGATGGTTAAGGATGTTGAAGATTTCTTTAATGTTTCTCAGCCACTTGAGTTTCCTCTATTGAGAATTATCTGTTTAGATCTGTATCCATTTTTTAAATTGGGTTATTTGATTTCTTGATATTTAGCTTCTTAAGTTCTTTATATATTTTAGATATTAGGCCTCTATCAGGTGTGTAGTCAGTAAAAATCTTTTCCTGTTCTATGGGCTGCCACTTTGTCTGAGTGGCAATGTCCTTTGCTGTACAAAAGCCATGAAGTCACATCGATTAATTGTTGATCTCAGTGCCAATGGAGCCTGGAAAGTCACAATTGTGTCTCTGCTTCCTACCAAGATTTGTGACTCTAAAAGAGTCATACCATGAGGCAATGTTTTAAGTGTCTTGGGATTTCAATTGCTGTGATAAAAGGTTATGCTCAAAAGCAACTTGGAGAAGAAAAGGGTTTCATCTGTTGTTTGTTTTTCATTTTATACCTTGTCCATCAACCAAGGAAATCAAGGCAAGAAACTCAAAGCAAGAACATGGAGGCAGGAACTGCAGCAGAGGCCAAGGAGGGGGTGTTATTTACTGGCTTTCTCCTCATGACTTCTTTAGTCTGCTGTATTATAGCACCTAGGACCACCAGCCCAGAGGTGACACCACCCACAGCACCCACAGCAAGGTGGGCCCTTTCCCATCAATCATCAATCAAGAAAATGCCTCATAGACTTGCCCACAGGCCAATCTGGTGAGGGAATTTTCTTAATTGAGGCTCCCTCCTCCAAAATGACTCTAGCCTCAGTGGAGCTGACATTCAAAACTAGCCATCACAGCAAGCAATTCTACACCCAGGTGAAGTACCTCCACAAGAAGAGGGCCATTGTTCTAGACATACACAGATGCTCTGTCATCACATCTTTGGCATTTGACTTGACTTTTTGAGCAAGGCATTATTTCTCAAGACAAGAAAGGTGTTTCTCATTTCCATTCATGATGCAGTAAATCAGGAAAATCACAGGCAAAGGTTTGCACTAAATAACAAGATGAGAAAGAAAATCCCCAAGCACTTAGCACAGCTCCCAGTCACACTGAGTAGGAGCCTGTGTAGAGGAGGGACCTCCAGGCCCAGAGGCCCTTCTGCTCCAGTGCTGAAAACTACTCAGCTCAATGAGAAAGCCAACCTTGACCACAGCTACAGTCCCCCATGCTGAAATTGAGCTTAGATTCTGGACATCAAAATCTGTTAAAGGAGATGTCCAGGAAGGCACCCAACCTGCACTCTTGTCTTAACAACAGAAGAGGCTGCTTGCTCCCAGGCTACCTGATGACAGGGAGCCATGAGCAATTGACTGCCAAGTGTTAATAGCAGCACCCTGAGAACAGGCATCCTTCAGAGCACAAAGATCTGTGCCTCTAATTTTACTAAGATAACTAATTAGCTATAATCTTCCTACAAGCAGCCAAAACATGAAATTTGGTCTCAATTTTTAACCAGCCATTCAATGGGGCTTGTTTTCTTTTTTTTTATACTTGAGTATTTATTTATTTACATATTTATTGTCTACATGTGAGCATGCAGTACATGCATGGGGTCAGAGAACAACTTAAGGAACAAGCTGTCTTCCCTTACTGACACAGGGTCTTTGCTGTTCTCTTCACTGTGATGCACACTTCGAGGTAGCTGGCTCATGGGCTTCTGGGTGAATCCCCCATCCTCATCTCTCCTCATTCTGTAGGAACACACAACCTTGCATTGAGCTTTTTCCTTGGAATCTGGACATTGAACTTGTATCATCAGACTTGTACAGCAGCAATACTTTTATCCACTTAGCCATCTCCTCAGCCCTGGAACTGCTTTTTTTCTAAACCTGTCTTCCTATGACGGCATTCACATCTCATCTCTTTCTCTACAGTGGTTTGTATTGCCTGTAGTTCTGCCTCCAGGCTGTATTCTTTGGTCTCACCTTCTGAACAGGTTGGAATGCCAAATTACTTTGTGCTATGGGAATGGACCCAGTCACCTTGTTTGAAACCTTTTCTTTTGAAGGCTCCCACTACAAGACCATCATCTCATTTAGAGTCACTAATATCTCTCAACTATGTCAGAAAGGAAAGCCACACTCATTGAGCTCCCACAGCCATAGGACATAATACATGATTGGGTGAGCGGCAGTTCAACCTGTGAACCCTAGCTGGGTCCATTTTGATTGATTGTTTGAAATTATATTTATCTGAAACCTTCATGTTGACATTCTTTGCTTTTTACCCCCATAACATGTTTTAAAGAGAACATTGACTCTTTTTACCCTAGGAATTTGTAGCAGCCATTGCCTAGGCTGTCCGCAGGTTCTACAGGCCTGTGAGGCTGGGGTAGCCTCATCACTTTGGGAGCCTGGTGATTGCCACAGCTCCGGCTGCCAGCTTCAGCCAGCACAGATCCAGTCCGTGTCTTCTGTTCTTGTGAGAGCCGTGCTCTCTCCTCCGTCATTGTTGCTATAATTACACAAATGATCTGTTCTACTGTCACTTCTAGTGAAAGGTGTCATCTGAAATTAAAAATTCATGGAAAATCTGGAGAATCAGCTTTTAAGCAGACAGCGGAGACCTGACCGGATTTCACAATGTTTTACTTCACCCTTTTCAGAGCTCCTGGCTCAGATTGAGGTTGGGACAGTACATAGACCCTGGTTAATGTTACTGACCTGCCACCAGAAGACATCTGCATCATCTGCTAGGGCTACCATAACAAAGTACCACAGGCTAGGGGATTAACAACCCTTTGTCTGGTCATCCTTGGGGACTGAAGTCTCAGAGCAATGCACTGACAGTGGTAGGTAGGCCTCTTCTGAGTGAGTCCTCTCTCCTGGCCTCCAGATGCCCCGGGTCCCTTGGAGCCTCTTTCTATAATGACACCAGTCATCTTGGATTAGAGCCCAATCATGTGACTGTGACATTGTTTTGCCTTCATTGCCTCTTTAAAAATGCCTTCTCTACATGCAGACAAACCCCGAGGTACTGGGGTAAGCTTTCAGCCTGTGAACTCTAAGCAAATGAAATTTATTCTACCACAAGGTCACACCTTCTAAGGAGAACAAAAGAGAACATGGGAAGTGCCAGTTATCAGCAAAATTTCCTCCTTCTGAAGATTCAGCCCTAGGATATGAGTCTGCAAAAAGTAGCTACATAGAGGAGGGGGCACGGAGCCTGGTGATTTCATGAGCACCTTAAATACTGGGAATGTAATAGCAGGGTGATGAATCTATTTACTTGGGCTTCAAAATATTGAGAAGAATGAGTTCAGAAACAGGATGGGGAATCAATACTATTTTTTATAAAATACTTCTTATTTTTAATTTTAAAATATTTTAAGTGACATAGTGCAAAATTAGCCCTGCTGTGTTATTAGCTTGCACCTCTGTGCATTTTATACACACAGAGTGGTATAACCATTGTTATAATCAGGCAGCCACATCACCGCAAATGTTCTGATGTTCTGCACACACCCCTGAAACCTTGGCAACCACTGATACTTGCTTATCCTCATGATTTAGTTTGAGAATGTCACGAAGATGGAGACATATAATGTGTATGACTAGTGTCCTGGACATTAGTCCTTGTTGGGTGAACAGAAGAGTCATTTCTGTTCATTATGAAGCACCATCCACTGTGCTGAGGAGCCTTCCTCTTTGGCTTTTCACTCACCAAGAGGTTGTGTCTGCAGTTAGAGTGTGACAGGGTATGGGATAGGACTGCTTCCATCATCCATGCATAGGCTTTGGTGTGAAAGCTCATTCTCATTCCATTTGGGATACGAGATATCCAGAGGGCTTTACCTCTCTTTCTAAGAAACTGTATCCTCTCCCGGAGGGGCTGGTCACATTTTGTTTACTCTACATCCACAAGAGTTCCAGCTGCTTCACATCACACCAGTGGGTGGCTTTGCCCACACTCTTGTTGCTATTTGTTTCTTCTACTCTGATAACAGTGACATTGGTATTCTGGTCCACAGCTCCTTAATGGCAATGGACGTTGAGCTTGTAATATCTTCCCTATAGCACCCCCCCCCCAGAATTGTGGGCTCAAATTATTTGCCCATATTTTTTAAGTTGTTTTTTTCTTTTTAAAGATTTTGTTTATGTTGTGTGTGTAGTCAGAAGGTTTCTTTGGTCCCGCCCGTCCCACTGTCCGGACAAATCTCTCTCATGCACAGTCCCACAGCCACTTATAAAATAATTACTCAGAAGCTTAATATTAATTATCAACTGTATAGCCTATGGCAGGCTTCTTGCTAGCTAGCTCTTATAACTTAACCCATTTCTATTAATCTATATTTTGCCACATGGCCATGGGTTACCAGTACTTTCACATCTTGCTTCTGCTGGTGGCAGCTGGTGTCTCTTCCACCTCTCCTTTCCTCCTCCTCCCTCTCCAGTTGGAATGTATCACCTAATCTTATTCTGCCTCACCATTGGCCGAATAGCTTTATTTATCAACCAATCAGAACAACACATATTCACAGCATACAGATAGACATTCCACAGCATTGTGTGAGTAAATTTTGCCAGCAGTTGCACATGTGCACCATGTCTGTACCTGGTGCCTGCAGAGATCAGAGTGTGGGATCCCTTAGGGCCAGAGCCACAGACAGTTGTGAGCCATTGTGTGGGCACTGGGAAGTGAACTGGGACCATGTGCAAGAGCCACAGTGCTCTCAACCATGGAGCTGTGTCATCAACCTCACTTGCCATCTTTTAACTGCTTTGGTCTGTTCCTTGTCATGGACATAGGAGCCCCTTACATCTTTTGCATGCAACCCCTCTTTCTATTATATGTCTGGCAGACATTTTCCCCACTTACCCCTTGTCCTTCTAAAATTTTGTTTAAGGTCTTTTGCCCAACCTCAAGTCAGAGATGATGTCTCTAGTTGTGTTTTTCCCTTTTCTGAAAACCTTCAGTTTTAACACAAGTATTTGGATTGACCACGTATTCTGAATTAGCTTTTGTGGAAAGGAGGAGATAGACAATGAAATAACCTTTTTGTTTGTGAATGCATTTGTTGAAAAGATTTCCTTTGCACCTGGTCAAATATCAATTGATCATATTTTGTTTCATCTGTTTCTAGGTTTCTAGCCCCTCCATTGTTCCACCAATGAACGCATCTGTCATGTCATAAAATTGAGTCAAAAAACATTTTGATTCCTATAATTTTATATAAAGCTTTAAAATTGGGTCTAGTTAGCTCTCTTCTTTTTTACAGTCCTTTTGGCTATTTTGATCTTTTTTCCTTTATCTACTTGTTTACAGTCAGTTCACTGATGCCTCTTAACATCTTGCTGAGGTTTTAGTGAAAGTCACGAAGCCTTAGGTCACCAAGGTGGGAATGGTCATAACCAGAGCAGAGTGTTGTCTTCCCAGCATGCACTCACTGGTCCTCACTGGTTTATAACCACTTCAATCTCTATAATCAGGATATTATAGTTTTCCTTCTCGGATCTTTTATATATATTGCTATAGTTACACCTGAACATTTTAGGGGCACTATCATAATTGTTAAAATACTAGTGTCCACCAGGTGGTGGTGGCGGCATACGCCTTTAATCCCAGCACTTGGGAGGCAGAGGCAGGCAGATCTCTGTGAGTTTGAGGCCAGATATCAGAAAATGGAAAGAACTCCCATGCTCATGGATAGGTAGGATTTACATAGTAAAAGTGGCAATCTTACCAAAAGCAATCTACAGATTCAATGCAATCCCCATCAAAATCCCAACACAATTCTTCACAGACCTGGAAAGAACAATACTCAACTTCATTTGAAAAGCAGAAAACCCAGGTTAGCTAAAAGGATCTTGTACCACAAAGCCACCTTTGGAGACATCACCATCCCTGACATCAAGGTCTACTATAGAACTTTGTATTGGCATAAAAACCAACATGTGGATCAATGGAATCGAATTGAAGACCCTGACATTAACCCACACACCTATGAACACCTGATTTTTGACAAAACTGTACAATGGAAAAAAGAAAGCATCTTCAACAAATGGTGCTGGCATAGCCTTCTGAGGGGAAGGACTGCAGCCGCAGTAAAGGGTAGGAAAGGGTTTTTACTATCAGCTCTTAGCTACTGCTCTGACCTCTTGGGCTTTTAACTCTGCATTCGACTCTGTGTTTCTTATTTAATAAAACTTACATCTACACTAGAGGGAACTCATGAAAGTTGGATCAATGGCTGTGGAGCCTGCATGGGACTGGACTAAGCCCTGCATTGTGAGACAGATGTGTAGCTTGATATGCTGGGAGGACGGGGGCTGGTGATAGGATCAAAACCCATCCTTGGTGTATGGGCAGGCTTTTTGGAGCCCACTACCTATGATGGGACATCTTGTACAGCCTTGAGGCATGGGGAAAGGCTTGGACTTTCCTCTACTGGATGTGCCTCCCCATGGGAGGCCTTGCCTTCTCATGGGGACAAGTGGGGGTGCGTTGGAAGGGGGAGGATGGGGAGGTGGGAGGAGGGAAGAGGGGGATCTTTGATTGGTGTGTAAAATGAATGAAAAAAATTCTTAATAAAAAAATAAAATAAAATACTAGTGTCCGGTTAATAATTGCTTATAGAAAAAAAATATTGTTGAGGGAAAGAGAAGCTGGGGGAGGATAATACATGTGATAAGAAAGGAGAAGTGGGGGTCATTTGAGATGGGAGGAGGAACTGGCTTAAAGGAAAAGAGGGTGTGGGAGGGCTCTAGGAGAAGGAGGGAAATTAACACAAACTATAATGAGGAGTAGGTATTAAAAAGTCACAATGAAACACAGTACTTTTCTGCTAACATCAAAAAGTTAAAAAATAAAATCATATATGTTGTACTGGACTCATCTGACCTTGTTACTGTTTAATCTAATAGTTTTCTGTAGATGTTGTGAGATTTTTCTACATAGCAACTAAACCTTCAGCAAACAAGGATAGCTCCATTTTTTTTTCTTCTTGTCAACATGGCTTTTAATTCATTTTCCTTAAGACACTGGTTGAATCTTTACCTTTATATGTTTCAGTTTTCTGTTTTCTTAATAAATGAAGCAGCATCCTTTGAGGTGCTGGGGGACTTACCCAAGGCCACATGCTTAGCCGTTGTCAATGGATTCCAGCATTCAAACCTTTGTTTTTATTTTGGATCTTCATTTCTGACCTGCACACAGTAACAGGTGCACAAGGGTATGTGGTCTGCACCCTTACAAACATTCTCTCTGTCTTTGTGAAATTAATTTATTGTCCTCAATAGATTGATGGAGATATAGTGCCACTCACCAACTCTTTTCTTTTCTTTTTTTTAGTTAATTGAATCTAGAATGGCATAGGACCTCAGCTTTGATAAAAGGGTCATCCCAACCATGAGAACTTCTTGCAGTCTCTGCAAGGTCCCCAGAGTGGAAACAACAACAGCAACTCCAAAATAAACACAAAAATCCCTCTGTGTTATTTAAAACTGTCAGAGTTTCAGAGGGAGCTGCCTACCTGAAGCATCCTTCTGCCAACAGCCTGGCTGTCCACTCTCGGGATACTAGAGAGTGCCCATGGGACTAAGAAACACCCACTGCAATTGACCTCATCCCTTTATGGCTTTGATAAGGAGATGAAATATAAATTCTACCAAGTGACCCACATTGAATTCACCAGCCAGTGTCACTGGCCAGCAAAGCACTGCTCCAGCAAGGCTAACTTGGAACAGGAACACAGATAGTGGGTGTTCAGCATCTTCAATAACAGGCCAGCCAGATGTGTGTCTAATTGTGCTACACACTATGCCCTTTCTATAGAAAAAGCCTTTCCCTAAGCTAGGTGGGCCCTGACCTACCATTGTGGGCAGGCTCAGTTGTGTTCCCTTGAAACTCTACTATGCCATGTACAATGCTTGAAACCACTCTTGCAAAACACAGTGTTATGAAAACTAAGTTTTTAGAATCATATGAAGGTTGGTGAGGGCATTCTAGCTAGGGTGAAACAAAAAGAAAAAAAAAATAAAATCCATGAAACTTGCCTACTACATACAGCCTCTCCTGGAGAAAGGGGAAAACCCAGAACCTTAAAAATTGTCAACAGACTTTCTTCATTCCATTTTGTATCCAGAAGTCTTTGGACTCCACAGATGTAGTTGTGATGTGTTTGACTGTGGAGTGCTGGGAACATTACAGCATGAACATGGCCTGTTTGCTCTGCTCACTAACATCAGATAACTCAGGGCTTGCTCCACGAGGCCACTATTTTCATATGTCATTTGCAGCTTATGGCTATAATTCCACAAGGTGCCACCCCTCTTAAAGAAAACACCAAACTTGATGTTGTTATTACATTTCTGAATGTGAATCTGGATGGTTTCTGTCCTTTCTTGACAAATACAAGCCATACTAACGACTTGCTTCATTTTGTCCATGAACACAAAATGGAATATTTTTCAGCTATCAAGAAAAATGAAATCACATCTCAAATATTATTAAAGAACCAGCCTTAATAATATTCTTCCCAGTGGTCCAGAAGAGAAACTACAAATGGTGAGAATTATTTTCCAGAACAGAATCTAGGTACACCAAACTCTTTGTCCATCTACTTTATTCCTCTGGGATAAAATCCTATCTACACAGCTACAGTTCTGTTCTTGTGCCTAGCTCCTTTCTTGCCTGATTTCTCTCTACCTTTATCTGCTGTCCCCTCTAAGTTCTATCTTCATTCTCTCATCTTAATTCTGCCTCATCTAGCCTCTTCTCATCTTCTTGCCCATCTACTACTTCCCCTTCTGGCTCTTCCTCATCTTCCATCTTGTCCTGGAGTTCTCTAGTCAAAATCCTCCTAATCCCTCTCACTTCTCCTCCCCAGGTTCTCTAGGGTATTCAGTTACAAACCCAAGCCATAGCAATCCCCCCCCTCCAGCCAGGCCACCAGGCTTGAACTCCTACAGGGTCATAAAGGCAGGTGAGACTTTTCCTCAGACAGTGACTGTCAGGCTTTCTTTTACAGCCCCAAAAGCTAATGGTTAAAGCAGGAGGTCAACTGAGAGCTAATGATCGTCAGTATATCAAAAAGGGAATTTAGGTGCTCAATCTACATTCCTAGACTTGGTTAGGTAAGAAGTTAGGAGTCTATAATGTTTGTAAGGTTATATAAGAAAGGAGAGCCTCAGCTTAAATTACACAAGAAATAAATCTATCTGCCTGACCTAGGAGACACGTGTTGTTCAGGAGGTCATTTGGCCATGGATGCTTGATAGGTATTAGGGGTTCTTGAAAGCACACAAGAAAATCCTTTTAGGAACCAGCTAATATATATACTACAAAAGCTAAAATATCACCAAGACTTCTTAAGCCATGGCTTGACCTGTGGGAAAGTCCTTAACTTTTCTAAGTAGTAGCTTTTCTGATAGTAGCTGAATTCCTGCAGCTTGCAGCAATTACAAAATTTATGGGAACATGGATAGACTTGAAAATATTATGTGAGCTGACCTGTACTCAGAAAATCAAAATCCATAGGTTCTTTCCCATATTAGGAATCTAGCCTACAACATTCATGTACACACACACACACACACACACACACACACACACACACAGGTGTAAGTGTGGGTAAAGTCTGCAATTTCAAAAGGACACCAAGAGCGGCTAGTGTTAGGTGGTGATGAAGGCCTGAACGTAGGCAAAAGGACATGAATCTCATTTTTACTTAATCACAATTTTCATTTATTTGTTTTTCTTTTCTTTCAAGATACATAAGTAAATTCAGCTTCTGGGTATTAAACTATCAAGAACCATACTAACAAATAATAGTACTAATTGATAGCAAATTCATAAAAGCCTAAAAGAAGTTCCAGGGCTTCACACTGGTTATTCTAACCGTATAAAGTTCACTGAGATGTATAGATTTTAGACCAGGCAAGTGTTTGAGTAGCTTCCTTAGACCAGCTCTGCGATGTTTTTATTTGTTGGTTAATTAGAATAAAGTGATGTTATTAATAAACTGCCTTACAAATGGTTGAGCCATGTGTTTCGTGTCTCCTAAATTTTGCAACTCCAAGTGCAGGTTAACGTGACTTCATTGGTCTGATGAACGATGTGGTCGAGACACTGCTTTCTCTGCCGTTGAATAAGCCCTTAAATCTAAAAGGGGTTCCCACAAAGGAACCCAGAGCCTGGAAGGGACGTGTCAATCTGTTAATCTTCCCTAAACGCCCTGGCAGCAGAAGCTCTGCGAGTGTGACGGAGCCATTATTAAACCATTGTTTGCCCTGACAGTGACAGGAGCAGCTGCTGTCTGCCTGAGCTTTTAGCACCAAGACAGAAAGTGTCAGGATGCCCGTGGTACTCACTTGTCATGTGAGGGAAAGAAAGTGGGCTTTGCTGCTGCTGCTATGACCCCGGAACCAGATCCAGAGAGGTGGCAGAGATTCGGGAAGAACAAACTTTGCTTCTGCTGTCCATGGGAAGAGGCCTGGGCTTCCTGATGCTGAAGCGGCTCTTGGCTTCCTCCTCTCCTAAGGCCGACAGTCTCTCCCTTCCCAGTTATCTGAGCTCCCTGATACTGGACGTCAAAGGAGCAAGCCTTCCAAGTGGATTTGACAGGGACACCCAGGGCAAACCAGTGTTGGCAGGATGACGTTGCCAGGATGAGAATGGCACGTCTGTCTTCATTGCTGCAGATTGGCAGGATACGTGTCACTGGGTGGGAAACAGATCATCAGTGGCTGGGTGCAGAGACAGCCATCAGAGGGCTGACCATGGAAGAGTTCTCTAGGGGCATTGAGATGGAAGTCACATCTGTGTGGCTGAAGACATCAAAGCATAATAGAAGCTCTCCAAACACAGAAGCACAGCTCACCCAGAGGCAGGGCCAAGGTCAGGTGTATTTTACCCATGGACATCAGAGACTATGTCAAGGGCAGAACCTGTTCTGACCTGGCTCACAGTGATTGTGGTGTCACCAGTGGCTCTACCATGGTCCAGAAGCACTTGGGGCCCTGAGGATGAGATACATAAGGCAGTCTTCTCCCTCCAGATCTGCGATGCAATGAACAGAGGTTCCCTTTTGCTGGGTTCCCCCTTCTACTTGGGAATCAGAGAAGGGACTTCGTGGGTTGCATATACAAACAGCAGTTGCATACAATAGAAGTTAATTCTTGTATTGGAGGAGGTAGAGTTAATGCAAAGTCTACTTTACAACCCAATTTTAATTCTGAGTTTGGAAAAACTTTCATAAAAAGAAGTAAGTTTCTAAAACCCAAAAGGGCAACAGACCTGTGAGCCGCTACTTGAGGAAGACAGACAGACAGCCAGAGTGGTCTGATGTGAGCCCTGGCTTCATTGCCCACTGTGTGACCCAGGCCGCGTTGCTTACCTTTTCTGAGACAAAAGATTAAAGAATTCTAGTTCTGTAGGTCTTGTGGCATGAGAAAGTATTTGAGGCACTTTGTGGGTGGCAACTGAAAGAGTTATGCAAAATTTCACTTAAGTGCAATGCACACAGGTGTCAATCATTCAGATAGTAGGCAGAAGAACTCTGGGCTTGTTCCTCATGCTTGAGAGGAAGTTGGATGAAAAGCCGGCATGATTCATGGTAGGTGCCACCTGTGTACCCTGCTAACCTTGGTCATGCTGTGAGAATGAGCATATCTGGGTGGGCAAAGACAAAGTCGTAGCCAATCACTGTCTGATTTAAACAAGTGTCATTTAAATTGGGAGCAATCTGGGTTGTGAGAAGATGGCTCACGTGATTAAAAGTACTTGGTGTGCACACACAAGGGTCTGAGCTGGATCGCCCCAATTGTGAGAAAGCTGGGTGCTATGGTATAAGCTTGTGAGCTCAGCACTGGGGAGGCAGTCAGGAGGCTCTCTGTGAGCTCTAGTGTCTGAAAAACAAAGACGAAGAACAGGATGAGACCCAAAGTTGACTTCTGACCTCCATAGACAAACTCGCACACACATGCATGTGTACCTGCACACAAATCTCAGCTAAGTGGACAATGTAATATAAATAACATTACTGTATCGATTCTGAATTAAAACAGTTTCATTAACAGTCTAGCAGCACTTTCACGCATCCCTGCCAGCTGTACCATCAGACTGATTATTGGACATGCACTCAAGCAACGACATCTAACTTAGAGGGAACTGGACAGATCCCCCAGGCTGGGAGGCCATTCCCTCCCCATCTAGTAGAACAGACCACAGGGGAAGGAGCTCCAGTTGCTGGCAGATGCTACCATAGGCAGAAAAAAGGTGAAGTGGGACTCTGAACTGCATCTCTGTGCAGGGCCTGGCTGTACCGCTCTCTTGGCTGCAGCGGTTGAACCCATATCGATGTGTTCACTTGGATACGTTCCCCTGTCAATGGAAACCACAGTTCTCTCCCTCGGCGTCTACACAACCTCCATATGTCACTCAGGAAGTCGTGTTCAGCCTCGTGCACCCGCTTGCCCATCACCTCAGTGTCGTGTTGCCCTTCTGTCAGAATGGATTTTCGGGTGAGAGCTCTAGTCATTCCCTAGGCATCACCGTGTACAACACTATTGATTTGCTGTTGACTCTCAACCCTTGCTCTGGGATGCATTCGTACAGGTGACCAGGAGACAACACTTTCCCCAGAGGATTAGGGGACACAAATGGCAAGAGGCCTTGGAAAAATAAATATCCTCTTAAAGCAAACCTCTCAAGGCCATGTTTGATGACAAGGTGGCCTTCCAGCTGCCCAGGGCACCTTTTGTGCAGAGAGAATAAGGAAGTGGCCATCACAGGAGAATGCACTTCTGGAGTCCATTCATCCCTTAATCCCAGGGATGACTTCAATGACACCTACCATCCCCCAGCAATGGTCTCTCTGCTTTTAAGCGACTCCCTGTCTGGAGGTGCCCTTGGCTTTCAGCTAGCAAATGTTTTTATTGGCCAGGAGCCGCTTTCACTCTGAGTGGTCTCTGATTCCTTCACCAGCCCACAGACAGAGTGCACACTGGGTTTGCTGCCCTGCAGTGTATCCAAAGCTTAGTGAACACTCACCGGGTACTGTCCCCTCACAGATGTGCCTGTTTTGACCCCTGTGTGGGCTTCCAGGAACAGAGCCACCTCTGATTCTTGCCAGCTGCCTCGGGCAGGGAATGGGAGTCAATACACACTTTGGAATCCACAAATCACCCCTTCTTTCTCTAATTCACTTTCATTTCCCTGAATGGGATGCTAAGGAAAGAGTTGATGAGGATAGTGTATATGCTGTGTCGTCCCTGCTACTACCACGTGCATCACCAGCAACACCTTGCTGAAATTCTTGAGCACAAAACCTCCTGCAAATGTCTTTTCAGTGCGTGGAATGAATAATACATTACACACACCATACAATTGGGCGTCTGCTTTATATTTTCCTGTGTAGTTTCTGTAGCTAATTAATCAGGTGACCATCTTCACCAAAAAGCTATAAACCCATGAAAGTCGGTGGGAATTTTCACACAGGGAAGGTGTCACAGGCCGGGGGGTAAGGGATATGTAAAGATTTTTCTAGTAAACTAATGAAAACCCTGAAAAGTGATGTGATAGGCTTTCTCTCCAACAATTGCTCTTGATCTTAAGAGAAAAACTTGCTGAATTTCATGTTAAAATTCTGGCTTCTTTTCTTCTTTCTTTTTTTTTAAAAAAATGGGGTTTCATGTTGCACAGGATTGCCTCAAACTCTCTGTATAGTCAAGGGTGATCTTGAACTCCTGATCTGGCCTCTACCTCCTAAAGGCTGAGATCATAGGAATAGATAACCACATCAGACAGCATGTGGTTCTGGGGATCAAATCCAGGGCTTTGTGCATGCTAGGCAAGTACTCTAGAGATCAAGATGCAGCCCAGGCTTACAGTTATACATGATTTTAGCAAAAGAATTTGTGGACTTGTGTGTGTGTGTGTGTGTGTGTGTGTGTGTGTGTGTGTGTGTATGAGAGGTTGGAGAGAGAGAGAGAGGAGAGAGAGAGAGAGAGAGAGAGAGAGAGAGAGAGAGAGAGAGAGATGTGGAAACTAACTAGAGAGAGATCAATTTTGAATATATTCCTCAGTCACTCCAACTCAGTTTTTGGATTTCTCATGCCCCTGGGGCCTGTTGATTGGCTATATTAGATGGGATCCGCCTGTCTCAGCCTCCCCAGTGCTGGGATTACTGGCTTCTGCTTCCACACCCTGCTTTGTGTTCTTCCTAATCTATTGAAAATAGATTTCTCCTCCCACATAGTGTATTCCGATTATGGTCTCCCTTTCCTGTACTCCTCCCGGTTCCTGCCCAACTTCTGATCCTCCCCATTTTTGTCTCTCATAAAACAAACAGGCTTCTGTGGGGAAATGATAGAGTAAAATATAATATAATAAGGTAAAACAAAAACTAACACTGCAGCTAGCCAAGACAGACAGAAGGACAAAAAGAAGAGAAAGCACAAGAGACAGAGGCACACTTGCTCACACACTCAGAGACCCCGTTAAAAGCACTGAACTGGAAACCATACTATATACGGAAAGGACCTGTGGCGTAAAAAGAGAGGAGAAAATAATGTATATAAATAAAATTTAAAGAATAGAAAATGAACAAGATTTTTTTTTTAACGGGAGAGCCCTAACAGGACATGAGACAAGAAACCTCCAAAGATGCTGTTCAGTTTACCCTCTGTTGGCTATCTCCCACTAGGCATACAGCCTACCCTTGAAAGTAGTTATTTCCCCAGTGAGACTCCCTCGGAGGAAACTAAATTTCCATTTGCTGGTGGCTATCAATTGGAGATTGCTTCCAGTTAGGGAAGGGGGCAAGTGTCCACTTCTGCATTTAGCTTCAGGATCCCAACTGGTGCAGACCCATGCAGGCCCTGTGCATGCTGCCTCAATGACCTCTGTGAGTTCACATGTGTACCAGTCCTGTTGCTTTAGGGGGCCTTGTTTCCTTGGTGTCCTTGATTCCTTCTCGCTCTTCAACAGGGTACCCTCAGCCCTGAGGGGAGGGATTTGATGAAGACATTCCATCTAGGGACAAGTGTTCCAAGGTCTCTCACTCTCTGCATAATGTCTGGCTGTGGACTCTATATTTGTTCCCATCTGCTGCAAGAGGAAGCTTCTCTGATGATGGCTGAGCACGGCACTGATCTATGAATATAGCAGAATGTCATTAAAAGTCATTTTAATGTTACTTTAAGGAAAAAAAAAAAAAAGAACAGTAGTATCTGGTTTTACAATAGGCCCCCGGTGCTATCTAGTCTCAAGTTCTGGTCACCCAAGCCATGTCATGGATAGTCTCCGTCTTGTGGGTGAACCTTGAGTCAAATAAGATATTGGTTGGTTAATTCCATACATTTTGTGCCACCATCACACTAGTATATCTTGTAGTCGGGACACCATTTGAGATCAAAGAGTTTGTGGCGGGGTTAGTGTTTATGTTTTCCTTTTGGTAGAATGTAGAGGACCTTCCTGCACCAAATAGCTAGGGTGTAAGTGTGAAGGTTCTATGTAGGCACCAGCTTGATTTCTCCATGTTCAATGCATTGTGTAGGTGTGGTCTTCAGCAGTGGAGACTTACATCAGTTTCACACTCAGCTTTTCTGTAGGAGCTGGGTCTCTAACTCTGGTCCCCATACTTGTGTAGCAAATACATTATTAATTGGGCCATCTCTCCAGACCAAGAATAGAATTCTTAATTTATAGAATTCTTAATTTCAACTGACAAATTTATAGGAGAACAAGACAACAATCTGGCAAGGGTACACAGGTTACATTGTGCTTTTAAAAATTATCCTAGTTTAGTTAAATAATTTAGAAGTGTGACAGTTAAGATCTCTGTTAGCTTTCCCAATGAGTAGCACTGGATTTATTCCCAAGCATGTTCACACAGGTATGCATCTTCTAGCATCTTCCATGAGGCTGTATGGGACCCAGGCTCCCTTGGCAGTCCGTCTCAGGATCAGCCTGGCTTAGTTACCTTGTGGTCTTTCCTGAGACCTCTCATGTTGCTCTAGGGTACTTTCCTGCTCTGTCTTTTCCTCCTCCAACCACAGTGGGCACTTGGCAAGCCTTGGCCCCCTACTCAAGCCTTTGACATCTCCCTTAGTATCTCTGGCTGAGATTCAGCCCTTAGCCCATTTGGAGATGTTGGAGTATCATTCCGATGGTATGCATTGTGCCATTGTAACTTGCCTGAACCACCTTGTCTAGATCTGCAGGTCACACCTCACATCATAGAGTTCCATGTCTCTTCTACCACTTACTTGCCTTAGCACCTACTCTCCTGCAAGTAATCCATGCCACCTGTTTGCAGTGAGCCTGATGCTAGAAGGAAAACACTCTCCCCCCAAAACCCCCGCCCGCGCGCGCGCACACCTGCACGCACGTGTGTGTGTGTGTGTGTGTGTGTGTGTGTGTGTGTGTGTGTGTGTGGTGCTGTTGTGCATATGAAGGCCTGAGGTCACCAACCTTCTGAGGTCACCAACCTTGTTTTTTGAGACAGGGTCTTTCACTGGCCTGGAACTCACATATTAGATTAGGCTGCCTGGCCAATGAATCCCAGGAGTCTTCCTGGCTCTGTTTCCTAGGTGCTAGAAGTATTCTTGCATGTCACCACACTTGTATTTTTTTATTCAAGTTTTAGGGGGTCAAACCCTGGTCCCATGTTTGCATGGCATGCTCTTTACCAACTGAGCTGTTCCTGACCCTAGAGGTAGCATCTCTTGCTACCTCCCCTAAACTGTAAACTTGGAAGTCAGAAGACATGCTCGCTGACATTTTTTTCTCTATGCACCAAGAACCTCAAAGTCCTTAAGGTTCCTGACAGCATTTCTGCTAGATGCCCATTAATTTGCACAGTCTGTAGAAGGTAGGACAAAGGATTTCAGAGCTTTTGCACACCATATGAACTCCACTAGGTGGGTAGAACAGACTCCCTGGCCACAATTCCCAAGCAAGACAGAGCCAATAAGACTGTGAAAAGCATTACCACCTTTGCCAAGATAAGGAAGAAAGGACATTGTGCCTTCTCTATGCAAAAGACTACTTAGTAATCCCAAGAGGCATAAGCAGTTCACATGGGTCTGCTGTCAGGCCTTGGAGTCAGCCATCTTCTGTTGCCTGAATTGAGTCAATTTCATCAAAATTGAAGAAGCAGTTGTGCATGTAGATATAGTCTCTGATGGCAAATTTAATAAAACCCAAATGTCACTTCTTGAGGGATTCAGACCACACCACTAATTTTATCTTTTTTTAAAATATGGAAATCTTAGTTTATCTTCCTTGTCTTAGTAGCAAAGGAGTTAGGTCTCCCAACCAAGGGCAAAGGAATAATCACACCAACACCCACGGGTGGACCATAGCTTTAAGGGGAGCAGTTCTCTGTCTTGGTTAACTATCTACTCCTTCAGCCTGATTCTGTAATGAATGGCAGTGTGAAACCCTCTCTTAGGACAAGAGGAGTCATCACATAGGCAGGTGATTCAACATTTGCACATTTGCACGCCATTTAGAGTGCTGAGCAGGACATACCCATAATGGGCCAATAGAGCACAGAGAAATGAAGTAACTGGTCCCTACTCCATCTTTGTTGGAGCTACCCCTGTGTCACCAATGACTCCCAGTAACCTGCAGCTTTCCTGTCCCTCTGCCAAGTATTGGGCAGACTATACAGGGCAGCACTGAACACAAGCCCTGACTCCTTGTAAGTCAATGCTGCCCACTGTCTTCTGCTAGGCTAGCAGACTCCCTCAGCGCATAGGCTTGTGTCTGGAACTTTCGAACATTTTCCCATGGTATTGTATGCTTTCTCTCACATTCTAAACAAGGCTCGCCCACTAAACCCTAATAGAGCTTCCGTGCTTTAAAGGCAATGTTTCCACAACATGAGTCAAGTGATCCTCTCCTGGTTGGTTTTAGTATTTGTGGCTCCTAAATGAACTAGATATGCCGTACAATGGAATTACTAGATTTGTATCAAATTGTAGCTCTGGGACCCATCACCATGCGATGCTAGCTGCTTTCCTCTTGCTTTGTTTATCACAGAGAGGAAAACTGAATTAGCACAAAGTGTTCCAACCAAGTGAAAAGGATGCTCAAACCCTCCTACCTCTCTGGCCTACTGATAGCATGGTCTAATTTCATATTTTCTCTGGGATATTCTAATAGATGATTTTCCTTGTGAAAATTGGCTTGGTTTACAGAATTGTCACCAGTCACTTCTCCTGCTTGGAAGGCAGTCATTTTGGCTTCCAATATAATAAATTTTGTCTTCACTGAAGTCTTCCATGATAAGTAAAAACACAGGCATTCCTTTGTCTTTGGCAGTACTAACTACGTAAGCAACTATGGTGATCAGCACATGAGTGTTTTCCCAGGCATTGCCTCTAAACCCCTGAGAACAAGATCGGTCATTCACAAATTACCTATTGATCAGTTCAATGGGAAGTTAGACACAGATCTTTCAAAGGAATTATTAGAATTTGAGTAACATTTGCCCCAAACACTTAGAGGTCCGAAGTGCAGTGCTCTGGCAGGCTTCAGATTAATAACTGATTTTATGCACAGTACTGGGAAGTGGAGAGACCAGGCCAGGCATCCACTGCTGCTCCACAGTGGTCCATGGCTCTCCTCTGGACACCACCTTTCCCCAGGTTCATGAGAGACCTTTTTGAGGCAAGAGACTGACAAAATTGAAAAAGACACTCATCCAATTGATTTATGATCTAACCAATGTTTAGACAGTTGTATAGTTAGTACAGTGGTTTGTTTAGCCTTTGTGGATGTGTTTTGTGAAGCACAAGTTTAGTCATTTTACTGGCAGAGGTGTGTGGACCTTTGACAACATGGTTGGTCATCCTCCCAGTGTGTGTGTGTGTGTGTGTGTGTGTGTGTGTGTGTGTGTGTTTATGTGTAAAAGACACATGGTTGGGATCTTTAAAAATAAAAAAAAAGCACCCAACTGCAAGAGCTCTGTCAACCCCCCTGTGCTGATTAATTGCAACACCAAACAGCTTTATTCTACTTAATAAGAAATTAGATCACAACGGGGATTTGCAGAAATTACCTTGAAATGTTTGTATGTTTGAATGATTGAACAATTTGTGCTAAAAATTACATTACCCAGGTTTGACTTCTAAGCTTGTGAACAAATGCATGTTGGGCTAATCAGAATTCCAGGAGGAAACCCTTCCAGCTCTCAGTCTGGGTGCATGGCAGGGACAGAACTGACTTCAGCTCTCTGTCCTGAACGGCTCTTCAGTCCTTTCTGGATGGCTCTTCTAGTCACCCATATGGAAGGACTAATCAAATCTTAATACTCACCCCTGGATAAACTCACAGCCTGGGACAGCATCTCTTAATTATTCACCGACATTCTCTATTATACATGCATTTTGCAGGCTGGTGTCAGAAACAATGTCCAGCCTGCTGAAACCCATGTGCTTTGAATGCATCTGCAGCACTGGGAATTCAAGGTACCCACTCTGTTTCACTGGGCGGTAGAGACCTAGCCTCATGCCTGGCTCCTTGAGCAACTTCTAAAAATCTTTTAAGTCAACCTTGTGTTTTAGTCAACAGGGGAGATTTGACCCCTAACCTCCCAACAACCACCCGTTTCATTATTTATCTGAGGGAATCAGTCGGTTTTTGTTCTTCTACGAAAGTCCCTGACACGGGGATATTTTTAATAGCGGAAATTTTTCATTCCTGTCACTATGCCTTTTGAAAATACAGGTATTTTCATAGATTGTGTGGCTAATGAGTGGAACTTCAGAACCCAACCTCTGCTCAGAACCTGTGGAAGGCGGCTGGTGAGGACCGTGGAAATTAATTATTGAGCTCCTTGTTGTACGTGACTTTCTGTTTGATACTCTCCATCACAGACCGAGTCAGACAATTAAATCAGTCCTCCCTCTGCTGAGTCACAGTGCTCCTCATCTCTTCTCTACTCTGAAGGCTGGTTCCGCTCTGTCTACAAAGGGCCTGTGTGGGGAGATTGGGAGACTGAGGCCATAGCCAAAAGACAGGACACTTCTTCAAAGTGAGGATTTTTTAAAAACCTCCACAAATGTCCCTCTGGATGGCTGCTTTCTAAAATGACTTTCAGGCCCATTTGTTGCCAGAGTCTCCCAGGGAGAAGCCAAAGCTGAGGCTGCTGCGCTGTCTGCCCAGGGCCTCGGCTTGCCATCCATGGGGAGCTTTGAACCCTATCATTTCACCATCTCTTCCTGTTTTTCAGATAAATACGAAAGCTGGAGTCACTGGTGAGGACAGCCAAACCGATTAATTTGTTTTATTGAAGAATAAAGCTGTCATTCTCTAAACTAGGGTGATTACATCTAAATCCAAGACAGTGTGTCAGCACACGTCTGATCACATCGGATCACATGATCAGAAAGTGTGGGCGCGCGCGCGCGCACACACACACACACACACACACACACACACACACACACACACACACATTTGCCCTTACACTCTGGGCTGGGGTAGTTATTTTGTTTGAGGTATACCAGAGAAGAGAACAGGATGGCTCCTTTAAAGCTCGGAGAAAATGACACTTGAGTCCTTCCCCTCCAGGGTGCACTGATCATTCTGTTTAGGGATCATGTGTCTTCCGAAAGACTCAGAAAAGCCAGTGTTTGGCAGGTGCAGTCAGCCTTGAGGATTCATGAGCTCTGTGTGTGTCTATGGCGTCAATATTCCAAAGCCATGTATCTGCATTGGGCATATACACAATTTTCTGTTTGCATTATTCCCTAAACAATCCAGTGTTAGAACTGCATGTGGCAAACTCCTGCAGGGCAATCAGGGATGACTTTGAGAGTACGGGGGGGGGGGGGGGGGGGGGGGGTGGGTAGGATGCATGCATACATTTACATCAAGTAACATGTGGTTCCTGTTGGGGTCTAGGGCCAACATCTACCAATATCAGGACTGGACACCTAAGAGCTCTACTAGGAATAAAGAACTTACTTTGATCAGATGGAAAAAAGGGGTCTGGGGTTCTCCCAAGGCCTGAGGACCTTGGAGCAGCCAGACTCCCCTGTGTTCATGGTCTGCAGAGGACATTTAGTGCCAGACTCTGTTATAGGGTCAGAAGCCAGAGTTCTGAGGTCAGAGACAGCACACTTAGCCACCCACAGGGGCTCCCCAAGGATGAGTGGATGCTGAACTTGCTGGCTGGAAGCCTGAATATCTTCAAAATTCCATCAGGATGTGCCAATCAAGCTGGGGATTAGATTTCAGCTGAACACTCTTTTTTCATACTCTGCAGCTGGTTTGGAAAGGTTTTCAGATTAGTGGTATTCCATTGTGGCGACACTTATACCTGCTGAGTAAGTGTCACCGTGTATAACCCGGAGGAAAACAATCCGTTTCCTGAGCAAATGTGGGATGAACAAAGCTTGGGTGCCCATCCACCAAGTGGAGATTCTCCCACTGTTAGGACCCCCTTTTCCTTGTTCTGTTGACTATAGACTTGCACAAGCTGGATGATGTTCTTACATCCTCGCTGCTAGCCTTCATTTTGCACCCTGCTGCTCTGTGACTCGCAGGAGCAACACAGTGTAGTTTTCTTAGCACATGGCACTCAGAACCTCATGGAGGTGCAGGATTCTGATACTGTGACTAGCTGCTCTTGAGACTATTCTCAATAAAACACCACTCCCCTCCTTACCTCCACGACTCTTCTTCCCACTGTCCCACACTTCCTGGGAGAAAAAACAAGAACTCACAACAGACAGCATAGGCTCAGTACCATACATACAAACAACTCACACACAATACTTCCTTTTTATGCACAAACACAGGCAAAGGATATTCAGACCCAGGCGTTCCCACCCTCACTCAGGCACACAGTTTTGTAAGTGCATACTCACACATGTGAACCTACTCTGTCACTCATTGCTACGCCCCTTCCCATGCTGCCCTCCTCTAACCCACCCAAGCCAGAAGAGGTGGAAAGGTGCTGGAAGCTGGAAGATAGCCAGTGAGAGCTATTAGAGCAACATGTGAATTCAGGGTGTGTCTTAGCACTGGGCACAAGGTCTGGAAGCATGGAAACGCCTAGCTGATGCTCCCTGAGCTCTGGGTGAGCTGGGGACCACACTGGTGGTGCTCCCAGTGTGAGGAAGGGGCCTGTTACCCCCCACCCCCAGAATGAAGTCAGAGCTCTCAAGATTCCTTGTTTTCAGTTCACCTTTTCCTATGTACTTGTCTTTCTCTATAGGAGGAAGGGGAGGAGAAGAAATGGATAATAGAAAGAGAAAAATCAGAGAGCTAGGAAGACTCCTGCTTCCACTGCTCCCAACACACACACACACACACACACACACAGCATATGCGCATGTGAATTTGCACACATGTGTATGCACATCCATCTTCCAGGCAAGTTAAACAGTGATTTTCTTTCCCTAAGGAACTCCCATCGACATCTTCTCTTACCTCTGGAATGAAAGGCTACAGGGATCCCTGTCTGGGGATGGCATTAGGTCAGAGCAAAGAGCTACCTCTCACCTGCAGGGATCACATCTGTGAAGCATGGCTGCACAAAGAAGGAGAGGAGCCAGAGATATATCTTCCTAAGTTTCACATCTGCCTGAATGTCATGTCTCCACCTAGGAAGAGTATGTCTGACCCAGCCACCCTCCCTCTTCAGACCGTGCGAGAATCTGAGGTGAGAAGGGCCACAGGATTGCTTGGTGTTCTCTAAGCCCGTGGGACATTGGGGTCAGGAGCCTCAGTGTGTTGGATTGTCTTGTGCTTCGGCCAGACCCTTCTTCCCTAGATGCTTCTGCCACAATGATGCCATCCCTAGTCCAAAGAGAGTTCACTTCTGTTGCATCAGGGGAAACGAGCTTCGAGAAGAGAGATTTGAATTGTTACTTTTTGTGGGGCCTGTTGGCTTCCTGCATCTTTAACCACAGACCTAAGACTTGTATTTAAATGTATCACCTGAACACAAAGGATGATGAAAGGGAAGGTTGGAGCTGCACACTGTTTGTGATCTACATGAAAAAAAAAAAAAAAAGCTGCTGCTGATCAGCCTGCACTCAACGCTGTTCATGCCCTTTCCACCTTTCCAGGGCTGCTGCAGATTCAGCTCTTCGGGGCCACGGTTGAGCAGGGCAGGCTGTTTGCCTAGGGGAACCCCATAGGGTAGCCCGGCTTCATCCTGGGCAGCAGGCCCTCCTCCCAGGCTGCTTCAGTATCCAGCGTCCTGTCACTGGGGTGAGAGGAGTTCACTGATAGAAATATCAAGAAAAGAGGTGATGGAACAAATTGAGAAATTAAATTGTAATAAATTACTGGGGCCAGATGGTATTCTTCTGAGAGTTGTTGAGGAATGAGGAGCGAAATAGCAGGCAACTAATAAAAATATATAATTTAGCCTTTAAAGTGGCAGTGGTCACCAAAGCCTGGCCAGTCACAGAGCTGGCGTTCCGGGGCAATCACAGGCCGCCGATGGTGTGGGAGCCTTTTAATTATTTTTCAGTTGATGCCTCAAAGCCATGGCATATACAGAAATGCCCCTGAGTTTGAGCGTTAATAACTCAGAAGCAAAGATAAATGGTTGTGTGGAAACCACGCCAAATTATTTATGTTGGAAAGGAAAAGAAACAAAACAGGAACTGGGCAACTCCACAAAAGTTCCAGCTGGAAAAAGTGTCCATGCCATGTCTGCACAGAGGCAAGGTGGCATCCAGGGAAGCTCTCCATTGGACTTGGGTCCTCAAACCCCTGGTCCCCAGCTTTCCAACTGTGGTAGCCTCTGCCCCCAGTATCTCTGCCACAGTGTTAATACCCTGGCCTGTTTTAAAAACTAAACACATTTTAAAAATCTTTGAAAGTCAAACAACAAGCCTGAGGAGATGGCTCAGTGGGTCAAATCATTTGCCACTTCCAAGTAAGAGGACCTGAGTCTGAGTCCAGGCACAGCTGGTTGCAGTGAGCTTCTGAGATCCCAGAGATGAGAGGTAGGAACAAGAGAACCAGAGAAGGCTGGAAGGCCAACCAGCAGAGCTTGCCATATGTGGTGAACAACAAACAGAGTCTATGTCAAACGAAGTAGAAGATGAGGGTCAACACGTGAAACACAGGAAGATGCATGCTCCTGGTACCTGTAGTCCCACATGGGTGCACACACGCGCACATGCTTGCGATGAATAAGACCACACATTAACCTTAATGTACAAAAAGTGGTCTTGAATCAGGAAGAAATTCTGAATAGTCCACTTAATAAATGGGCAAAGGGAAAAGACTATAAACAATTTACTAAAAAGAAAACACACATAACTAATAAGTGGGAGAAATAAATGCTCAGTTTTAACCAGATACAAAAGCATGTAAATGTGAACAAATTTTAAGATACAATTCTCTATCTGTGATGCTAAGAAAATGTTGATGGGTGAAGAATGCGGCTAACCCTTTCAAAAAGGATGCTGGGAAAATGTGTGCTACCATGATCTTCAGGGTACACACTTGAAGTTCCAAGAACTTTAAAGCACTTGTGCAATGTAAGTCACGATGTGGAGATAACCAGAATAAAGCACATGATTTCAAGGCAGAGCTGGCTTTTGTACAGAACTTCCCATTATGAGAGTACCATCTGTGCTCTCATGGAGCATAGGTAGCTAGGAAGTGTGGCCTGTCCAGTGCATGCCACATTAGCCAGCCTTTGAAACTACTAAGGGCTGGGGAGACAGCTTATTTAGTAAGTGCTTACCTTACAATCATGAGGATCTGGTTTTGATCCCCAGGACCTATGTAAAGATGCTCATAATTCCAGTGCTGGAGATGAGGAGAGAGGTGGATCCCAGGGGCTAGCTGGCTGGCAAGATTAGCCTATTCACCATCAAGACTCAGGCAGATGAGAGAACCTGAATTAAAAAAAAGAAGAAGAATCAAATTAAATTAAATTACTTTTTAAAAAGTAGCACCCAAGGAGCGACAGTTAAGGCTATCCTCTGGCCTCCACACTTATGTGCATGTACACACATACAACATGCACATACACAATATTAAATAAAAGCAGATTACACACTTGACATGTTGTGAATCTTGAAAGGTGTGAAGTGAAGCATCCATTGTGGGTGTCCCTGGGTGGTCCATGTGTAGATGAGCCTCACTTCTCTATAGTTTTCTTTCTTGTGAATGTCAACAGCAGGTCACTCTGGCTCTAAGAAAATCAATTTGACCAACCAACTCTGATGCCTTCATTTTCTACTTCCCAAAGCAAACTAAACCATATGCTTAATGAGGCTCTTCAACTCCGAGAGATTAAGCTGTTACCTAAGTCAGGAGCAAGTCAACCATCGAGCCTGCTTATTGCATCTAATAGCAGCATTGTCTTTACCTTGCTGGCTTGATTTTCCCTCCCATTTAGCAAATGCTCACTAAATGCCAGGTGTTCAAGTACATTTTCAAATTGTGAGCCAATTATTAGCCAAATGGCACAAACCAGGATCATCTCCCATCTATAGATGTGAATAGAATATGGAACCTAGAGGGTTCGTGGGCAGGCTTATGTCTGCACAATTCTTGGTGCCTGATGGGTTTCTCCAGAATTGGGCCCTATTACCTACACTGCATGTAGAGAATTCTGGATTTCAAACAGAGTGTTGTGCTAATAGGCAGGGATGTGAAGGAGAAAAAAAAAGTACAAATTATACAAAATGTATGCAGTTTCACACAATCTTGACAAATTATTTGCACATTTTATATGGGTTGTAGTACCCAATCAAAGACAAGGACATGCGTTTCTCTGTTAGGAGACCCATGCTGCTTCCTCTGTGTTTGGTACTTCTGAGCCAGGACAAGTCACAGAAGCAGAACCCGGCTTAGGCACCAAAGGTATGTCTAACCCACACTGTGAAAGAGACTCCCACCATGCATAGTTCTCAAATCATGATCTTCAGGGATTTTCCCAAAGTGCTCTGCTTTGGATTAAGCAGGTCATGTGGACTGTGGTCCCACTGGCCTCTCGGGGACTATGCACACAGCCACAACAGATCTGAGCGATCCCCAGTGAGGTCCCAGCCCTGGGCACAGCTCCAGTCAGGACATGTGTCAGGACACTGCTGGCAGCAGACTGCCAGCTCCTGTCTGGCGGGTCGATTAGTACAGCCAGCCATCAGGTGTCTTGGAGCACCAGGCCTCTCTGCTGCTGCCCTCCCATCTGATAGGTAAGCATACAACTAGTTAACTCCCTTCCTTCTTTCTCCTTTTCTCACCGACTCCGCTTGAGGCAATTACAGCAATCCTGCATTTGTCAATCACATCCATTCGTGCATGGTCTCCTGAAATAATTATCAGGTGAGTGGCATCTCTGTGCCTGGAGAGCCGGCTCGGAAACCACAAGCCCCAGAGTATTAATTACTGAGCGCAAAAATTTGCAGAGAAGCAAGTCTTTTAATGGTAGAACTGACGTAACATGATTGTTTTGATTTTTTTTACTAACATGACAATCATTGCTGTCCCCCTGGTCATCACCACAGATCAGCGCGAATTATCTGGGGAGGCCATTACCAAGCCGGGTACCATTTGATAAAATGAGGCGCATGCTTCCTGGCGTGATGTTTGTTGATTTTCAGAACACAGCCAAGCCTGAGAGTCAACAACGGGAATGAACATGGACTCTGGCAAGCGGGCCAGAGGGGTGCTCTGGTGTGGCAGAGTAAGGCTTTGGTGGCTCCATTTTGCTGCAAGAAACACTTTAAAGAAGGTGTTTCTTCCTTTCTCAAAGCTGCACTGTTCTTGGCAGCCCTGTTCCTGTTTCTGGGGAACGCAGGACATCAGCGTTTTGTCGAATTTAACATGAAAGGCGTGGTGCACATTTTCTGAGCTTCAGTTCACGTCATCAAAACACATGTGTTGCTTGGCGTGGTGAGGCAAGCCTGTAATCCCAGTACACAGAGGCTGAGGTTAAAAAAAAAAAAATCACTACAAGTTCAAAGATAACCAGGACTACACAGAGAGTTTCAGGCTAGCCTAGACTATAAGACCTTAAAGTCAAAACAAAACTGTGAAAATGTCTATGTCACAGTCTATGTCTGTCCTTGAAGGGGAAAGAAGAGAGCTTTGTTCTGGGTTGTATGCTGCCCTTTTAAACAGAAATCCACTCAGTCAGGGGGAAAAGCAGAGATGAAACATCAAAAGAAGGTTCCAGAATGTGTTCAGAGAGTTGTGTGGAGGCAACTGCTTGGAGCCTGGCTTCTGTTGTACTCCATTTCCTTCTCTGACCTCTGCCTCATGCAAAAATCTTCCTCCTTTCTTTCTCATTCAGAGACTCTGTCTCCCTCCCTCCCTCCCTCTCTATATTTCCTAGGCTTAAAATAGACTTGTATTCCCTGGGTGCTAATCGCATGTTCCAGAAAGTCTGGGTCCCATTTGGCTGGTCCCCAGGGTGCTTTCCCAAATATCCCAACTCTGTGGCCTCTTTCTTTCTTGAATTTTCTCTTTTAAGTACCTGATACAAAGATAAGATGCAAGGAACACTCTGGGATTCCAGAATGGGTATCTCCTTGCCTCCTTGTGCGTAATTACCATGCTGTAGGCTGGCTCCTTCTGAGCAGCACCCCTCTATGGCCTCTTGACAGAAAAGCTGGAGCCTTACCCAGCACCAGCTCCCCCAGAACCTTCTCCTTGCACACATGAATCACAACCCCAGTTTTTGCTAAAGTGAAAGTCACAGTTTCTGTTTTATGTCTTTGGTCTAGTTGTTAGAACTTCAACAGGATTTAAACTGTTACTGGTTGTTTGTGGAAAGTTTTTACTGGAGGACAATATCTTTTGGTCCTGTGTGTTCATTATCTTCTAAGAGTCAGTCAGGTCCATCAGCCATGAAGTCCCCAGGCTCAGTGATGTTACCTAGTCAGCCACAGTTGGGGTTTAATGGTCACCAGAAGTGAAGCTCTTCCCCGGGCAAAATATAGTGGCTTCTCTCAGTGTCAGTGGCTTCCACGGGTGGCTCATTTCTCATTAATGGGTGACACAGAAGCCAGGAGGAAGGGCAAGCCCTCGGATGGAAGGGAGGGCTCAGAAACTAAGCAGTGCCTTCTCCCATTTTCCTTTCCTGTCTGCAAAGGCTGGACTAGAAAAACCCAGATCTTGGCCTATTTCAAATTCCCATGCAAAGTCTGTCACATATAAACTCAGCAAGCACTGAATGCGAATCTGGGAGATTCTATTCCCACTGAAATGAAAACACTGCTTAGAGGGAGAGCCTCAGAAGCTGGAGCTGTACAGCTCTACCTCCAGGGCTCACACGGGCATCTGGATCCGGGTGTGCTTGCTGGACTCTTGGCCATGAGCACAGTAGGCTCTTCCTAAGTGACAAAGAGACTGTCACTCTCTAACCCTTCAGGCCCTCAGAATCCCAGTGTCCCTCCTGCTGCCTTTCCTCCTGACCTGACAAGGGCTCTGTGGATGCCATATATGGGCACGACAGCGTACACTTGTCCTATAGGGTTTTATAGCAGACATCATGTTAACATTGGTTGTAAGAGACAGTTCAGGCTCCCTTTGAGAAAGGACTGTCATAGCTGTAGGTACAATGATGATGTGACCACCAGACCTGCAGATTTCTCTACTCACCATTGTTGCCCTCAGCTCCTCAGTCACAAAGCAGGACCTTCATTCTAGGCAAATGTTTTGTGGCCCAACAAACCTGGAAAATATTTGGTTCATCAAAAAGACAAAATTTTCAGGCTTTTACTCTGAGTCCAGGACATATGAATCATGACACTGATCCATGGAAAAGGAACAGATGCAATTAGCCAACTCATTAGGCCAGACCACACCTGTGTGCAACACCACTCCCGTCATCAGGAGTCCATGGAGAAACCTTGGAAGCTGCTCTGTCCATGGAGCCTGCTGACCACAGAGTTCTTGTACACAGTAGCTGTGTACAAGCCTTACCACCTACCAGGGGGCACTACTGCACACTTCTCTGAGGCTGGCTGAAGGAGTAGGCTTTGGGAGGGCACAAGAAGCAAAGACTCACAAAGACACAAAGAAGAACAGCTTATCAATAACTTTATAATGATTATGTGTTTCTGTTATAGTAAAATTCATCAATGTTGGAGCAAATAGGTTCTAAAATTAACTGGTTCTTCTAAACTTTATTTTAGTAGCTCCTAAAATTATCAAGTTACATAGGTGTATAGATAGTTCACATAACATTCATTCATTCATTCATTCATCCATTCATTAATCCATTCATCCATTCAGAGACAGGTTCTCACTATGTAGCTCATGTTGGCCTGGAACTTGCAATGTAGTCCAGGCTGGTCTCAAACTCATGTTCCTCCTGCCTCAGTCTCCAGAGTGCTGGGATTACAAACTGTGCCTCCATACTGCATCGTCTTTTTATTGGACAGCACTGCATGTAGATATAAGCCTACTGGTTTCTGGCACATTTATAACCTCACTCAGCTCAATCTATAATAAGGAAGTCCATACCTTTCTCACCATTATTCAGATACACACAGTAGCAACCAGGCCCCTGCTGGCACTGTCCTGTTAGCTTCCTCTCCTCCTTTGGGAGGATTCAATAGAAGTACTACAATTGTAAAAGGGAAGTGCCCAGGTTCCTGGCCTAAATCGGCCTGCCAAGGCTTCCAATGCTCAGGCTGTCTCAGCAATGGCCACACAGAAGGCTGCAGGCTGGGCAAAGGCGCGCTGTCTTTAAGTGTGAACAGACATACCTCCGCGTGGGTTCCTTTGAAACCTCCCTCTACAGATGTCCTTGGAAACACAGTTTTCAAAGTTCAAGCCTGCAGCTTCTAATCATGTCAGTGTATCCAGGGGACAATGCCAAAAGAGGACTGGCCTGTGCATGGCCTTGTGGGAAAGAAGTCAAGTTTCTCTCTCTAATTTAGTCTCTTGCCCTGACTAATGAAGAACAGGGTGAGAACAGATATAGATGAAAGCAGAAGCTAGGAGTTGCTGCAGGATGGCCCCAGGGTAATAAATCGTGGACAGCTCCTGTGACCCTAAGGAGTACTCACTAGGCACTGCACACAGTCCTGGCTCAGCCACACGACCTTGAGCAAGGCAAGGAGTGCGTCCAATGGGGACCTGGGAAGGAAGCCTATCAGCCAGCCTGTGTAGAGCACGTTACCAAACACAGCTCTCACACAGGCTTGCCAGCAAGACCATGGATTGGAATTTTGTTGTTATGGTGGTCTGCTTTGGGCTCTAGGCAGGCCTCTAAACCTTCTACTCCATCTTCTCCAAGGAGGCTTGAGAGCGCCGGCCTGGGACAGCAGTCATATATGGCCCCCCTTCCCCGGTTGGCACCCTTCACCTGACCAAGCGCTGGGCATACTCTTTATCATCCATGGGGCCAGGGTACCCCTGCCTGAAGAACCCTGGGAAGTTTTCAGTATTGCTTTTTATAATCCTCAGGTCTCTTGGGACCCATAAGAATCCCTCAGTCTCTCTCTTTTCTCCAGAAAGCCCAGCATGCTTTTCTCCAAACTATTTCTTCCATCCCTTGTTGTCTCTCACAGACTGCCTTTTGCTCAACAATAAAGAACAATCATAAGGGGCCAGGGTGGGGATGGGGGTGGGAGCTCAGTCAACAAAGTGCTTGCCTTGAAAACACAAGGACCTGAATTTAATCCCTAGAACCCATGCAAAAAAAAATGCTGGGTGAGTTGCTGTGTGTTTGTACTACCAGTACTGGGAAGGCAGAAACAGGAGGGTGTCTGTGGCTCATTAGCCAGCCAGTCTAGCCTAGTTGATGAGACAGTCTGTACTGAAAGTAGCAGATGACACATGAGGTTGTCCTCTGGCTTCCACATGAATGTGTGGAGGCCATACACCACCATCACCACCACCAACGCCATTAGCCATGAGTGGTGTGGGGATTACAGAGGCCTTTCAAAGGGTGTGATTCTCAACAAGGGAAGAAGGGTTTAGGCTCTGGGGTACCTCCCAGCACTGGTTCTGATAAGGTGAGGCTATGGCAGCTGGTGATACCACCCAAATGGAGTCCCCAAAGAACTTTATAGTCACTGTATTCACTGTGCCTGACCCTGAGGAAAGAGCGGGCCTGCAACCCAGGCACCATGCTATCAAGAGGTTGGGTGTGGACCACTGGCCTTGAGATTGGTCCAGACTGATGACCTGGACACAGGTGCAGAGCAGAGAGTCTGAAGATCTGCAACACTCCAAGATCACACTTTAGTACTTTGTCTGAAGTGCCCAAAAATAATGGGCTGCCCAGGCATCTCTCAGCACTGCTCAGAGTGGTCCCACTTCTTCTTAGTTCTTTTAAAAAAAAGTTTATTTTTAAAAAATTTATATGATATGTTTTGGCCATATTCTTTCCCCTTCCCCAACTCTTCCCAGGCACCCTCATACCATTTCATATTCTTTCTCTGTCTTAAAAGTAAAAAAATTATGCACATGCATGCATGAACATACACACACAGAATAAATAAATAATAAACAAACAAACCAACCAACCATGGAGTCCATTTCGTGTTGGCCAACTATCCCTGAGCTGCAGCCTGCCCTTGGGTGGGCTTAATATTCCAAGTGTCATTCCATTGAAGAAAACTGATTGTTCCTCTTTCAACAGCTGTCCCAAATAGCTTCTCAGTTGGGGGTGGGACTTTGTGGCCATTTCCTCTTCTTCATCCTGGCATTTTGTCTCCTTTGAGCTTATGTAGGTCTTGTGTGTGCTGTCTTGGTCTCTGTGAGGTCATATGTTCACCAACTGTTGTTGTGTCTGGAAAAACGCTGTTTCTTTGGAATCACCCACCACCTCTGGCCATTACAATCTTAAATTCTTAAACTCTGTGCTTAAAAAAGCTCTTCCTGGGTCAGCTCTGTCCCTAATTCTGTTTATTTGACTGCATGGCCTACCCTGCAGCAATTAATTATTTTAGATATTTTGGGATTCTATCCGGAAAACTTGAGGAACATTCTTAGAAGGTAGTGAGACAGGCCATACCCTCGTCCCTTGGCCCCTGCAGCTACCAGCTACTACGATTGGAGGGCCACATGCACCTGAGCTTTGAAAATCTCCTATACATATGAACCCTTTACAACTGAGCAGGATACTATCTGTGGGGGAAACCAGGTAGTCTGACCATTCCGTTACTAAACAGAGAAGTGAGCCATATTTTATTGAAGAAGTAGGAGATGGAACACAGACAAGGCGAGTTTGGTTTGCCTTCAGAGACACATGGGAACTCCCCTAACTTTTATTCTCATCTCCAGAATGTTCTATGAGGAAAGACTTCACCAACTGTAATGTCTAAAGTGAGTGACATCCAGGCACAGACAGAGGCCCAGGTCCTTGTCACACCTAAAGACCAGAAGAGCCGTTTGCTTCTCATGAGCTGTTTTCCCAAAAAGCAGTTCTCAAAGGCAAAGACTTGCTGTGTATTTAAGTGCAGGCACAAAGGGGTGGTCAAGATCTCAGGGCATTTGGAATGCCCAGAGATACAGTCAAAAACCCCTTCTCTTTCCCCAGCAATCCACCTGGTCTAGCCTGGGACAAGACACTGCCAGAAGGACTCAGGTTACCCTTCTGAGAGGCAACCCAAAGGTCTTTCCATGGGTCAGTTCCTATTAGAAGCCATCAAAGTGGGGCCATGGAAAGAACACCTTAGAATCTGTTACCTGTAGAAACAAAGGTGGTTTTCTCTACTGAAAGCCATGCCTAGCTCGTCAGGAGGGCTCAGTGGGATGTGAATTCCCCCAAACCTTCCTCCTATATTCACTGCTTTGCACATAGGTTAAGAAGGGCCTGCGAGATTCTGCAGGTGCCCTTTGTAATAGTGGCTCAAGCATGAGGTACCTGCAGCCACTGAGGATGGACTGCCATAGATATGTTAGGCAAAGACGGTGTCCTAACTCAGGGCTTGGAGGAACTTCCAAACAATATGTACAAGTGAACAGCGAGTAACAGAGCAACAGGGGACTTTAAAGTCTCCAAGAGATTAAAAACGGACTAATACATGGAACAAGAACAAGAAATTATGACAAAAGATGAGGTGAGAATAAGACAAGAAGACACACTTGCAAAAATGAAACCAGTGGAGACTTACAAAAAATAGGTGAGTAGATAATGTGTAGTTAATGAGATGCTGTTAATTAACTAAAAGAACCAGGGAAATGGCAGGGGACCAGAGAGGCAAGATGTATAGAAAATAGTAGATGGTGATATGAGGCTGGAGGAGGTCCAGGTTAAAAGAAAGAGAGAAGGGGGTAGAGGAGAAAGGGACAAGGAGAAGAGGAAGAAAAGGGGAGGAGAGGGGGCAGGGAAAAGGAGAGGCAGAGAGGGAAGGTGGGAGAGAGAGGCAAGAGGCGATGGAGGTTTGCTAGAACCAGAATGAGTTAGGTTTCACACCATGTCAGGTTTGAGTTAAATTCAGCAGGACTGAGTGGAAAAAAAAGAAAATCCCACTCCCAGACACAGGACAATACAAGTGCAGAACACCAGAAAGAACACGGATGTTCTCTACCAGATAAAAACCACAGTGAGGGTGTCAGAGTGTATAACAGGCAGTGCACAGTGAGGGATGCAGAGTGTGTAACAGGCAGTGCACAGTGAGGTGCAGAGTGTGTAACAGGCAATGTACAGTGAGGAATGCAGAGTGTGTAACAGGCAGTGCACAGTGAGGATGGCAGAGTGTGTAAGAGGCAGTGTACAGTGAGGGATGCAGAGTGTGTAACAGGCAGTGCACAGTGAGGTGCAGAGTGTGTAACAGGCAATGTACAGTGAGGAATGCAGAGTGTGTAACAGGCAGTGCACAGTGAGGATGGCAGAGTGTGGAACAGGCAGTGCACAGTGAGGGTGGCAGAGTGTGGAACAGGCAGTGCACAGTGAGGGATGCAGAGTGTGGAACAGGCAGTGCACAGTGAGGGATGCAGAGTGTGTTACAGGTAGTGCACAGTGAGGGATGCAGAGTGTGGAACAGGCAGTGCACAGTGAGGGATGCAGAGTGTGTTACAGGCAGTGCACAGTGAGGGTGTCAGAGTGTGTAACAGGCAGTGCACAGTGAGGGTGTCAGAGTGTGTAACAGGCAGTGTACAGTGATGGTGTCAGAGTGTGTAACAGGCAGTGTACAGTGAGGATGGCAGAGTGTGGAATAGGCAGTGCACAGTGAGGGATGCAGAGTGTGGAACAGGCAGTGTACAGTGAGGACGGCAGAGTGTGGAACAGGCAGTGTACAGTGATGGTGTCAGAGTGGGTAACAGACAGTATATAGTGATGGTGTCAGAGTGTTACAGGCAGTGTACAGTGAGAGTGTCAGAGTGTGTAACAGGCAGTGCACAGTGAGGGTGTCAGAGTTTGTTACAGGCAGTATACAGTGAGGATGGCAGAGTGTGTAACAGTCAGTGCAGAGGTCAGAACACGGGATGTCATCTTCATGGTGCCAGGGTTAGTTCAGTCAGTGCGAACCCACAGGTCTCCATCGTTCATTCACCATTAAGAATTTGATACCTTCAGACACACCACGGATCAGAAAGTACCCACTTTACGAAGTACTGACAGACACATCATAGCAAGGAAAAAAGTGAAAAAGAAAGTGTGAGCCATGTAAACTAAAGAAGGAATAGCAAAAAGTAGAATAAAGTAAAAGAATAGAGATTTTGTAGGAAAAATTAAAGCTGACACTATTTTCATAGTAGGTGTTAATACTATTATTAACTAATTGTTGAAGACTTTGACCCCACTGTGACCATATTCAGGTTTAATGAGGCAAAAATGGTGAGTCCTGGCTCTAGTGATAAGAAAAGATACCAGTGTGCACCCTGTCCCTCCACAGAAACACATCTAGGACATCCTGGGGCACCTCGAAATTGGTAGCCACTGCAAGCCAGGAGATGAGTCCACTCCAGGACTTGATCTCCCTCCCTCTTACCTGGGACTTTCAGCCTCCAGAGCTGGAAGAAAGAAATGCCCGCTCCTTTGTGTTACAGGAGTATGCGCTAACCAACACAGTGTTTATGGATGTTCTCACAATGTACTCTACCAGATAAGGTTGGGAGAAATCTAGGCCTAAAGACAGACAAACTGGGGGTTTTATGCATTGCTCTTAGTCTTGAGCATAACGTGTCTATCTAAATTTTCAGGTCTATCATTAAGTATTAGAAAGGAAATGGAAGTTACCCCTCCCCCACCCCATCCAATGAAGAACAAAGAAGGTAAAATCCACAGAGATTGAGTGAACAGGAAGAAATGTGACATTCTTTGAAAAACACTTGGTGGGAGACATGAAATACAGTGGCCAGGGCCACTGACATGCCTCAGATGGTGAAGGCATTTGCTCTACAAACTTAGTGTCCTGAGTGTGATACCTAAAATTCGTGTAAAGGTGGAAGAGGACGGACTCCACAAAGCTGTCCTAGACCTCCACAAGTGCACCATGGCCTTTGTACGCTCACCCACCCCTACATAAATAATGGATATAATCAAAAGTGGAAATGCTATGCTCACTGATGGGTATGAGGTTAAAATACTAGATTATTCTGAAGGAGGAGAAGGCAAGAGGAGGAGGAAGAGGGGTAACATTGCTTTAGCTAAAAGAGAAAACAAATCCTCAAGAGCAAACAGCAAAGGTCGTGATGTACATTCTAAGGTCCGTTTAGTTTAAATCCTAGTTTATTGGCTCCACTTTGCTATTCAATTTTATTTTCCCTCCAACTTAATATATTTCCCATTTTTTAAAATTAATTTACCTGATAATTCATTATGTAACCCTAGGACTTAAGGAGCTATTTGTGTGTGTGTGTGTGTGTGTGTGTATCTTTGTTTATGTGTCAGTGTAAATGTGTGATATGTGTGTATGTCAAGGTGTGTAAATATGAATATGTATGTGTATGTCTATATCAAGATATGTGTTCATTTCTGTCTGTATATATCAGTGTATGCATGTGTGTGTGTGTGTGTGTGTGTGTGTACGTGGACGCATGCATGCTTACATGTATATATCACTCAGTTCTAGGTCACACAGGATCCTGGGAAGCATAATAAACATGCCTGTGACCTTTTACCAAAATTATGAAGACTAACATTTTCAGATATAAGTGACAGAGCCAAGTAGAGGAAAGTCAATGATAATACTTGGAGCCTGGGAAAAGAAAGGGACACACTCATCTGGAACAAACAGAGGCATGTACTGGTGTGCTGGTGTACTGGTATGGTGGTGTCCTGGTATGGTGGTGTGGTAGTGTGCTGGTGTGGTTGTGTGCTGGGGTGGTGGTGTGCCGGTGTGCTGGTGTGCCGGTGTACTGGTGTACTGGTGTGGTGGTATGTTGGTGTGGTAGTGTGGTGCTGGTGTGCTGCCATCCCCACCACTGTGCACATAGTTGCTCACTGGACAAAAGTATACACAGAGAGTTCAGACAGGAACAGAGTCCATGATATCCCAGGTAGTGTATCACAAACATGCGAATGCCAAAAGATACACAGGAAAAACAAAAACAAACACAAGGTCAGGGGTCAGAGGCCCTGCATAACAGTGTCGTGTCGGCAACACCATTGGCTCTCAGGATAGTAACAAATGGGAAATGTGGAGATGGGGACCCTGACTAAGGAATGGGGCTGGCAGGTAGCATTCAATCAGGAGCACTGTCCACAAATGGCCTTCAGTCCCTATCCCTCACACCCTGGGACTTAGAACAGCCACATACATCGCAGCATATGGTGGAGCCACCAGCCTCAGTAAGAGAGGAATCCCAGTGTGGCCAGAGCACAGTAAGGACCCCACTGTGCCATTAGGGTGTACTGACATCTGAACAAGGAAAGCCCCAAAGAGACCTGTGACCTGTTCCCTGAGAATAGTGCTCCCAAGAAACTAGACAGAGCCTCACTTGACTCTAGGGTGACAGTCAGGTCATCGAGGAAAGCCTGAATTCTGCTATGTGAGAAGGAAGGAGTGGGGGGGGGGGGAGCTCACAACACTGAGGATTCTAACACAGCCAAATGTTGATAGCTAAAGGATGTGATGACAGGTTCTCAAGGCAGCATCTGGCACCAGACATGCTGGTACACCAGGCCTGTCTCAGCATTCAGGAGGTCAAGGCACAAAGACCATACTACATGTTTAAATAACAGCCCCCAAACAACCTTACCTTTACACATTTTATTAATCTCTGTGCCTGTATATTCTAAAATATGATCCTGCACATGTGTGTGAGATCACACACAAGTAGAAGCCAAAGATTTCACTCATCCTGAAGCTAGGCTGGCAGCCAATAAATCCTAGAAATCCCAGTCTCCTTTCCTGCAGTCTCTGGAGTTACAGGCATGCACCTGGACACACCTGCCCGTTTATGTGGGTGCTGTGATTCAAACTCAGGTCTTCCTGTTTGAGCAGCAAGCATTCTGGCTCATTGTACAATCTTCTCGGCCCATGGCTCTGCATTGAAGGAGAGCAGCCTTCCTATTGCGCAATTAGAAGGCAATTCCTTTTCATTGCCTAATGGTATGCCACGGTATAGATGAGTTCTAGTATGATTGACCCTTTACCTGTCTGTTAGCTGACAGTTCAGCTATTTTCTGGTTTGGGTCCTTGCATATAAAACTGAACTTTGAAATGTTCTTATTTTGAAAAAAAAAAGTGTGTATGTGTGACAGGCAGAGAGATGATAGACAGATGTGTGTGTGTGTGTGTGTGTGTGTGTGTGTGTGTGTGTGTGTGAGAGAGAGAGAGAGAGAGAGAGAGAGAGAGAGAGAGAGAGAGAGAATGGTGGTGGCCCAGATACTTGCCCTGCTGATGACTGGCCAACAGTCCTCCTGACATTTCCGGACTGTATTGTATACACTTTGGCTCCTTGCAAGGCCTAGTTGAGGCCCAATTAGCTGTGTTTCTCCAGTGACTATGGGACATTAACTCTTGATTGCAGGCTTGGATCAGACTCTTCCCCTTTTGAAACCCAGCAAAGTGGGGGTTTTTGCTTAAGCAAAGTCAGAGGAGGATTACCAGTGGTCATGCATAATTTATGTGGCTTTTGTGGGGCCTTGAAAGAGGCCCTGGCATAATCTAGAAACGGAATTAGATTTGTGAACTCAAATGCTCTGGGGGCATGGCTCCCTTCCAGGGGAGCCCATACTGCCACTCTTGGCCAGTGTGACTCAGTTTCTCCCTACCAAAGGCATCTGAACTGCCAGCCTTGCCTGTGCCAGCAGGACCTTTTGCTCACCATGAGGCTGCCTGCTGCCCTCACAGTGGTATCCCAGGCTGCATGCTCTGCCTTCACCAGAGAACCAGGGACAGACCTTCTTAGGATAGTCTCCCCTGTGGCTCTACAGTTCCTGTAAAGAGCCAGGAAAGACTGGGGCCCATGCTTCCACCTGCATGTGAGTGGTGGCCCTCTGAGCCACTGCAAATGGGGCTGTGTGCCTTTAAGAAGCAAAAACCAATTCGAAGCATGTTGCAACCCTGGTGGTTGCTAAGGCTCTCTCTTCCACTGCCCAAGTGTCTGGATCTCAGCTTCAGATGAGTGTGGCCTGCTGGGATTTGGGCTGCCAGTTTAATTAGTGTTCAGTAATTTCAATAATGAGTGACAATTCATCCGGGCTTTTAGGTTGGTCTTCTGTTCAGCAGCAAATCAATAATCCACAGTTTTTCCCTTCTTTAAAGACAAGGAAGTGGCATGTGAGCTACATCAGATGAGAAAAATAAATGAGGAAGCGCTCGAGTCCCTCAGTAACTTGAGAGGCAATTGGTTTTAATGGTGTGGGCAGCCTCCCCAGCTTGTTGATGTTATTGAAGGAGCAAAGGTCATTAGGAACTGGAAAGAGGCTCTCGCATCCTTGCAGTAAACAGTTTGCCCCGGCTGTAACCATAGTGATTTGGGTAAATGAACACAGGTATACGGATTACTACCCTATTCCCCAGGCTGCCTGTATTATTGCCTCTGAAGATATAAAAACAATTGAGGCTAATTGTATGAGAGAGAGTTTATTACAAACACAAATGGAAAGAGAAAAAGATAACCAGGCATGCTCTTTCTGAGGTTCCCCACCTGGCCCAGGCGCCTTCATGTGCCCTGTGTAACATGCTCTTCGTTGGCTTCTAACCCAAGGCTACGGCTGGTTTGTCCAGCCCGTTAGTGGGAAGATGTCCTCGGTGGCACTGCGGATGATTCTTTCTTGGCTTTGGAAAGCCTCCTCTAAGTGGGCAGTCACTGGGCTCTGAAGCACGATCAGAACTCGGCAATTACTTGTGTGGCTGCCGGTGGCTCCTCAGAGCTGAGGCGCTTCAAAGCCGAGGAAAGACATTTATCTCAGTGACGAAGACACGGGGTACAGCCTCTCCCCAGCCAGTGGCTGAGAAGTTCCCTGCATTATGGTGGGGACCCCGCCAGCTGGAGCTGCGGCTTTTTTTTGTAAACTGGTGGGTTCTCTTTTGTTGCAGCTACAAAGAGGTTTCATAAGGTGTTGTGATAGGCGGTATACAAACCCATTAAAAAAACACCAGTGAAATCCCCAGCTGGGAAGGTCAAGCCTAATGAAGTGGGCTGTGGTGAGGAGTGCCGCTGCACAGCATCCCTGATGTAGGCTAGAGGTGCTCCAAGTGAACAGCGCTTATAATTATGATCATCTGACACTTCCCATTCACCTCCGGTGCTATTTTTTTTCCTCACAAGAGAACAGATTAATTGTGTATCAACTGATACACATAAAAAGGATTTGATAGAAGGCTTAATAAAGTAACATTAAATAGGCAATCCCACTGAAATTCTAATGTGTGTATTCTTAATTAAATTCCCTGGCATGGCACAGCCATCCAGGTACATTCTGGTTGCTTCTGCACCTACAGGATGAGCCTAGAAGATGGTGAGAAGGAAGACAGCCGCACAAAGAGGTCTCTCTTTCCTCCTTTATCTGTGCCCAAACAGGAACAGGCTGAGCAGAAAATGAAGAGAGAGCACCTGGCCTGGGTGGGGCCTGGATTATTGTTGGAATCTGTATCCACACAGGTGCTGGGGCTGGACTCCTAAAACTCCATTGCATTCGTCAACCCTGGGTTACGTTACTATCCAGTGCCGGGTGAAAAGGGGTAGATGAATTCAAGTAAAGACATTTGGAAATGAAGAGAATGAAGGAGAGGAGGAAGATAAGGATACTTTTATGAAGAGGAGGAGGAGGAGGTGGAAAAGGAGGAAGAGAAGAGGAAGAGAAGAAGGGTACCTAGGTGGAGGAGGAGGAAAGGGTGAAAGCAGAGGGGATGATGAGGGAGGAGAAACCGAGGGGAGAGAAAGGTTGTGGACTAGGAAAAGAACATGAATTAGAAGAGGTGTGTGTGCTCAGTAGTCCTGGCTGCATCCTAGAGAGTAACTGTTGAGCTGGAGCAGAATAAATATGTGTTTAAAAGCCACATGTAGAGGTAATGAGGCGACCTGATTCATTAACTGCCTTGAAGTAGTCCGCAAAACCTCTCCACTCCGTGCCATGCCATTACATCCACCCCACCAGCTGGCTTGGGCTCTGCTCCTTCCGTCTCCCAGTGTTGCTGCCACGGGGAATTGGCAGATTTCTCCCCACAGGCCTTACACGTCTACATGGAACTCATCTGCTCAGTGGGAAAAGAAAGCGGTAAAACAGGGCATGTGAGGCGATGTGCTTTTTTTGCCCAAAACACTGCCTGGAAGTGACCATAGAATTGAGAAAAAGACAGAAGATATTGATGAGATGTTCAGGAAGAGTAGCATCTGCTCATGCACAGGCTACCCACATAGCCCGCCTTGTGCACAGCTTCCCTGTGCATAGTTCAGGGGACTTGCCCTGTTATTGGGAAGATTTGGGACAAAGGCACTGCCTAAAGAGTCTAGGATGCCTGGAAGGACCCAAATGCCACCAGTGGGAAGAACATTCCAGAACTTTCTGTGCCTACCCTGGGCATAACACTGTCAAGGGGCACACTAGCTTAGTAGCAGCAATATGATTGCAACCAGGCTCTGCAATGTAGAAGCTATGAGGCCTCGGGCTGAACACTGAACTCAGTCAGGACTCAGTTTCCCTTCCTGCAGAGAAGCCAATATTCCTCTTTCCAGGGTGACTCATCCTTTCTGGAACATACCACTATTTCAGCTGCTGGGCTTCCTGTAGCCTATGTGCTTCTGGAGGGTGGGAAACAGACAGACCATATTCTAATGTTCAATGGCCATGAGCACTGCGGGAGGAAAAAAGACATGAGTACAGTTCTCCTGAGGCTGGGAGGACCCCTTCACTCGGTGTTGAAGGAAGAAGCCTGGCAAAGATGCTGAGGCTGGGAGCAAGGAAGCCCAAGGACCAAGAACAGCAGCAGAAAAGATCTGGGCCTTCAGGGAGGTCAGGGCTGGGCAGCAGGAGAAGTGGAAGCTGTGAGCACCGCTGGCAAGGCATGACAGGGGATGATCACACCAGCTTCATATCAGAAACCAGCAGAGCCTGCCAGATGCGTAAGTCTGAGACTAGCATTGGCTATATAGTGAGATCCAGTCCGGCCTGAGCTACAGAATGGCACCCTGTCTCAAAAAAAACAAAAACAAAAACAAAAAACAAAAACAAAAACAAAACAAAACAAAAAACCAAAAAACTAGAAACAATATAACACAAAACAAAAACCCAAATAAGACAATAGGCCAGCAGTATAACCCTGACTGCAGAGCTAAGGCTCAGAGGTGATGGCAACATGGCAACATGGCTGCAAGAGATCCCGTGGGACTAGGTGATGGTGAGGACTGGGCTAAAAATGACAACTGAGACTTGACCTTGACCCTGGCATCAAGGACTACCCTATGGAACTTTGAGTGATACTCCTGGAAACCTCACTCCTAAAAGACATATGAGCCACTCTTTGGGTGATGCTGTGTCTTTTCCTTTTCTGAGACTAAGAAAGGATTGCTTCTCCTAAGTCCCCTTCCTTGTCAGAAGCCAAGAAAAGCAGGTTAACCTGTGCAGCATTTCTGGACCTGTCTAGAGGCTCCACAGAAGATAGGTGCTCAGTTCCCATAGTGCACTTGGCCACCTGCCACTCACTCTTAGCCTGGGACACTACAGACCCAGCCAAGAGCATCATGGTCAAATGGACCTCTAGAAGGAGATATTATAAGGCTCTTCCCAGCCACAAATTTCATGGGAACACTTAGTTCCTAAGCTAACTTTGGCTCAACCACTGCCTACCAAGTAAGATCACGATGCTTGGGTCACCTATCCCATCCGGCATCACCCTTCTTGTCTGACCTCCCCTATTCCTAAGTTTCCCGAACTCTTGGATTGTTGAAGCTGAGCTACAGGCTGTTCTCTTAAACACCAGTTCTTCTCACCTACCCACTCATACACACACACACACACACACACACACACACACACACACACTCCCACCTCACTTTGGTTCTAACTTCCTAGATCATAACCCATCCTATAGACCTTGGGCTGAAGCTAGCCCTGAGCCTGAGAGCCCAGAACCAGCGATAAGGCCAATATCCACATCACACCAGTGACTAAGTGGAAAATATACATCATCAGATGTCCAAGATGGACTGTCCCCAAGTGGCCAGATGCTACTTCATGGAGGGAAACAGTGAGCCAAGAAGAAAGCTCACAGTAGCCAGCACAACTGGGTAGCTGGAGAGAAACAGCTCCAGGCTGAGAGGGCCCTGCCATGAGAAGCTGACAAAACCTAACAGATGTTGTTCTGGTGGCCAGTTTAGTGTGAGTGGCTCTGAGAATCACATCTGCCCATGAAGAAATATCAATGGGATTGCCTCCTGACTGCTTATACTGACTGGCCCCAAGGAAAATGACAGCCACTGAGACAGGGTGACCAACAACCTAGTTTCTATTGAACCCTTGGGATAGGAGACACTGTGCCTGGGTCTGTTCAGATACAAACCACAGGGAATCCTCCTCCAGCCTTGCAGACAGTATCATTACAGCCCCCATTTTTAGATTAGGAAACCTAAGTACAGGAAGAGTCAGACAGGGGCCTTGACATTGGGGTTCCCCAGGAAGTTTCTTAGATTGGTCCTGACTTGAAGCTGACAGAAATATATTGTCTACTGACCACAATGAAAGGGTTTTGTTTTGTTTTCAGAAGGGTCTCACACACACTATACAGATCCTACAACACTGAGTGATGATACACTTAGCACTTTCTGCCTTTAGTTTGAGCCGGGCTGTCATTAAATTCCTCAGGCTGTCCTTGAACTTGTTCTGTAGCTGAGGCTGGCCTTGAACTGAGTAATTCTCCTAGCTCCGTCTCCAGAATCGCTGGAACTACAGGCCTGTGCAAAATCGAAAGCACAAAACCAAGATTACCTTGCAGACCCAAACCACAGAGGGTGCATTTTAAGATGGTTTAAGCTCTGTCATGATGGGACAGGCTGGCTGTGGCTTGGAGCTGACCAGACAGTGAGAAGTTCCCAAGCTTTAGCTTCCTCTTCCAGCAGCCCAGGAGACTGGCTGACACAGACTGGTTCTCTGGAATTTAGGATGCACTGCAGTAGGAGGCCACCCAGGTATGCTGGGCTCTTCCTGCTGGCACTGCAAGTCTAGGCCTCAGGGAGGGCACCTCAGGAGGATTAGAGCACTTAGGAAGGAGCCTGGTCAAGAACACACTGCTGTTGCCTTTCTAGTCTGCCGGCCTTGCTCTCCTGCTGAGCTGCTCGGTTTCTCAGCAGGATATGCAGAACCTTCTGACTTTCCTTATAAGCTTAAGTCCTGTTCTCCTGTGAAGAAGAAAGACCACAACCCAGGGACAGCATCACTCTCAGAAATCCATTCTACAGGTACCCAATGCATGTGCAAGGTACCATGCCTACTGTGTATGAGGCATATGCTCCTGAGTGTGAGGAAAGAGTACCCACTGTTTGTATATGAGGAATAACACTGCATGCAGGCCCCTGAGCCTGCCGCCGTAAGGCATGTGCGCCTACTAGGAATGAACGATAAGGATCCACTATGTGTGAAGCACAGTATCTATTGTGTGCCGGGAAACATGTCTGTGTGAATGAAGCCATAGGCACAGTATCAGAGTGTAAAACACATGGCAAATGGCTCTAGTTGGCATTCAGAGATCTCTCTGTCATCCCCTCCTAGCTCAACTGATCTCTGGATGTTTTGCTCAGGAGAACTATCTAACCATTGCACCCTGACTTTTTTTTTTTTCTTTTTTTCAGAAACAGGAAAGGCTAAAGATGTTTCCAGAAGGAAAGTTGGAGCTCAGAACATGGCCCTGGCTCTCACTGCTGCAGTGGCATGAAAGCCACGGGACAGGACAGGATAATAGGAAGTGGTTTCTGCATTCTTGCTACAGCATGGTGGGCAGAGCAAGGACAGGGCCTCCTAGCTTTCTCTGGCCAGACTTGAGTTCTCAATCTCTTGTCCAGAGTACCAGGCTTCTAAGAGGTGCTCTCTGTGTTGTTCCTCTCCTAAGGACCATTCTTGCCTTCTATTCCGTCCCTCCCTGGGTTAATCCTGGGCTATGGGCAGCAAGGCCCCCTCAGGGCAGGTCCAGAGTGACTCCTGTTGATCTCATTTCCAGTGGAGGTATGGCAGGGGCCCTGTAGGGGAGGCCAAGCAGGCAGGAGGAGAGTAATGGGGAGCAGTGACTCTCAGCACAGATTGCCACCGAGTCCATGGTTCCAGTCAGAGGAAAGCAATAAGACCTGTGGCTTTGTATTCAATATGTGCCCATGAGAATTAGCAAGCAGAGGCAGGGGCGGGGCCACAGCTGGAAGGGAAGGGCAAAAGTCAGTCAGGCATTTGGAAAAGTGTCACTTTAAAATATGAGGAGACCCCCTCAGGCTTCCAGGCAGGGCCAGCCCCCTGCTGATGTGGAAAGGGGCTAGTGGAAAAAGAAAACCTACAAGTAGACCTACTGAGACTCAGCTGGCCCAGAGAGCCTCATTTGTTCTTTAGAAAGGGAAAAAGAGAACAGATACTTTAAAACTCTCCCCACCCCTGCAATCCTCCCCAACAACACCAACACACAAGGAAGAGCCTGTGCATGTTTGCATATGTGAACACACACCACACCACACACACACACACACACACACACACAGAATTCACCTTCACATTTTGACTTGACATCAGCCCTGTTACCCTAGAAATATGGAACCAGCAGGTTCCTGCTTGAGCAGTGATTTTGGAGAGCCACAGAAGTCTAGCTTGTGATGATGAGTCTCCAAGGAAAACCTGGCCCCCAGTGGGGTCACACGATCAAGTTTCATAAGCTGACTTGGACCAAAGTCATGTGTGTGGCTCTTACAGCCCAAAATTGTTCTCCCGCTCCCCAATATCTACCGAACAGAACAATGAGACCCTTTGAAATCCCCCAGAGACCAACTATTAAAACCACAATTTACAACTGCACATATCATCTAATGTGTTAACCAGGTGTTCGGTGTTATTGTTTGAAACTCTACCTTGGTTTAAATCAAATGAAGAAAAGCCAAAAGTCCAATTAAAACCCACATTGCCTCTTTATCGAGGGGAGGTGAAAGACATTCATTACAGAGTTAATGGCAGAAGTCTCATAAAATGTTAGACCATCCCTTTTTCTTCCACTTTCTGATTTCTTGTTCAGGGTCTCACAGCTCGCTGGCATTTCCTGTTCTTAACTCAACGGGGGTGGAGTGGGGGGTGTGCTAAAATAAATCTAAGAGTTTCTGGCTTAATTGTTGTAGCATCTTGGACACTGGCTGAATTTGACAATTGAATGTTGTCACGGGGTATTAAGATCCTGCAGCGGGCCCATTTAGGCGATTATTTCCTAGGCTGTCCCTTAATACCTTCCAGGCTCTGGCTGCATCCTTCCTGCCAACATGTGTCCATTGTATTTAATAGATCAATGACAACAAATTTATGTTGCTAAGCTCAAAGAAAAAAAAAAGAAAGCAAACCCCACCCAAAGCTTCCCTGGACCTGCCTTTGCAGACACTGACCAACCGACGTGGAATTCTGTCGTCTTCACTTGCAGAAAATGACTTCCAGACTTGGAGTGCCTGCCTTTGTCTTTGACCATTTTTCACATTCCATCTTGATCTTGAAAGCCCTGTTTCATTGTGCCTGTGATTTTCTACTTAGATGTCATGGTCACCTCCACTCCTGTCATTGAATCTTCTCTGGGTCTCGATACTGGCTTTTTCACTGTTCCCCACAGATGCTCTGTGTTCATTGGCAACCTTGCCTGAATGGCCTGGAAGCGTCTCACCCAGTTCCTGTCCAGTCTTCTTTTTATAAGGGACTAAAAACAGACAACAAGGATTTTTTTTTTTTTTGTGGCATCCTGGCTGCTGTACTGAAATAAATAAGATAATCTGATAAATCAGATCCATTTTTCTCTTTTCATAGAATTTGTGAAGCTGGGGGGAAAGTGTCAGTTACAACACATCTGTTCCCCTTTACGCCTTATTTAAGAAAATAATTCTTGCCAGATTTTTACCCACCCATAATAATTACACCATTTTTACAGATGTGGTTTTTAACAGCTTCATTCTGGCCCTGAAACTTTTATACAATTTGCAATGAATTTGCTTCTTGGCTTGCACTTCGTTATTAGCTGGCAATAAAGAGAGGGAGGTCAAGGAGGCTGTTGCCAGAACTAAACCTTTGATGGGTGTTTCTTTAAGCCAAACTCCTAGAGCAGAAGTGGCCGCTGCCATCACCACCACTCTATTGTCCCAAGAAGCATGACTCTTGGGAGCCAAGCACTTGAGCGCTGCCCTTGGCAGACTCTCCATCATTGTCTTACTTTATCCCCTTTCACTCCCTTTCTGAGCCTTAGCCCAGAGTTGGACTGTTTGGAGTCCCTGGATGCTGCCAAAAAAGCAGGGCTTTCCACAACACCCAGCTTCAAACTGAGAGCCCTAGTGAAGGTACCCCAACACTCTGGGCCTGATGCTGACTCTGAGAAGACACAGGCCACATAAGCAGTGTTAGCCTGTGCCCTCACACTATGTGCCAACTGGAGTCACATACAAAGCCAACTAGGAATCATTGAGTTCAAACAGAACAGGTGGGGGCACTTCATGGTGGTGGGATGTTAGCTGGATTCCACACACAGGAAAGCAGCAGACAGTATCTTCAGGCAAGGAGCTTGTCAAACCATCATGTTCAGTGGTCTTGTAAAAACTCGGACAGCAAATGTGATTGTCTCCATGACAGGAGGGTCTATGGCAGAGCAGAAGTACTCAGCTTATAGGTGTCACAGTGAGGCCACATTGGAGTGCAGGCCGTTCTCTTGTCTTCCCTGTGTATTGTATATTCTGAGAGATTCCAGCTGGAACCAGTAGCAGAGCCTCTGAGCCACACAAGCAGAGATCACAAAGCCCAGAGCACCCCACCTCCACCCCAGTGTGTGTGATTGTTCCCCGCTTCCCGAGAGCCACCTGAAGACAAGGCCCAGTGCAAGCATGCAAGACCCCAAGGCCAACGGACCATGGCAGAAGAGCTACGGTGGCACCTGGGCCAGCACAGCTTCCCTCGACACGGTCACAGGCAGGATCCTGGGACAGCTAGGGACAACTGGTTATTGCTCCACGGTGGCCCATGGCCAGAGTGGCTTGGCTTTCTGCTTTCCACTGGATTCCATTTATGCTTCTCTCTATCTTGCACCATATCAATACAAACACAAAAATCATTTGCTTGGTTGATTTTTTTTCTCTGCTAAAACAGAAAAAAAGCAAAAACTAAAGCTCACTGCAGAGCCAAACTGTCCTGAGCTGGGTAAGATGGAGAGGAAGTGGCTGTCACAGCAGTGATGGGAGCCGGGCAGTCAGAGGTGAAACTTCTTAATCCCCTTTCTTTCAGACATACCTCTTGACCCTGACCATGGCTCCCATGCTGTGGACTGAGGCTCCCTCCACTCTTGCCTCTTCTTTTGTTTCCCTTTTCTTTCCTCTCTTCCATGATGTCAACCAAACTCCTTCATTTTCTTCACATTGCTCCATTCCAGAAATGTCAATCAAAGTCAAGTCTATAGCAGGAGGAAGCTTAGAAAGCAAGTTCATGATCACATCACTATCACTGGCTCAGACAACGCTGTGGGTGTTGGCCTTTTTCAAAATAGGACAGAACTCTGCTGTCCAAAGGCAACATGTGATGTGTCAGGAAGACCTTCTAGGGCAGTCCAAATGGAAAGACAGGGTAGACCTGGCCATGACAGCTATTGGGCTGCTATTGTCCCTGGTCCTGTGCAGACACCCTTAAACGTTCCCTCTGTTAGGCAGCCTGGTCGTTCCAAGAAATGGATGGGTTTTCTCTTCAGTACCTGCACACAGTAGGCATGCAGAACTTTGTATGGAATTAATAATTATAAAATACCATGGAGAAAGCTTCACTGTCTTCCCTTATGTGACTCCAGAGATAGATAGGAGAAGACAGTTAGATAACAACAGACTTCAGGGACTCCAGTCCTCAGGAGAGATGTCTGCAGGAAAGGCCATGGAAGCAGAGAGTAGGCAGCCAGGGGTGAGCACAGAGGCTTCCCAGTGACCCAGCCTCCTCCACCATGGCAGTCCTTACCTTCCCAGCCTGCCTCAGGCCTGGTGTTTGTAAGGATCATTTTCAGTTTACAGTTAGCGAAGCAAGCAGCAAAAGCCGGACAAGACCAAGCAGTAAAGCCAAACCCACTCTCTCCCCAAAGCCTGGATTGTTGTTTCATCTTTCCCCACTGAAAGGGAATATTTCAGAATTAAGCGTACCAAATTCCTGAATGGTTTCTGTTCTCAGAGCCCCACTGATCACAAAAGGACCCCAGAGTCAGCTGGAATCCTAAGGAAGTCCCAGAGCTTGACTTGTGGGGTTCCTAGGCACTGGCCCAGCTCGGGACACCCCATAGCCAATGGAAACACCTTGTGCAGCACTCAGGCTCTGGGCTGCATGTGCAGTCTTGTAGGAGCGTCAGGTATGGTTGAGGAGCAACATCCCCTCCCCCTAGTCTCTGTGACAGAATGGGAGAGGCATCTGCAGAGAGAAAACAAAGATCCAACAGCCTGGATCACGAAAGAGGAGTTCTCTCCAGGGGCTTCCAGAGTGTGCAGGGCGGAACTCCGCTGGCCAGCCTCAGAGCCGCAGGTGGGGATTGCCCCTCCCTGACCGGTATCCCCTGTTCAGGCTCAGGCGGAGCCCAAGCTGGGGCTGCTCAGCTAAGGGAACCCAGAGAGCCCTCACTTGGGTGTTCACAGTGGCTTCTTGTTTTCAGATAAATAGCCTGTCCCTGACCACACACTGCTCCCCTGTATACAGAAGACCTCGGCACATCCTATTGCCCTCAAACCCAGGGTGCTCCCTTGGCTACTGTCCTGCATGCCAAAGGCTGAGCTAGAGGCCATGATCACCCCCTCCTCGGGCCAGCCTGGCTGCTATCCTATCCCAACGCAGACTGACTCTGCAGAGACTCCCTAGCTGCTGCTGGGGGTGGGGGGAGTTGAAGGGGGTGCCTGAGCCCTCGGGGGGCCGCAGCAGTGTAAGGCCCACCCAGGGCCTGGAGCATGCACAGCCGGTGCCTTGCTCAGAACTGGAGGGAAGCAGCGGTTTGTCCGCTAATGAATTTAGATGATATTCAGCCTCTGCTGCTTAATTCACTCAGTGGCCTTGGCGTTGCCAACGCTGCGCACAGGGACCCCAGGTAAATCTCCTCGACTCTGTGTCAGAGTCGCCCCGACAACAGGCAGGTGCCCCGCAGGCCTCGGCGGCCACCGCCCCTAGCCTGGGCCTCGGCAGGGCCGACGTCCCCAGTGGCCCCCAGCTCCCCGCCCGACAAGGCGAACAGCAGCGCAGGCTGGTGTTCCTGTGCCCTGCTCTGGGTGGTCTGGGCACTGGGGCTGCTTCCGAGCTCATTTGCCTGCAAACGCCCTCACCTTGTCAGCGCCAATAATTATCCAGTCTGCGCTCCTCAGCGCTGCCATTTCTTAAGATTGGATTAGATTGAAGAGGCTGAGGCCTGGCTCCTCTGTGCATTTTCTCAGTCAGTTAGCATAACCACTGGGGGCCTCGCCGAGGCCTACAGCACAGCTACACTAACTTTCTCTCCCCTTCCTTATTACGGAGCTTAATAACAGCAGGCAGTGTATTAATATGTAAGAGATCAAGAGATTATTGATTAGAGTCACTTGCCTAATATCCCCTGTCCGTCATGTAGTTCAGCAATTCTTTCATGATTTTTTGTGTCAGGCCATTTAAATATTCATGACCGGGTTGCTTTGTACCTCCACGGCTGAATTTCTAATTAATCTGTCAAAAGAAATACAATATGCCCGGCAGCCTTATTATTATAAGGGTCAGCTGAAACAGAGATGGCCTGGCGAGGCCTAAGGGGTAATTAATTATAACAATGCCGTGTTTACCTTGTGTGGTACCTGCGGCCTAAATGAGCGCTAAATTAGACTCAAGCCACTCCAGTGCGCGTTTGAAGCCTCCTGGATGTACCAGACTAGATCATAATGACGGAGGAGAGAGGAGAGACTCCGCTATGTAACAACATAATCAGCAATTATAGCTGCGAAATGGGGAGAAGGGGGAATTTTATCTCATTAGAAAAGCGCAAGCCGAAAGTTCTTTTCTCTTCTGTCACCAGCTCTTTTCTTTAGAATTCAAATGACTCCACTCTAAAGGTGAGGGATCTCAAATCTAATTCCAGTGCAGATAGCTGGTCTAATTAGTGGTATACTTTGGCTAAAATATGAATGACATTTGTTCCAGCTTGGAGCGGCCTATTAATAGCGGGTGTCAGAGAGACACATTAAGTGTATCATTCGTCTGTCAATTTATCTCTGTCATTATTGTTTCTTTATTTCCTCTGCCACATTATGGTCACTAATTTCTTCTCACTTTTATGAGATTCTTAATGTGGGCCTTTAATGAACTCCAAAAACTCATCCAAACTCTAAAATTAAAACACTAGGCTCCTGTCAGGATAGCGCGGCAGAGTATAACTTGAATAGTATCATTCTCCTGTCAATTTATTTCCATCATGATTTTTCTTTATTCCCTGCCACATTATGCCCACTAGTTTAATTCCATTTTTATGTGACTTGTTAATGTGAATTTTAGGTGGCTTTTAATCACCTCCAAATTTGTAGAATATCACAATAAATCATAACTGTACCCCCTCTTATGACAATTTATTTCTGTCATTATTTTTTATTTCTCCTTCCTTATTACAACCCCGTGTTTCATCTCCTACACTGTGACCTTTACATGGCTGCATTTTAAAAAGCAGCACACAGAAAGTTTGCTCTTTCTGGAGAACTGGAAGCAGGAGATGTTTAATGGGTTTTGGGTTCGTTCACCTGCCATGGGCCACAGGTGTGTTTTCCCACCACCATGAACTTGAGTTCTGCTCTTGGATGGCAAGGTGCATGTAGTGTCGAAGAGTCAGAACAGAGGCAGAATGGAACCTGGAGTATGATGGGTAAAAACATGCACTTTAGGTGGACATAGGCAGAGACAATGGGTCAGGTTCAGAAGACGACGGCATTCAATTTCAACAATAAGAACCTTGTGATTGCAGAAGACAGCATTTAATTCCACCAATAAGAACCTTGTGATTGTGAGCTTCAAGGAAGAGGATGCCTTCTCCTACAGAGGTTCCTCCTGTACCTGTGGATCCTGGGTTCTTCTTGTTCAATCTGTGTCTGAGTGCAGAGACTGGCCAAGGATAAGCCATGATTCAATAAATCAGGATAAGCGTTAAATTTTTGGGACATGTAAAAACTAAGGAGAATTCAAATTTTAGTTTCTACAAATAAATTTTTATTAGAACACTATGGACATTCATGTATGTGTTAGCCATGGCTGCTTTCATAGTTAGGAAAAGAACTATGTTGCCGCAATGGAAGTCTTCTGGCGCTCCATTGATTGTTGAATTCCAGTTCAATTCTCAAAGGGATGATTGGCATTGTTTTTGTTTGCCTCATCAGACAGATGCCACTCTATCCCAGGCTGGCATAGAAATCACAGTTCTACTGTCTCAGTCTTCAAAGTGCTGGAAACACAGGTCACAGGTCTGTGATATGTGCCAGGTCTCTGAGAAGGTTCACAGCACCACACAAGCTGGCTCACAGCCAAGTAAGTAGGGAGGAAGCTGATGCCTATGACTGCAGTCAGGCTATATTCTGGGAGACCAAATATGTATCTTGGAGGAGCTTTCATTCATTTATAATCTCACAATTATTTTCTGTGTTCTATATCTGTGAGAAGCATTGCAGGAATATCAGACACTTGAGAAACAGAGGAGTTGAAGGCAGAAGCCAGAGCTGATTAACTGTGTTCTACTCCACTGTGAAAAAATTAAGATTTAAATCTTACAGAAGGTAAGACTCCCAGACAGTTCTGTTTAATGTGAATTTGTGTTTTGGACAGGGTGAGGGCGGGCGGGCCTTTAGGCTACCTCAAAGTTCAACATAACAACATTGTTAGTAGAACACACAGCATCTACCAAGGAGTTTGCTTGGCAATGGAAATTCCAAAATGTGCTACTTAAGAGATACCCTTCCTCCAGGGAGCTCTGTTTTTACCTTTGACCTTCAAGTCAGTAAGGTAGATGAGGCTCTTCCTGAATGAGTTTCAAATGTCCTTTTATCTGTAGAAATGAAAGGCTCTGAGTATAACATCTACTATCCCCCCATGCCATAGAACACATGTCTTCTAGGCAGGACTTACTTTGGCCTCTGAAATATCAACAGCTCCCTTACCTACAGGATCAAAAAGACATAGGAATGAATGCTTCCCGCTGTGCTGTGGTAGGTGACTCCCTGCTGTTGTAATACTCTCAAGAATGGGGCTAAATTCTCTTCCAGGATGCTGTCTCTGCCCTGTGGGTGCCCATAACTGTCTCACTTTCTCACCCAGAAACTGAGACACCTGCCATCTATTCCAGCCACTTGGGATGGAGCCACAGAGCCTCGCTGCCCCAGAACACATGATTCTCTCTCTCAAATACAAAGTAGTTTTATCTATGGTAAATTACTGTGGTTCTTTGGTTCCCTCTCTTCTGATAAAGAAAGTAATATACTCACTTATCAGAAAATAGAGGAAATTATCCAGAAGAAAATATGAAGTCCCTGCAGCCTTCCCCTCCAGACAGTGTGAATTCATTTTGGTTTTCTTCTTTATTTATTCCCATTCATAACTGAAGTCTACTGGATACGATTTAAATTATATACTTGATATTTTATTGGACACATTCCATCGACATGCTTTTCAAAAAGCTCTTTGTAACTCTGGAATGACAAAACACTCAGCAGATTAGGGACAAAGAGCAAAGCTCTCACATTGCCATGGAGCCAAAACTGACATTGTGCTTAGTGACCAAAGACAGCCAGCTTCTGAGGCTGAGCCCAAGAGGAAGGTGTCCATCCTTGGAACTGTTGTCAACGTTCTCACCATTCCATTGGAGGTTCTAGCCTGGGCAGCCAGGCAAAGAAAAGCAAGAGGAGGCTTCCAGATTGGAAATGAAGTAACACTATCTCTATTTTGAAAGCAGCGGCTTCTTCTGTGTTTCTAATTCTCTTAAGAGAATTGACTGAAGAGTATCAGAATTAATCCTCAAAGTTTCAGGATACAGGACTGAGATGAAATGTTGACTGTGTTGGTATTTTATTTTTATATTTTATGTTTTGTTATATTTCTATAAAGCACTAATGATAAACAGTCTAAAAACAAAATTAAAAGGCAGTTCCATTTACAACAGTGTAAACAAGAAACAAAACATAACAAAAGAAATAGATCAATGAACAACACTGAAGAAGACCCAATAAAAAAAACCCCACCATGGTGAGGCAGTCTATGTCGAGGGCCTGAACATGGGAAGAATGCTGATATTTGTCTAATGGAGCTATAAAGTCAGTGCAATACTTATCAAATGTCACTGGAGTTCCTATTTTTCTCTTTTAGAATTTTTTTATTCTTTGGCAATTTCATACATGCATAGAATGCATTTTGTTTACTCACTCACCCCCAACTCTCCATTTCCTACCACCCCTGGATACCGACCAATTTATTCTGCTCCCCACCTCATGTGCTGCTTACTGTTGCAACCCACTGATTCCAGTTAGTGCTGTCTGTTGGAATGTTAGCTGATCTTGTTCATTTGAACTTGTACGGGTTTTGTGTAAATAACTGGGCCTGTAGAGCGTTCATGAGTATGATAGCCATGTTATATCTGGAAGATAGCTTTTCTTAGCATTTCTCCCCATCCTCCAAATCTCGTCTTAATTCTACCTATTCTTGCTCCATGTTCCCTGAGCCTAGGAGGTTGATAGACATTCCATTTAAGGATACACACTCAGTGATCATGATCAGCATTTTGACCAGTTATAAGCCTCTACTTAACTGATGCCAACTGTAGAAAAGCTCCTCTGGTCAAGGTTGAGAGCAGCACGAATCCACAGGATGTACACATGGCAACATGTCCATGTAGCAAAGCACTAGCAGTAGGTTCCCTCTTAGGACCTGACCTACAGAGCCATGGGCTTTTGACCAGCTTTACAGAACCAGACAGAAACTCTCTACTGATTAGAAAGTCGTTGGTTACCCTATATCCTCCATGCCATTGCATTAGTACCACTGAGTTTCTTACAGAAATTAATAAGTCAATTCATGTGAAAACTCAAGGGACTCAGAATAGTTAAATAGTCTTAGAAAAATAACAATGTTGAAAGAATCACACTTCCCCCTTCAAAGCTTAATATAGATCCATAGTTGTCAAGATAGGTTGATATTGACATAAGGATACACGTAGAGATCAATGTAATATAATTGAGACTCTAAAAAAACCAAATGCACACATAAATGTTCAGCTGATAGTTCACCAAGAATGCCAGAACATTTCAATGGAGAAGGGATAGTCAACAAACGGTCCTCCAGGTAGATGTCCCAACCCAAGAGTGAAGCTGAGCCACTGAGTTATCAAGAGTAACTCAAATGGACTGAAGACTGAAAACAAGGAGCAGAAACTACAGAACCCCAAGAAGAAAACACAAGTGTTTGTTTTTATGGTCTTGAATCAGGCAATGGTTTCTTAGATATGACACTGAAGGCAATGCAAGTAGATACTTTTTATTTTTATGAAAAAAAAATATGCTTTAAAAGACAGTATTAGGAAAATGGAAAGAAAAAAAAAAAAACAGTCCCCAAGACAAGAGAAAAATTGGTAGGTCATATATCTTATGAGAACCTAGTATCTAAAATAAGTGAAGAAAATTTTCAGCTCACCAATCAAAATGCAAATAACCTAATTAAAATATGCTAAGAGTTTAAGCAGACCATGCTCTAAGGAATATGGGAAAATGGTCTGTATGGAAATGAGAAGGTGAGGTATGTTGGTACATCTGATTCTAATACTAGGAGGCTGAAGCAAGAAAATCTCAAGTTGAGGCCAGCTGGAGCTATAGAGCTATGTTTTGTCTCCAAAATAAACAAATGAAAAACTAGTAAAGAACAAAAAAAAAAAAAGGATGAAAAAATTCAAACAAAGTAGACACATTCAATCATCAAAAGAAGTAAAATACACGTTTCAACATGGCCAAACCTTTAAAACATCATGCTAAGTGAAAGAAACATTCACAAAAAATTATGTGCCCTTATTTGAAATGTCCAGAATAGTCAAACCCATAGATACAAATAGGAGATCAGTGATTGCTGGGTGGAGGACCAAATCAGATGACTGCTACTGAGTACAGATGTGGGGAAATGAAAAAAACATCTTTTTTTCTGGACACAGACAATGATGATAGTTAAAAGCACTTTTTAAACACACCTAACCCATTGAATGCACACTGTAAAAGTGAATTGCTTGGTATGTGAGGGTTGCTCTTGAAATGACTATATGTAATTCATCATTATAAAAGCCTATATGTAGTTAATCATTATAAAAGACTACATGCAGTTAATCATTATAAAAGATTGTACGCAGCTAATCATTAAATTGCACTGATCGTTCACAATGTCTGTTCAGTTTTGCACCGGGTGAACTCCCATCCTCAGACTGAAGTGTCTCTCCTCAACATTAGCCCTATTCACAAGTCCTCCTCAGCCACACTCTTGGGAAGACAGCCTATCCTCAGGGATCCCTCAGCTTCCAAGGGGTCCCAGCCACCTGCTCCCTTGAATTAGTAATCCTGCCTGACTTGAAGCCCATTGAGTAGGAGCCTTTTTGAAGGGTGTTCCTGCCCTGAAATACAGGGTTCTTTTGAACACCTGCCTGGATTCTGAAGACCACTTTGAGGCTAGAGAGGCACTGATTGGTGCTGACTGTTCCTCTCTGTTCCCAGGGCTCTGTGTCTGACTATAAGCTCTGCACAAGGAAGTGCTTTCTGGATGCTGAGGTGGGTTGGGCACACAAAACCCCAAACTGTAGCAGAAGCAGACTTTGGGGAAACAGGAATCATTCAGGGAACAGCAACTTTGAAGCTTCCCAAGGCTCCGGGACCTTTCCTCTTAAGACTGAGGTTAGTAATATGTGTGTACCCATAGATCCTGACACACGAATATGTTTGTATGAATATTTACATTTAAACAGCAAGGACTTAAGAGAAAGAAGGATCCAGGCCAGGCCCTGTAGGGTGTGGATGTTGGTTGCTAGGGTATGCTGAGTATGCTCCTAGTCCTATAGGTTCCCACACCAGCATCAGCCCTGCACCTGAGAATCCCCTTTCTTCTCCACCTCACTAGGTGTCATGGGAGCACCATACATGATGCTGGACAAGCAACTGAAGATATTCTTGCCTCTTAAACATCTAAGTGTGTTCTAGGATCTTCTTTCAGGTTTGTTCCCTACAACCCTAACACCATTGTTGAGTATTAGTAGTTTTATTTGTTGGGAATGGTGTGCTATCTTTATAAGAACAAGAATATGCTCTTCCTTGGGTGGCAATGGAGCATGCCTTTAATCCCAGCACTCAGGAGGCAAAGCCAGATGGACCTCTGTGAGTTCAAGGCCATTCTGGTCTACAGAGCAAGATCCAGGACAGGTATGAAAACTACACAGAGAAATCCTGTCTCAAAAAACCAAATAAGGAAAAAAAAAAAAAGAAGAAGAAGAAGAAAGAATATGCTCTTCAAAGAAAGCTTTGTGATTCTTCTGATAATAAAGGTCTGCACGCCCTTTATTAAACTATTAGTTTATGTAGACAAGTACTGCTAATGTTTTTAAACTACAGCATTTATGATTGTTGAGCTTGTATGTACTGACACAACTGTGTAAGGATACAAGGAGGGTTGCAGAATAGGAAATGTCAGTGTGCACCATGTTTCAGTGGCTGCAGGTACTTTATTTTCTGAATATTTAACAATTCAGCTAACCAGGTTTCACTACCCAATGTTTCAGTTGCATAAAACACTTTTATTTTACAAGGAATAGGAAAGAACATTTTTGTATTATATTCCATTACTTTCCATATATTTCTAAATTAAAGCAAAATCTAAAGAAAAGCACAATATTAAAGTTTTTGCTATATGTCAATGGTTTTCTTCATAAAATTTGTGTCAAAAAATCTCCCTGACAATTTACTCATTTTCACATATTGTATTTAATACTGCAGATTATTTTATTTTTGATTTTGGTTTTGTTTTTTTGAGATGGGGTTTCTCTGTATAAGCCCTGGCTGTCCTGGAACTCTCTCACTTTGTAGACCAGGCTGGCCTCGAATTCACAGAGATCCACCTGCCTCTGCCTCCTGAGTGCTGGGACTAAAGTCATGGACTACCACCACCTGGCCAGATTATTTTAACATGGTATTTTTGGTTTCATGGGTAAAACCAAATTTTCATATCTTTGCTTTGTTTGCACTAACAATCATACAGAATATCTGAAGTACATTTTCATTTCTTTTTGTTTGTTTTGTTTTGTTTTTTTCAAGACACAGTTTCTTTGTGTAGCTTTTCACCTTTCCTGGAACTCACTCTGTAGCCCAGGCTGGCCTTGAACTCACAGAGATCCACCTGTCTCTGCCTCTCAAGTGCTGGGATTAAAGGCATGAGCCACCACCGCCCAGCTACATTTTCGTTTCTGATGATGGGTGAATCTTAGCATCTTTCTGTGTCCTGTCTCCTCTTCCATTCACTTGGCCATTTCTAAACTGGGATATCACATCATCCTGTCCAGCGCTCTGAGTAAGTGTTTCTTTCTAATGCTACCAGTCTTGTTTTGGGCTCATGGTCCCCAGTCCTCGGTTTATCAAGGGACTTCATATTTTTTCTTGCAGTTTTGTTTTAACCCTACTTATCCTATTTTTGTTTACTTTTGACTACAGATTTATATATTTACATGGGTGTGTATATGAATACACACACACACACACACACACACACACACACATTTGATTTCCCCCAATAACTAAATCTTTCCATTTTTTAAATAATGCCAACCTATAACTTAGTCTTAGAATTCTTTCTACTTCTCCAAGATCTTTTATTTAATTATTTATTCTGTTTCATTTGGGGTTTTGTGTGTGTGTTGATGCTGGTACACTACAGGTCTGGAGTTACTTTTCACTTACCCTATATGAAGAAGTACAGTAGCTTTACCCTAGAGTGCCCTTGGGAATACAAGAAATCTGTAATGTCCCTGGGATGTGGGGGGACAGTGAGTTAGTTTATACTTTCTCAGAGATAATAACCAGCATCTTACGTTTTTATGAAATTAATTCCTCCATGAAATAACCCCCAATGTAGTTAGAATTCAAGATCTTTACAGAGATGAACCTACCCCGCCAGCCTGTCCTAAGCAGGACAGTGCCTCTCAAGCATGTCTGGGAGAAGCTCTTGAGTTTCACACACTGGAAAATTGTCCTAATAAACTAACTTATGTTACAGCAAGAGTCTTCTCTGCCATCTGCTTGAAAATCATCACATACAAAAATATGCAGAGCACTCCTCTTGAGACTCAGCAAAGCCATCCTACAAATTTGAAAAGCTTTCACAAGTACCAAGTGACCAGTACCCCCAAAGGCAGCTCCTTGTCATTCACAGCAGACATCTCTGAATCGCCAATCCCTACCTACGATCCCATCATCTGCCATTATATAATTTGGTTTTCACTCTGATTTGAAACCCATCTTAAAGTGCATACTTAGTTCACATATACACTGGGTATGTTTTCTGGAAACTTCTTTTTGCTCACTTGAACTGTTTGTATTTTCACGATGACTCTACTGAATTAATTCTACTGTTTGTACAACATACACTGAGGTGCACTCTTCACCATTGTTTGTGGGGTTTCTTTTTCCCCCAGAAATTTTATGACTGTTTGATTTATTTTTCACAGTGAATTGAGAAGTCACTGTTGCTCTAAACCCCCCCCCCACACCATCTCACTCCTGAAGCCTTATAACATGCACACAACAGACCAATCCTGGGGGACTTTAGTGGGATAAAGTCCAGCGTCAAAAAATACTTTGGGTGATATTAACATTTTATACAATATCGAGTCTTCCTGAAAACATGGCATCTCTCTCCACTTATTCAAATCTTTTTTATGTCCCTTATTAGGTTTTTATAGTTTTCTTTATACACTTTTCCTTTTAATTTCTTGGCAACTATTCTTCGGTATTTTATGGGATATTTTTGCAATTGTCAGTAGAATCCTATATCCACTTTATTATCAAAATGATCATCATGGGTGTAAAAGAAAGCAATTTATTTATTTGTTTCAAACTGTATATGTCACTGAAATCTTACTTTGAATACTTCGAGGGAAGCTTTCAAATTTTTCAAGTTTCCCAAATAAACTGTTATTGTTTTTGAAAAACACAGCCCACAGACATCGTATCTTACCTTTCTTCTGCTGCTCTTTGCACGCAGTTGGCACAACAGACAGAGGAAACAGAGTCTGTTGGTCCCCTGATTCTCTGGAACATGTCTACCCAATGCAGCTGACTGTCCTCTGTAGCCTTCTCTCTCTTCCCACAGCCGAGGGGCCAAGCACTGCCTGGCTGCAGAACTTACAGTGAGAGTTTAAGTTGACACAGGAGGATATGACAGTCCTGTCTGCTGGGAGAGAGCAGAGGTCACAAAGAATCAGCAAGAAGCTGCCTCATTCCTTAAGGTGATCAGAGCTTAAGGTCATCCACCCCCATAGTGAGCTAAAGCTTTTCCCACACTGGTAGCACTAAGGGGATGTGGGCACCTCCTTACTCCATGGTGGCCATTGAGAAGAAGGAGGTGGTCGTGAGAGCTCTTGTGCTCATTGAGAACCCTGCTGTTTTCTACTTTGACTGCTTTGACTGTTACTGTTGATTACATGGTTCCATTGTCTCTATTCTCTCTGTATCCACAAATACAAGAAATACTTATGCTACACTTCATGCTAAGCCCCAAGAATGCAGAATCAAAGTCATGTTCCTTCGTCATATGAAGACGGTCTTCTTCAGTAGCCACCTTGAAGTCTGGCTGGGTGGGAGTACCTGCCTTGCAAGTGGTAGGGGAAGGCTTGGTTGCTGACTTAACATGCTGATCTAAACCAAACAAAGTGGTTACAAATTCAGCAAGCAGGTGAGGGAACGTGACTTGGGACAGGATCTGCAGTATCAAAGCAGGGACCAGGGTGTGATCTAGGGGTGAGGGTGGGTGTCAGGTAGGGCTCTCAACAGAGAACTTGCTATGTATCTCCACACAATTTGGCTGTACCTCTGGACACATCCTGCAATGGCTTTTCTAGGCTCCTTCCCACATGGGTATGACCTAGAAAGGTTGAAGGTTCTAGAAGCTGTCATCTTTCAGTCTAACCTCAGTCATCCTTATATGTCACAGATCAAGAGCTTGGCTCTTTGGAATTTTGGGTCCCTCAGCAGCTGGGTGATCTTCACTGTAACATCTGTAAAAGCCACAAATAAAGCCAGCCTGAGTTCTGAATGCTAGCTTCTTGGGTTACCTCTCAAATTCTCTTGAAAGCCCATGGATCAAGGTGCCAGGTAAGAGTCTGGAAGCTGGCAACATCTAGGCCAACCATCTGCTTTCTCCATACCCACACAGGCTTGTTCTCTTCAGTAAACATGGCTGAGGACCTCTAGCAGAATTAAAGCTGTTTCTCTTAAAGCAATGTTTCCCATTAGAATCACTTTTAAACACATCACTTTGCCTCTAATTTAAGATGAATAATAGGCTAAGAACAGATAATAAAAGATCATTAACCTCATAAGACAACACACACCATGAAGGCTGTGTTAAACTCTCTAACAGAGCGACTAGAGATGGGCTAAGGCAGAGGACTGTGTTTTCAGCGTGGTTATTTGGGGGACATCTCTTTTGGTATTCAAATAAGAAAAGAAAATTTTTTCTCATGCCCCCTTGAGCTTTTTGTTTTGCGCTAATAGGAAGCAAACCATACTTGGAGAATGAGGCCCACAGGTGTGACTGTTCAGGGGGGATTAAAAAATTGATGTGTATTAATCTTATAATATATGTGTGTGGATAGATACACACAATATAACAAACATACAGTATACATATATATATATATCAGAAAACAACTCCCATTTTCCTCTTGTTATGTGTCCTCTTGCTTCATCTCTGTCTTCATTTCTAGTCAGTCCAGAAGAGAAGAGTCCTGACTTTTGCCATTAAAGATTTTAAAAAATTCGTTACAAGCAATGGAGAAGATCTTGGAAGAAAAATGCCTGAAATTTTCTGTTTCATCAAAGAGAAAGCTGCTGACCCTTATAAACAGTTCTACTCTGCGTGTGTGTGTGTGTGTGTGTGTGTGTGTGTGTGTGTGTGTGCATGTGTGTATGTGTATATATTTGTGTATGTATGTGTGTGTTTGTGTGCATGTGTGTGTGTCTGTATGTGTGTGCACATGTGTGTATGTGTATGTGTGTATATTTGTGTATGTATGTGTGTGTATCTGTATGTGTGTGTGCATGTGTGTATGTGTATGTGTATATGTATGTATATTTGTGTATGTATGTGTGTGTTTGTGTGCATGTGTGTGTCTGTATGTGTGTGTGTGCGTGTGTGTATGTGTGTGTGTATGTGTGTATATATGTATATGTATGTGTGTGTCTGTATGTGTGCATGTGTGTATGTGTATGTGTGTATATTTGTGTATGTATGTGTGTGTTTGTGTGCATGTGTGTGTGTGTGTCTGTATGTGTATGTTTGTGTGTGTTTATTTCTAGGAAGAGGCCAGAGGCAATGGGCAAAGTTGCCCAGGGCTGAGCTGCTTTCTCTGCTGGGCTTTCAAAAAACTCTTGTCAGTTGGCTACTGACTTCCTAATGCACACTCTTCTAATTCTTAATTAGAGCAACATAGCTAATTAATAAGTTTTTTCCAATTATAAATTAACTTAGGATCAGAACTCCGGCTTTGCATGTAATTTCCTATAATCGCTAAAGCTACTGCAGAAACATGCCTCCTGCCAACCGTAACTTTTTATTTAACACAGACAGACGAGTTCTCACTGGGTTTACGTTTTACAGCAAATTATCTCTGTTGGGATTTATGAAGAGAAATTAAAAAAAAATATATCAGAGGCCTCCCCCACTTCTATGTTCCCCCTCTAGTCTTTTTTTTCCCTTTTCTTTTCTCTAACAGATAGCATCCTTAAAGGCTCATTTCTCTTGGAGATTTAAAAGAGAACCTGCCAGAGTATTTCCATGTTATTGCAGGGGCAGGTAAAGAAGTCAGAACAGGTGATAATTCGTTTCTGTTCATGAGTGTTTCCACCTTTTCATGGCTCCTGCAAAAAATGATATGGGAGGTGCTGGCATGCTGTTCGTTTATGGAATCTTAACTGAAGAGACACTTATCTCTTTAGTAATGAAGGAGTGTAATTAAAGGTGGGCGCGCAGACCGGGCGCCAGTGCTGGCACCATGTCACATCCTTGGCTGCCACAATTCCTCCGTGGTTTATCAAAGACTACCCCTTTAATATGGAGATTACACTTATGTACTTGTCTGAACTTGAAAGGCATTTTCCTAATTTACTTATTAATGAGATGTAAATCTATTTGTGTGGCACGTCACAAGCCTCCCCCCACCCACCCCCAAATCACTGCTACTACTTAACTGGTGATAAACCCTATGATTTAAATGAAAAATAATACATTTAGCTTTCCACACTCATTCTGTTAAAAATTGATATAGTCTATGTTAAATTTATTAATATTGCTTGCTGTCATTCAGTTTGCAGCTCCTGCTGAAATATGACTTGACAGCGGCCGCATTAAAGATGTATGCCATTGTATTCAACAAAGATTAATGAAGCCCGGTAAAAATAGCTGTAAAAGAGAAAGTGATCCGAATGTAAAATCAGTGAATTAAATGAGGCCGCGCATACCATTTGTTAATATGCATGAGGAGGGAGGCAGCGAATGAAACTGTCTCTATGCAAAGTTCATTTGAAAATGTTTCAATATCGCCTGGATATCTCCCAACTATTGATGAGGCCTAATGGAGCCAGGCTTCCACACAGACAGGGTGTCCCCAGTCAGGGCCACAGCAGGTGGTATGAGACTTAGCATGGTGTCCTGCTGGTGTTCTAGAACTCTGCCTTTGGCACATCCTTTTCTATAGCATTTTCCTGTACTGATGTTTCTCTCCATGAAAGAAAATTGAACTTGGAATCTTTCTTCCTGGCTTTAGGCTACACAGCCAAGTGCTGGTGAAGTCCAGTCTGTGCTGGATTAGAGTGGTACTACTGACCTTAGAACCTCTTTCAGTCTCAATTCTTACCTTCCCAGATGATGAGAGGGTTTAATAACCCACGCTCAAAGCACTTGGGCAACACAAGATGGAAGACAGACACAAGACTGCATTATTCCTGTGTCTTGTGAAGCGCCTCCATCCAGGCATGTCACCTTGCTGAGACATGCTCATTGTCCTCTGCATGTTGAGCCTCTGTTTGGGCTGGCATCCCTCGTGTTGAGTGATTGGGTGGCGCTCTCTTTGCACTCTTTGGAGGGGCTGATTTATTTCCACAGGTCTCATTATAAAATACTGCCGGTGTCATACCCTGCCAGGTTAAGACTTGCAAATAAATTAGCGTTGACAGAAAACTGTAGGCAGTAATCATAATATAAACCCGGCATGTTTATCAATCCAGAAGGTGTTTTGATGGATTGAAGCCATTGAGAATAGGCATTTCTCCCCCACAGTTTGCCTACACAGAGGTCAAAGGCTGTCCAGAAGGGGCTAGCTAAAGGTGTTTGGCTGTGGGATTTCTCTGGGGCGGAGTGATGGTTGTGTGTTGTTTGCCCACATGTCAGTTTTCATCTCAACAGAGCAGAGGAAAGCAGTGTTTGCTGATGTCACCAGCCTGCCAGCTGAGAGGCGGTGAGGGGGGGTGCATGCAGATTGAGGGTGACATCCCATAGAAAGTGCTGCCTAGAGCACAAAATTTCCCGAAAGGGCGAATACAGGTGTTCTTGCTCAGAACAGTTTAGAGGGATCGCTGTTTAGCAGCTCAGCAAATGTCAGCCACCCTCAACAGGTATCGAAAACTCCAATTCTCCTCAGGCTGTGGCAAGGATGGAGGATGGGAGGGCTGCGGTAGGAGCAGGATGGGAGGGCCTCTTTCTGTGCTGATATCACCCCGGGCCAATTTGGCCACTGTTGTAAGGTGAACTGGCATAGGACGGACAGTTATATCTTTGAATCAAAGCCCTAGGGGACAGGCTGGGGAGATGGCTCCAGCAGTAAAGGCCTAGCTGTGCCAGCACAAGGACCTTAGTTTGAACCTCAGAACCCACATTAAAAAAAAGATGGTTATAATGCTATGGTCTTGTAACCCCAGGCCTGAAAGGCAGAGACAGGAGGATCCCTGGGCCAGCCCAGTCTACTTGATTAGCTCTAGGCCAATAGAAGAACTTGTTTCCAAATGCAAATGACACCTAAGGAATGTCACAGGATGTTGACCTCTGGTTTCCATACACACACACACACACACACACACACACACACACACACACACACGTGTGTACATACAACACTCACACAAAATAACATTTTGTAAAAGACCTTGAAGGGAAATAATGGAGAAAACTACTTTAAATTCTTTAAATTTTTGTTGTTGTTGTTATTACAAGTCACTGGACTCCACACTTGCACTGAACTCAGTGTGAAGGACCTCAAACTCACTGCCACTTCTGCTTCCAAATATATTCCCCTCTTCCACTGTCCTGTTGTCTATACTTCAGGGGTGTGTGAGTGTCCCTCACCCTGTGTACTGTGGCATCAGGGACAAAGACCTTCACTGAAGAAACAAAGCCAGGTTGTCCAGGAGGAGGAGCTTGACACTCCCAAAGCAGTAGAGCAGTGGATCATGGAAATCTGGGGCTATGGGGATCTTAAGTTACTTCAATCTCTTCCTTTACAAATTTATCCCAAATCCTGGCTAGGGTGACTTTTTGACTTGGGGCCATCCCCTAGGACAACAGATAGCCATGTGGAGAGTGATGTAGCATCCACACTTGCAAAGTTCAGCTCAACTGTCCAGTTTTTACAAATCCAAGAAATGGAGGTGGGGAATGGCTTCCTCTCAAGTTATACAGAATACTGTTTGAAGAGCTAGCCTCATTTGGGCCCAATATACATACCCCCAAAAGGGGTTCAAAAGCAGGTATGATGAAGTGAGAATGCCCAAGTATTTTTATTGCAATTCTCCAAAATATGCCTTTGGCTGGTTTCCTGGGAAACTGTCCAAACAGAGAAGTCGGGGGCTTTTTCATTCCACCAAGGGTAGAGTATTGTAATCTGCACACATGTGACAGCCAACCCTTTCTCCCCCTCAAAATGCCCAAATCATCTTGAAGGTAATGTACCTGCAGATACCAGTATACCTTTAGTCTCCAGACCTGTTGTCAATCTTTCTCCTGTGACCGCGAGATGAGGCCTTGGGGCCACTCTGCCTTGTTTTGTGGACGATGCTGAGAGCACAGGCTCCGCTCACCACCCTCTAAGACATGGTCCCACACTTGAAGATCCTCAGCTGGACAATGGTTACAGCTTGCCACAGAGCTCATTCTGAGATAAATAGGCTATACTAAAACAGAAGGACCTCCAGGAATGCAAAGCTAACACAATGAATTTAGACAAAGTCCCACTTGACAGTACACAAGGTCTTCATGAACTAAGTTTTCCGGGAGAGAGCCAGAATGGAGATGCCATCATTCATTGTGCTCAACTGGTGTTAGGGTCAAGAAGAACAGAGGGTGGGTCTGAGGGTATCCCCTGAAGGCCCTGAGAATCAAAAATAATCGGTAGGTTGCTTTGACCCCTTGGCTCTGGTGCTCCCCTTCAGGACACACATCCAAAATGAACGCTCAGCTGTCACTTGCGTAACTAAACTTCAGAACCATCAAGCAAAATAAGTTTATGACATGTAGATTGTCTTAATGAATTCAAACCAACAGTGGAATTGAGCCTGTTTCAGTAGTAAAATGTCCTGCATTTGGAAAGGAGGCAGCAGTTAAGACGTTATCAGCTAGCACTTTGAAAGTACCTGTTTTGCACAATTTGTGTGGCTTTGTGGTTAGGACATTAATTAATGACCAAACAGAGACATGTCTGCATGCCCGGCAGATGGTAAGTCAGCCCATGAGAACACTACATCTGAATTGCAAAGAAGGCTGGCAAAGCCCTCTCCCACACAGTGTCCAGGGCTGCCCGTCTGCCCCTCAAGAATGGCCACAGTCTCTCTGGCTTATTTCAGGTGGGATGGGCTGCTGTGGACTATCACTTTGGGGATGATAGGGCCCCAGATCTTTCCATGAGAGTCTGGGAGGGAGGACAGGTCAATGGCTGTCTCCAGGTTCTATGTCACCTGCTCTCATTTCTCATCTCTGTTTAACTTTAAAGCCTTGAGGGATGGAAGTTAAGGTCTCTAAGATCCTGGTTGGCTTTCAAATGCTAAGCTCTGGGGCATTGCTGTTAATGAGGTCAAGGAAATACACATAGGACAGGGACATGGAATACAAAGGACTCACCCATGGGCATTTGTGTCTTTTGAACTTCCAGCCCTCCACAGCTCCGCACAGCTAACAAGTCTCTGCCAAGAATACAGACCAGGTTGCCAGATGCAGTACATGTGAGCCTTGTCCTGGAAGATAACCATCTGGACAATGGGCAGTGTTCAGGTGATAGGCTACCATGCTGCTCAGCTAACACTGCAGAGACAGCTGAAGAGTGGCCAGTATCTGCAGACTGCATGGCTCCTAGGGAGCCTGTGGAATAATCAAACTCTGGCTTTGCATCAGAAAAGTTTCCTGAGTCTAAACAAACATCATGCAATCAAAAGAACAAGGGACAATTGAGACAGATACTTTCTTTTACTCTCAAATAGAGAATAAATTTGTTACCACACTTATAAGTAGCCACCTTGCTTATTCTTTTAATGATGCATTATGCTAATTATAAACCTGGCAACATACGCACTGGATTGCCACCTGCAAAAGTATGGGAATCCAGGTCTGCTTATGAATAGCTCAGGGAGCTCAGGAGAAAAGCATTAATTGGACAATGCAAAAATGATGGACAGACATGCCTCGGGTGTTAGAATTCCTAAGACTTAGCTTTTCACTATTTTTATGCTTATTTCTCTTCTTTCCAAGCTAGAGTTTTATTAATTGGTTATACTTTTTGTATTTGTTTCCAAATATTTACAATCCTTGAATTTTAGAAACTAAAACAGTCACAATTTTTAAGGGCAATCATTTTGGTATGTGATCAACGGGTCAATAAGCTGTGTATTAATAATTAAGTTCATAGATCAGGTAGTATGTTTGGCCAGGAGCAGCAGAGATGGGCATTGTTTTAAGCCCCAAAGCAAAATTTTAAAGAAGAAAAGAAAGAAAGGTGGAGAGGGAAGGGAAAGGAAGGGGAGGGGGAGGGGAAAGAAGGGGAAGGGAGGGAAAGTAGTTGGAAGCTTCGAGAGGCAGGACTGTTGGAAATGGCTGCTGGAACAGACCACTAGCCTGACTGCCTATCTTATTGTAAGAAAACATATTTCCTGCTCTTCTTCCCCACCCCCCCCCCCCCCCCCCCCCCCCCCCCCACCCCGGGGATTGTATTAATGAAAAGTATGTCTCAGAATAACATGTCCTATGCAGACTAGGAGAGATTTCTACAGTGGGTTGGTCTGTGGGCATGTCTATGGGGCACTGTCTTAATTAAGTTCCATGTGAAAAGACACAGCCCATTGTGGGTGGCACCATTCCCTAGGCAAGGAGTCCTGAACTGTATGAAAGTAGACAAATAAAGCTGATCACAGGTAAGCTAATAGGATTGTTGTACACATTCATTTATTTGTGCTCTGGACCATGTGTACTGTCTTTAGAACTCCTTTGAGCTCCTGCCACTGTGACTTCTCTGCTATGATGGACTTTAGCCTAGAGGTGTAAGCCAAATAAACCTGTTTCCCCTAGAAGTGTAAGCCAGATAAATCTGTTTTCCCTAAGTTGATCCTTTGTCAGGGTATTTTATTACAACAATGGTGTAGAAGAATTTCTAAATGGTCTTATTAAATAAAAAACATGAAGCCAGAAATACAGGTTAAAGCCTTAGAGAGATCAGGGAAATACAGAAAAACATGAGCTAACCTCACCTCACCAACTCCGCACAAAGATGTATCCTGTGAATATGCATTGCTCTGATTGGTTGATGAATAAAGCTGTTTGGCCAGTGATAAGGCAGAATAGGGTTAGGTGGAATATTCTAACTAGAGAGAGAGGAAGGAACAGAGAAAAATGACTGAGAGACTCTAGACCTATGGGCTAAAAATGGATGCTCCAACTTCAGGTGCCTGACTACTTTGTCTCTGTCATTCTACTTCCTGTTTACTTAGGTAATATTATATCCTTCTGAGGTATTTGATGTAGTTAAAAACTAGATAGTTATAATTATAGTTTTCCTTGTTAAGAAATTCAGAAAGGATGTTAAGTGTATATAAGTTTGAAGGACATCATAAGATAGTTTTCTGTCAGTAACATGTTAGGATAGAAAGTGAATTAGGTACATTTTGGACTCACCAAACTAAGATATATAATGGAATATTTTCTCTGAATTTGTCAAATGCAAATGGACTAGACATTGTTGATGTATTTATTGCTTGTATGTATTATATATAGTTATTGTACTTATTGTATATAGTTTTTATATTAGTTATAATTTTTATTTTATTAGACAAAAAGGGGAAATGTGATATTTAATTTGTGCTGAAATGTGGTGATATTTTATTTGTGCATTAATAAATAAAACTTGCCTGGAGATCAGGGGGAATACAGGATGTAGGTCTCTTTTGGCTGAGGATTTCCAAGTGGTAAGGTCATGGCTGACTTCTTTCTACTTCTCTGATCTCTCAGTTTCTCCCCAATATCTGGCTCTGGATTTTTTATTAATAAGACCATTTAGCAATTTGTCTTACACTTCCTGACCTCACCAGGAAGGCTTTTTGCTGCTGTCCTTGTCTTTCCTCACTTGCATATATTAGATGCCCAGGAATCATGGGTGAGTGGCATGGCCAGTGGCCTCCACACTTTGAAGTCACGCACCCATATCCAGCAGCTGAGTGTTTTTACTGGGATATCTCTTGCCCAATAATGATTTCTCTTCCCATGGATTTGAAAGCTATCCACTGTGAAATGTAGTCCATAACCTGCCCCTAGCAGTGAAGGGAAGCCCATAAGATTCCCAACCTGACTTCTTGCCAACATTGAACTTGACCACTCTGGGCAGAAGTCTGGGCTGTTGCTTGATTACAACCATGCTCTCTATCTCTGACTTTGTAAGCAGCCATGCCCCAGTTACCACTTGTGGGCAAGAGGAATAGAGACCCTTGACGGCAATGTACTTAAAGTAGTAGCATGTCACTATTACTCCATACATCATTGCTGAGAGAAGCCCAGACTCTTTCCCTTCCCAAGAAAGTCCAAGGCCACTTCAAAAGTTGGCATGAGTTCTTTATATACTTTGTCAGATGTGGGGTTGGTGAATGTCTTTTCTCATTCTGTAGGCTGTCTTTTTGTTCTATTGACCATGTCTTTTGCCCTGCAAAAGCTTCTCAGTTTCAAGAGATTCCATTTATTAATTGTTGTGCTCAGTGTCTGTGCTGCTGGTGTTATATTTAGGAAGTGATCTCAGGTGTCAATGCGTTCAAGAGTACTTCCTACTTTCTCTTCTATTAAGTGTAGTGTACTGGATTTATGTTGAGGTCTTTGATCCACTTGGACTTGAGTTTTGTGCATGGTGACAGATATGGATCTATTTGTAACCTTTTACATATTGACATCCAGTTATGCCAGCACCATTTGTTGATACTTTCTTTTTTCCATTGTATAGTTTTGGCTTCTTTGTCAAAAATCAGGTATTCATATGTACATGGATTAATGTCAGAGTCTTCAATTCAATTCTATTCTTCCGTATGCCAGTTTTTACACCAGTACCAAGCTGTTTTTATTAATATATCTCTACAGTAGAACTTGAGGTTAGGGATGGTGATACCTCCAGAGGTTGCTTTATTATACAGGGTTCTCCAAAGTATATAAAGAACTCAAGAAACTAGACATCAAAATACTAAACAATCCAATTAAAAAATGGGCTAAAGAGCTAAACAGAGAATTCACAAAATAAGAATCACAAATGGCTGAAAGCCATTTAAAGAAATATTCAACATCCTCAGTCATCAGAGAAATGCTAATCAAAATGACTCTAAGATACCACCTTACACCTGTCAGAATGGCTATGATCAAAAACACTAATGACAATCAATGTTGGAGAGGATGCAGAGCAAAGGGAACACTCCTCCACTGTTGGTGGGAATGCCAATTTGTACAACCACTGTGGAAATCAGTATGGTGGTTTCTCAGAAAATTGGGAATCAATCTACCTCAACACTCAGCCACACCACTCTTGGGCATATACTCAAGGAATGCTCAATCATACCACAAAGATACATGCTCAACTATGTTCATAGCAGCATTATTTGTAATAGCCAGAACCTGGAGACAACCTAGATGCCCTTCAACTGAAAAATGGATTAAGAAAATGTGGTACATATACACAATGGAGTACTACTCAGCAGAGAAAAACAATGACAGCATGAAATTTGCAGGCAAATGGATGGAACTAGAAAAGATCATCCTGAGTGAGGTAACCCAAATCCAGAAGGACAAACATGGTATGTACACACTCATAAGTGGATTCTAGATATAAAGCAAAGAACAATCAGACTACAACCCACAGAACCATGGAGGCTATATGTATAGCATGGGGGACCCCAGGATGACTGTGGCTTATAATAAGTTTTGGTTTTACTCAATTACTGGATAAGTCTCAATGAAACATTTCACTATTAGATAAGAATTTATACTGTATCAAGCTGATAATAGAAAAAGAAATTAATTAAAAAAAAGAGTTGGCATGAAAGGGGACTGCATTTACACTGGACATTTTCTTCTAGAAAACTCTGGTTCCTGAAGCCTGGAGTGACTACAGTGCTGTTTTATGGATGTGTTTTGCATTTGCAAAGCTCTGTCCTGTTTACTACTGGGTCCCTCCCCAGGAGGACACCATCCAGACTTTTCACAACTGAGATTGCTAGGACTCAGAGAAGGTGAGGGGCTGCTCTGCTGTCATTGCAGCCAGGATGAATAGGACTGGAAGGTAATCTGGTTCTGGTTGCTAGACTTCTGCAGCAGAAGGAAGGAGAAGGAAGACACTCTATTGCTTGGTTGACAACGGCATCTCTCTCCTGGGAGGAACTGGACATAGATTGGCTACAAATTCCCACCCCACCCCACCCACCTACCCCCAACAAAGAAAAACATAAGAGCACATTCAGCTCGCCTAGGCATGTTCCTTAGGCAGCGCTTAGGTTCCTTAGAACCTTTCCCAGGAGTGGGATTTCTTGGAGTGTTAGGGGCTCACCAGGGTCCCATAAATCCCTTCTGGGACATGAAGGATGTCCCTTCATCACCTCCAAGCCCTCCTGATATGTTGCAGATCTCACTTCTTTTGTGGGAAGTTCACAATTTTTTTTTTTTTTTTTTTTTATGCTAGAGGAGGGTGGAAGCTAATAGAAACTCTTCCACTGAAAGTAAAAAGTGAAAAAGGAATTTCTGATTTCCACATTGAGTTATGATTTTGTAGAACAGGGGACAAACATGGTATTTCAGCTACATGGGCGAGGAGGGCACTGAGGAGCTAACGGCATGAGAGGAGGCCAGCCCCCGATATGTCTTGATCATGAACTTCTAGGAGCAGGTGGGCACCATGGATTTCTAGCCTCACATTTTACATTAAAGAACATTCAGGGTTCTCAAATTACAGATGAAGAGAATATAATGGTCCAAGTTTAGTCTCCAGGGCAAACACGGTAGTTACTGAAGTCCAACCTTTGGCAGGTCTTTGTTGATAATAGACTTAAAGGAATTCTCTTCTAGAGAAGGAGACAGATCCACTGAAGAGACAAGGGCAGCATGTTTCTCCTCCCATCAGGTTGATGTGGAGGTACCTGATGAAAGCCTTCTTGCTCTACATTAAAAGGAGCTTATCCAGGGGGCTTACCTGCCACCGCGTCCACCACGGGTCTTTGCTTAAAGACTTAGAGCAAAGCACTTACAGTTCCCACCCGTGGCATTTGCAGCTCAGTGTAATTTATTGAATATTGTCCAAAGAGCAAACACAGGGTTTATCTGGTGGCGTTTCAGTTGGGTGGTAAATGTTTGCCATGTACCAAGAATAGAAGGAAAGGGTGAGATTGTGACATGACAAGAGTGTGAAGGGAGAGGGGCAGCGATGTAAAGACACTGAAAGAGAAGCAGGAGAGGGCTAAGGTCCCAGGCTCCAGCAACACCAGGCAGCTGCTTCCCTCTCACACCAGTGTTTGCCTCCCGTCCAGGCTCAGCTCCCTCTGTTCACCAGTGTTCAGGATGGGCTCATGTACACTTGCTAGCTTGCCTCAGCAGCCTGATCCTCCCTCCCTCATTGGGCTCCCCTAACTCAGAGAAAGACTTTAGGAAGTGTCTGTTCTTCTCACTCCTACACAGAACAGGGGTTTGGGGTTTTCCCCAAAATAATAGCAGCATGGGGGGGGCAATTGAAAACACCTTGATTATACACAAGATCAATGATTTGATGAAGTTATAATCTCTGGGTGGACGGTGGCGGCACCAGACATCTGGGGAATGCAAATTAAAAGCACAAGGACATGCTGCTCCATGGGAACCAGTAGAAATGGCACCAAATGCTGGACAGCTGTCCAGTAACCAACCCATTCATCCTCACAGACACAGACACTTGGGTAAACCGTGTCAGCGTTTCTTCAAAACCAAATGAGCAGTTGCTTTACCACCCAGCAACTCCATTGATGGTCATTTCCTCTAAGGAGGCAGAGAATTGGATTTGTGAAAAACAAAACAAAAATGTGTGCACAAGAACCTGAGATATCCTTCAACAAGTGAATGGTTAGATGATTAAACAAAGTGTAGGGCAGGAAATACCATTCAGAAAAAAACAAAAAGAAAGAAGAAAAAAGTAATAAATTATTAACACAGAAAAAACAATTTGGATGGATCTCGATGAACTTGTGCTAAATGTGAAAAAAAATACCTCAGTAAGTTACATCTGAGTGGCTTTATTTCTATAACATTCTAGAAATAACAGAACTATAGAGATAAAGAGAATAATTCTTGGAAGAGGTTAGAGATGGAGAGTCATTGTCCAGAACCCTCCTGTGTGGTGATATTGTGTTCCCCAATATATCATGCATCCTAAAAAACTTATCTGGGGTCAGAGGACAGAGCAGACACTAGACAGACATAGAGAGCAGAAAATGGTGGCACACACACCTTTAATCCTAGCCTTCTGGAGGAAGAGATCCATCCGGATCTCTATGAGTTCAAGGCCACACTGGAAACAGCCAGGCATGGTGACTCATGCCTTTAATCTCAGGGAGTGATGGCAAGAAGCAGAAAGGTATATAAGGCATGAGGACCAGGAACTAGAAGCTTTTTGGCCTGGTTAAGCTTTTAGGCTTCTGAGCAGCAGTTCAGCTGAGATCCATTTGGATGAGGACTCAGAGGCTTCCAGTCTGAGGAAACAGGATCAGCTGAGGAACTGGTGAGGTGAGGAAGCTGTGGCTTGTTCTGCTTCTCTGATGTTCCAGCATTCACCCTAATACCTGACTTCAGGTTTGATTTTATCAATAAGACCTTTAATATTCATGCTATATTCCTGAGGTATCACTGGGGTAGTGGTCAGGTGAATCCGCAAACTCTGGGGTGGTTTCTTAGACCTTCAGGTGCACACTGAGCTTCATTGGTAACAGCTTCGAGAAGGGCTTTCCCAAATGCACTTTTCTCCTGGGAGAGAAGAGATCAAAACTCCCTTGGGAAAGTGCCTTCCATGGAGCATGAGAAAAAAGACATAAGTCAGTGTCCTTGTAGGGAGATTTCTGTGCCTTGGTGACAATAATTCTGACGAGAGAAGAGGAGGGAAGGGAAGAGAAGGGGAGGGAAGGGGAGGGGAGGGGAGGGGAGGGGAGGGGAGGGAAGGGGAGGGGAGGGGAGGGGAGGGGAGGGAAGAGGAGGGGAAGGGGAGGGAAGGGGAGGGAAGAGGAGGGGAGGGGAGAGGAGGGGAGGGGAGGGAAGGGGAGGGAGGGGAAGCAGTAAGGTTTAGCAGAAGTCAAGCTGGGAGATGTCCAGCCCTATCAGTTGGAATAAACCATGAATACTGAGTTTTCTTTGTTTACAATGCAGCAATGACCTCACCTAATGCACCTCTCTGTGTGCTGTGTAATAATTATCAAAAAGCATTTGTATAATCACCAAAACAGGGCATTTATAACCAGCGTGTATTTGCTGAGTCAGCAATGGAGGCCACTGTCCCAGCTCAGACAACCTCTGCCTGTGTTTCAGGCTGAAAGGAGGCTGGAAAGACAATGTGTGAGGCATCTGCCACCTGCCACATGTGGTTCACTGCTAGTAAGAGCTCAGGAGCAGATTTGTTACAGTTGGAGGCAGAGATGTGAAAAATGTAAAAGTTAGGAGAAAAAGGTCTTGACCTGCTTGTTCACTGTAACTACCTGTGTCCTGAACTCAATCTCAAGAACAGTAAACTCTGGCCTGATGAGATGGCTTAGTGAAGAACGGAGCTTGGGGCTAACTGACAAGTTGAATCCCTAGAAGATGGTGGCAGGAGAAAACAGATTGTCACAAGTTGTCTTCTGACCTTAAGGTATGTGCCATGCATATACACATACAAGAAAGATATAGGTAGGTAGGTAGGTAGGTAGGTAGGTAGGTAGGTAGGTAGATATATAGGTAGGTAGGTAGGTAGGTAGGTAGGTAGATATATAGGTAGGTAGGTAGGTAGGTAGGTAGGTAGGTAGGTAGATATATAGGTAGGTAGGTAGGTAGGTAGGTAGGTAGGTAGATATATAGGTAGGTAGGTAGGTAGGTAGGTAGGTAGATAGATAGGTAGGTAGGTAGGTAGGTAGGTAGGTAGGTAGGTAGGTAGGTAGATATATAGGTAGGTAGGTAGGTAGGTAGGTAGGTAGGTGGATGGATGGATGGATGGATGGATGGATGGATGGATGGATGGATGGATGGATAGATAGATAGATAGATAGATAGATAGATAGATAGATAGATAGATAGATAGATAGGTGACAGACAAGTAAATATGAAACCAATTTAAAAGAACTGAACATTACAAACTGCACATTACAAACCACAACACTAGAAAACCTTGATTACCTTGGAGCAAAGTAGATGCCTCTGTGTGAACCTGTGTCCACTTCAGTTGGTGATGTCTACAAAATCAAAACTAATTATAAAGAGCACACTGTAGATGCTGGGTGTGGTGGCATAAGTCTACAATCCTAGCACTTGGGAGGTAGAGGCAGGAGGGTTGGATTCAAAGTCATCCTTGACTACATAAAAAGTTTGAGGTTTGAGGTCAGTGTGAGTTACACAAGACTGTCTCACCAAAAAAAAAAAAAAAAAAAAAAAAAAACAGCATACACTAGTGTGTTTAAATACGCAGATTATTGACCTCTTTTGTTTTTAATTTACTCAATTCTACTCTGAATTTAAATTTCCCAAGACCCAATATGCTTGTGTTAGCATATTAAATATTGAGTCTGAAGATTCTCCTGGAAGTCAAATGTGCTGTTTATAAAAGTACTTTGTAAACCCTAAAGCCTGCGAGTCCAGATGTGAGGGATTCTGCCGCAGCCACTCTTGGAGAGCCGAGAAGGTTCTAAAGGGCAGCATTTTCAACTGCCTCTGAGCTTTGCCAGTTTTAGGTCTGAGAAGACAGGTGTCCTGGGGATCGGCTGATGGCCCAGTTCTGAGTCTCTGGCAGAGCACATCAGAGCGCTGGGCTCAGCCACCAGCTGGTGTTTTCTCTAGACTCTGATGTCCGACCTTGTTGTCAACTCCAGGTAGAGTCACAGCTTCTGGACTACTCAGGGCATATGCTGAGCCCATACCACAGACATCAGCCTTGTTGGGCTTGTTTACAGAGCGTTGTAGTTAATAGTGCACTGCATGTGTGGTGTCCACTAGTCCAGAGGGAGCCAAGGTCAAGTGCAGACTGCCAGCCAAGGACAGATATCTGAAGTCCAGGCTGCATCATAGCAGGTCAAGGAGATGGGTTCCCCTCAGATTCCAGGCAGAGGCTCTTAGGAGTGCAGCCTCTCCATCCCAGGGCCAGTAAACACAGAGCCAACAGCAGCCACTACACCCTCCAAGCCAAGCCAGAGCAGCCCAGAGACAGGTCTTCAGCAGAGTGGCAGCTAGGCTGGCGTTCACTTCTCCATTGAGCATAATGAGCACGTTCTGAAGAACATAAAACTGTCCAAAACAGTCTCAGCAAGTACTTCCCACACAAATGCGCTGCCTTGGGCTTCTGTAAGAGCATAAGAAGGCCTCTGCTGTCTTGCTTCCCATACTTCCCATTGCTGGAAGTAAGGATACAGAGGTTCATTTCCACATCCCTGTCAACCCGAGGAGTTTAAGGTCCTCAACTCAGGCCAAACCAGAATTTATGGCTTTGACACAGAAAAGAATTTCAGGACTAGCCAGTATGAAGCAGAATTAGAATTTTATTAAAGATGTTTTAATATAGACTCTAAGCATGAAAGATAGGACCAAGGCAGGTACTTAGAGAAAGCAAGCAAGATGCATTCATGAGAAAGCATGAGTGTTGGCTTCTCTCGGAGAGAGTCACAGAGAGTAAGACATATCCAAGTATGGGGACTGGCTCTTCAAGGGAGAGTAGCAATTCATTGTCTTAGTAAAAAACCATATAGATGCGTAGTTTTCAACCTTCCTGATGCTGTGACCCTTTAATAAAGTTCCTTATGTTGTAGTGACCCCAACCATAAAATTGTTTTCATTGCTACCTCATAACTGTATTTTGGATACTGTTATGAATCATAATGTAAGTATTTTTGAAGACAGAGGTTTAGCAAAGGGGTTGAGGCCCACAGGTTGTGAACCACTGATTTAGACCATTTTGATGGCTTTCAAGTTACGTCTCAAAAGGTTACTAGGAATCTCTCTCTCTCTCTCTCTCTCTCTCTCTCTCTCTCTCTCTCTCTCACACACACACACACACACACACACACACACACACACACACACCCTTGGTAAATGAGATTCTAGGGTGGTTCCAAAAGTGACTTGGATGAAATTATAATCTTATCAAATAAAATCAAGGTCACGAGGGATGTTCTTTCTCTGTAAATGGGGTCTCTGGTGAGATTTCTAAAAATTGCAGGTTTAAAGCTGACAAGGGAGAAAGAGCCATAAGCAGATAGTTGTTCACCGTACTGGAGCCCTCACTGCTTTGAAGGCAAAGACATCAACAAGATTCCTAGGCCAGGGGCTTCTCTCTCCTCTCATGTTCCCAAGATGTCCCCTGTCTTTCTATCCTGCCTCCAAACGATGTCATGGTAGAACCTCACTGGTATATCGTAAGTGAATCTGGTGACACACTGGTCATGGAGGAAGGAAAGGGGAACGCAGGCGTGCAAGGAGAGATTCTGCCACACACTCAGGTGGGATGTGATGATTGATGAAACAAGAGATCACAGTGTGGGAAGAGCTGATGGGTCTATCTTAGTTTCACGAAAGGAAGCACAGCCCTGGGCAGAGAAGGGCATCTTCATAGCTAGTGGAAACCCACGAGCTATCTCAAGCCCCTAAGGCTGAGCATGCTGTAGCCTAATCACCATGCATTCCAAGTAGGGTTCACACTGAAAGAGCTCCTTTCTGCTTTGATGACCACAGGCTGTACAACGTTCATGTTTTTGGGGAAATGAATATATCTCTTTCTTTTCCTGCCTGTGGTCCCATCTGGATAATAGCTATTAATAGCACCGGAAGGTTACAGAGGTTTTCTTTGGAAACAGACACAAAATTCCCTGGCTCTTTGCCATAATAAATGAATATGGGACTTGTGGGGTGGGATAAACACAGTTCAAACACCCATCCAGCTCTTTTTGAGCAGTGGCATTTCCTTAGAGTAGACTAAATTTGAGAAAATGAAAGCAATGCTCAGTGTGTGTGTGAGTCCAGTGAGAAGATAGAAAACAGGGCAGGTCTGTCTTCTCAGCACCTATGCCTCACTCAGCTCCCTTGCAGGCCTGAGGATGCTCTGTGAACGAGCTTATGCATTGCAGGTGCACCTCCCTCCGCTGGCAGCCACATGCCCTCAATTCCACGGAGCCCCAAAGAGCAGCCAGCTGCAGGAGGCACCCTCTCGACATTCACCCTTGATCTGTTTTCCAAACTTCACAACAAAACTTCAAGAAAAAACTATTAGCAGCAAATTAGATATTCAGGTGGAAGCCCAGAATTATTTTTCAGGACAGAGGGCTCAATTTCCTGCTCTCAGGTGTATGATTAAAATCAATTAAATCACTCTTCCAATGTCAGCCGCAAGATTCTCCTGACAAATGAAATTATGCGGGGGGGGGGGAAGTGTTCTCTCCCACTTCAGCCCCTTCTCAGCCTCGCTCTCACACAGGAGATCACAATGCTTAGCTTGGGGATTGCTGGGATATTTTCCATAAGAACAGGAGCAATCCGGGGACCCCTAGGTAAGCGGTTGAGGAGGTCTCAGGTGGCCAGATTTGATGGCCTCTGCACATGGAAATAGACTCCCAACTGAAGGATGGAAGCACTACAAGGGGAAACTTGGGACTGGGGGGAGCGGAGACGGACTTCTTTACATAAATTAATGTTTTCTTGGCAGGTATATGAACAAGCTCTTCGAATTCGAGATGTAACCTCTGCATGTCTCTTTTTACACGTAAGACAATCCTCCTTGCTTCTTTTCCTACCGAGAAAGCCCTGTCTTACCAGCCCCGGAGGACAATGGTGGATCTGAAACCAGTGGCTGTGCATGCTGATACCTGTTCATCCTTTCAGAAGGCTTTGTATGGCTAGGACCACACAGCCAGGCCAGGAGCTCTTTCTTTGCAAGGAAAAAAAAAAAAAAAAAAAACAGAAAGCAGAACAGAACATGCTGGAGAAATCAATGGCTGAGGGACCAAGAGGTGTTAGATGTGGCTCCCTGCTCCCTTCAGCAAACTATTTACCTCTTAATTTGTTAAAAGCATATGGGCTTAGGTGTGACTTTTGCCTGAGAGGCATTTGTCAATATTATATGGTCATTTTCTTTGACGTAATTGTCCCTCATTGGTGGTTGAACAAATGTTTGCTTCATTCCAGAAGTTTCCCTGGCTACCACCTTTCTCTGCTTCCTGTCCTACACACATGGCTGCTTCTGGTCCCCCTCCAGCAGAGGGTTCAGAGAGCCCCTGAGCTGCAGATCATGTCCCCTTTTGTGTTCTTAATCAGTTCTTGGCAATTTGAGCCCCTCACTCCAAGTCTGAGTCCAGCCCTTCTTCATATGGAGACTTTGATAATACCACACCTGTCCTCATCAGCCTCCATAGAGCTTTATTTGCCAAGGGAGCCCTAGCATTACAATGCTCCTCAAAAAAGATGTCCTCACCGGCTCCTGCTTCCTGACATTCTCACCAGGTAGCTGGCAACATCCCCCCTGAACAATCTTCGCATATCTCAAGGGGTTTTTTTCTGTTCTCTCCTGAGAAATGAACTTTAATTCAAGAAGACATCAATGTGCAGAGTTGTGGGCAAAACTCTGAAACTGGTTCTAGCGTCAGCCTGTGTGTTTCCCACCTCTAAATTCACTGGCTTTTTACTTAATCTCCTTATGGCTCCTTTTGTTTATGTCAGCATATGCTACATGCTTACCTACAAGATCAACATGAGATTAACAAAACCATATCCAGGGCTCACTATCAGGTGGCTTCTCACCAATGTTACTGGAGTTGGACACCCTGTCCTCCTCCAGACCCGCCCAGGCAGCAGGTAGGTATGTACCCCCATTCTATGAGAAACAATACAGAGCTCTCCTGTGCACCTCTTGGCTGGATACCTTCTTCAGAACAGGGAATTTTGCTGCATATACATTTATTCTTTACATTATTAACAGTGCCAGGCACCTAGTTAATGCTATATAAGATTCCTCTTAAGGAAAATGAGTGAATAAAAAATACAGTTCATGACATTTCTAAGCCTTAAACTTGAAGAAATGATCAAATGTCTGACAGATGTCTTCACATGAGGTCTCAGTGTTGTAAGAACATTTGCTTTCCAGAAGGCCCAAGCCCATGAGAACTGAGGGTCAGATTTGGGTCCTCCTTCAGTACTACAGCTAATGAATATGAGTTGAGCTTCCTTTCTGTAGGAGAGGATAAGGTCATCATACCTCATTAGGCAGAGAATGAGGGACTGGGGTATGTGGTGATATTGTGTTGCCCAATATATTGTGCACCCTAATAAATTTATCTGGAGTCAGAGAACAGAACAGTCACTAGATTTAGAGGCCAGACAATGGTGGCACACACACCTTTAATCCTATCACTTGGGAGGCAGAGATCATCCGGATCTCAGAGTTTAAAGCCACACTGGAAACAGCCAGGCATGGTGACTCACACCTTTAATCCCAGGAAGTGATGGCAGGAAGCAGAAAGGTATTTTAAGGCGTGAGGAGGAGGAACTAGGCTGGTTAAGCTTTTAGGCTTTTGAGCAACAGTTCAGCTGAGATCCATTTGGATGAAAACTCAGAGGCTTCCAGTCTGAGGAAACAGAATCAGCTGAGGAATTGGCAAGGTGAGGTGGCTGTGGCTTGTTCTGTTTCTCTGATCATTCAGCATTCACCCCAATACCTGGCTCCAGTTTTGCTTTTATTAATAAGAACTTTTAAGATTCATGCTACAGGGCTAGGGCACCACTTCTACCACACAGCCCTTTAAACTCTCCTTCAAAATTTGCCTCTAAGTGGTGCACTTGGGTTGCTGCCACTGAACGCAGTCCTACTCATCTTCACTGAGTCCTAGCAAGAACCTCCAGCCGGCTCCCTGAACAATGACCCACCTCACTGAGAAGCCCACCTCTCCTGCTTTGCTCCCCAAGTGGCTCTTGGTTAAGATACCTCACTCTGGCTCCTAATGCCCTTTGGTCCTCAGCGAATCTGAACATCCTTCTCATGATGCATTTGTGTCTATTCTAATGTCGGTGTCTGTATCTATTCTAATGTGGGTGTCTCTTCCTTCATGAGGCACATCTTTCTACCTGTAGTTTTGTGGACTGAAAGATGTGATTTGAAAGGTCTCTTCACAGATATAATGAACTCACTGGTAGAGCCCTTGCCAGCCTCCCAGACACAAGGTCCTGGGTAGGATTTGATTGATATTTAGGTAAACACTCCTTGGTCACCTCTCAGTGGCCAAACCACAAGAGGTTTGGGCTTTTTAAATATTTTGTGAAGTTGTATCTTTTATTCTTTTTGTATTGGGCTTTTGTGATTGGCTAAGTATTTAGAACATCCTCAAATGCTTAGGCATAGGAAGATTTTTCTATATAAAGTTTTCATAGTTTGATACTGTATATATGTATGTGTGTGTCAACATTAGTAACTAGATCAAAAAGATAGGTCTATTAAATAAACTATCCTTGAAGACTTGGGGGTTGAAAATGCCTTGGTCCTCTTTTGAAATTGTGCCTCTTTCCTTAGAGTTCCTATGTGTTTTCTCCTTTACCTCACGCCCCACTTATTTCCCATCTCGATAACGATGGCTCCTTGGTCAATCCTACCTTTCTCTTCCAATTACTCTTCAACATTCTCTGACTCTGTTCTTTTCCCTTCTGCAATATGAGTTTTTGGGGAACTTCCCCCAGAAAGCTTTCATTCAAGAGGTTCCTGCTGTCCAGGGACACAAGAACATCTACTCAGTAAGGCTAAATCTCAGAATCATTGCTCTGAGTGAAGGAAGGTAGAGGACCACTGTGATTCCTCTGGTCTGGGACATGGAGACCGATTCATAGAGCAGAAGGCACACTGTCTGCAGATAGGGTCAGTAGGGACACAGAGGGATCTTTAGGGGCCTCTGAAACTGAGGGAGTGGTATGTATATACATTACCTTGACAGTGACATCGGTACACAGGAAGTTTTGCAAATGCCACCAGGGACAGAACATTTTATGAAGTATCTCTTCATCAGAGCCTTAAAAAAAAAACTTTTCTAGTAAATAAGGACATCACATAGGTAGAACTGTGTCCCCAGGCTCAGCTTTCATCTTCAGCTTTAGACTTAATCATCAGGCCCATGGTCACTTTTGTACTTTTTAACACACACACACACACACACACACACACACACACACACACACACACACACACAAAACCACCCTGAGTCTGTCCTGCTGTCTCAGATCCACAGCATAACACCAAGTCTGTCTGCAAGTATGTTGTTTTTCTCATCCTCGTCACTCATCCACAGTTCATGTAGAAGCTTCTTTTACCCTTCACACTTATCCATGGTATACACTTGCCCCTTGTTAAAATAAACAAACATAATATCAGCATAAAACACACAGCTCTCACTTCAAAGAGAACAAGTGATAGTTTCTTCTGGAGTCATATATGAGTGATTATAGCCTGGAAAAACAGTTTCTGGTTACCCCAAAATTACATATCCTCCAAAAGTAACAATTTAATGATTTATTTTTAGTAACAGGACAAATAAAGTCATAAATTAAAACATGCACCTTGGTGGGAACATCAGACAGGTTCCTGCAAAACTAGGAAACATCAGCTACATGCTATTGCTGGTATTTTTAGCTTTGGAGTTGGTGGAAGCTAGAGGTGTGTTCATATATTTCAAAAGGATGCATCTCATAAACACAGGATAGGCAACAAATGACTATTCAAAGGAGGCCAAGATGACCTATAATGATTTGGCTCTGGACCAGCAACATTCCAACCTCTCCATAATCACAAGACTTCTCATCAGCCACTTAGACTCTGTAGGACGCTCCATGAAGGCATGACTTCTTACCTGAGCTTCAGTTCATGGTCACAGAGGAAGTCTTTGCTTGGTTTGATACCTCAGGGGTTATTCTTAGAAGCCACTGACCTTGGTTTTTGAGACAGTCTCTCATTAGGCTTGAACCCACCAATCAGGCTAGAATGACTGGCCAGAGAGCCTCAAGGATCCTCCTGTCTCTGTCTCTGGTACTGGGATTAACATGTATGCCACCATTCATGGTGGTTTTACTAGTTCCAAGCAACTAAATATTTGCATATGAGCAACTGTGCATGGACTTGGGGTCTTCTTCATGTCTCCTCTCTCAAGGACCTATACCTACCTCCTGAATCCTGGTCTATAGTAAAGTCTAGAACTTTCTGAAGTTTTAGATTTCAGTAATGAAGATGGATGTCCCAGTTCCATTTACATAACTAATAGGAATGCATCAAATTTCTCATATTCTTGCCCAACTGATGGCTTTAAAGTTGTTTCAAGTGTTGAGTGATGCATCAGTCATGCTTCAGAGGTGGCACTGGGATTAGATGGAAATTATATGGGAATGTTTTTCTGATAATTTTTAGACATCTAGATTTAAAAAATAAATCAATCAATTTAGTTCTCCTTTGACATGTTCATCTGAAAAGTTACACTGAGAAATTCTGTAACAAAAATAAAACTCACTAGGATATTAATACTCGTCTATTTATATGGGTTGTGGGGCGTAAGTCCTCTTTTTGAATATAGTACCATCGTATTAGCTTAACTTAATTCTTTGTCTTAGAATTTTGATAGCTAGAATCAAAAGTAAAAGTGGGCAGTACAGTTCTCAGTACGTGGTGTGTGTGTGTGTGTGTGTTGGAGTGAGTTTGTGTGTACATGTGTGTCTATACATGTGGGGGTACATTTATCTGTGTGTGTTATGAATGGTTGTGGGTACAAGTGCATGTATACATGTGTGTGGGGTCAGATGTATGTGTAAAGTGTGTGTATCTGTGGTACTTGTGGGTGGGTGTGTCAAGGTGTGTATGCATGTGTGTGTACATTTTAGGATTTGGATATTATGGTTTATTGTCCTATAAAGAAGATCTAGAAGTTACCTAAGATGTGAAATATTTCATGTATCATCAGAAGAGGCGGCATTACCTCCATGGAATCCAACATCTGGCCTAGGCCATGCCCAGGCCTAATAGTTCTGGGGGCTGAGAGAGCAGAAGAGGGCCCTGGAGACTAGAAGCACTTTATTGTGGGGAGCATGGCAGGGGCTTCAGGAAAGGCTGGGCTTCTACAGTGGGGAGATGGGAGATGCGGGGAGCATGGCAGGAGCTTCAGGAAAGGCTGGGCTTCTACAGTGGGGAGGTAAGACATGGTTTTACTAACTGATGAGAGTTGTCGCATTCTGAGCCTGAACCCTGGGGTGGGACTTTCCTCCAATCCGGTATCATTGTCCGGGTGCAAGCATAGGAGGGGCTTGGCAGTGACCATGGGCATCCTACTACACTGTCACCTTCTGTTTTGTCAAAACTCCAGTTATTTCATGAAGTGGGACAGGACCTCAGGTTGCACCTGTGGGGACAGCCTTTGTACTTCATTTAACCTGCACAGCGCCTTTTCATCTTCTCTCCTTAGTCTTTGGTGTCCCACATAAGATTTGCCTTGCAGCACGTTTTTGCCCAATCAGTTGGGCCCTTTTGTCTTCAGGTTTATTAATCTCTATCCTTAGTTTCTTCACTGTTTTGTACTTTTGACTGTGCTCTCTCAGAGGCTTGTTGATGTACACAAAGATGTGAAGAGTATTAGCTTCCAGCCACACCCACCCCAACTGTGACCTTTTCCTGAAGCAACCTTTCCGGGGGTAGAGCCACCTAGGCTATGGATTCCGCAAACTGCAACCCTGAGGTCACAGATGCTGAAGACTGGCTGTATCTCTTTTGGTTATTGCATGAGCTACTCTTCTTCTCTTTGCTGCAGTAGAATGACTGGTAGAAACAACTTCTAGAAGGTCTATATTTGACACAGTGGTTCAAGAGACACAGTCCATCATGGCTAGAAGGTACGCTGGCTTAAGCGGGTCGGCCTCTAGCAGCATGAGGTTACAGGCACTGACCCTAGGCTCCCACTTCTCTCATCTACACAAATGCTACTGCCAGATATTTGCGTTTTGTCCATCTGAGGGAGAGAGGGTGTGTTTCACTAGTTCCTATCTCTTCTTGGTCCCCAGTGAAGTGGAACAATTTTATTTCATTTGGCAGATGCCTGCTAACGATCAAGCCCGGCCCTCAGTCCTGGGAATTCAACAGAGAACAGAGACAACAAGAAGTTTTCTCGTCTCCCCCGGAGTTCCCTCACACCTGGGCAGATGTATCTCTGTCCTCATCTGTGGTTATCCTACATCATGGATTGGAAAGCACAGCAAAGGAAAATCCCATGGATGCAGGTGGCATCTGAAGGACACCATTGGGAAGATTAGCATCCTGGGAAAGCTCTCAGAGAAAGACCCAAGGAAGTGGAAGTCTCAGGAAGACCCTGTAGGCTCTGAGGCCTGGGGGAATTTTAAGCTTCCAAGAAGAGACAGGAAGTGATCCCGGGCAGGAAATGAGAACAGGTCAGGGGACATCTTAACCATGGTGAGAACTTTTTTTTTTTTTTTAACTTTCCCCAGGGTGATGGGAAATTGGAGACTTTTAGCCAGAGATAGGAGCTGTACCATATATAGACCTTTGCAGTACTGTGGGGATGGATAGATGGAAAGAGTGAGTCACAGGGGAATCCAGCTTGTTCTGGGGAGAGATGGTCATGGGTCAGATGCTGTGACAGTGGCAGAAGTTGTCTGTAGGAGCTTGTCCAATTGGATGACATGGAGGAAGCAGAATCAGCAGGACCCTGGGGGTCCATATGGACACAAAGCACCAGCGTTCTGTTGTGAGTAAAGTCCACCAGAGAATGGTGAACACACAGACACTCTTAAAGCCAAATAGAAAGTCTGTATTTCTGGACAGCAGCAGTACAGGGAACTTGCCCAAATCATAGAGCCCCAAGCCTCACCATTCTTTGTTTTTTTATGTGCAAATTTGCATCCTGATTGACACAGTTCAGTCAGTAAGAAGAGGCAAAACCACAGAAGCCAAAAAATCAGGGTTAGTATATTTAGGGACTTTTCTGGATCCTGGAATTATGGATTCGGTTCTTGATGCACTGGGTCTTTGTTCCTTTTTTGACAGGTGTTAGGGTCTATGTGCTGAGTCTTAAGGTTAGAATGGTATGTCCAGCATGGTGTCAGTTGTGCTAAGGTTGGGGTTACGTTCTCCACTGGTTCTGTGGGCATGAGTCAAATCATGGACTCATCATGGGGCAAGGAGGTTATATCACCCCTCAGCATATTAACAGTTTGCACTGTTTTTCATAGTTAAGTAGGCAGTTGAGCAGGAATGGTCATACAGTGAGGGCTAGAGCAAAAGGATTGATGACCCAGCCATGGCTATAAGTCGAGTAGTCGACGAGGGGGACCAGGAGAACAATGATTGGTACCAGTTGATAGATTCTTGACATCTCCTTTCTCTTCCGAAGGTTATTTCTGACTGTGTTAAACTTTCTCTAATTATCCCCGACTGGTTGGCATAGAAACAATACGTTTCTCCCAATACTATACAGAGACCTCCTTGTTTGACAAAGAGGACTGTCCAGTCATCTTCTATTAGGATGAAAAACCTCAGCTAAGGAGTCTATCAGGGTTTCCAGACAGGAAACAGAATTTTCAAGATGGCCCTGGTCTATTCTACTTGAAGACAAAGTCCCTTGAAGTTTTTATGTTCACTGCAGGGGGCAGGATGCAGGAGGATCCTACTGTACCTGCCACCACCAATAGAGGAATAAGAATAGGAATTGCTTGCCACTCACATAGAAGCCCAGAATCTAGATTTGAGTGGCCTCTGTCATCTTCTCCATCATAGATGATCACCTGAGGTGTGACATACATGAGGACTCTAAGTAGCGGGCTCTCCTTCAATGCAAACAATTTGAAGAAAGCACACTTGGTTAAGCCATAGTGCAAGCAAACCAGGCAGTCTCTGGGGCCTGGAAATGCATCCGACAGTCATTTCTTGGGTTAATATGCTGTATATGGCTACAGGAATCTGCATAAGGGGAGCTACCTAGGGGAATTTTGGTAGCATTAAGCAGGCACCCTTCCCCTGGAGGTCACCCTAGAGTGAGTTTAGATTGGTCCCATTTACATACAGTTGTTAGGGTTAGAAATAGAGCTTATTGTTTGATTATTTCCAATCACAATATAATATGGAGGCTTGGGGTCCAGGCATAGATAGCAGTCTTGACCTATGTCTGACTGAAAATAGTTAAGGATCTGGTGCTCCTTCTAACATCCTAAGCCCTGAGGAGCTGGTTTCTGCAGCCTCCTTGACTTTTACCCCTTGGGTTAGTGAGGGGGTTCCTGGGAAATTAGCATGTTCAGGGCTTACCACTTGAAGGGGGCTTATATTCCAGGAGTATCACGTTGGGCTATTTCAGGCCCATGGGCCAGATGACCCTTGGTGCTGGTTTAGTTTGGATAGTAAATTTGCTGCCTGGGTTTGGAGCATTGATACATAGTCAGGTTACTGACTCCCCGGATCCTACTGGTTTTCTAATAATGACCTTCAATCTCCTGCCAGGTCCTGACCTTTTTATGGATATGGATTGCACTGCTCATGGCTTCAGGTAGGTTATAATGAGCCCCTTTCTAGGACTATGAAGGGAGACTTGTTTGCAACCCTGTGGAGGAGAACAGCAGGATTTGCCTGGCTCCTGGCAGATTTGGGAGCTATCATCAGGGCAGATATAGTACTGGATAGAGGGGGACCCCTTCTTTTTATTGGTGAACCTGCAGCCCCAGAGGTGAGCTTCTCCCCAGGTGTGAGTGAACCATCCCCCTTTGCCTCTGGATATAATATTTTCTAGAAATCTGTCTGGAAGGTAGTAAATAGACTTGCTATGAGCTCCTTGGTTCTGGGTTTTCTTAATTGCAGGACCGACCCAAGGTCCTGGCTCATAGGGTTTGGGGGTCTTTCCCAATGGGGAGACAAAGTAGACAAAATGGAACAATCATAATCATAGGGCCCATGACAGTCTTATCTTTAGGGAGTCGGAAGACCTGTTGAAACCTATCTCTCATTGGATTATATAGCCTCCTTCAGTTGGGTGTAGTGGATCCATGGGGTGACATTTGTGACCTTCACTGATGTGGGGGTGGTGAAGACCACAGGGTATGGACCTTTCATTGTTGGCTCCAGGCCAACAGGTCAGGGATCTTCTTTATACATACAAGGCCATCAGGCTGTAACTGGGCAGTATCAAGCATAGGCAAGGGCATGACCTGTCAGACCACCTGAGGAATAGTCCTCTGGATCTGTTGTAGTGCTGGTAAGGACTTAAGGAGGGAGTGGTTAATAATTTCTGTCTTTTGAACATCTCTGAGCTTATAAAAGAACAGGAGAGAGAGGGGAAGGTCTCCCAAACAAAATTTCAAATGTGGTAAAACTTTCTCGGTATGGGATGCATTTGGCCCTCAGAAGGGCAAAAGGTAGGAGGCTCACTGTATTTTTGCCAGTCTCAAGGACAGATTTAGTTAAAATCTACTTTAAGGTCCTAGTCGTCACTTCTATCCACCCTGAGCACTGTGGGTTAGCGGCACAGTGTAGTTCCCAACCAACATTTTGGAACTTTTCCAGATCTGGGGAAAATTTGGCTATGAAGACCAGGCCATTGTCAGACCCCAGGTAAAGGGGCAACCCAAACTTGGAATTAACTCTTGGTGACACTGAAGCTATCTCTGTTAGGTGGGATAGGTTTCCATCTATCCAGAGAAGGTGTCTATGAAAACTAATAAATACTTACAGCCAAGAACGGTAAGTTTTATTTCCACAAAGTTCACTTCCTTAAGTTCTTCTAGGGCCAGGACTTTTCTTCCTCCTTTGAGACATGTGCACAATTGGTACATTTGGACACAATGTCTTTGAAAAGATTGCCTAGTTGAGGGATGTGATATAGGAGCCTGAATAAGTTTTGGATGCCCCTAGATGGGTAGCCTGATGGAGTTTGGTGACCATTCATCTCTGATAGCAACAGGGAGTACAGGTCTCCCATCCAGCAAGAACCATTATCCATTTGCCTCCTGTTTGGCATCTTCCCTTTTTGCCCATTTGATTTCTTCAGGTGTGTAGGATGGCTGCTGGAGCAACTCAAGTTCAGACAAGGGTAACCAAGGTCAGTGGGTTTAGGGCTGCTTTCCAGGTAGCCAAGTCTACTGTCCTGTTCCATGGGCCTCAGGGGAGTCCCCTATTTGATGCCAGCTGCAGTGAACAATGGCTACTTCTTTTGGCAAACATATGCCCACTAGTAGGGCCAGGATTTCTTCTTTGTTTTGTATTTCCTTTCTGGCTGAGGTGACAAGCCCCCTGTCCTTACAGAGGGCCCCATGGATATGGGCTGTGACAAATGCATATCCATTGTCTGTGTGTGTGTGTGGTAATGGCTCTCTGCCCATCCCCCAGTGAAACACCTGAGTTACTGCCAGGAGCTTAGTCATTTGTGCCGAAGTCTCTAGGCTAAGGGATGGGACCCATACTGTCCTGTCCAAGGTGACATCTGTGGCCCTGGCATACCAATTCCATCTTGGGAAAAAAAAAAAAAAACACTGCTCCCATCATCAGTGTACAGTACCTCTTCCACTTTTTACAGCAGGGAATTTGTTAGGTCAGGTTGGATGATTTAGACTGCATCAGTCACTTCCAGATAACCATACTTGGTTATCATTTAGCAAAAAGCATGCTGGGTTGATGGCTGAAGTTTTACAAACTTCAGACACTGGGCTAGTCCAGGAAAAGTGTTATCCAAGTGTTAGACATTCACCACTCTGGGGACACTCTCAGGAGGCCCTCTACAGAGTGTTGTGTGGTTAGGAACAGTTCCTGGCCCAAAGTCAGTTTAATGTCTTTCACTAGCATGGCCATAGTGAAAACTGCCCACAAATAAGTCAGCCAACTGTTAGAAATAGAATCAATTCTTTTGCATAGGTAGGCCACTGGACTCTTCCAGAGTCCCAGTGTCTGGCAAAAGACCCCTTTTGCAATACTCTGGTCCTAATTAAAGTAGAAGGATTTAGAGACATCTATAAAGGTGGGAGGTAGTGCAGAGGTGAGGGCCTTCTTCAAGGCCTCAAAATCTCTCTGTACTAAGTCAGTCCATTGTAGCAGCTGGATATTGCTGGTACTAGTATATAATGACTTAGCTAGCTCTGCAAAACCTGGATATCCATCCATAAGGAGCAGCATCTGAGCACCCCCAGAAATCCCAATACTTGTGCCTTTGCCTCAGGTGAGAGGATCTGTGGGGTCACCAAGACTCAGCTCTGGAACAGTGTTTGCTCACCTCATTCCAAGTTACACCCAAAGCAGGTAACACAAGGTGCACTTAGTTGAGCCTTCTTGCCTGAGACTCTATATCCTAAGGCCTGCAGTGCCTCTACTAGGCCTTCAGAGGCCTTCATTTATTCCTCCTCTGTTTCTAAAGCTATGAAAAGTTCATCCACACACTGTAACAGGGTGTTCTCTGGGTACTTTTACAATAAAGTCAGGAGTTTAGCACTCAACATCTCATCAAAGAACATGGGCATTTTTTAATCTTCTGGCAACCTAGTCCAGGTCAGTTGGCCTGTAAATACTCCCTCAGAATCAGCCTATCCAAAGGCAAAAATTGATTGGCTTATAGGTACCAATAGGAGGCAAAAGTTGCATCTTTTAAGGCCAAGACAGTGGATATTTTTCTTCTCTGGTGGCAGGGGACTTAAGAGAAGGTAGAAATTGGGAATCATGGATTGGATGGTCTTTACCCTTTTGATGACTTCCCTGAGATTCTGTATGTCAATAGTCTCAAATGACTGGTTTTAGGACTGAGAACAAGAGGGCGTTCCAAGAGGAATGGCTGGCAATGGGGACTCCTGCTTCCTCTAGTCTGTTAATGTGTTTAGCAACCCCCAGCTTTGCTTCCTGGATTATAGGCTGGTGTTTGATCCTTACTGATGCAGCAGTACTTAGTAATTGGGTAACAATTGGTACTCAGTGGATGGCGAATCCTGATGGATTATTCTCAGCCCAGAATCCATGGCACCACTGTCACAAACAGGCATCCCAAAGTTTGAGTGCTATTTCAGGTGCCAGACTTGGTTGGAGGAGTTATTCCTTCAAGAGTGGGAAATCACAAGAATACGGATGGGGGAGGCTGAGTAGGATTCAGTGCAAGATGGGCAGTGGCCTCCCTAAAGGGTATGGTTGCTATAGTTTTTATATAAGTCTGTTTCAATAGGGGGTGGGGCAGCCTAGTGTGAATAAGAAGGAGTGGGTCATAGTGTCTTGTCTCAAATCCACCACCTGGGAAATTGTCCAGGGAAAGCCACTGATTGGAGTGGCTCTGTCAGGACTGAGTGGGCTGCTCCTGTGTCGACCGGGAATTTAACAGACATGCCTCCTCCCTTCAATGTTATACTGGTCTCTTGAGGGCTCAATGGAATGGAACAGAGCCGCCCTGTCAGTTCTTGCCAGTTCTCTCCCAAACGAAGGAAAAGGGATCCTTCTTCCCTTCCTGATTTGGGCATTCATTTCTCTAGTGTCCCTTTTGCTTACAATAAACACATTGCTCTTTCTCTAGCCTTCTCTTTTCCTGGCATTTCTGGCTTCCCACTCTGGGATCTCTTACTGCTCTCTCTAAGCACCACCACTACTGCTCAGGTCAATATTTTATTCTGCTTTTCTCCTACAGAGTCACAATTTTTGTAAACCTCTGAGCAGTCTCCAATAATTGGGACTTAATCATACTCTCACTACCTTCTAACTTCTGAAGTTTTTATATTATCTGGAGCCATAATAAAAACAGTATTGGTTGCTTGATGGTTATGTCTGGGTCTATGGGAGTGAGCACCTAGAGAGACCTCTCAGAGGTACTCCAGGACGCAGTGGGTGATTCTTGGGGCTCTTGTATGACCTTGATCATTTTAGGCAGATTGGTAAGACTTCTTCTAGCACTGCCAGGAGCTGTAGGTAGTCAGTCATCCCAGGAGCTGTAGGCAGTCAGTCATCCCAGGAACTGTAGGCAGTCAGTCATCCCAGGAGCTGTAGGCAGTCAGTCATCCCAGGAGCTGTAGGCAGTCAGTCATCCCAGGAACTGTAGGCAGTCAGTCATCCCAGGAGCTGTAGGCAGTCAGTCATCCCAGGAACTGTAGGCAGTCAGTCATCCCAGGAGCTGTAGGCAGTCAGTCATCCCAGGAACTGTAGGCAGTCAGTCATCCCAGAAGCTGTAGGCAGTCAGTCATCCCAGGAACTGTAGGCAGTCAGTCATCCCAGGAGCTGTAGGCAGTCATCCTATGAGCTGTAGGCAGTCAGTCATCCCAGGAGCTGTAGGCAGTCAGTCATCCCAGGAGCTGTAGGCAGTCAGTCATCCCAGGAGCTGTAGGCAGTCAGTCATCCCAAGAGCTGTAGGCAGTCAGTCATCCCAGGAGCTGTAGGCAGTCAGTCATCCCAGGAGCTGTAGGTAGTCAGTCATCCCAGGAGCTGTAGGCAGTCAGTCATCCCAGGAACTGTAGGCAGTCAGTCATCCCAGAGCTGTACAGTCCCCAGGAGCTATAGGCAGTTATCCCAGGAGCTGTAGGTAGTCATCCTAGGTCAGCTGGTGGACATAGAAGACTATCTAAAAAAGGCTAATGAAAGCCCGAGGTTTTTCAGAGAATGATAGCTTCTGAGTTTTCCAAGTAAACAGATCACTGGTTGAGAAAGAGACGTAAATCATAAAAGGCAGAGAGGGGGACTCTTAACGTCTTAAGCCTGCAGGAGTGCCCCCTTTAATAGGGGGATTGGGGCAGCTTCTGCCCTAGAGGAATTGCTCCTGGAGCTCCCATAGCCAAAGCCACTACACATGTGCAGAGGGGAGAGGGGATCATAGAAGACCATGCCCCTAAGTGCAGTCAGGTAAACTATTTCCCCCTCCCTGGGCATGGCCCAGGACTATGCTGGGACATATGGAGGGGAAAGTCAGCTTCCGCCAGCAGAGTGGAAAGAACAGATAGAGGTTTGGATTTCTCTGAGCTACCTGGCCAAACCCAGAGGATTTAGGTCCCCAGCAAGATGGTTCAGATCTTAAGCCAGGGAGAGGGTTTTGCACCAGAGGAAGCCATGGTCAATGTAAGGAAATTGGTTGGAGTGACCCTGGTCTCCAGTCACCATGTCACAAGAAGTCTGAATCTGGGGGATCCAGAGATTCATCACTGAGCTACCTAACTCCAAAAGAAGGCCATTCTATTTCACAGAAGGCCCGGAGTTTCCTGGACAAGAGACAAACCCATATTTGTCCTCACTTGCAAAAGCTTCCTTGATGTGTTTTAATATACACTTCCAGAAAGTCTTGGGACTGCTCATTCCCTCTCCCATCTCAGCTTCCTTTCTTCTAACCAACAGAATTGACAAAAATACACAGAGAGAGATACACAAACAGGCAACAATAAAGACAACAGGAGTGACCACCACACAAAATTAAGCCAGGGGATTGAGTGACATCTCACACATGTCCCAGACACTGGAATATGAGTTGTATTCTGTCTTTTTCAGAAGGTGCCATAAGCAGACTCACCTCCAGAAGAGACAGATTCAGGTAACTTTCTGTACTCTCCCATTTGGGGTGGAGGCATGGGGAGCCTCCAGGGCTGGGGCAGTAGGAGTAGAGGCAGGAGAAATTCCTGGGGCCCTGGAATGTCTCAGGGTGTGTACTCCCCAGGAACTGTCAGTTCTTCAAGCTATTGCCCCAGAGGGGGTCCAAGCCCCCAGTGTCCCAGCATCTCAGTCTCCGGGGATCTTGCTGGGGTCTCCAGAATGTTATGACATTAAGTTTATTAAAGAACACACATGGACACTTTTAAAGCCTAGTAGAAAGTCTGTGGCTTGCTGGCAGTTGCAGGGAGAATATGCCCTAATCATGCAGCCTGGAGCCTTACGTTCTCTGTCTTTTAGATACAAAAACCAACCACATCCTGGTTCGTGCATTTCATTTAACAAGAACAGTCAGCAAGAAGTGGAACTACAGAAGCCCAAAAGCAGGGTTAGCACATTTAGTGACTTCTCCAGATCGGAACTATAGGCTAGGTCTCTGTTCCCATTTTGGTAGGTGTTAGTGCCTACACACTGGGTTTTAGAGTCAGAATGGTGCTTCCAACATGGTGTCATTTGTGATAAGGTCTAGGGATTGTTACAATTCAAGAACAGCAGGAGTAACAGCAGCTTCTGAGATCCTCTGAGTTCTGTCTGTGAGAACCTCTACCTCTTTCTCTTGAGTTGTTTTTTCCTTTTCTGTTTTGATTCTGTTGATTTTCAGCATGTTTTATCATGATAATTTCTGCTCTCCTCTATTACTTCAAGCTTTTCTTTCCTGTTTTTTGTTTGTTTGTTTGTTTTTACTTCCTGTGTTGTTTCTTAGTTATACAATATGGACTTGAAAAAGTAAATGTCATGTATTTTTTTCACCATACCTCACTCTAGGCTTTATCATTATCATTGACACAGATTTCACATACACTGGAATAGCCTGCCCTGCAGGACACAAAGAGGCAGAGTGATGTATTAGTGTAAGATTTGTAAGAGCCACCAAAGCTTCTTTCTATGTTCCCTAGCCTCATTCTCACAAGTTTCCATATGCATGAGTTGTGCCATATTTCAGTTGCAAACATTTTGTGGTGGCTGTTGTGACTTTGTCACTGAAATGGGAGTTTTGCAGTGTTTGGAGGGTAGGTTCCCTGTGGGTCTTCAGTGCTAAGCTTGATGGATTTTCGTCAGAACAACAGTGTTATGTGGTACTCATCATTCCTGTTTAGATTTAATTTGGGGCTTTCTGTGAGAGCAGTTTTAGTGAACACCCTACATGTCCTTAAAGTAATACATACCTTTTTGTCGGGTTGCAAGAAGGCATCTGAGTCAGGTTACTGGGTAAGTTTAGAAAGTGTATGTTCACATTTCACACATGCTAAAGTGTCACCCTTCTTTTGTGTTTTCACTGTTTAAGAGAGATCTGTGATCTTGAGAGTCTTGGATTCTCCTTGTTCCTTTGCTAATTTTGCTTTCTGAAGGTTTGTCCGGAGAACAACACGGGAATATGCACCTGTCATTCATTTTTCTTACCCCTGAACTTGCTGCATTCCTACCCTATGCCAGTCCTCTCCAGATGCTCCTGTCTTGATGCAACATAATCCCTGGCCAGGTGGAGTGTATATATGATTATTATTTAACTTTGGCAACTTTTTATATCATTATTTATAACACGTGTTAGTAAGTAGCAGTGTTTTTTTTGTTTGTTTGTTTGTTTGTTTTTGTTTTGCCGAAGCTGCTAGGTTGTGATGGTCTGTGTCCTGCTTTAAGTGGTTTTGGGGCATGTCTGTGCACAGCCTCTTATGTTTGAACTTCCCATATGTCATACTTGAGACAAGTTTCTTAAAACCACAACCTCATCTCTGTATTCTAGTCTGTAACATCCTGCCATTAGCAGCAACTTTGCTTCTCTTCCATTCAGTAGAGGTCAAGGCCCTCCCAGGGCTTTGACTTTCTAAAGAAGTTTTTATTGGACCTCCCCAAGCCGCGTTTACTAGCTACTATCCCCCCCACAGTTGGATCATTTCTGCATGTTTTGTGTTCATATACATACATATATGTTATATATGTGTTACATTCCTCTCTTCTTATTCTGTGTTGCTTTTCCGTTTTCTTTACCCCTTCTCCTCTTCATGAACCTCCCAAGTCTATAAACGGTATTTACTTGCTACTCTTTTAGTTATCTGAATAAAAATTTGATACATGTAACTGACACTGACCCGTGAAATCTGAAATTTGCCAGTGTCGCTGGATTTTCTCAGGTAGTGAGAAAGAGATGTGTTCACTGGAAACAACCCCAATCGCTCCCACATTAAGTGTCACTGCATCTTAATGAAGCCTAAATGTTTCACCAAAGAGGCATACACACACACACACACACACACACACACACACACAAGGCCTGGGGGCGGGGAGCAACCCTTTTATAATAGAGTCATAAGGAAAAGATAAAATACTTACTAGTAAACTTAAATTAAGAATGGTCCAGAACACTGAAAACTAACAAATGTAAGTAGAAAACATTGAAGACACAAACAAATGGACAAATACCCCATGTTCCTGGGTTGGATTCTTCCTACTACTACTAAAACAGCCCAATCAACAAGGAAATCTACAGATTCAATGCCATCCCTGTCAAAACTCCAGTGTAATGCCTCACAGAAATGAAAACGGAAAGCTCACATATAGAGCCATGCAAGATTCCCAATAGTGGAAAGGCTTGCATAATACGGTTTGAAAATCTACTACAAACCTACAGTAAGGGAAACAACAAGACAATAGCATGAAGCAGTCCAATGACAAGGCTGAAATGGCCTACATGGTGACAGCTGGATGGCATTTTACAGAAGTGTCTGTACACTGGAGGAAAGATAGCCTCATGGATAAATGGCTATATTGAAAAACTGAATGTGGTGTGTGTGTGTGTGTGTGTGTGTGTGTGTGTGTGTGTGTGTGTGTGTGTGTTGTGTGTGTGTATGTGTGTGTGTGTGTGAGAGAGAGAGAGATGATTATACTTTGAATTTTAGTGAGTATTTGTTTAGTTTTGTGACTATTTAACTTGATAACTCATCCTGTACTGTCTTCCTCCATTCCTACTTTCTCCTCCCTAACTGATGCGCCTCGTTCTCAGAATCAAATCCCCCAAATAATGATTTGAATCTAAGCTCTTGTCTTAGGTTCTACTTTGGAAGAAACTCAGCCCAAGACACGATTATGATAAAGAAAAGGAGTTGGAAATTCCAGAAAACAGTTCATTGTTTTCCTTCATATTGTAAAGAGAATGCTAACTGGGGAGCAAAAACCATCTCACTACTCAGTGAGTACACACACTCCAGCTTCAAGGAAACACTGATGACAGCTACTCAGAGACTGAGCACCTGGAAGAGTGTGTTTGATGTAGCAGTGGCCTTGGTGCCTTTGGAAAGACAGAAAGTCTGTGTGGCTGAGAGGAGAAATTGAAGACATAAGGCAAACAGTACAATCACGAGGCACTCCAGAAGTCTGGACAGGAGGGACAGAGTCCAGATTCCCAGGACATTGTGAACCACGGGCATGGGTACAGACCTGCGAAATTGCAGGCATGGGAAGTGTCATTCCTGTCTCTAAAACCACAGAAAACCCCCAAGACAGGCTAGCTCAATGACAGGGAACTGTTGGGGTGACCCTTCAGAGCCTCCTCCAAATGTATCTATGCACTATTTCCATCATCTTCTTGTCACTGTCACTACTGGCACCTCAAGGCCTTGCTCAACACCTTAGTATTCAAACTTATGTTTACAGAAAGAAATTGCTAGCTTGGAAATTGTTAGGTTCCTGGGCAGGGAATTGTTTGACTTTCTTCATTCACATTTTGTCTTTTATTATAAGTTTTGAAGAGAACTAAGGAATTTTTATTTCTTTGCACTTGGCTTATAGACATCAAAGTCCTTGGGGATGGGGATAGGGACAGAGAGGGAGCCCTGTTTAAAACAAAACAAAAAAAATCCACCAGAGGTAGCTTGAAATTGCCAAGCAGTCCTGGAACTTTCTCATCCTTCCTCATTCTTTGCCTCTCCCCTTTCTTCCACCTCTCCTTTCTGCCTCCTTCTTCCTCCCTCTGTTCTTCTCAGAAGTCAGCATCTTGAGGTAAAGATTGGCTTCCATTTGTTTTTATAGTAGTAAATATTTTATTACTTAAAAAGGAAGGCAGTGTTTGCCCTTAATTGTTTTTGATTAAATATGCTAATTACCTTTTGGAATACTTATGAGCATGCTAAATGTTTTAATAATGCATAGAATAACTAGCAAAGAAAAAACAAATTCACCTGAAATGTGCATAGCTTTTCTCATTTAAATTCTAATAATATAACATAGAGAGAAAAGTCAAAAATTTGTCATCTGATGCAGAGAGGAATGAACATTTTATGAATCAAATCAGACACTTTATATATTTTTTTCTCCCTAAAAGAATTCATTCAGAAATTGATCTTCTCCAGAACAATGTCCCGGAAAATAGCAGATTGGTAGTGTGTCTTTAATGCTAGAATCTACACTTAATGTATCAGAATACCAGAAGGTACTCTTGGATAGTGACTCTCTTCTCCTGATCTTCCAAATACAGATAAACCTAGGACTTAGGGCAATGTTCCTGATGGAGCCCAGATCCCTACAAAGCCTCCAGTGAGGTACCCTATAGGGAAGAAAGGAGAGAAAAAACTTAGCCCAGAAGCCTACTAGTGTAGCTAGAGCTTTCCTCCAGGTCCGCCAAGTCCCAGCAGTCCAACAGCCCATAAAATAAACACATATATGCTTATATTATTTAAACTGTTTGGCCTAATAGCTCAGGCTTCTTGCAAACTGTTCTTATATCTTAAATTAACACATTTCTATAAGTAGCCATGTGGCTCATAGCTTGTCATGGCAGCGGCTGGCAGGTCTCTCCCCTCAGCCTTCCACTTCCCAGAATTTTCCTCTCTGCTTGTCCCACCTATACTTCCTGCTTGGCTACTGGCCAATCAGTGTTTTATTTACTAACCAATCAGATCAACACATTTGACATACAGACCATCCCACAGCACTTCCCCTTTTCTTTTTTTCAAAAAGGAAAGTTTCAACTTTCACATACTGATATATATATTTAAGATTATTGTCATACTGCATATTGAACTATACATTCCTACCTCAGTTATAAATATCTTGTGTATTGTCACAATTTTGAAGTCATCATCCTTTGCCGTACATTTGCTTATTGACTGTATACCTTATTTACATGAATCTTTAGTCCTTATTTTGGTAGATAAGACTTATAGATTTATAGTCACCTATGATTGTTATCTCTATAGTTATGCTAGTTAGGTTATCCAGATTTACAGATACATAGGTAAGATAGACATATAATCTTCAAACACTTCATAGACCAAGAGAATATGGCATTTAAATAACTTAGGATTCTGTTGATGTGAGACACAATTGCTCCTGGCAGCACCAGTTTAATCCTAAGAGAACATTGGGCTTCTAAGACATTTCCATTTGGAAATTTGTCTTCTTGGCACAAAATGACCTACCTATTGGGCAAAGAACTGCCCTTGCCTCAACTGCTGACAATACAAGTGCTGTCCTTCTGGACAAGCAGGACACAAAGGAAAGTGACTTCTGAACTCTGCCAAGACAGGGTAAGAATTCCTGGTCTTTCAGAATTCCTGCTTCTGAAAATGGTCTGTCAAATACTCTAGGCCTGTAGCCAATGTGAATGCACCAACAATGCTGAGAAACATTAGGTGACTGTCCAGGCTGCCAGCTGTCTCTGTCTACTCTTGCAAGACTCCTGAAAGTTGCTTGCATCCTTCTCCCATTTCTCAGATATTCCTTCTCAGGTCTTTGATGAGATTGAAGACTAGCAGTTATAGTTACAACTTTATATATATATATATATATATATATATAATCTATATAGAATATTTTACCCATGCTCTAGATTTCCCTGGATTTTAGTATGTGTTTCTTGCTTGATATTGTTTGCATTGATTGTAGTTCCATCTTATCTAGGTCATTATCCTTCATTACTCCTGGACAATATTTGATAGCCATTTCTTTGTATATAGTTTTGTTTTAGGTTAGAACCTTCCTATTTAGACAAAAGGGGGAGATGTAGTGGGTAGCCATTCCAGCTTTGACCTGGAAGCTCCAACCCCCATTGAGGCTTCGGTAATGGTCACGCCTACAAGGCGGGGCTGAGAGAGGATGCTGAAGACCCAGGTTCCAGATGCACGGGCTCTCTTAGTTCCTGGACCTTGGACACTGGAGGTAGACTGAGCAGAGTTCTCCAGAGAACACTGCCAGACTGTGCCACGCCTTTCCTAGACCCTGTAAACTATCCCTTCACTTGCAAGTTACCCCACAAAGTAAACCTCCCTTTTAACTACATGGAGTGGCCTTAATAATTTCACCAATATACTAGTGGCAATTAGGTTGGAGCACACTGTGTTTAAGTTGCCTCTCCATTGTCATATGAAGGGTAAACCCACCCTGGGATTGAGTCTGTTTGAAATAGTACTGAGTCAGAGGTAGCAGGACTTCATGCAGGGCACAGAGTTCCCTGAGAAAAGATTTGCCTTCCTCATATGCTCAGTTGTTGAGAACATAAATGGAAATTCTCATTAGATAGAAGAAGAAGAAGAAGAAGAAGAAGAAGAAGAAGAAGAAGAAGAAGAAGAAGAAAGATAGATGATAGATAGATAGATAGATGAGAGATAGATAGATGATAGATAGATAGATAGATATGGATAGATGACATGTAGACAGATGGACAGATAGGTGATAGAGACATGATAGATGATGATGATAGATAGATAGATAGATAGATAGATAGATAGATAGATAGAATGAACTTAAAAAATGTCTTTTTAAAACCCGTTTATCAGGAGACTGTATGAGCCTGTACTTTGCTTTGGCACATTCCAGAGTGACAAGAGGGAGGCAAGGTATTATGATAAAGAACAATTACTTTTGAAGCTGAGCAATGGGTTGTGAGAGGTTTTCCTTGTTTTCTTTTTGTGCCTTTAAGGTTCCTAGAGTGATTTATTCCAAAGAAGACTTTGCAGTTGTTAAAATCACCCAGAACCCATCCATGAAAAATCCCCAGGTGCCTGGCCTCACATCGTTGGAGTCACAAACACATCTGCCTGGCATTTGTCAGCCCACGCACTACAAAGCACACCGATGTTTTCATTGCCAAGTTAAGGGTACTTTTCTAGTTGAACATTGGTGTTCTTTTTTCCCCATTAAAGCTGCCTTGACTTTGTTGAGGTCTCCATGAGAACAACCAAACTGTTTCAATGCCTCAGTTCATTCCAGTCTCCATAAAGCCAGCACTTGTGAGGGCTTTATTGATAGGCTGCAGGACTTTGGAGTAAGCTTGGAAGTGACCGGACTTGAAATGCGGAAGGTAAGCCAGGGAAGGTCTGCCTGTGTGCTCTGGGGCAGGGCTGTGTGAAAACATCTATTCATTCCCGCTGAAAAGCCCCAGCCTCTCTGTCACAACTTCTGTGGCACCTGAGGTGTTTGTAAGGTGCCAAAAGAAAAGGCTCACTCCAGTGGTCGCAATAAAACAGCCATTTTACCAGGGTGCCTCTGTGATTTGGTTACAATGCAAACATTGCTGTGGCAGTCCCTACAGTCCAGCAGTCCCTCTTCCCTGACATATTCTCTATTTTATGGTCCCCAGGGTGTCTACAGTGGGACTTCTAAGGAGACAGCAACCATCATATGTCCTTAGCTGACCCTGACATGCACTGGTGATCCTGCAGTGTTACCCTTCTTTAGAACCAGGCCAGCTGAGCAGAGAAAGCCACAAGTGGTAGGAGGCAACCAGGCTTTCTAGACAGGCAAGGATGTGGGGAGGACTTGAGGCTGTGGGCAACATATTTGGCCTTGCCAGATAACATTAACAGCATATGAATCTGTGTATGGCACTTGGGCCTCCATGGATATCACAATCTTTAGTCAGTGGAGACTGAGTCAGGGGCACAGAGATTCAACAAAATGAGAAAGGAGGACTCTGGATGGAAACTAGGCAGCCATGAGGCCATCGCTGTGGACTGGCCTCAACACTGTCAGCCAAGAGGAGACTGGGATAAGGGTAGGACAGCAAACAAGGATGGCTAGGCTCCAGCGCTGGACTTGTCTGGTTCTGGCTAGGACTGCTACAGGAGGGCACCCTCTAGATCCCAAAGTTACAGCTGACCCTGAAGGCAGAGCCACAAGACAGAACATCTTGGAGAAGAATGTACAGTAGAGTCAGCCAGAGGCACTTGAGCGCTGTGTGACTCTTGGTACAGCAGTAATTCCTATCAGCAGGGATGGTGCAGTGGAGTGTCAGAGGGGCATTGAGACCATTTTGTGTCAACTTGATATAAGCTAGAGCTATCTAGGAAGAGGGAAATCTCAACTGAGAAAATGTCCCCATAAAATTGGACCATGCCTTTAATCCCAGCACTCGGGAGGCAGAGCCAGGTGGATCTCTGTGAGTTCAAGGCCAGCCTGGTCTACAGAGTGAGATCCAGGAAAGGGGCAAAGCTACACAGAGAAACCCTGCCTCAGAAAAAAAAAAAAAAAAAAAAAAAAAAAAAAAAAAAAAAAAAAAAAAAAGGTTGGACCATGGGGCAGTCTCTTGATTGGTTATTCATGTGGGAGGGCCCGGTTCCTTGTGGGCAGTGCCTCCCCTAGGTTGATGGTCCTGGGTATGAGAGAAAAGCAGATTGAACAAGGCAGTAAACAGCTCCCCTCCATGGACTCTGCATCAGCTTCTGCCTCCAGGTTCCTGCCTTGAGTTCTTGCCCTGACTTCCCTAGATGATGGACTACAAGATGTTAACTGAAATAAACCTTTTCCTCTCCTAGTTTCTTTTGGTCGAGGTGTTTTTCGCAGCAATAAGACAAAATGACAGCCTTCCAAATGGGAAAAGATCTTCACCAACCCCATATTTGACAGAGGGCTGATCTCCAAAATATATAAATATAAAAAGAACTCAAGAAACTAGACATCAAAATACCTAAATTGGAAAATGAGCTATAGAGCTAAGCAGAATTCTCAATGGAAGAATCTCAAATGGCCACAAGACATTTAAGGAACTACTCAACATCCTTAGTCATCAGGGAAATGCAAATCAAAATGACTCTGGGATATCATCTTACACCTGTCAGAATGGTTAAGATAAAAAATACTTTAATCCCAGCACTCGGGAGGCAGAGCCAGGTGGATCTCTGTGAGTCTGAGGCCAGCCTGGGATACCAAGTGAGTTCCAGGAAAGGCGCAAAACTACACAGGGAAACCCTGTCTCGAAAAACCAAAAATAAATAAATAAAAATAAAAAAATACTGAAGACAGCTTCTGTTGGAGAAGATGTAGAGCAAGGGGAATACTCCTACATTGTTGGTGGGAGTGCAAACTTATACAGCCACTTTGGAAATTAGTATGGCGGTTTCTCAGAAAATTGGGAATCAATCTTCCTTCAGATCCAGCTATACCACTCTTGGGCATATACCTAAGGAATGCTTAATCATACCACAAGGACACATGCTCAGCTATGTTCATAGCAGCATTATTCATAATAGCCAGAGCCTGGAAACAACCTAGATGCCCTTAACTGAAGAATGGATTAATAAACAATGGAGTACTACTCAGCAGAGAAAAACAATGACATCATGAGGTTTAAATATCATCCTGAGTGAGGTAACCCAGACTCAGAAGGACAAACATGGTATGTGCTCACTCATAAGTGGATACTAGATGTAAAGCAAAGGATAACCAAACTGCAACCCACAGCTCCGGGAAGTCTAGCCAGCAGGGAGGGCCCTAGAAAGGATGCATGGATCACCAAGCAAAGGAGAAATAGATGTGATCTACATGAGAAAACAGGAAGTAAGGGAGGTAATAGAATGCAAGGGATGGAGGATGAGAACATAGAGGAACAGGAGGTTTGAGCTGGAACAGGGATAGAGTGGGAGAGCAAGGAAAGAGATACCATGATAAATGAAGACATCATGGGAATAGGGAGAAACAGAGTGCTAGAGGAGTTCCCAGGAACCCACAAGGATGACCCCACCTTAGACTACTGGCAATAGTCAAGAGGGTGCCTGAACTGGCCTACTTTGGTGATCAGATGGCTAAATACCCTAACTGTCATCATAGAGCTCTCATCCAGTAACTGGAAGCAGATGCAGAGATCCACAACTGGGTCCCAGGCAGAGCTCCAGGAGTCCAATCTATGAGATAGAGAGAAGAGGGATCCTATGAGCAAGAGACATCGAGACCATGATGGGAAAATGTACAGCAACAACCAGCCAAACTAGTGGAAATGCATGAACTGTGGACCAATAGCTGAGGAGCCCCCATGGAACAAGACAGTTGTTTAGCTTGAACTGTTTAGGGGCCCCCCAGGCAGTGGGATCAGGACCCATCCCTGGTGCATGAGCTGGCTTTTTGGAGCCTAGTGCCTATGGTGGGACACTTTGTGCAGCTTTGGTGCAGGGAGAAGGGGCTTAGACCCACCTCAACTGAATGTACCAGGCTCTGCTGGCTCCCCATAGAAGACCTTGCCTTGGAGGAGGTGGGAATAGGGGTGGTTTGGAGCAGGGAGGCTGGGGGCAGGAGGAGGGAGGTGAGGGGAATCTGTGGTTGGTATGTAAAATGAATAGAAGATCTCTTAATAATAATAAAAAAAAAGAAACCTAACTAAGAGAGAAATATTCTGACTCTAAGAAGGATGGAGCGCTAGCTAGATAGTGCCTCAGTGGTGTGTGCTCAAGCAACACAGACCACCACGTCTCTGCAGGCTAGAAGGGTGAGCAGAACAGAGGCTCCTTCTCAGACTCTGGGCCTCTATTTCACTGATCAGAAAAGATTACTTTCATGGTCCCCATGGCTCTCACCATAGCAGCTGGGATTTATCTTTCCCTAGTGAGTGTTTCAGGGGTTGCAACCCAGCTACACCCAGTCTTTTGCACTGAGGTCAGTACTGGACTTGCCAGGTTTGCCAGAGATATTCCTTGCCTATTTGTGGCCTAACCCTGTAGCTACTTCACAGGAAGTTCTTCCTTCCATTTTGCAGAAAAAGTGAACAGAGAAATGGAATTTGAAATGCTCTGAACCACTGACCTTTGCCTCTTACCTGGAAATGTGAGCTGGTGCAGGAAGAGTGGGAAATGGTGCTTCTTGGAACATTAGATGGCATGCACAATCTGTGCCTGCCACAGGGAAGGCAAATTCATGAATGAGCACATGTGAGGAGCATGTTTAGGAACCTCTGGCTCACAGAAATATTAGCATGAGGCCATTCTTGTCCACGCACTAGGCCAGCATGCAATCAGGTAAAGCTGCACAAAGGCTCTATGAACCTAATCATAGCTTCCTCCTCACCTGGATACCGTCATCGAAATATCAAAGAATGAGGCACCTCATGATAGCATGAAACAGTTCTATGTATGCTGACTCAAAGAGCTGCCCACGTTTGCTAATGTTTCGGAAATATCTGAAGTTTCAGAATGCTATGTGCTATCATCACCTTTTTAAAGGGTATTTCCATGTGTATGGGTGTTTGCTTGCATGTGTGTATACACAACACGTGTGTAGTGCTCAAGAAGTTAAGAAAAGGGTGTCAGACGCCATTGAACCGGAGTTACAGGTTATGAACGGTCATGTGGGTACTGGGAATTGAAACTGGGTCCTCTGCATAAGCAGCCAGTGCTCTTAGCATCACAGCCGTCTCTCCAGCTCCATCATTTTGCTCTTGCTTGCAGCATATGATATGCTGTGTACATGTAGACATACACATGGATTTGCAACATATACTCGCAAGGGTATTCAAAGTCTGTGCCTCCTTTTTATTGACTGCTGTGAGTGGGTTGTGGGGACAAGGGCCTGCAACTTCTTTTTTGTACTCAGTTTCATGTTGTTAGAATTACTTGCAAATAGCATAAGTTTGTTTTATTTTAAAATAAATATTAAAATGCTAAATCCTCGAAACCATCTGTTTCTGCTGCTTCTATTCTTATTATTCTTTTGTTTGTTTTTATGATTTGCCTCTTTCTCCAACAACTGGTCTCAGTGGGGGAATCACTCTGAATTGCAAGGGGAGGGGGTGCCTGTTACTGAGGTCGAGGAAGGAAGGGGAGACAGAAGTAGACAAGCACATGTGTCTTGAAAGTCCTTGACTGTTGACTCGGAGGGAATGCTCATTTCTAATATTAAAATATACACTACAACCAGCCTACCACAAGGGACACTTTTCTTTTGAATCTTCCCTTCTCTGTTATTTCCACCAGCAATGGGCAGCTTGTTCATTCTGGCAGAGAAGTATGAGGACAGATTTTGTCATAGCAAGCTTGAACTGTTTACCCTGACTTCTGGCTGATGGCTCACCGTCCATTTGACAAACTATGGGATATACATAGATATGAGGTACATTTATCACATGTAAATGTTCAGCTAGTCACCCTGCTTCACATTATTTTTTACCAAATCTATAGTTTGTTAACTATTTTTTGTTAAATTTCATCATAAAGTATATGTAGAATTTATACAGTGAAATGAGTCCTTCTTTTAAAACTGCAATGTCTTGTAACAGAAGTGACCCCTTAATACTAAGGCATTTCATCTCCATGTTTCCTTTGTAGGAGATTGTTTTGGCTTTTCAGTTTATAAAATGGAAAGATATAAGCAGCCTAATTGTGTTTCTAAAGTACAAGGAGGTGAAACTGCCCTGTTATTAATTAATGCATTTGTTTCCAACAAAATTGGAAATGCTATCTTAATATAGTAATTAATCACACATGGCATTCTAACTGACTCACTTGGATAATTACTACACAGTGCTTACCAAGTATGGACTACTAAGTGCTTACTAAGTATGGACTGCTAAGTGCTTACTAAGTATGGACTACTTAGTGTTCATTCCCATGTCTGAGAATTTAACCCCATAATTCTTATGGAGTAGGAGACTGGGTCAGGAAAAGCCCTCCTTAAGAATGCTAAGGATCCCCAGGAAAAGGTTGAACACACCTCATTTCAAGCAAGAAAGAAGAGGTCAGTGGGAGCTGGCTCAGCTCCCATAGCTCCCAAGAGCCTAGTGGTCAGTTCTGGGGAGGATCACAGCTTCTAAAAACTGAGGGAGCAGAGTAAGACACAGAAAGGAGAGACACAAAGGGAGATGAAGGACCACAGGTCCTTAGGTTTCACCAAGAGACCCTGGCATAGCTCTCTAGCCTGTTAGGCTGAGCTGAGAGTGTGCTGTGCCAGCGCTGGTGGGCAACCCTCCCACCCTCAGCAGGACGGGCTGTCGTTTATCCTCTCTGCTGTCTCACTGAGGCTCATTGCCCCTGCTAGCACACTGACACCCACTCCCACCTAAGGGATAAAGCCGATCTTCTCAACCCTTGTGAGCCACCAAGCTGAGAACAAGTACCTCAGGCCCATTCTTCTATGAGAGAAGCAGGAGAATCTTCCGGCCCCTGTATCTCTCCCTCCTCTCCAGAGCCAGATGGAGAGGCAGCCCAGCTGCCCCCAAGCACCATCCTGGATGACCAAGTAAGGTGGATGAAGAAGTAAGGGCTAGCTAGCATTGTTCATTATTCAGGACCACATGACACTATAGGCCAAGCTCTGAAAAATTCTCTCACTCACATTCTACTTCTAATAGGAAACCCAAACTCTTTTGCCAGCAGAAAGGCAACATACCACCCTCCAAGCAGCCCACAGCCTCCCAGAAGCCCTGAGGTCACATGTTCCTTGGGAAAACCAGGTAGGCTAGAGAGAACAGAGGTGTAGAAAGTCATATTCAAGCTGCTAAGTCCATGAATCCATGTGTAAATTCTAAATTGAATTGACCCCCTGGTGACTTAAAAACACCTCATATAAATTACTTGAGAATAGGGATTTTCTGTTCGCTGTGGTTTCATTATATAAAACACCACCAAAGCCTTTATTGATTGTGTTACAACTTGTCCTCACTCTGCCTCCCCATGGAAGCACCAGAGTCTCCCAGGGTTTAGGGAACTGTCGCCCATTTTCTTTCTTGTCCTTGGACCTCTGCATCATACAGATCATGTACCTGGTCTCTCATAGATAAGGTAAAGTGAGATCCCCTGCTGGCTTTGGCTGTGCCAGCTGAATTATGCTTGGAGCCTGGCCCTTCTGAAGGCTGTGCATCATGGCTGACCCAAGCTCTAGTCCAATTTACTACCATGGACTGGTGACTCACCGCTCCAGAAAAGGAGACTTGACTGTGACCTTTTTGCCTGACTTCGGAATATGGGATGATTGCAAGACTAGATGCCTTCTAGATGAAAGGGCATCATTAACCTCTCTAGATTCATTCTGAGACCTCCATGAAGATTCAGTGTGGCCTCTTCCTTTCCTGTCAAGTATTATCTGATCCGTAACCTATAAATCCAACACCCATTGCTATGATCTCAGTGTTCATCATCCCCTAAATCCATGTTGACATTCTAGCCCTTAATGTGATAACATCTAGGATGAGTTTTTGAGAGTTGATCCTGCCATGAGGTCGGAGACCTCATTGAGAAATTAACAGCCCAATAAGAGGCTAAGGTGGCACCTCCCACTTCTATGAAGACGCAGTGAAAAGGTGCTGGCTGTGAACCAGAAGGAGACTCTCCACAGACACAGTGTTCTAGTTTCCTGTGTGTTGTTGTGCTAAAACACTGACCAAAAGCAACTTGGAGAAGAGGAGGGTTTATCAACGCTCACTTCCAGGTCACAGTCCATCACTGGAGGAAGTCATGGCAGGAACTTGGAGGCAGGAACTATGGAGGAATCCTGTTTAGTGGCCCCCTCTCTGTGTCCCTGAGCTAGATTTCTTACACAGCCCTGGCCCGCCTGCCTACGGATGGTGCTAACTAACATGGGCTGAGCCTTCCCACACTAATCATCAATCAGTACAACTCCTCACAGATGCAATCAGTACAACTCCTCAGAGATGACCACAGGCCAATCTGATGGAGTGAGCTTTTCAATTGAGGCTTCATCAGATGACCCTAGACTGTGTCATTAAAAGACGAAACTAACCAGGACATGTGGAATCTGCCTCTGCCTTGACTTTGGGTTTCTCAGCCTGCAGACTGTGGGCTATATATCAGGGTGTGTGTGGGATTTTCCCATAGTAGCCACAGGGCCATGGAGCACTTAGACATCTCTATGCAGGACTCAGGCTAGTTTCTGATGCTTGCTCTAACAATCCTTCCCTTATCTGGGTATTTAAATGAAGGAAAATCAAACATATCCCTCAAATAAACCTCCAGCTTCTTATTGCACTAGCCCATTTAGTGAGTTCAGTAGTTACACCTGAAGAGACTCGGGAGAGTTTGACTTGGTGGTTCACAGGACACACAGTCAAGAGAGGAAGCTCCACTTGCAGCATTGCTGAAGACAAAGGACATCTCCTCCCTTCACCCTCAGCAATACAGCACGGCAGATCTTTACAGCCTACCAGGTGAGGTGCTGGGACATCTGAGGAGACCACCCTGAGCTTCCTACTCTCAGGACTGGACAGCATCGCCAATCAGTAAAACCAGAGAAAGGGGGCCTCTCATGTCACCTGCAGCAGTATGGAGCTGAGAAAAGGAGAGCTGTTGGAGAAAACAGCAGGCCACAGGGAGTGTGCTGATCAGCTGCAGGAAAACAATTGACCGGACTTGCACCAGGCTCCCATGAAGGGAAAGTGCTTGGCATTGCCAAAACCCACTGTAGCTCAGATACAGAGACTCCATGGTTTCCATTTCTAAAGTTAGCTATAACAAAGCCCAAAATTTAAAATAATGAATTTCCAAAGTCTAGTGTTTGCTACAGTTACTGTGAGAAATCACTACAAGCCAAAGGACCTCAAAGAGGGCCACTATCTCACTGAAGACTCAATGCCTGAAATAGCAAGGTGTCCAGGAACACTGACTGCTCCCATGGGCTCTTCCAGATGGGGAACCTCTGGCTTGGAGCTGCATAGCCCCCATCTCTGCCTTTCCTTCTCCCCACCGCCTCTCATGTGTCACTTCTTGCTTCCTGAGATGGCGGTTAGGACATAATCCCACAACCCAGAGCAACCTCACCTTCAGATCCTCAACTCAGATATAGTTTTAGGGGCCAGTCCAGCTTCCCAGGGATTTCTGGTGCAGGCAGACCCATGGTTTGGAGACAACTGTTTATCCAGGCTGGAAGGCCTATTTAGTTCACATAAGAATGAAGGTTCCATCTAGTTTCACCAAAAGAGTGAGGAAGTCCACCAAAAATGACTAGCTGGGAAGGAAAAGCAGACATTGTGGCTGGTGGCAGCAGAAAGTGCCCAGAGGTGGGGGAGGGAAGGAGGTGGGGGAGAGGAGGAGGTGGAGGAGGGAGGGTGGGGGAGGGAAGGAGGTGGGGGAGGGAAGGAGGTGGGGGAGAGGAGGAGGTGGAGGAGGGAAGGTCGGGGAGGGAGGCTAGAGTTCTATTAAGCATCAAGGCAGGCCACTGAGAAGCTCATCCAGCCAGCAAGTCTCTGGCCATCCAGGGCTGGCTTCCTTCTTAGTAGTTGTAATTTCCACCTAGGGAGGGACCCTCCAGGCTCCCTGTCACCTTTCCCTGACTATCAACACTCTGGCAGCTCTCCAACTCTGAAAGTTGGGGCAGCAGCCACCACCACTACTCACCTCAGCACTGTGGTCTTGTTCTGATTGGACAGCTGCTGAACACTTGAGACTGACCTTCAGCAACTTTGCAAGGTCAAAGAGCCAAAGTCAAAGGTCTGAGGGTCAAAAACCCTCCATGAGCATGTCAACCCACTCCCGCTTTCTTGGCCTTACAGGACTGGAATCTACATGGATCTTAATTACCCTGTTGAAATACAGTAAATATCTTTATACAAATTAAATAATCATAGGGACTTGAAGTTTGGTTCCGCGAATGTCTCAAACCGATATACACAAAGTTTTAAACAAACAGCAACTAACCCATGCTACAGATGGGTTTTGTGGTCAATATTGGCCATGAATAGGAGATGGCTTTTGGTGACCAGTGGCTGAAGGTGCCTCTTGTGTTTATGACCATGTCATAGACCTGAGAGCATTATAGAACTCATAGACATGAGAAGATCCATGACCAGCTGCTAGTGATTGGTGGACAGCACATGCTGGGGCAAGCCTCTGGGAAAAGAAAGTCACAGAGACATTTTGTCAAAGTCATGTGTTGGAGAGGAGCTGGAGGACAGCTTCTGCCACAGGTCTTCATGGGCAGCTGTTGTCAGTAGTGAGGAGCTATGTTTGCCTGATGCCCACTTCACTCATTGGTAACATTGCTTACCTGAGCTGGTAAACAATCAGAACTGGTATGTGTGGCTCCAGGCGGCACCTTAGGAACTGAGTCGGTTTATTCCTTCTCTTAGGCAGACAGAAAACTCCATATTCAATCACAATACACGTTTTAAGATTTTATTTTTATTATTTTCAATTATGTGCATGTGCATGTGAGTGCAGGTGCTTATCAAGACCAAAAGGCACTGGATCCCTCTGAAGCTGGGATTATAAGCAGTTGTGAGCCACATGATATGGGTGTTGGGAACTGAACTTGGAGCATGCTCTCTTAACAGCTGAGCCATCTCTCCAGCTCCTGTAGTATATTTTTAGCAGTCAACTAGAACTACATGGCAAGTGTTGTTTTTGAAATTCCACATGTACCACTCAAAAAAATATTTGTGAGTAAGAAGCAGAATATAAGCCCATCAAATCGAACCAAAGTCTTTGTCCTACAATACTCTTCTTGTAACTTGTGTCCTCACCCCAGAAACTAATTTCCTTTCTGAATTTTACATCTAGTACTCTCAGGTTTTATTTCAGTTACAGTGTATCTGTGTATGTGTGTATTTCTGTAGGTGCTATTGTTCAATTCTATTTCTTCCTGTCTGATAGCCACAGCACTATATTCTATGAACTGTTGACTGAGTTTTTACATTACACTTCTAGAATTCATCTGAGGCTTCTATACAGCTACATTCCCATTGCTTATAATTATCCATTTAAAGACTACTTTTTAAAAAGGGCTTTATTGATTTTCTGGTTGATGAATTTAGGCTGCTTTCTGGTTTTGCTATCATGGTTAATATTTCTGTGAACACTCATGTATTTGTCTTCTGGCACACGTATGCAAAGGGGTCTGTTAATTAGGAAGAGTGACATTATTTAATCAAGTGTTCATGTTTATAAAACAGTACCCAGTCATTTTGCAAAGTGCTTGTTTCTAATTACACAAGACCCGCATAAAGAGAAAGCCTATCAATTGTGCCTCATGAAACCATGTACTGTAAACTTCCCAATGTTTGTCCAAATAGTAAACAGAAAATAGTCTTGCACTGTGGATTTGTGCAGCTGAGTTTTTCCGACTTCTGATGTGACCAAGGACTATTTTGCATATTTAGTTACTGTTCATGTTTCCTTTCCAGGAAAATATGTCTTCATAATTTCTGCACATTTTTCTTCTTGACATATGGGAATCCTTCTGTACTCCAGATCTGATTCTTCCCACTTAGATCTGCCCACAATGACTCTCTACATTGTGGCCTGGCCTTTCACAGCCTGTCCGTGTACTTTCATGAACAGAAGTTTCTATTGCAAATGGAAAATACTATCCAGCTCTCCCTTTATGGTGAGTATATTTTGTGCTTAAAAAAAAAAATGTCTTTTCTACCATTTGGTCCTGAATGTGAAAGGGCACACTGAAACAGCATTCAGGAGACACAGCAGGTCACTCTGTCTGTGAGCCACCTGGAGTTGATTTTCAGAGCTAGTCCTGAGATAGTGAGGCAGGAATCAAGTTTCATTGTTTTGCATAAAAACAACAATTGGCTCATAGTTGGTGTATTAAATGATCCCTCCTTTCCAGGCTGATCTCCAGTGCCCACCCTGTCATAAGTCAAGCAATGTATTTCAGGGTGTCAGTTTCTGGATCTCCATATCACTGTGTAGGCGATTTCACATTGTTTTTCTAGACCCTCAGCCAAAAAAGAAAAAAAAAGCCCTATTTGTAACACTTTCTCATAGAATGGAAATCTATTAGAGCAAGTTACAAAGCCCACTATGCCCTTCAGAAATATCATCAGTTAGATAATGCATAGATCATAGTAAAAATCTCTATACAAATTAAGTGATAATAGTAATTTTAGGGTGGTTTGTGATTTAGTAATAAAATAAGGTAATTATATAAATATTTACCCAAGCAATAACTATTGTAGTATATAGATGTTCTTTTGATATGATCTGTTGAGCTTAACTTATTGATGCCACACCTTATTAGAAACTAAGCAATAACTGAGAAATGGCAAAATCATCAATTCCTGCCTTAAGGCAAATTGTTAACTTTTAGGAAAACCCCACTGAAGCAAGAAATCAACTATGACTATTTTATATCCTTTCTTACCCTTCTGAGTCTTTCTATCCAAATGCTTACCCTGACGTTCTTTTCCACTTACAGCTTTTCATGTCCTGTTTTAAGGTTTGTAGGTATTTCCAAAAAGGATACTTTGTGAAGAAAGGATAATTTTGTTGCTAATATATATTTAAGAACCTATATTTTCTATGTGACTATTTTGGTTACAGTCAAATTTTGGTTTTGATTCTCCACTTGGGCAACTGTATTGGAAAATAACTGTGGTAATGCTCCTTGTTGGCAATGCTGTCCCCTTCCTGTCTGTCTGTCTGTCTGTCTTTCTCTTTTCTTTTTTCTTTTTTCCCTCCTCTCTCCCTCCCTCTGTCTGTCTTTTCTCTCACTCCCCATCTTACTCTTCTTTCTCTCTCTTGTCATGTGTAGTGGCTGGTGCTTACAGAAAAATGGCCACAACTTGTTAACAACAGCTCTTTCTCCCTTTGCTTGGTACTAAGGACATTTTTGAATACTCATTACCCAGTGTGTGCTGTAATATTTTCTTCCTCTAATGAGTAAAATGTGTTCTTTCCCTAGTTTGCTCAGAGAATTTACTAATATTCAAGTTGATTTTCATTATCTTATGGCAAGATCAACCTTCATTAATCACCTGTAAGTTTGGGGTGACCGAAGTTGGTCCCCAACTCCTGAACCATAACAGCTTTCCTAGCAGAAATTGGGAGTTATTTAAGATGAAATATAGTTTTACTATCTTGATGGATCCTCTCCCTTGGTGTTTTTAAGGTTTTTCTCTACTTGTTCATAGGAGAGATGTGGGCATGATCTTTCTTTCTACACCATGTCCTTCTACCTTTAGGGCCATGGCACCATCAGCCCTAAAGAGGCATTTAGGAAACTTGGGTTCTGTGCCTATGCTTTGAAGCAGATGTGGGTTCTGTCCAGGTATCCTTTGAAGCTTAGGTTGAAGTCCTCTCTTCCTTGCCTTTAGAAAATGGTACCCACAGGTGGGTCTGACTTTTCCCTCCAGGAGAATCTGAATTCCCCTCATAACTGAGGCACAATTTAAGTTAGCTTTTTTTTATGTTTTATTTTTCTGGCATTTTATCTAGTTTATCTAATGTTCCTGTGAAGTTTTAATAAGATTCTTTTAATCATTTAGTTAATCTCTACAATGTCTAAACCTGTGTTCCATTCACTCCTAATATTAATCTTATCTTCTGAGTCTTTGTTACTTTCTATTAATTCTGCTGTTCTTTTCCTATAACCATTGAATAAGGGCTTTGCTTTTTGACATTGAGTCCTTCATTGTTCCTAATACACATCAAAGGCTTTAAATTCCTTCAGATTTACTGCTTTTGATATACCTCATAAGTTTTTATATGAGTATTATGGTCACTGTGTATTTAATTTTAAATATCTTCTAATTTTCTTTTTAATTTTTCTTTGCTTGTGTGCTATTTAAAGACAAGATAAAAAAAAAAATACTTAAAATATGAGTTTTCCAGGAGTGGTTATTTGTTGGGTTTTTGTTTTTGTTTTTGTTGTTGTTTTTAAATCAAACATGCTTAAAGTGTGTCCAAAGCCTGCTGTCTGCTCAGGAACAGCACCGTGACTCTCTTTGAGAGTAACGCTGCAGCCTAGAAGTAGATCTGTTTCAGAAAACACTCGGCTCAAATATTCTGTTATCCTTTGTTTCCTGTTGCTTGCTGTGGCTTCAATTTGTCTTTTTTTAAGTTTATAAGGTAGAACATTTGATTACTGATTAGTATTAAAATTATTATTGTTGAGCTGGGAAGATGGCTCAGTGGGTAAAGCCCTGGATGGAGTATCATGACACATTGAATTCGAATCCCCAGCACCTATGTAAGAACAGGTCCATTATGGTGGACATACTCAGGAGGCAGAAACAGGGGAGCCCCAAGCCAAGATGGCTAGCTAAATAAGCTGGAACTGGGGAGATCTGGTATAGCAAGAGACCTTGTGTCAGTAAAGAAAATGGAGTGTGATCCAGGAAGACATTATCTGTCAACTTTGGACTTTCCACCACACACATGTTAGCATGAGCATGGATACACATGTACATTCACACCATACACACACACACACACACACACACACACACACACAATGTTAGCATGAGCATGGATACACATGTACATTCACACCACATACACACACACACTCACACACATGTTAGCATGAGCATGGATACACATGTACATTCACACCACACACACACACACACATATGTGATCGTGAGAATGGATACACATGTACATTCTCTCTCTCTCTCTCTCTCTCTCTCTCTCTCTCTCACACACACACACACACACACACACACACACACACAAAATAAAATTTATTATAGATTTGAGAATGTTTTTCTACTTTACTAGAGTCAGTACTACATACTTCCTTGTAATTTCTGTTTATCTGTATTCCATAGTCTCATAAGTTGTGTTTTAATTTTTATTCAATTCAAAAATACTTTCAAATTATCCTTGAGATTTCCTCACTGAGCCATGGAATTTGAAAAGCCTGTGTCTAGTTTCCAAGCATTTGAGCAACTTCCAAATATTTTCCTGTCATTAATTTATACTATTCTTTTTTGGCTGGAGAACAGATTTTTTTTCTTTTATCAATTCTTTCTGATTTGTTAGTATTTGTTTGTGACACACAGCATGTCCTCTTGTGAATGTTCCTGTGTCCTTGGAGTGAGTGTGTGCTGGCACTTGTGGGTGAGGTATGTTGTGTGTTAATTTGGTCAGGTTGATTGATGGCTCCTCTGTGCCTCTGCTGTTACTGATTCTCTGGCTTCTTGGGCTATTGATTACTAGCATGGAGTGCTGATGTCCCAGATGTCACCGAGGACCTGTGTATTTTTAAAAGTGCCTCAGTTTCCTTTCATGTTCAGTATGTGCATTTCAGGATTGTTGTATCTTATTTAAGAATTGGCCCCATGATCATTCTACAGTGTTCTTGTTTCTGGTAAGTTACCTACCCATCGACACATTATTTCATGTGACATTCACTAAATCAGGCTTGCTTGCTTTGTTTATGTCATCAGGGTTGGTGACAGGTGCCTCTCTCCACTGAGTCATCATCAGCCTCTCAGCTCTGTCTTAATGTGAATTTCCAGGACTCTGTGGAATGGAGAAACACTGAAGAAAGAAAGCTGAACTAATGGAGAGACTGACAGTGGAGAAGAAAAGAAGAGGAGGGAGAGAAGGGAAAGGGAGAGGAAGGAAAGTAGTGGTAGAGAAATAGGAAGGGAGAGGAGGAAGGACGAAATAGGAAGGGAGAGGAGGGCAAGGGGAAAAGGGAGGAGACACTAAGAGAGAACAGAAGCAGCATTATTCATAGTGGGTACTCAAAACCACTGTGCCAGGTCAGCCTAGGCAGAGGAAAGGGTGTAGGAGGCGAGCTGGGACAGACCCTGAAGAGCCCTGTGCAGAAGGTTGATAGACAGGGAAACAGAAGAGGCAGAAGGCCAACGATTATTAGAAAAACGGTGAGTGACTTTCAGGAAAAACCAGGAGGTCGCTGCTGGGGGAACCAAGAAGACAGTCAAGGGTGAGATGGCCAGTGCCAGCACAGGGAGGACCGCGAGATGGCCAGCTGGCCAGTGCCAGCACAGGGAGGACCACGAGATGGCCAGTGCCAGCACAGGGAGGACCACGAGATGGCCAGTGCCAGCACAGGGAGGACTGCGAGATGGCCAGTGCCAGCATGGGGAGGACCGCGAGATGGCCAGTGCCAGCACAGGGAGGACTGACCGCGAGACAGCCAGTGCCAGCACAGGGAGGACTGCCAGACGGCCAGTGCCAGCACAGGGAGGACCGCGAGATGGCCAGTGCCAGCACAGGGAGGTGATATCATGCCTGCTGACTGGGTAAGCTCACAATGAGGCGTTTAGATGAAGAACATGCAGCTGCCTCCAGGCTTACCCATCACCCCAAGCTTCTCTTTCACATAGCATGACTGAATTTAGGTGAATATGGATTTCTGAGATGAAAATGCCAGGGCCCCAGGAAATGATTCATCTCTCCATTTCTGAGGCTTGAAGACAAACCTCACACCACAGAATTCATGCTTAATTACAAAATTAATACAGGTTTTTTTTAAAGAATTATGAAGACCCAAAACTCCAGTGAGCAAACATGATCTGTTCCCACTCCCCACCTTTCCTGTTTCCCAGAGCCCGTCACAATTCACAGATGACTTTGTAGCTACAAGCAGATCCTTTACTTTTCCACAAATAAAATTAAACACATTCTTTTCTGGTTGCTTTCCCTTAATAAAATACTGTGGGATCATTCTAGAGCATCCTGGGTAGACGTGTTTCATTCTTTCCCAGAAAGGCTGCTCATATTCTGTGTTATGTATTTTTTTATTTTAGTTTAAACAGTTCCCTATCAATCACTTAGCTTTTGCGTTTTAATTTATCTCTAACAACCCTTCCAGTACTTAACATTATTTTAAGCTTCCCTTGCTAAGGAGCTCTATGGCATAAATTCTTTGTAATAAATGCACATTTTAAAAATATTGACAGGTGTCATCAAATCCCCCCTGAAAACCACCTTTTCTGTTATATTCCTACCCTAAGGGTGCTCAGCACCCCTCTTCCGGCCTGCAGGCCTACCACCTCTAGAATGCTAGGTTACCTGCCTTGCCCCAATTCTTCAATTGCAGACTAAGTCCTCTGTCATGTGACTTGAATCACAAAGAAGAGGAAGGTACTGAAGTTGTCTCCTTGGAACCCATCACACGGGGGCAGGCCCCAAGTGGCCCCAGGTTCCCAGTGGGATCACCCTGCCTCTGGTTAGACTGCCGAACCAGCTGCACAGACCTCCTGGGAGGACCAGAAACTCTGGTTCCTCTCAGGCAGCTGTCCCTGGTAATCCCGTGCAAGGGGAGAGCTGAGACCCTGGGTCTCTCCCATTTTCTCCAGCCACTTGCCAAACATCAGGCCTCCTCTCCTTTTCATTCTTCCCGCTTGAGTGGGAGCATCAGACCATCTTCTCTGTTCCTCACCACTGCTGTACAGCAGTTCCCTAGCTCCGACAGTTCAGATGCCCATGAGACGACAGAGCACGGTTTATTAATAAGAATAGATGTTCTAGCTGGAGTCTGGATCCATACCTTCTCTCTGTCCCTCTTCTTCCTCCTGGCCATTCTCAGGAGGGGACCAGAGTCTCAGCTCTCTGTCTGTCTCTGTCTCTGTCTCTGTCTCTCTCTCTCTCTCACACACACACACACACACATACACGCACACACACACACTTTCTCACACCTCTTGCCCTCTGTCCTTTCACACTTCTGTGGCTTCTCTTAGTCCTGCAGCTGGACTTACAAGGACCACTGAGTGGAAGGAAGGTGGGTCAGGGAAGGATCATCTCTAATGTTTAAGCAGTCTTGACCTCACAACCCTCTGAAGTCTGCATCTTCACCCCATCACTGGCTGCCTCCCAGTCCAGGCCTTGCTGATGTGCAAGATATTTTTAAAAAGTACCCTCTGTTCCTCCACACATCCCCCCCCCCCCCCCCACCCCCGCCTCGCTACCCAGTGCTGTCCTTATCTACCTTCTCTACGCCACAGCCAGCTGTTAGAAGCAGAAGCTAAGAGAGGTGATTTGGTGCAAATATATTTCACATCAAGTGGTGAAAACAGATTCAGAGAGTTAGGAAAGGGAGGAAATCCACAAATAGTTTTCTGTAGCTGAGCTCTGAAAACAGTAATAAGAAAACTCCCCCTGCAGGCGTTTAGTGGTTACTGCAAAGTAAACAGAGGAAAAGCCTAGCAAACTCTTTGCTGATTCATGGAGCCCATCCAGTGTTTCCTTTGACTTAAAAACAAACCTGCTTCTTCCTGGCATCCAGTACCCTTTTCCCCTTAGGGAGATGAATAATGCAGACAGAGCCTCCCTCCTTCCCCCAGTCCCTCAGGCCACAGCTGCCTCAAGTTCAACAGTAGTGCTAAAGGGACTTTCTTTTTTTTTTTTTTTTTTTTTTTTTTTTTTTTTTTTTGCAAAGAGCTAAAAATCGAGGTTTTTTTTTTTTTCAATTGAGGAATAGTTAATTTCTCCCAACTCATAGGTGGGGAATGGGAAAGCACATGTAAAAATCCGTTGTCACCAAGCCCTGCCTGACCTTGGGGACAAACACAGGATCAATAAATGTGTGAAATAGCCGAGCCCCCCTGGCTGGGATCCAGAACTCAACATCTTATTTGCCTTACTCTACCCCCAACTTCCACAAAGCTGCCCCGATCTTGCTTACACCTACTTCTATTTTAAGGCCTGAAGCAAAATTGGTTTAAATATTTGGCTCCAAATGAGAAAGAAGACTTGCTAGAGAATCACATGAAATTAAATAAAATCATGCATTATGAGGACCTGGCCCAGCTGCATCCAGGCAAAAACCTCTAGTCCTCTTGAACACTCTTAGTTCTAAATATTTGCCTGTCCAGTTAAGGCTTGAATGGTACAGGAAGTCCAGGCTATGGTCATCCCAGGGGAGAGGTGGGGGAAGGGGTATCTCTCTCACAAAAGATCATTGTTCCCCCTTCAGGCTGGTTACTGTGCAGTTACATATATTATGAGTCTGAAGGTTGAAAAGGCTCTCGGTTTTGTTAACGTGTTTTCAAACCACTAATTATTCCCTGCTGTTTTGAGGTGTTAAATACATAAACACATGGGCTACTCAGCTTAAGAAATTAGGGGTTTGTGCCTCTCCAGATGAGCCAGTGTGAAAGACAGTGCCACCTAATTCATTCCTCCATGAGTCTTAGTTCTACACAAGCCAGGGCCACACACTAGTCATGACAGATGCCACTGAGCCTGGGCTACCAGATTGTCAGCCCAGAATTTCTAAACACATGCAGGTCTCAGTGACCGTGTCTGCTCCTTGGAAAGTACTGGGAGGCAGAGCTTGAGGTTTTCAGTTAAAAAGGCCCTTGGACCAGCCCCCAGGGGCTCATCCAGTTGCCTTCCTTATAGGTGACCTCTGCCATGTGACAGCCTAGTTGAGCAATAACAGCCCAGTCCTCACAGATCTTATGTGAACATACGGCATGGCATGTCTTTTGCCCATCTAGCCCCTTGGACATCTTCATCTCCAGACTCAGTGTTATGAGCACTCAAGTTAAGAGGCAGTATTCCCCAACTGGCCCTAAGGTTTAGGTTGTTCAACACTAACAGTCAACACTTTTCACTATTCATGAGTGTGTGTGCGTGTGCGTGCATATGTGTGTGTGTGTGTGTGTGTGTGTGTGTGTGTGTGCACTTTAAATGTCATTCCTCAAGAGCTCTCTATACTTGTTTTCTTATATATGGTGACTCTCTGGGACTAGGGGCTCACCCCTTGGGCTACACTATTTGGCAGATGGCAAGCCCCATAGATTCACTTGTCTCTACTTCCCTATACTGGTGCTAGGATTTGAGATTAAAGGCATGTATCACTATCCAGTTTTATACATGGATACTGGGGCTGGAATGAGGGTTTTTTTTATGCTTGCACAGCTATTCCCCTGCCCCTAAAAACAAGCACATTTTAATTAACTTCAGAATGGCACCAGAGCCAGGTCAAAGTGCAAGGTAAGGTCCAGCAAGCTGAAACAAGCTCTCTGGCTGCCTCTCAGCACTGTGAGGTAGGCCTGTCCCTACAGAGCAGGTTTCAGAGGCTGGTGGCACCGTGTGGAGAACATCAGCAATAATATCAGATGGAGACCTGTAGAGCAGTAAGGGTCATGACAGACAAGATCAGGTACATTAGACACCACACTCCTTCTCACCAGCCAGAAAAGCATGGAAAACAAACTTAGAGAGCCAAGAACATAGTCCCAGGAGCTAAGACCTAAGGGCAGAGTCACCTGGACGGAGGTTCATAGCAACAGGGCCAGAATCTGATAGCTGGACCAAGAGCAAAGGAGCCAAGAATGAAGGAGCTGGAAGTGAAGGAGCCCACAGGCGGCAGCTCTCCTCCCCACGCAGCTGTGGAAAAGAGAGGCAAGGACTTCTTCTGACCTGTTCAGAGCCTCCTGCCTCAGGAGGACACAGGCACACCTCCCCAATGTCCCTCTGCTTTCAAACAAAATAGAGGAGTCCATGCCACACTGAAGGAAGGGTTCACTTGGACAGAACAGGATGAGTGATTCAATGGCAGTCTGTTCTCATTCATCTGCAATGCAAATGTGCATCAAGGTGCATCCAGCAAGCACATACAAAGATACTTAGTATTGACTTACTAAGGGAAAGAAAATGAAGATCACAAAGAGACATTACCTAATAACCAAACTCTAAAAAGAAAAAAAGTTAAAAAAGAAGCAAACGAGACTAATATTCTGTAAACTAATTTTAAAAGCAAAATTTGTAATAAAAAATATCCAAGAAACTCCTTAGCACACTTACTAAAATATTATTTTTAAAAAATGACATATCTTTTTACTTCCACTGGGATGGACCCTAGGATGGCCTATCCTCACAGCCGACTTGACTGCATTTGGAGTCACCTAAGAGGTGTGTTTGTGAGAATGTATCCAGAGAGGTTAACTGGGGAGGAAAGATTGTACCACCCTAAATGTGGGTGGCATTGCCCCATGGGATGAAGGAAAAGGAAGTGAATTTAAAAGGGAGAAAAAGAGAAGGGGGATCTGTGGTGGCATTATGTTCCCCAAAAATATTGTGCAGGCTAATAAACTTATCTGGGGTCAGAGAACAGGATGGCCACAATCTTAAACATGAGGATAGACAGTGGTAGCACACGCCTTTAATCCCAGCACTCGGGAGGCAGAGCCAGGCAGATCTCTGTGAGTTCAAGGCCACATTGGAAACAGCTAGGCATGGTGACACACTTAATCCCAGGGAGTGGGGGCAGAAAGAGAAAGATTATATAAGGCATGAAGACCAGAAACTAGACGCATTTGGCTGGTTCAGCATTTGGCTGGTTAAGCATTCAGGCTTTGGAGCAGCACAGTTCAGCTGAGATTCATTTGGTTGAGGACTCAGAAGCTTCCAGTCTGAGGAAACAAGACCAGCTGAGGAACTGGCGAGGTGAGGTAGCTGTGGCTTGTTCTGCTTCTCTGATCTCCCAGCGTTCACCCCAATAACTGGCCTCAGGTTTGATTTTATTAATAAGAACCTTTAAGATTCATAGTACAGGGATCTGTTGCTCTCTGCCTCATGTTCCACTGAGATGTGATGTAGAGAGGAGAGACAGCCATAGCACCTTCCATTGCCCTGCCTTCTGTGTGCTGAGCTGTACCCATCTATACTGGTTAAAAGATAAAAGGGTGCTGATGTGGAGAAAGAGAAGGGCGGGTCCTCAAAAAGTGTTACTATTTTAAATAAGGAATTTCCCAAAATTCTACTCCTAGGTATATACCCCTCCAAGAATTAAAAATAAAGATTCAAATACACACACACACACACACACACACACACACACACACACACACACACACACATATTTTAATGTATATCCATGATGTGGAATATAATTCAACCATTTAAAAAGTTGAGATTCTGGGATGTGTCACAATATGGATGAAGTTTGAAAATAACATGTTAAATGAAATAAACTTGATATGAAATGACAAATAGTTTTATGATTCCAATTATGTAGAGAACTCAGAAGAGCAAATTCACAGAAGCAGAGAGCAGAGCAGGGCCAGGGGAGGACAATCAGGCGACACTACCTAAGGAACACAGGTTCAGTTTGGGGAGAAAAGAATGTTGGGTCACTGGAATCATGTTCTTGGGGACTACACCTTGTCTCTTTGTTTCCTTACCACCATGAGGTGAAGGGCTAGGCTCCCCTATGCCCTTCCTTCCTGCTACCCTCCAACACCACCAGCCCAGAAACAATGGAGCCAGCTGACCGTGGACTGACATCTCTGAAGCTGTGAGCTAAGTAAGTTCTCTTAGGCATTTGTCACAGGGATGAGAAACTAGTAAAAATCACATCACTCGCACTCTGTGGCTAAACATCACTAGGTCTTGTAGTCCATCCACAGACAGGCTCTGTCTTATACACCGTCCCTTCTCCTACAGGAAACTCTCCATGCTCAACCTTGCATGGACCTCCAAACACACCTGCAGTCTCTGCCTTCCACCCCACCCCATCCCACCCCCATTTGCTTGCCTGACAGATTGTCCATTCTCACACACATCTCTTCAGGTCTTTTTCAGTACCTTGAGCTCTCCTGAAGCAGCTCTTCCCACAGAGAAGCTCTCACAGGTTTCAGTGCCCATCCTCAGCCCACCACACCTGCTCCTGATGAACCCAGGTCCATTGACTCTGCTGTTGCTTGTGCAATGGCAAACTTGCTGCTGTTAGGTATATCTGCACCAGGTTGTCTAGAACCAGTAAGCAAGGATGTGTTCAGGCACTCTTTGCCGGTCTTGGGGAATCCACAGTCAGAATTATCCCTGCAGCGCTGATGTCACCAACACCGTCTTGTACGCTTGGCCAGCCTGAGAAGGCAGACCTCAGAGTGAGGCACTATGGTGAGCGTGCTTTTTCCTCTTCCACGTACCCACTTACTTTACTTCCTGTGTCCCTGGGTAAGGACAGTGTTGTTTTCAGACAGCCCTGTGCATGTGCTGAGGAAAGAACCTGCATTTGCAGATATGCTGTTAAGATTCAAGAGCCAAGCACAAGGGTTGGAGGACAGATGATGGTGAGGAGGTGGATGGGGAAGGGTGGAGGAGGCTCCAGGTTGATGTCTGGGACCTGGGAATTCAACTTCCCCAAACCCGCTGCTTGGGGAGGAGATGAGCTCTGGGAAGACACACACACACACACACACACACACACACACACACACCTTGCATGCTCTCAGAGTGCCTGGACCAGAGTTAGGAAAGTGCTCTGTGGCCACCAAGAAGCAAAAAGGAACAAAACATCCCACCTATCCAGGAAACATCAGCAACAATGGCAGCCAAAACTTAAAGTATTGAGTGGTGGTTCTTCAGGTTCTGGACTGATGTTACAAATAGGAAGACTTGTCTAGGTGCATTAACTGAAACTTTAGGAGCAATTCTAGAAAGCTCTGGGGGAAGTTAAGAGCCTTGGTGGGGACATGAGTGTGTGCATGTGTAAATGTGTGCATGTGTGCATATGTGTGTGTGCATAAGCAGGTCTATATGCATGTATGTGCATGCATACATGTATGTGTGTATAGTATCTGTCCATCAAAATTAGTGAATGCAAAAGCCCACACAGCATACGATAGTTTCCTAACACAACAAAAACACAACACATATAGTAACTTTTCCAAGTTCCCCTATTAATAAATAGCACTGTCAGGCAGATGGATAATGAGTGTGGCGCTACATGAAGCATTCTTTCCTAGGTGTCGACCAGTCCCTCTCTTTCTAATTATAACTAATTTATCACTCCTACGTGTATATACTTGTACTTTGTCTTTCCTAATTGCTTTAGTAAATGGTTTACCTATTTGTCAATTTCCTCGTTTCAGGATTAGTTAGATATGCTTTACTTTGCCAGCTTTATCCCACTCCTGTCATTTTTCTGATTTTCTAATTCCTTAATATCTCTTTTTTTTCCATCATTAATTTTATCCTGCTGCTTTCTTTAAATAATCAGTAACATTTTCTTGACTTCACTATCATTCAGTTACTTTTAATTATTTTTAGACTGGTACAAGTAAAAGGATAGAAAGTACTGCACATCCCTGACTAGAGCTCAGGGTGTGCCTGATGTTCTCAGGATGCTGTATTCTTCTTATGCATGCACACAACTGTAGTTCATCTTTCTTCATTGACCAGTGAGACACTTAAGAGATCATTCATCCTTTCATTTTAAGTTTCCAGTAAGTGTTTTCTTTCTTTACTTATATGTCCATTTTTCTCATTTAGAGCTGGAACCATGATTAGAAAATGGTTCCTTTTAACCATCAAGCTCACTCTCCCAGCCTTTCCACAGCAGTGAGTTCTCTCCTAGAGCATAGAGTTTGGTGCCTAGGTTTATTGATTTGTATTTTTGCTAATTATAATCTTTTTTTTTTTTTTTTTTACCATTTTAGGTCTATTTATATGGCCAGGAGAGCAAATGTTTAATGCTAGATTTGAATTCATATTCTACGTGTTTGTGTATATTTAACTATTCAATATTTGTGTCAGATAGATTCAAAATAAAGAACAGGTTGTTTATTCTTAGGTTGTCTTTAGACTGTACCTGGGTTTTCTGTCCCTAAATTGAGAGTGTTGCTTTTCCTAACAGATGCTTAACTTTTTTGCATTTATTTGTCTTACCTATCTGTTCCATTAATTTTAAAATCCCATGTGTATGAATATCTGCTGTGTGTATGTAAAAATGCTACATGTGTGGCTGGTGCCAGAAGAGGGCATTGGATCCCCTGAAACCAGAGTCACAGAAGGTAGTGACCCCATTACAGGTGCTGGGAACTTCAAGAAGCAAGTGCTCTTAACTACTGAGGTGTCTTACAGAAATCAGGATTTCTCTTCCCTTTTTGAGTGACTGCTTCCAGCGCCTCCAGTATTGGTGATGTTTTATTGCTGTCATGTTGTCTAAGTATATCTTCTAGTTTTTCGGTACCTTCTTGAAGCCAACATATATGACTTGTTTTACATTTTGTTAATGATGGATTTGAGGCTTGAGATGACGTGTGTTGAAACCCAATTCTACTTATCAGCATCAACAATAAATACTCTATCTGCAGAGCTGAGGGACTGCCCAGCCTTGCTTCACTCCACATCCCCCTGCTCTGCTGTCAAGCTGGCCTGAGATGCTGCAGCCACTGCTCCCAAGGTTTGCAATGATGTCATCATTTATATCATTTACCTGTTATGTCATTTTCTTCTTGAGGACCACAGCATTTAAAATGAGTTTATAACCCCACTAGACCTCTTAATATTTGATTTTATATTTTTAAAGCCTTGGTTCTTATTGCCCATTCCTTTCTGCTGTGACTCACTCTGTTTAGGAGAGTTGTTTTGTTTTTAACATTACTTATTAAATGAGATTACCTCTTGGAGTCAAATTTCCAGAATTGTTTACTCTGTAAATATTTATTGAATCAATAATTAATTTATCCACCTCAAGTTCATACATATTTAAGCATTTTTCATACATAAACAGTATGTCTGGGATTAACATTTGGGGCCCAGATGCCATTTTTCTGGAAATATTGAGTGTTCTCTCCATTGTGGGCTGGTGTCTAATTGCGATGAGACACCCCAGGGCAACCCTGTTCTTTTGTGTGTAGACAGTTGTTGTTGCTTCCTTTGTTGGAAAACAAATTCCCCAAATGCAACCTCTTCTTTCTCCTTTCTCCTCTTCTCCCTCTCCTTCTCTCTCAATATTTATGAAAATCTGTCTCACATAGCGAGTTTGTTGACTTGACCATGTCTTTGGACCATCACCGTTGCCAGCTTCTTTCATTACATGCATGGGAATATTTTATGTGTATGGCTGTTTTGTCTGTCTGTGTACCACTTGCATACAGTGCCTATGGAGGCCAAAAGAGATGTCAGACCCCCTGGAATTAGTTATTTTTATTTGTGTGTGTGTGGTTCTTGTGTATGAACCATGTGTGTGTGGTACATATGGCGGCCAGAAGAGGGCATCAAATCTACTGAAATTGGAGTTATTGACAGTCGTGAGCCACCGTGTGGATTCTGGGAACCAAATGTGGTTCCTCTGGAAAAAGCAGCCAGTGCTCTTAATCCCCAGGCCATCTTCTCAGTTCCTGAGAAATCGATTTTAATCTGTATCGCACACTGCTCAGGTTTTCCTTCATTTATTTGATCACTGTCTAATTTCTGCGTCTTTTGTTACTTTGTGTGTGGCTGTGTGTACCCACGTTCCTATATGCAAAGGGTAGAGGAAGACATGGAGTGTCCTCTTCTATTACTCCCCATCTTATTTTGTTCAATAGGGCCTCTCACTAAACCTGAAGCTCCCCATTTTGACTAGACTGGCTGGCTAATGAGCTCCCAAGATCTCCCATCTCTGTCCCCCAGTGCTGAGGTTATAGGTATGTGGACTTACTGTGCCTGGGTTTTATGTGGATGCAGACATTCACACTCAGGTCTTGTTGCTTGTAGAACAAGCATTCTTCCCTGCTGAACCATCTCCCCAGATTGTGTTGTTTTATTCGTCTCCCTAAAAACTCACAACTATAGATGTCATCCATGTTTCTCCATTCATTGAACGACAGATTATTTTCAGTGCAGAATTCCAACACTGACCTTACTCCATTTGATAGCAACATAAATAACCACCTTGAATAAGAGCATCCTGTCAGGTGATGGTGACCATGCAGTCTTGTGGAGCTATTTTAATCTGCGTCTTCTACACCCTGAGCCCAGAGCCCTTCCCCTCTGGGGTTTTGTTTTTCCCCTTGTAACCATTCTGCTGCTTGAGAGAACTTGCTAGGACTGTGGCCAAAGGCTGTGCTGGTGGGACAATGTTGTGAATTCCTCAACAGCCTTGGCCCTGGAGTCAGGTTCTCCAAGCCAGACTAATCTTATTTTAACCAGGGTACTGTGCCCTTACTTCAGCATTATTCCTGTTTGGTGAAAAGCTTTGTTAAGGGCAGGCACTCTGTCTAGGCTGTTTGGCGTGTTGGTGTTGTCATGGTGCATCGATTTCCAGGCAGTCTGTGTGGGCTGCTTAGCCTCGGCCCAGGCACTTACTACTTGGTTGCTTCTCACTAGGGTCAGGACCAGTACAGAGACACCACAGCAGACAAGTGTGTCACACAATGGCTCTGAAAACCCAACTGACTGAAAACAAACAGCTGGAAACTTTTCTCCTCTTCCAGTTAAATCCAGACTGTCAGCCCTTTCAGGAGGCTTGCCTAGTGTCTTCAGGAGGAGATCTAGCTGGCCCAGCAGGGGTGGCTGGGAACTCTAATCCAGTCACGTTCTAGCAAGTTCTCCCAACTCACCGTTCCCTGGCCTGTGCAGGTTATCCTGGATCACCACAGGAAAAGCTCAACTTTGGCATAAGAGAAGAAATATTTCCATTTCCACGTCTTTCATTTCCCAAGTGAGATCAAAGCTGTCGTTGTAAGACCTCTATCCTAAAGGAGCCAGAATATGAAAGGCCTTGAGTCATGTGTGGTCATTGACCTTCACAGAGGAACCCAGTCAGACAGCCAAGAGAAAAGGAGGGTGGCAGCGGGCAGACATGGAGCAGGTGGGGGGTTGGGGGGAGGCCTTGCTCATTCTTGCTCAAGTGTTCATCTTGAGGAATGGAGCTGTCATACTAGTCTTGGCCGAGAAGAGTCAGTGACAGCTCACTCACCAGGGGACCTCAAGTTGGGGGGGGAGTCAAGGACCCTCAGGACATTCCACTGGTCAGCACCCCACCCCACAGAATGGAAATTGTCCCAAAACTCAAGTCTAAGCTTTGAAGCTGAAGGAGATGGACAGGTCTCCCTACCAGCCTGTAGGTGGTCATGACATTGAATCAGAGTTTGCCTGAAGAAGAGCAGAAGCAGAAAGAAAACATGTCTCCCTCTTCTCTTTCCCTGTCTTGAGAGTTCCTCTCTGTGGGACACCTGGGGAGCTTAAGTTTACTCTTAGATATCATCCCTAGCAGGATGGCTAGGGAACTTCTGGAGAATATTTAAAGTGTTGAAACTCCTGCCTCTCCTTGTATTGGTGTGTGTGTGTGTGTGTGTGTGTGTGTGTGTGTGTGTGTGTGTGTTTTTTGCAGGTGTGTGAGGGTATGTGAATATTTGTGTATATGTATGTGCTGTGTGTATATATGTGTATGTAAGAGTACTGGTGTATGTGTTGTAGTGGTGTATGCTGTGTGTAGATGAATGTGTGTTGTGTGTATTGTGTATGTGGCTGGCTGAAGGCCAGCCTGTGAGTCTTAAGCTGACCATGGGGTCCTCCCTATTCTCTGATCCAGAGAAACCTCGTCTTCCTACTGGTGGCAGGCGTGCATTCTGGCTTTGCTGACGTCCCACACCAGTCTTTCTCAACCCTCAACTCCCTTGCCATTCACTGGTCACACTCACTGTGTCTCCTGAGCATTACAAGGGAGTCCTATGGGCATTTCAGGGTCCTGAGTACTCTCTGCATGGATACTGAGTTCCACCATAGTTCCTTCTGTAGCATGAATTCTTAGAAGGTCTTATTAATAAAATCAAACCTGAGGCCAGGTATTGGGGTGAATGCTGGAAGATCAGAGAAGCAGAACAAGCCACAGCTTCCTCGCCTCACCAGTTCCTCAGCTGATCCTATTTTCTCAGACTGGAAGCCTCTGAGTCCTCATCCAGAGTGAATCTCAGCTGAACTGTTGCTAAAAGCCTAAGAGCTTAACCAAGCCAAAAAGCTTCTAGTTCCTGGTTTTCATGCCTTATATACCTTCCTGCTTCCTGGGATTAAAGGTGTGAGTCACCATGCTTGCCTGTATCAGAGATCCAGGTAGATCTCTGCCTCTGGAATGCTAGGATTAAAGGTGTGTGCTACCACTGCCTGTCCTCTATGTTTAATACTGTGGCTGTTCTGTCTCTGACCCCAGATAACTTTATTAGGGTGTGCAATATTTTGGGGAACACAATACCACCACATCCTTCATTCACCATGTTGCCAGCCCTCTTAACAGTGGGAAGCCTTTCCCAAGGAGGACCAGCACTGTGGGCCATGAGAGAACTCTCTAGAATGTCACCCTACTCCCACATGCACCATACTGCCACAACTGCATGTTAATTCAAGCGGGGGAAGAAGTCAGGTGCCTCTCCTCCCTAGATCTGCCTCCCTAACACCCCAGCCTAGAGAAGGTACCTTTCTGGAGTTATAGACTCAAGGATTCTAACATCATGGGGAGACGTTGCTCCAGACCACTAGTCAACTCCAGAATGTGGAACACACCACTAAGTAGCACTTCCCCATGGCCTCTGTCTCAGCTTCTGCCTCTGAGTTCCTGCCTTGAGTTTCTACCCTGACTTCCCATAGTGATGAACAGGGATATGGAAGTATAAGCTGAAATAAACCCTTTCCTCCTCCAGTTGCTTTAGGTAATGGTGTTTATCACAGCAATAGAAATCCAGCTAAGACACCAGGGAATCACAAATCTTATTTGCCAGTCAAAACTGAAAAATGACTTTCTGTTCCTTCTGGTCTCTCCGTGTGCGCATCCCCCAGAGCCCTAAAACCCCTGCTTTACAAAGAAAGGAGCCAGAGACTCCAGGATTTACAGGTTATGAAAATACATCTGAAAACACACTTTTAAAATATAGTCCCTGTTGTGTAACTAGGGTGTAGGTGTTGGTGAGTGGTACTGGTCCCTCTGTTCCTGGGTTGTTTGGTTTTCTTGGTCTAAGCTGACAGTTTACAGGGAGCTACCAAGCCACTGGGCAGCTCGATGATGCTCTTGCATGAATAAGCCTAAGAAATATTGGAAGGAAGTGGTGGGGGAGAAAGGAATCCCTAAGACCCTGACATTTATGACTATGCAGAAACATGCAGGCTGTGGTTTATAACTCCAGATGACCAGAGCTAGCTGGTTCCTGCCATGCATCTCTGCCCCTGAAAGCCAAGCAAAAGGGGCTACCTCGTGTTTTCAGGGCTACAAAGCCTGCTGGGGAGTCCTGATGGCAGGCCCCAGGGGCAGAGACTTGGCAGACACAGGTGAGCTATGAATCTCTGTTGTGAGCTTGCTCCACAGGGAAGGAGTTGTGGAAACTGAGCAAAATTGTTATCAATGAGGTTCAAAAGAAAACCCAACTTTTCAGCTTGAGAAATATATTTGAAAGTTAGAAAGAAGATAATTTCGAAAATCCATCTAACACACACTCATCCACACAAACACACAAGCAGCCTTCAAGTACAGAACATGTGTAAACAGCAAAAAGCATCTAAAGTGTATGTCATCAGCTGTTTAAATGATTTTTGTACCCATCAACTACTAAGAGTTTTAATTATTGAAATAACATTCATTTTCCTCTTACTAAATGAAGTTCCCTGGTTTTCTAAGCAACACCTCACGGGATGGGAGAGTCCGTGATGGATTTGCTTTGATGATAATGCTATTTCTATTGTGTCTGGCCCCTAGAATATCATTTTGCAACAGGGAGCCGTGCTCTGACTCCTTTGAGCAAGGGTTCTCAATGCTCTAAAATATTACCAACGTCTGGTGGCTGTGCTTCCGTTGAAATGCAGTGTCTTCCATAAAGGACTTGGCACTTGTGAAGTTCTAAGCCAGAGGGGGTTAAACTAGACAAAGTTAGTTGTCCCTTTCAACAAAACCAAAGCCCAGGAGGTCTGAAGATGTAATCCGCAGCCTCCAGTCCAGCCAACGTGACTGACTGCAAGCAGCTCAGCTTCACACTGAGTGTGGCCAGCCGGGTTCTTTGATTCTCCGAATTCAGAAAGCTAAAACCCAAACTATTCTTCATCTGCTAAATATCCCTAGGTTGCCTCTATTTTTACCACCCCCTTCTTTTTACTTTCCTTCATTTGTCCTTTTTTTTGTTGTTTTGTTCTTATTGTTGTGGGAGTTAGCTGGGACTGAAAAGGAAAAATCACTGCTGTGTTTCACGCTGCAAATTTCACCAGCCTGGTGGGACAGGGACGCCAGCTTATGGCCAGGAACAGCGGGCATTTACAGCAAGGGTGGTGTGGCCGCAGAGATGAGGGGTTCAGCTCTGGTTCCTGAGAACGGGGCCTCAGAGGTGGCTGGTGTCCTCATCTACCTGTGCTGTCCCCGACCTGCAGATGTTCTTGCCAACCTATGTTTTGAGTCCCCAGCGCCACTATACTAGCCTACTGTAGACTGCTCTGCAGTCTTCAGTGGGATGAAAGCTGGTAGGTGTTGCTGCTGCTGACATGTGGTTCCAGCATTGTCTCTCTCATATGTCCCTTTTGCTGTGTCCTTCCCATATGAAAAGCCCTTCCACATTCAGGGGCTCCTTAAGTGGCATAGCCACCTGAGGTACCTGTGGATGCCACCCTGACTCTCATGCTCTGACCACCAGGTCTACCAGATACCCCCAGAGCCCTGCACAACTACAACTTTTGCTGTGCCTGAAGGACAGCGTGCCTTGCCTTAGGGTACCAGCTTGCAGTTCTGTGACACCCTTCAGACCCACTTGGCCCTCATCCCATTCTTCCTCACACCAGGCCCCATCTCTGCATGGTGCAGGCCAACCATCAACAACAGCTCTGTTTGTGCTAGGAGGCCAAATTAATTAGATCACCAATTAGTGGCAAACAGCAAGCTCCCTCCCTTAGCCCTCCCTGGTCTTGTCTTCTGCTCCTGTGACCATGTGTGACTGAAAAATCACAGGCTGCAGGTTGCAGTGGGCATGATAGGGGACAGGACCTTTCCTTGGGGTCCATCCGGCACTCCATATGTCCCCACTTGTCATGTCTCCCCTGTGCCTTGTGGGTGCCCTTTGAAACATGGTATCAACCTCCCAGGCCTCTGCGCTTTCTGTTCTTCTTGATGGGCATGTTCTAACCTATGGGCAATCTCACTTTCATTTTGTTGAAACTCTTTGAGGATTGTAGTTCACTTCAAGGTGAATCAGTCACTTTGCTACAAGGATTGCTATTGGATGCTCCCTGAAGAATACTGATGCTGCTATCTTTGCTCAGGCCTGCCTGAGATGATAAAGATAGGGAGGACCTAATGCAGGCCTGGCCTTCCAGAACAGGTAAATGGCACAATACATAAGCAAGTCAGGACAAAATGGAAGCTCACTGGATAGACTGTGTCAGAAGTGCCCCTGTGTGGTTAAGATTCCTGCTCATCCCAAGGTCAGTCAGTATTGAAAGATAAGCCTTCCCAGGCATGGCCAGGCTAAGCAGCTTCTCTGGCAAGTCCCATGTAAGCTGCTCATTGCTTTGTCTGAACATACTTGGGGCACAGCTGTTCCCACTGAAGTTATGTGTAGGAATTTTAGGGCAGGAGGCATTCACAGCCTCCATGTGTGCCCTGACGAATGCCAGGATGCAGAGCCATGGGAAGCCCCATCACCACCACAAAAGCCATGCTCAAACTGCTGGCTAATTGGAGTTTATTTACAGCAAACTACAGCCTCCCTTCTTCCCAAATTGCCAGAATCAGGTAAAGCTGATTGCATGCATACAGAAGTAGTAAAGAGTTTGATGTGGTAGGTTCTTGGTGCTTTTGGAGGGATCAAGAAAACATTCGCCTAAGTGTTTTCTGCAAAGGCAACAGCTCGAGAGGAATGCAGAGGCCTCAGCTAAGAACTGTGCCCAGACAGTTCCCTGGGGGATAAGCACCCCAGAAGCTGATCTTGGTGTTTGGCTTCTATAGGGAGAGAAACAAAGTTCTTGCAACTTTATAAGCTTTCAGATGGAAGCACCGAATAATGGCTCACTGTAAAATGAAAACAACACTAATGATGGTGTTCATTAGCAAAGCAGTATTTGCTGGACGCGCATTAGCAGCTATGGAATTGCAGGTGATAATAGGAACGTGAAATTAATTTCATTGAAGGAAGTGAAGAATGATTTATTTACAGCGAACACCCATTCTGTGTGAAACTCCCCTGGCTCTATTAAACATAGCCAGAATGCACAGTTCAGAGCTAACAGTCAGTCAGAGATCTGGTTACTTGGAGTAGGGTGTGTGTGTGTGTGTGTGTGTGTGTGTGTGTGTGTGTGTGTGTAAAAGCATACTTGGAGAACTCCATACATGTATAATGTATACGATGAAGTAGGATCATACCTACCCCCACCAAAGAACAATTAAAAAAACAAAAAAACAAAAAAACAAAAAAAACAAAACTCTCAACCCCATGTAAAATAAAACATGGGAGGGGGAAAGATACATGTTGGGGTCTGTAAAGTACTCATCAGGTGAAGGCATCTGTCATGGAGTTTAATCCCTGAGATTCACATGGTGGAGGGAAAGCTGACTTTGTTGTCCTCTGGCCTCTACACATGCACTGTGGCACATATATCTGCATACACAAGCAGGTGGGTAGATTCACACACACACACACACACACACACACACACACACACACACAAATAAATACAGGAACATAAAAATATAAAATAAAACACATAAAAATAAATTTTGTGAGCAAAAAAGTAAAGCATACCTCCTATGCACATTTGATTGGCTGCACAATGGAAATATTTAAAAATTGAGAAATAATAGTTTTGGTGCCATGCCCATGCTCTGCTCCCCCTGATGGTATTACATAATCATGTATATATATTATATATTATATATGTATGTATTTATACGTATAATTTGAAAAGCAGGATGTAAGCAAGACTAGATGTAAACTCTGGTGGGCTTCTGTATTTCTATACACCTCTGTAACCACAGCGGAGACCAAAGTAGCTTGCCAACTCTTTGAGAAAGTTCCCTGCTGTTCTAATTAATTCTGCACCTCAAAGAAGTATCATTCAGACTCTGGTGCACTGGGCTGACTCTGTCTCGATTTGAGTTTTATCTAGCAGAACCACCCTGTGTAGAGCTGTGTGTCCGGCTCCCTTTCCCCAGCACAGCATTTTTACAGTCCATCCATGTGTTGCTGTGGAGCAGTCTTTCTGGATTTGGCTCACTTCAGTCTGGACATCATTTGCACTGATTGTGTATGTGGTTAGCTTTGGACTTCTCAGTCATCTGAAGAAAGCAATCTCAATGACTCGGCTTCTTTCTGATAAAGCCTAGTCAGTTCTGTGTGGCAGGTGGTGTCAAGTCTTAGGACTGGAGAGGAGCAGAGGACAGAGTCCTAAGACACAGCCACAGCTGGGATGCCTGGGCTCAGCCTGGTGGTGGCCCCACCTTTGGGCTCCAGGGAAGACAAAGGATGAAGTGCCTTGAGGACTCCACAGGCAATCCGCAAGCACAGCCTCAGGGAGCATGTTATGCAGGACCCTCTCGTTTGTAAACTCAGCAGCTGTGTCAGGCATCCTAGTTACCATTCATTTTCATTTGTAAGGTCAGCCTCCTGCTCTAGAAGCAAAGCCTTATTTGTGAGTCTTCTGTAAGCACACTGGGCTCTCAGGGGCTCTCAGACCCGGCTCTGGACACACCACACAGCTGCCACAGAAAGAGTCCTTCTGATTATCTTACGACAGATCTCTTGGGGCCACTCACAATGCCAGCTTCTTGCCTGTGTTTGTTTATTAATTAGTTGTGGATTGGAAAATTGTCCCCCTTTTCTAGTTATTATTTATTTAGTTATCTAAACAAATAATATTCTTAAATTTTTCCCTCAGGTAGACCCACTAATCCCACCTTGTATTTTTGCTAAAACAGTACAGTGACCAAATTTCTGAAAGGCCCTGCACAGTCAAGGCCCTGGGTGGGAGCTGCAAAGACTAGAAACCTCAGTCCAATCTTATGTCTGGGGGGATGCTAGAAAGAAAAGAAGTCTCTCTGCGCCACACTGGACATGTTCAAAGGGCTTTAAAGAAATGCCCATCAAGGACCAGCTGCAATGCCAAGCTGCTTTAAAAGCAGAAAATGCAGTTTCAAATCTATGAAGCCAGTTAAAAATCTTAAGAGGAAAATAAGCCTGAGTCCCCTGAATGTTTCTCCCACCATGGGAGATGGTGAGATGCCACACCCATCATATGAGAACAAGGCAATGTCCTAGTCCATATAATATACATCAGTCCCTGGTGGCTCAGGTAGTTATTAGCACTGGGAAAGCTGAGTCAGGAAGATCATGAGTTCAAGGCCAGCCTGTGCTACTTAGATAATCTCAATAAATAAATAAACAAGTAAATAAATATTAATAAAAAGAACCCAACAGACAAGAACATACATAATAAAAAAAGGCCTAATGAAGCAATCTTCAAATTATAAGGCATATATGAGATACAGGAGACAGAAATGTGTAATATAGTGTAGGTTGAATATCCGTGCAACACACTGTGAGTGAGTTCAGACATGTTCTAGAAAGTCTTTTATCCCAATCAGAATGGAAATGATAGAATTTCTGTGTTTTATAAAGACCAATTAATGTGACTTCTCAGCAGTGATAATAAAATCAAGATGAGGAAGAGGCCACCTTCCTTAAAAGGGGTTGTTTCTGCTTCCTGCAAAAATGAAGAGCCCTTCTGTCCATGAGATTTTACAAGGATTTTATCCTGAACGGTCTCCTTTGAAAAGCACTAGGCAAGGGTGTCCAACAGCTGCCAACCCAGGGGTGCTGGGGCAGTCAACCTGGTGTGGGATCCTGGCAGACATGTTTGGATGAGTAGTGTAGGTAGACAACATGGAAGACGCCCAAAAGGGAAGGCAATGAGATGATGGAGATATGGACTGGGATTTGTTGGCTATGAGCCCAGGAACAAATGGATTGCCAGAATGCACCAGAATCTAGGAGCACAGCACAGAGCCAATGAACTTCTTCTCAGTGCCTCCAGGAAGAACTCACATTGTGAATGCCTTGACTTTGGACCTCCGCCTTCCAGAACATGGAGATTATAAATCTTTTTTAAGTCACCAAGATATCAGTGACATGCAGTCATGAGAAATGACCACACCAATCATCCCTGATCACTGGGAATGCTTCAGTATCAGAGTCCAGACTGGTAGACCAGCTCCAACAGAGAGCCCATCTCTGTCATAGCATCCTCACCTCTGCACATCTTTCGGCCATCTGACTGCTAACATCATAAACAGCAGGAAGGAAAAGGCAAGGGCAGCCAGAGCTCAAAGGTCATCACCCCGATGTGGACAGATCCAAGCTGAGCCTTTTGTTCCAAGTTTTAGCAACAGTGAAACAACTTTGGGTCACAAATGTGACTCACCAAAGGAGACAGAAGGGCACATCAGGGATTGAACATGCATTGTGCCAGGCAGTTTTCAGGTTGGGACATTTTATCCTCATGGCTAGCATCCATGTTAGGGATGAGTAGACTGAGATTGGGCAGATGGAATCATTGGCTGAGATGCCCAGCAGGAAAGTGGTACAGGCAGGCTGCCCAGATGCCACATCCTGGGGAATCAGGAAATGGAAGGCTATAGGCACCATGAAGACTCCTGCTGTGCTGGCTTCTTCTGGGTCCATGCTCACTCTGTCTGTTGTGGTTTGGAGTTCTCCTTCAACCTTCCTGTAAAGGATGATAGCCAAGCCAGCAACACACACACACACATACACACACACACACACACACACACACACACACACACACACACACACACAAATCACAAGCTTTTGTGACTGGGTATATTGGTCTGTTTTCTGTTTCTACACTGTGACGAAACTCCTAAGACAGTCAAATGAAAAGAGGAAAGGTTTGGGCTCAGGGTTCCAGAGAGTTCAACCTGTGATGTCTGGCTCCATTGCCTTAGGCCCATCATGAGAAAGAAATACCATGTTCCATAGTAAAAGAAAGCTGCTCACCTCCAAGAAGTCAGCAAGCAGAGAGGGACCAAAACCAAGGTATGTCTTCCAGAGACATACCACCTACAACCTCCTCCCTCTAGTCAGGCCCTACCTCCTAGGTTTCACCTCCTCCTGCTAATGCCATAAAAGTATGAATCCACAAATAGATTAAACTGTTCGTAAAATGGCACTCTCATGACCCAATAACCTCTCAATAGCACTACCAGCTGGGAACTAAACTAACTACATATGAACCTTCTGGGGTACACTTCCTATCCAAGCCCTAACTAGAGTGATGGGGCACTCTCAAAGAGACACTTAAGAATAATGTTTGAAAATGGGTCATCTCTGATCCTTGGGACTGTAAAGATGATGGCTCAACAGATAAGAACACTTGGGCCACACACGTGAGGACTGGAATTCAGAGCTCAGGACCCATGTAACAAACCAGGCATTGCCACAAATGCCTGCAACCCCAGATTTGATGAGAGGTGGGGGTAAGAGAATTGTTGGGGCTTTCTGGATTCCAGCCTTTCCAGTACAGAAGCCACAAGTTCAGAGAGAGACCTTGCCTCAAAGGAATACCTCAGAGGATAAAAAAGAGAACCCATGACACGCTCCTCTGGCCTTGGAGAAGTGTGTCAAACATATGCATTTATCACACACACACACACACACACACACACACACACACACACACGGGTACACTCACACAAACATAGACACAAATTAATTCATTAACTTAAATAACTTTTAAAATTATATGGGTAGTAACCGTTATTTAGAAAAAAAAAAAGACATTTTCTTCAGTTGTGCAGCCTCTAGTCAGTTGCCTCCGCTCTTGTCAATAACCTCTCACCCACTGTGCAACCCTAATAAAATTCACTGTGCTCCCCCTAACCTCACCTCAAACAAGATGAAAACAGACTGGGAACTTACTGATAAGAGAAAGGGAGAGGATAATGGGTGACCAATTCTGTCAAAGTGCATTACATTCATGCATGCAAGTATCATAATAAAATAAATTCTTACTTATAATTAATAAAGGCTAATAAAACAATTTAAAAATTCTAAACTAATATTTTAAGATTTAACTGTGAGTTTCTTCAAGGGTCAGATGAGTGTTTTTTGTATGACCCTTCTAGCCTCAGACATACACCAGAGATCATAAAAGAAGCCTACTATCAGAGTGAACCCCCAGGCCCAGTAGCTTCATTTTCCACACATTGATCTAGCTCACCAAACTTGGGCCTTTATCGGCTTTGGCTTTACTTCATCCCATTTTAAGACAGGTTAAAGAAGCTAAAGAGACGAAGAGTAGAGGTTGGGCATGGCCTTCCTTGCAGAATCCCCCAGAGAGACTTTATTAGGGACTTGGCCTGGTCCCAGCATGGAATACTAACAAATCTGGCTTCAGAGGGCACACAGATCCACTACACAGCTCTGTGGCCAACAGCAGGAACTCAGGTTAGGGAAGTAAAGAAAGTTAAAGAGAAACAGAACTGGGTGAATAGAATGCTCCAGGCTAAGCCTTCTAAATTCCTGAATTAAAAGTCTCCAGGAGGTGGGAGCTGGGCAGGAAGCTGGGCTTAGGAGGCGGGCAGGGGAGTGCAGACTATTGCAAGCTCTCTGAGAAAGCAGACAAGGTCCTAGGGAAGACATGGAAACCAGTAAAGATGACCCAAAAGGTCAAAAGATAGCTCCTAGGATGCCCCGTCCATGACTTAAGCAGGTACAGAGAGAAGCTGCACCGATAGAATTAGCTTACATCTCCTGGAACTTTCCACTAGTCACTTGTTATTCCCCAGAGTTTCCTCGCTGGACTCATTAAGGGAGGCATCTAAGATGAAAGGTGTCATTGATTGAGTTTCTGAATAAACGAATGCATTAATATTTTACTAATAACGATTAAAATCGTCTAGGACAACCTCATTATGCTGGGTTCAGCCCTATACCAGGCAACAAAATGATGAGGAGTTATTGAGTTCCAATTGCATATGGAAGCATAAAGTCTCTGATGTGGCAATAACTCCAGACAGGGAGCCTGAGTCCTCTGTGCTGAGTTCCTTAGAAGCTAAGCAATCATCAAGCCCTAGCCAAGGCAAGCCGGTCAGATGGAGGAGGCTGGAGTGTTTCTATCAGAGGAGCAAGGACATCTACCTTGTCCTCTGCAGAGCAGAGTTCCCAAGAGCTAGAGATGTGCTGGGCAGGGTGAGCTGCCTTAGTTTCCCCCAGGTCCTGAAACTCCATTGCAATCTGCTCCGTTTGCATCTACTGCAGCTACAGGAAAATGCTCGGTGAAACCAGAGCCCTGTCTGGTTTCAAAGCATCACAGCACCACTGTGTCCCTCTCTTTCAAGGCCGGCCCTGTCTTCCTGTTCTGTCTGTCCCAGGTCACTGGTGAAGTCTCTCTTTAGATCTAGGGAGACCAGCAGCACACCAGGACTGTAAGCCTGCCTTTGAAATACCTCCAGCCAGGCCAGGGGAGGAAGTGTCAGATTCTTCACTAGAAACCTATTTACATGTGCTGTAAAACTCAAGTCAAGAGCCAGACTTACAGAGCTTTAAATGGGAGCCTTGCAGCCCTGGAGTCAACAATGGCTCCCACGCTCTAGGTCAGCTCAATCCTAAAGTCACCCTTCTCCCGAAAAGCCCTGTTCACCTAGCCTTTCGTAAAGTAATAAGTACTGGATTTATTCTCAGTATCAAAAGTGAAGCAAGATCTTAGAGACACAAGCTCCCTCCATGCTGAAGGCTGACTTCAGCTCTTAAAATACTGTGTCCCTTGCTTCAAAAAATAGAATTCTTGTACCACCTCCTCTGTCCCCGAGTTACACAACACACTTCGAATACTGCTGGGTCTTGGTGGAAAAGCAGGCCACCACAGCTACAAAATTATAAGCTTACCTGGGGCCTTGCTCGGGCATCTGGGAGTGGAGACAGGCCTGTGTCCTGCACTCTAAGAGGCTGCCTCTCCCTGGGACCCATGCTTGCTGTCACTTTCTCTTTGCTCTCATGGTCTCTAACTTTGCTTAATGACCTTGTTCTTTGGGACTTAGTGTTTCTCCAGCAGAGAATCAGGCCCAGCTCTTCACGGTTGGAGTTGGGGGATTTGATCTCCGGCTGAGACCCCAGTGCGCAAGGACCGAATCACGTGGGCTGTGATGGGACCAAACGTTCAGTCCATTTTTTTTTCTAAATGGATGTTCAATATTTTAAGTGGCACACCAGTTACTCTTGGGTATTCTTATCCAGCTCACTCCATCAGCTTCAATAAATGCCAAATTAAAAAGAAAGAAAACGAAAGCAAGCATGTTCTTTCGTGTGTGTGTGTGTGTGTGTGTGTGTGTGTGTGTGTGTGTGCGCGCGCGCGCGCGCGCGCGTGTATGGGCATATGCCCATGTGCACTGTGTATTATGGAATTGAAACTGGGGTGAAGAACAAAAGAAACTAACAAAGCAAGGAGACAGAAGGCACTGGGGCTAATTCAGGCACTCTCCTGGTCCTCATAGCAACCAGATGCCCAGGGAAGAAGACGTCTCATTCTCTTTGAGAACATTTGATTCTCCTGAGTTTTACTTTCATGTTTTCTGTGTGTCTGTCATAGGTAGACTCTCAAATGTGGATGTCCTAACCTCTGAGTCTACTGACTTATTTGCTCAGGTGACTAAGTTGAAGACATTGAGGTGGAAGACAATTCTGTGTTGTCTAGGGACCCAATGTCATCATAAGAGTTCAGGGAGCCAAGTGAGAGAAACACAAGAAAAAGTGAGGCAGGCCATAGAGCAGAGGGGGACAAGCAGCTTCTAGGAGCTGGCCAAGGCTAGGAGAGGATTCTCTCCAGAGCCTGGAGAAGGAGCAGAGCCCTTCTGACACCTGACAGGAAGAGAAGTCCCTGACTTTCCCTCAGAACCAGAAGTTGACAATGTGCAAGTTCCTCAACTACTGTACTTGTGAGGTAAGCAAACAGTTGCTTGTGTCCCTGCTCTGAGTCACAGCCTTGAGGCAACCCATGCTGAGCAAGGCAGCAGGTGTGAGGGACCAGGAAGGGACACAGTCTGGATGCAGGTAGGATTCTAAGTTTCTGAAACCAGCAGTTATCTTGGTCATCCTTGTGTTCACCATATCAGAAGCGTGTGAATTGTCCTTATAAGTTGTGCTTGTGATGATATTTGGTCCCTAAACCACCCAGAATTATCTCTCCACCAATTTCCTCAACTTAGCCACCTTAACAATTAAGACTCTAGATTAAAAGGTTAGGACATTCTCCTTTAAGGGTCTATAATCCTTGGAAAAATAGAGAAAGGTCTCACAACGCACACAGGACATCAGTCAAGAGAACTTTGACCAGTTCTCCAGAGCTGTCTGAGCATAACTTCAGAGAAAGGATAGCCCTGCTGAGAGGGCAGAAGAAAGACGAAGCAGTGGTTCTCGTGGCATCCAGGTCTCTTGGCAGAATGAAGAGTTGTGGGAAGAGCAAGAGAACTCCCTCAGAGCATCAAGGGCACACTCAGGAGCCAAGGCTCAGAGACTTTGTGTGAGAAGGTCTCTGGTGAACAGGCTTCACACATCCCCCTGTGTGGCTTGCCCTCAAGACTGTTTCCTGGCTCCACCTCACTTATACTTCCTCTTATTATGGTTTTCCTGATAGAGGCAAGTCTAACAGTTCCATCTAGCTCTTTGAACTGAAGATCAGCTGTTAGTCTAGATGTGTTGGGTTAGCCAGGGGACCTATTGGATAACTCAAGTAGGGTAGATTCCTGGCTTATACAAGCTCAGGTCTATAAGTCAGCACTCAATCAGTGAGAAAAGATGGGGAAGAAGGTAGTTAAGAAGGAACACACAGGCAGCTCCAGATGAGGGGGCAGTGATAGCCATACAAAGGAATTACAGTCATTTTTGCCTCAATCCTGTGCTAGTCTTACACACAGCATAGTCACTATAGGAGATCCCATTCCTCACACCAGCAATGGGACAGCAAAGGACATCTACACCATACACACACACACACACACACACACACACACACACACACACACACACACACACAGAGAGAGAGAGACAGAGACAGAGAGACAGAGACAGAGACAGAGAGAGACAGAGAGACAGAGACAAAAAGACAGAAGAATGACCCACAGACTCCCTCATTCTGGACACAACAGCAGTGTCAGGTCAGGAAAACGGTACCTTCTTGCCCAAATGGTCAATCCTTGGTGGCAAAAGCACCCATTTGGAGCCTGAAAGAAAGCCATTTACAGAACAGAGCTATGACCCAACTGAGGTCATCCCTTGACTCTGAGCATCCCACAGCATCCAGTAGAAGCTCCATGGACACTGCTGTCAAGCCTTCTTTGTCCCCATCTGGGCCTCAGATGGACTGCTTTTAAAGTGAGGGTCCAGATCCCAATCATGGTAGAATGAGAAGGATGGATTATGAGCAAGGGCCTCTGTTTCTATGGCAACAACCAAATATTTGGAACCCAAACTAACCATGCTCCTACCTCTGTGAGAATCTGTTTAAAATCTCAGAGGTGTGGGGTCTTCTAACCCCTGTTCACACCTCCCGAACCATAGGAAACAGTCTGGGAAGACTTCCTGCTCTTCCCATGTGTGGACACGACAGGGTGTGGTTTTGTATGAGCTCGTGCTTGAGTACTGGAGCTTGAGTGGGTGCATGTATAGAGTGGCTCACCACCCACTCTGTCCCCCTTGTTGGGCTCAGGCTCCCCTGGATACTTCAGCTATATCCTCACAGATCAAACATCTGCTCAGGGCTCTGTCCCTGGAAAGACAGACCAGCGATGTCAAAGGTCACTGTGCATCTATGAAATGTGGCCACTGGTGAGTATCAAGTAATGGAAAAGAGGAAGTACTGGTAGAGATTTGACCTCCCTGCCTAGGAACTAGTCCCTGTAGGGACTCAGGTGAACCTCATATGCCGTAAGTACCCGCCCATCATGGGCCACTCATGTAGCACTCAGATATGACACAGAACAATCTTTGTCATTTTTGAGGAACGTAGACCATGGATTGGGGATGGATACAGAGAGTTCTGTCAACAAAAATGGGGGCAGTGGCCTTCTGAGTCCCCATGTAGACATACTGTAGGCTGTATGTGTCTGTCAGCTCTCCATCACTGTGACGAAATACCCCAGACAATCAGCTTTCAAAGAAATGTTTATTTCAGCTCCTGACTTTTGATGTTTAAGTCCATTGTTTGAACCTTCTATGACTCGGTTTCTTTCTTTATAGAGCAGAGCTTCAAAGACCTGATAGATGGGGTGATGTGTGTGGAACTGAGCAGTGTCTTACTGGCTAGACAGCTCTCAAAAGAGGCTTTCACTCCAGCCCTCGAGCCTGGAGTCTTCCTCAAAGCATTTCAAAGAGGAATGGAACCCTGTCCTGTGTGCTGTGCTAAGCCCATGCAGACTTGGCACCTGGAATGGTTCCATCAAAACTGAGGTCAGAAATTGAAGCCTTAGAAACACAAGGGGGTTGGGAGAGATGGCAATGAAATCCAAAGAGCCTTCCCCTCCTTCAGCAAAGGCCAGCAGTGCCAAGGGTGATTAGTAGTATATATGATGCTAGGATGAGAAAGGGTAGAGAGGGTGGGAAGGAATCCTGGAAGCTTCTGTCACATTCTTAGACAAATGAGGGGAGCCTGTACAGTATGTTCCGTGTGGTCCCAGTGTCTACAGGTGGTACATGGAGGAACCATCCAGCCGGATCCTGGCTCCAGAACTGGCCAAACCCGAGATTCACACTTAGAAGATGCCTATTTCTAATCTAGGATGATTTTCCACCTGTGAGTGCCCCTCTCTCCCAGTCTTTAATCTACACCTTTAAATATATGCTAAGAAAGACCCCAAGTTATGAATTGCAGCCTGGTGCATGTCCTCTCAGCCTATTGCCTAATGAGGAAAGAAGCCACCATACTATGTTCCCTGTCCTGAGAACCTGGACGGCTTCCAAAGAGATGTAAAACAACTCAGGAATCCAGGATGAGGCATCTGAGCCTGACCAACATGAAGAAAGAATCCAAAGAGATCTGACAAACCCACAGCCCTCAGGACATTGTCTTAACCAACAGCTGAATGGCTCTGTTTTGTGCCTGGCTCCTTGAAGCCCAAGAGAGCAGAAACCTCACCAGCCAGGTCCAGAAGGGAAGAGAAAGGAACACACAAACCAGGTAATTACCAGCAAAGAAAATGAACAGGCACTTTGCTAAATTTGCACTTGGCAGGAAGAGTCAAAAGGGCCGCCTACGGTAAAAAGCCACAGTCGAAGTATGAGTGTGATTGATAAAAATCTCATGCCAACTTATCAGATAGATGACAGTACCAGAGCTTACATTTTCCAGAAAGTTTTGTTTGTTTGTTTGTCTCCTGAAGAAGAAAATTTGCCACTAAACCAAAGTATAGGGACTGAAAATGTGTCCTTTTCCATTTGTCCTCCTTTCTAGCAGAAATGTCCCACTAGAAAGTCAGAGCCAGGGAAGTGCCATGCCCCTCCTCCACCAGCGTCTTCTTATCCTGGGTACATGTCAGGAACCCCTTTTGCCAGTAGAGAATGTCTCAATGAACTAACTGTGAGCAGGCATCTTGATTCAGGTCTTATCACTCCCCACCCCCAAAGCTTGACATAAATTATCGAAGTACCCTTTGAACATTGGCCCATTAGATACATCAAACAGAATTTGGAATGCCCAGAAAAGGTGGGAAATTACCAAAGACCAAGCAAGGCTGGTGGGACTCGGTCTACATCTCCGCTCCGCTAGATGCTGCACACTTAATCATGAAATTGGGTACTTAGAGGGAGCTTGCCTCACACAGATGAGCAGAGGGACTGTTTTGTGAACATGAGATACAGATGCATCCAAAAACCTCCTGCCGAGTCCTCCAGGTATCCAGTACATGTCTCTAAACAGCAGCAATTGAATATTTTTGCTGGATCTTCCACTCTGTTCCAACCATTGGTGGGAACCTCCTGCTGTCTGCACAGTGCAAAAGGAAGCTGTCCCAGGTGAGCTGGCCCCACACGGCTCACAGCACATAGGCATAGAATTGATGTTGCCCTGTGGCTTATGCTGGAAGCTGATCTCTCAGGCAGAGACCAAGTTCTCATTGGCAGATTAATTCTCTCTTGCTCTGGGATAGCAGTTGGATGAGAACAGCCAAAGGAAACTGGCTTCTGTCCCACCTATTTCCTGTGAGGCTGACGGGCTCTGTTGCCTGGACAGCTCTAAAGGCTGGTGCCTCTTCGGGGAGGTGTTTGTGACCTCATAGACCATAGAGAGCTGTGGATGAAGTGAGAAGCTCAGCATCAGGACACAGTGGTCTTGGCAATAGTCTCTGAAAAGGGGACAAGCTCGAGCATTCCCAGTGAGTGTGCATAGAAGGTATAGGTTCCTGTGCACAGGACTGATCCTCAAGCCTATGGGACAGTAGAAATGGTTTCTGTTATCTGTGGGCCATACACTTGAATTACTTACTGCAGGCCACATAGCATAGAGACATGGACTGGGAGAAAATAAGGATCCCTGTACCCTGTGGGAGGAAAACTCCCCCACTTCCACACAGATCTGTAGGAGAATGTCTACATCTCCTTGAGCCAGCTCCGAATGTAATGGATATGGAAGGAGCACATGGGAGTCTGGATGTGACATCACCAGTGCCCAGCATATCAAATGCCCACCCAGCTTCCTGATGACTGTGGATGAGTGAGTAAAGGTCCTTATTTTGATTATCACCATAGACAGATTACCCTTGCCCTTCTATCAGTCTCACATTTAATCAACACAGATAACCAAATTACTTTTAATTTATTAATAGAATTAAATTATTAGCTGGCAAGATATCATCATCACACCACTATGGGAAATCTTTGACTGTCTCAAACAATACGGTATGCAATTTAAAAGATGAATGGATTGTAACCTATATCCAGAAAGACATGTGCATCAACTACTTTCTAATGTGTACGCTTCATCCATTTTCACATGGGGTACTTTGTCCATTTCTTACTGACTTGTAGTACTCTTAGTATATTCTGGATGTTCATTCTTTGGAAATTATGTAATTCCTTATATTACCTTTCCAGGGCAACTATAACAAAGTCCCACAAAACTAGGTGTTTTAAAAAGCAGAAATGTAACTGGGTGTGGTTGTGGTAGCCCATGCCTTTTACAGCATTCCAGACGTTCAGAAGGTCTAAGCCACGGTGTAAGCAGAGTCCTAGTCTTCCAGAGACCTAATGAACAGTCCTTGCCTCCTCCAGCTTCCAGGTGACCATATTTTCCTTGGCTTGTGGCAGCATTGCTCCAGTCTCTGCCTTGTCTTTGTGTCCATGACCCCTGTTTGTCAGGATGTGTCTGCCTTCAACCTCCTTGTCTGGCCAGAACACCAGTCCTGTTAGGTTAGCCCTCCAACGTGGCACCACACAGCAACAAGCTACATCTGCAACTGATCCTTCTCCACGTGAGTCCATGCTAGGGGAGCTGGACTCAGTACCTCAAATCTGTGTGAAAGGGACTTCAGTTAATTGATGAGAATTGCATGCCTCATCCACACAACTGTGGCTTCCCTTTTAAGCTTGTTTATGGAACCTTTTGTCATAAACATTTTATTTTAATTCATTCATGTTTATTAATATATTTTTATCACTAGGGTTTTTCTGTTGTATTTAGAAAGATTTTGTGGTCTAGGTGTCATAGGAACACTGGCCAACAGCTATTAAAATAGAAATAATGAGCCACAAATTGTCCGAACAAACAAATAACACATAAAATGGGGACTGGAAGATGGCTCAACAGTTAAGAGCACTGGATACTCCCACAAAGGAAAGAGTCCAATACCTAGCAGCCAGCACCCAAGTCCCAGGGAATGTGATGCCCTCTTCTGGCTTCTACAAGCATCAGGTGAATGGTGTGCAGACATATATACAGGCAAAATACTCACATGCATAAAAGATAATAAATACAAACATCAAAAGTTTTAATAACATAAAAATCTTCAAAACAACTATCCAGTTTACACCCATAGTTTGCAGAAACACTTACTTCATATTTTATGTGAACATTTCCAGCAAGCAGAAACAAGGGAAAGCCTCTAAGCTATGCATGTTTGGGAAAGCTTTAAAATCCTAGCTGGTGGGGCTCAAGAGAGCTCACTGGTCAAGAATGCTGGCTATTCCTGCAGTTCAGCTCCCAGTACCCAGGTCTAGAGGCTCACAGCCACCTGTAATTCCAGCTTGAGAGGATCTGACGTTCTCCTCTGGTAGTTGTAGGCACAGTACTCATGTACACAAACATACACAGGCATACATATACAAAATTATAAATAAAAGTAAAATATCTTATAAACTACAATGCAGGAAACTACTTTGTAAAGGAAGAAAATTGAACTGTCCTCTTTATTAACACAGATTCAAGATTCCTAGGTGTAATCTGGGTGTGTCAGCTCTGTTTGCAATGCCAACCCTCATGATTGCTTAGAGTTCAAAGCCTGCCTTACCTCTAGTACCAAATGCTCTGTCAAAAAAGAAACAAAGTAATAATAAAAATGAGTAGAAAGGAAGAAGGAAAAGACATTCAAGCATAATAGCTGCAAATAAGTTATACTATCCAAAGTTACCTTTGAATGTAGGATTTATCTCAGAGACACAAGAAAAATTTATTTACTTCTTATCAAATTTGTGAATGTTATTTAGCTCACACACAAATTACTGAGGAGAAAAAAATCACATCCATATGATTATCTTACAGGGAATAGAAAATAAACTCTATGGCCTTTAAAAAATGTAAGTTGTTAATAACCTGAAAATAGAATGCTTAACAAGCCACAAAAATCCTACAATGAAATGAATACATTAGCATAGGAGGGCTGACGTTTTATAGCCTGGCCTTGGCCCTGACTCTGTAAAGATCACGCCTTCTGTTTCTATTCTACACTAGGAAAGGTTCTGCCCTTTGTCCGTTTTCTCAGGAAATTAGAAACTGCCTCTTCAGAGTCACCACAAAGTTTCCTCGCTGCTGCTGCTCCTGTTGCTGCTGCTGTGAGTCCCAGGCTGCTGGAGCCAGGCAAGGAAGAACATGGCTGCCAGGAGACGGCACTCAGCATTAAGGTGTTACTGAAGCCTTCCCAGCTCCTCTGGATGCCCAGGTCCTGGCATTGACTTGTTCACTGTGACTGGTTGACTGCCATCTCTGGGTCAGCCAGTGTATGACGTGCTGAAACATTTCAGTTCTTCATGACCCCACTTGCCACTGAGAACAAAGTAATGGATTCGTGTGTGTGTGTGTGTGTGTGTGTGTGTGTGTGTGTGTGCATGTTTCTGTGGAATAGACAGAGTTTAGGAAAAGAATCAGAAAAAGAGCAGATTGTTGATAAAGCTGTTAAATAATTGTTGATAAATCTTAAATAAGTGAAAAATTACACACACATACACGTACACAAAGGAGTTTTCAAACTCAGTGGAAACAGTAAGAAATTTTAATACACTGGCCTAGAAATTTATATGTAAAAATCGACAGCTTTCCTGTAAATTAAAAATAACCACCTAATAAGACAATGAGAAAAATAATACTTGCAAATGTTAGCAAGAAAATTAACAACAGCAAATGGAACTAAAATACTGGGGTGTTAAAGAAATATGGAGTACATTTAAACACATTTTGCAATTGTCTAGAAGGGCTCAGTGCAGTAAAATGTGAGTTCCCTCAGATTCAGTCTCAAAGCCTTACAACCCCAATCAGAACCAGTGAGGGGCTTGAGAAAAAGAAGATGAACCTTCTGGAGAGTCTAGTGAGTGGTCAAAGAACCAGAAAACCCAGGGAACCAGCCCGCTTAACAAAATAGCAGATGTGAAAGTAGTGAGCATGAGCGCCCCAGAGATCCACGTGCTTCAGCTGGACCAGAAGGGAGCTCAGACATGGGGCAGAGGAGCCCAAAGGCCCAGCATAAAATACGCCTGGGGATTTTAAATGTGATAAAGGTGGCCTTTCAGATACACAAGGAAAAGATCAAAGGGCAGACACTTGGAATTTCTACCTCTTCTTTTCTCACCCAAATAATTTCCAGATAGATCAAACATGGAAATGTAAAATATCAAAGTACAGAAATATTAAAAGGGTAGGATCTCCATTCTTAATATTATCTCCAAACATATATGATGTGGGAACTGAGTAGTTTTTTTTCTATGAAAGAAAAAAAGACATGTAAGCAAAAGCTATTTCGTTGAGGAAAAACTTTTGTAGCACATATGGCCCCAAACTGTAAATCAGTAGGGAAAAAAAATAATGAAAAGAAAAAAAAAAATGAGCGGCTGTAACCAGGGAAAACAACACACACTGAATAAAGCCTAAGACTTTCAACTTAATATACAATTAAGTAAATGCCAATTGAAACAGTCTTTAAAAACAATCATTAACTATGAAGGCCAGGGGGCTTGAGAAAGAGGCCCTCTCAAATGGGCCCGGCAGAGAGGATTAAAAGGATTATAAAAATAGGATTACTATTCTCAAATGAAATTAGCCCATCAGTTCCACTTTCAGGAATTTATTCTACAGTTAAAAGTCCACAAAGACACATATATGGATGTTCTCAATGTTGAACAGGGCGAGAGAAAAAAATACACAAAGACAGGCTGCTGAGGGCACTGTGGCTAATTCCCACATTATCATCTATAATGCCATTAAGAGACGGGGTCCTGTGCAAAGCAGGATGCAAGGATTCCCGCAGCAACATGTGCTTTTATTTACCTCAAAAGCTAAAGAGAATCAGCATGCACATGCCACTTGTGTGCATGTGTTTGTAAGAAAATAAACTTTCCAGGTGTTTACACAAGAAACACAGCTACGAATATATAGTGATAAAATGTGCTGAGTAGGGGTATGGCTCTGTGGCAGCAAGCTTTACCTTGGGGTGGTGGCTTTGTTTTGTCTGTGGGTTGACTTTTTAATGTTACTTTTAGAATATGAATTAGTGTTAAAGTAATTCTGAAACTCGAAGATTTAGCATAAAAAAAAGAGATAGATTTATTAAAGCTGTTAAATGTTGTCTTGCAGATGCCCTTTGTCTAATTTCAAGTGCACTTTGGCTCCTAACCTCTTAGCATTTCCTGTTCAGCTTTGATTCTTATTTCCAAATGTCCTTCCTTATCTGTCTGTCTCGTGAAGCCGACATTCTGCATGCTTCCCTCTCAGAACCCTGGGATAGATTAGGTACCATTTCCTGATTCCCCCTCTAAGCAGACTCTGTCCTGTCCCCAGAAGGCCAAGGCAAGCTACAAGGAAGGCCTCAGCCAGGACTCTTCACCTGCACAGCATCCTCTCTGGGGCCGGATGCTTATCAGTGTCTCCAGATACGGTGTGTCTGCAAAATGTCTGCTCTCGCCTTTCCATTCCTGTCTCTGGTTTATTGACAGCAACCTACAGTAGCTGCTGGCTTACCCCAAACTCAGACAAGTACGTGAAGGGAGATGGGACAGGAGGACCGAGACCCTTAATGAACAGATCTAGAGACTTTGCAATTAGAAAAGAAAGGACATCTATATCAGCAAGTTGAGAGCTTTACATGTCATGATTTACAAGTACGCTGTGTGTGTGTGTGTGTGTGTGTGTGTGTGTGTGTGTGTGTGTGTATGTTCAAGTCCACACTTCACCTTCATCACATTGAACTCAAAGGTTTTACCCATGTCTGTCCATGCCATGGGAGGGGCAATCTTCTGTCAAAACTGTGTGGCCATGGGTGATTCCTTTTGTCCCGAGTCTTTTAAGGCAAACACTCTCAAAGTCTGTGTTTTGCATCTTTGGAAAAGACACTGCAGCTTCTGTAAGGCAGCTTTCCCAGCTTTCCCTGTCAGACCTCCAACAATCTTACAAATAACCCAGCGCTCCCTTAACCAACAGACCCGGTGATGACTAGGTTCAAGGGAGAACAAGATGCTAGTCACCAAGAGCCAAATGTAGCCCCCCCTCCAGAAAGCAGAGCAGTGCTGGGTGTGTGACTGGGGGAGTACAGTTACTTTCTTCCCAGAGAAAGCTACAGAGTTTTGTACTATCTTATCAGAATAAAGAATAACTAAAGACACAGGCTTGGATTGAAATGTGTGCAGAATGATTGCATTTTTAATTTCATGATCAAAATTACAGGCATTGGCCCCTCCAGAGTTATTTCCTATCTACCCCAGAAGGATTTTCCTACTGCTTAAAATTACATTTGCCTTGCAATGAGCTACAGGGAAGCCTCTCCACAGTTGTCTCTTTTTCCTTCTATCACAACTATTGCAAAGATCTTATTATTCTCCCCATCCATCCAGTGAGGAAGGGAGCAGAGGAGGGGAGATCAAACACTCTAAATTTTAGCATAAATGTCAAGGTGAAAAGTACAGCAAACCCTAACAAAAGCTCCCCAATAAAGCCAGGGAAGGCTCTGTTTTTATTTCAATGACAACCCACACTCCTCCCAAACTTTCAAACCATAAATGTTGATGCCATCTTAAAGACCAAGTCGCTGAGCACATGGTTAGAGAAGAAACCATTCTGAGCATTTAATTGAGCCTCTAAACCCACACAACCCTCCCAGAGTCTTTGCAGAGTGCAGAGGGCGCCACGTTGCCCCTGCCAAGGACGGAACACAGTAAAAGGCATTCCTAATTGATTCTTCACCCTTTTTATTATTATTATTATTGCAGGAGCTGCAGGATAGCACGAAACCAGGCGACGTGCAAGAAAGAAGAAAAAGAAGGAGCACAGACGGTGCAATTAGGGATTCACACCCGGTCTGGTCTGTCTTCCAGTTCAGATGTGGTGAGTTCTCTTAACATTTCCTATTATTTACTGAAATTCGCATGCTTGTCTAGGTGCCTAGCCGGCTTGCAGAGTTTGCTTGAGATAAGTCAGGCTGTGCCAACATGGCGGCAAACTGAAACACAAGGAAACAGCCTGGGAGATGTGGTGGGACTTAGTTCTGAGTGGGACTCCTCTGACGTACATGGAGAACTGAACACAGCCAGACTTAGATGGTAGCCTACTTAATATCTTTAAATGAAATATTACCCACATGCAATGATGTGGGAAGGCATAATGACTGAAAGGAATAAGTGTGTATGATTGTCTATCTATTAATAAGAAAATCACCACCACATTGTGTCATTCCCAATGGTAGAGAACCTCCAAGTGAAAAGAAAGCCCTCTGCCCTCCCTCCCTCCCCAGCAGGGGCCATGTGAAAGAGTTTCATTGTAGTCCTTTGAACGCACCACTGTAAACAAAGCTGATATTCTCTTGTTCTAGATTTTCTCCTTGTACATACTGTATCTGCTGCCCTGTTGTGCAAAATTAGCAATTGACCTTACTGTTGTGATTTTTTCCTTCCGGGTCAAGGATGGCATCAGGTGAGAGAAAGATGTATAAAGAGGGACCCCCAGAATCGATATGGTTAACCCTGTCAGTCTGTGTCTGAGGTCTGGGCTGAGCATGTTCAAGATCAGAACAATTGAAGCTCATTTACAGCAAATGAAACACAACCAGACACAGCATGGGAACACCAGTAGCCTAGCAGGAAGGGGAGAATACTGACCTGAGCATGCTAGAGTCACAACCCTGACCCACTGAAGGTTCCACATGAACACGATCTAACAGTGTAGACAGCCTCTAAGATTTCACAGAGGCTGAATTTTCGAGCAAGGGATTTATCAACCTGGAATAAGAGCTGTTTTAGAACATGCAAATAAAACTATAAAACTAAAGGCAGATGTTAACTTTTAATTTAGATATAAAATTCCAGCCAGGCGGTGGTGGTGCACACCTTTAATCCCAGCACTCGGGAGGCAGAGCCAGGCAGATCTCTGATTTTCGAGGCCAGCATAGTCTACAGAGTGAGATACAGGACAGGCACCAAAACTACACCAAGAAACCCTGTCTCCAAAAAACAAAAAAACAAAACAAAGAAACAAACAAATAAATAAAATTCCAGTAAGTTAGCTAGGAATGTAGCTTGGTGGTGTATAATTTGCCTAGCCTGTGTATACAAGATCTTGGGTTGGATCTGCAGCATTGCTAACAAAATGTGTATAAATTATGACAAGCTACCAGGCCTAGGGAGCACCACATGCTTTTCACAGTTCCACGCAAAGAGGGCATAAAAATGAGTTAACATGGCTATCTGAAAACTGAACTTCTTGCTAGAACCAGTCAATTCTCTTCAAAGATAGATAACAGAATCTGGAGTTGCCAAATAAATGATTTACAGTGTCCAGTGCTGAGTAAAAAATCACTAGACATGAGAAGAAATAGAAAAGCTTCAGTACAAGCAACATAAACTTAATTTCAGGCAGCCTAGATTCTGATCTTAGGAGACAAATTCTTTAAAACTACTGGCAGAAATATTTTCAAATAATTAAAGGAAAATGTATTCCTCATGAATGAACAGATAAGAAACATGGGCAAAAGACTGGAAACTATTAAGATGAAACCAAATGGAAATTTTGGACTAGAAAAAAAAATAACTGAAAGATAAAACTCTGCCTATTATGACTAATGGCAGATTGGCAATAGCAAAGAGAAGAAAAGGCATGATCAATTCTGTAGAAAAGGCCAACCTCAAGGGTAGGAAAGAAGTTTTGTCATGGCTTGGACGCAGCATATACCCCTTAGGCTCATGTGTCTGGATACTTGTTCTCTAGGAGGGGTCTTGCTGTTTGGGGAGTTTGGGGAATCTGTAAAAGGGGATTGCTGTGGGAAGGTCTTGAGGCTTCTAGTCCCACCCACTTTCTCTCCTCTGCTTCTTGAGCTCCTGCCACCCTGGGTCCCACTCAGATATGCACCCACAGCTTCACACTTCGCCCATAATGCCTGGAGCCTCCTGCACTCACAGGCCTGTCCTTCAGGATGGCCATAGCCTCAAACCACGAACCAAAACTAGTCTTTCTTCTCCTAAGTTGCTTCTTCTCAGGTATTTGGTCACAACAACAAGAAAAATAGCTGATGCGTGTATTGAAGACAAAGAAACAGACCTCTAGAATTCTGCAGGGCCATCTGAAATGGGGCAGACTTCTGAGAAGAGAGGAGAGCAAGGCTGGAGCAGAAAAATACTTTGAGGAAATCAGAGATTGGATAAAAATACTGTTTTAGAGATTCAAGGAGATAAGCAACACTGTAGCGGCGTAAGCAGAGAATGACCCCAACACAGATTACACTCATATTGCTCCAAATGAAGTAAAGAAATATGGAAGTACCATGGTGGAGGAAATGGGTGGTTGACAGGCAAGCAAAACTTAAAAAAAAAAAAAAAAACCCGACTGGTTTCTCACAAAAAAAAATAAACAAAAAACAATGCAGGACCAAAGACTTGGGCTAGGGTTGTTTAAAGAGCTGGGTGGAAAGCACCATTCACTTCTATGTGCTGACAGTCTCTCTCACTACTGAAAATGAAGTGAGGATGCTTTCCCTCAAACCAAGTGAGGATGGCTTGCTAGTAGCAATTTTCTGTGCTCTTACAGAACAGCCCCTCACCTGACAAAGAAACAGGCTGAAGGATAAAGAAAACACAAATCCAACAGTGGCCAACAGGCAGGAAATAGTTCTAAATTATACTTTTTTTACTCATTATAATGTACTATAAAAAAACATAAGCATTTAAATCATCTGTATCAACCTACCCAAATGGGAGGCATACTGACCATCATGGTGGTGGGGTGGGCAGATGGGAAGAAGTGCTGTGGAATGCTGTCCTTTGTCCATGACACAGTCACTGCACACATGAACTCCCAGGAGCTGCATAAGACTAAACTAGTCAGATTTCCAATATCAATGGAGAAGAGATTCCTGAGATCCACCCCCCCCCCATCTCTGAAGAGCTACTGGCGTCGGATTTGAGGTCATGACTATTGGCAGGTTGTTCCTGTCCAAACAGATGGCCCCATGCCCATTCACATACATGCAGCACTGAATGGACTGTTATTAATAACAGCAAAAATAAGAGAAGAAGAAGTTGGGGTGGGGGACACTAGGAGAAATTGGGGAGAAAGTATTAATGGATGGACAGGATCAAAATACATTGCACAAATATATGGAAATTTGAAAGAATAAATAAAAATATTATTTAAAAAAACTAAACATTTGTATCCAGTTTAAAAATACTGCATATAGTGTTTGTAACATAAGTAAAAGATATAGCAGTAATTTCCCAAAGTATGGAATGGATTTGAATTGTGTTGTGTGATTATCACATTCCAATATTATAAAACACAAGAGTGATACAGTAGCTAGCTAATGGAAAGAAAGAAATACTAGATATCAAGAATAAAAAGTATCATGTAAAGTTCCCTAAATAGTATAGGTTCTGAACAGACACGATCATTAAGCAAATTTATTGTCAGCATCCCTTCAAAGTGGAGCTTAAAGATACCAGTAAAGTAAATAAATATGTTTATACAACATTTGATTAACATAAAAAGGCAAAAAACAACTAGAGAATAAAAATATAACATAAAAGGAAATTATCAAGAATTCCAACTTCTACTAATTACGCTAAAAGTCAATGAACTAAACACCTGTAAGTAAAAGGCAGAAACTGTCAGATTTGGCAGAAAACAATAACCTTCACAAGAGATGCATGTTAAATACTAAGAGGTTAACACAAAGCAAACAAAAGGAAGAAAGTATGCCATACTCAAAGCAGGTGCAAGGATACTGGTGTACTTGTATCAAAATAGAAGAAACATTTCAAGGTAAAGAGGAACAGTTCACAATGGGAAAGATGCCCTGTTTTTCATCTGGAAAATATAAACCTCAACTATGATGTATCTAATAACAGCATATCAAAATTATGAGTAACTCAGACAAAATCAGACAAAACCAAGCTCCCATGCCATGAACTAGGTGTTCGAGCCAAAGTCATGAATTATCTTCTTTTTATTTTTAAGCAGTTGCTTTTTTCTTCCAACATACCTTCTTGTCTGTTTATCCTTTGAAATATTGGCTGAAGAGATGGCTTAGTCATGAGACATGAGCCTCCAACTTGGACTGGAAGGGAGTCTGACTGACTAGCTCAGCCCTGAGAGTTCTCTGCATTGGGCAACTCTAGACAAGGAAGGCAGTCCATGGTACAGAATACATCACACAAAGGGGTTGCTATTTAAGCAGGATGGATGAAACAGAACTCTGAATTTTCTTTCCAACAACGTGGTGTCTGTGTGTAATCTTTCTCTAAGCCTTGTTCTTTATCTAGAGATGTTGAAGAGTCAAGTGATGAATGCCACAGTGTCAGCAGCATGTACTTAGGAGCATGATGGCAGAGAAGTCCTTAAATCAGCTCCAAGCACAATCCTTTCTCAAGCATACTCTTCTGGCACCATCATCACCCAGCAGTTGGTGGCTGGGCTCTTGTGCAAGGGTCTTCTCTCTGGAGTGTGAATGATCCTAAATCTAGGTTGTAGCTCTCCAAACTGACCTGTCTTTCATCGTTCTGTATACAAAATTCTAAATGGTCTTATTAAATAAGAAACACAGAGCTAAATACAGAGTTAAAAGCTCAAGAGATCAGAGCACTAGTGAGTAATCTTTAGCTTACCACTCGCTGCTGTCCCTCCCCTGAGAGAGAGAGAGAGAGAGAGACCTTCTCCTGTGTTACCTGTCTTTTTATTGCCTTTCTGTTCTGCCTTCTCATTGGATCTAAACCCAACCACATGACTTCCTCATCACTGCCTGTCTATACAGACCTCCAGGTCTCTATGGTTGGTACTGGGATTAAATGTTCAGGTCACCTTGCTTGGCTACGTCCTTGACCACACAGATACTCTGCCTTATGATCAGATTAAGGGCATGTGCTATCATGGCCAGACTTCTACTTAATGGCTTATAACCTCTGATCTCTAGACAACTTTATTAACATACAAATGAAATCACATTTCAGCACAAATAAAATATCACCATATTGCTCCTCATGTCTCTTTTTCAAAGATATATTTACTTTTATTTTATATGTATGAAACCACATGCATGATATGTGGGCCTGGTGCCTGTCAAAGACAGAAACTGGTTGTTGGATTCCCTAGGATTGGATTACAGGTGGTTGTGAGCCAGCATGTGGGTCCTGGGAACCAAACCCAAAACCTCTGTAAGAACAACCAGTGCTCCTAATCACTAAGCCATCTCTTGGGCCCCTCAAGTCTCTATTAAGGATATACTGATCCCTAAGAAAGTGGACATGCTTGCTTCATTTTGTATCTGAGCTACTAAAGAGTGTACATAACCCCAGTAAGCAGACACTATCATCTGGTGTCTTCATCAGTGTTTTCTCCCAGTCACCCACTGATCACCTTTTCCCTCAAGACAATCTTTCTACTCTACATGACCTTTCTATCTACTGGTTTTTAATTCCCATCAGCATTTCTGGAATATATTTGTAGATAGGACAATCTAAGGAACTTAAAAAATTATTCTTCACATTTTTCATCAACATTTATAGCCCTTTCAGTTAGTCTGCTATTATTTTATGATAACAATTTTATCATACTTTGTCCCCAAATCCTCTTGACTGCCTGCATTTAAAGGTGCAAAGTAAATATAATAAAAGCTGACTTCCTCAGACACTTGAAAGGCAAAACACTTTTTGAATCATGCCATGAGGAGATACATAGAAAAAGGCTCTGATTAAATTCACTTTCAGCTGAAAATTTCTGAGCATTATATTAATGACCTTGAAGATTGTCCGGCAGCAATATCTTGGGTATGAATTTCTTCAAAGGTTGAAATACAGGTTAGAACCCTCTGGAGGCTCCTGATATCAAATAAAAAGCTTAATCAATTTGTAGAAGCAAAAAGGTGGACATGCTTTAGAGCACCAGAAATTGATACTCTGAAATCTACAATTATTGGAACTGAAAGGAACTAACTTGCAGTCTGATAAGATTTCTTTTTCCCAGTGTTTCTTCTGCCCTAGCATACATGAAAGGAAAAAACAAGTTTCAAAAATCAGCAGGACTTTGTAAATGTGTCAGAATTTTCATGCTATTAAAAAGGTCATCTTTGGCAGCCAAAGGTCAAATCCTTCATTTGGATGAAGATGCTGGTGGAGTCTTTCCATTATGGCCCACTGTTAACCTTGCCATGAGACCCGAAAGATTAAGCCTCAGCAGAGTTTGTGTGGTAGAAGCCACGTCTTGCTAGTCTATTAACCCAAGAAAAGGCAACAGACAAATATCCATGTGTCTTTCTGTGTGAAATACAGAGTTGTATAGATATGATAGACTTAGCCAGTTATTAGCCAACAATATAAACTGGAAACTTCTTAGATTATAGATATCCTTGACAATGCCTCTTTATTCTTCTGTCTCTGAACAACTGAGAGGATGTCACCAGCAAATGCTGATAGTGACTGTGACCTCCTCTAGCCTCTGGGTTAAGAGCCAGGCACCTCACTGAATTTCTCTCCTTGGTGTTCAATGACAAGACTAACAAGAATGCAGAAAACCACTCTTGAAGAGCAGGAGAGAGGAAAGTACATCAGTGGACTCTTGGTGATCTTGAAAGTTTGGGAAATCGCTTGAGAATTATCCACTCTGTCTTGTGATGACAGGCTCAGCTTTGTCCCTCCCAGGGAAAGCTCTGAACTCAAATGCTAGATTTGAGCAGACTTCAAATGTCTCACTGAAGCCTGGAGTCAACTTGCTTTCATTCTCTCCAAACTATCATAGGCACATTCCTCCCAGAGAGTTTTGCTGCCTTCTACTGACTGCCTGTGACCTAGAGGCAACTCCACCAAAGTCCCTGATGGGAGGAATGGGATTCCTCAGGTGGCTTTTGGAGATGTTCCCTAGAGAGAAAGACCAATTTTTTAAACAATTACTGGGCTGGGGAGACAAGAGAAACATCCTGGTTTAATCTCCCTGTAGTCAATGCCAAAGTGAAACAGGATCATCCTTTGGCAAGAGATTCCATCACTCCCTCCCCTCTAGCAGCAAAATGTCACCCCAGGTCACCCTGTCATTTTGGCATCATGTGGGAGAAAGATCAAACAAGAGGTGGAGTGGGAAGAAGGAAAGATAAACAAGAATTTATCGCTGGGTATGGAATTCTCTGAGTATAAGCCCAGGAGTGAAATTGCTGGATCATATGGTAGTTAAGACTTTTTTTTTTTTTTTGAGAAATCTCCAAAAATAATTTTACAATGGCTGTATCAGTTAATACCCAGAGAAGTCCATACCCAAGCATAGAGATTTTACATTCCATGTTTATTGCTGCTTTCTTCACTATAGAAAAAATTGGGATCAACTTAATTGTCCATCAACAGATGAATGGATAATAAAAATTTGGTATATATACAAAATGGAATACTATGCAGCTCTAAAGAAAAATGAAGTTAAGAAACTTGAGGGAAAATATATTATATAACAAGGTCACACAATCTCAGGAAGAAAAAATGCACATTCTCATATATGGAATCTATCCAACAATATGTATATATGTAAACAAATGTACATGTAGGTACAGTATAACATAAAAAAGGAATAAAAAGCCCACTTTAAAAAAAATGACCCAAAGCTAATATTTCTTCTAATTCTAATTCTGTAATGAATTTATGCATTTGGGTGGTAGAGAAGTGCATACAATATATTCAATACTGAAAGTGCTCGATTCTACATGAGGCTCCACAGCTTCCATTGCGAATGCCTGTTCTAACCATGTAGAAGTTCACTGAGGTGGGTAGGCTTTGGGTCTAGTTAATTTGGTGTTTGTTGTTTCCACTTGTCTGCAGGTATTTTTATAATAAAAAGTTTTAGAAAATAGTCTATTTTTTCAAATTTTGAGGACTCAATAATTTTCAACTCAAAAGTTACTTAAAAACCTTCAATACCTCCTAGACATTTTGATGCCTTTAATCAGTGAATTATGCCCACTAACTTTTATAGACTGTATACCATTGCACCTACTGGTTCATGTTTTTAATTAGTTTTAAAATTTTAAAATAAATCTCTAATTGTCTCAATTGTTCTTATGCCCCAAACTGGCATACCAAAAGCACAATTTAAGAAAAAAAGTTAAATAGTTAAAGTTTGAAAAAATAGTTCAAGTGCTTCCCTTGAAAGTTACTAGGAATATAGTTGGTAGGTGGTGGCACACACCTTTAATTCCCAGAACTCATGAGGCAAGGCAGGCAGATACCTTGTGAGTTCAAGGCCAGCCTGGTCTCTAGAGTGAGTTCCAGGACAGCCAAACATACACAGAGAAACCCTGTCTTGAAATAAAACAGAACAAAACAAAAAGAAAAGAAAAACAGAAGTTCCAAGTAATATAAAGAATCTAAAAGGTATTAATGCGCTTAGAATTTTTAATAAACTTTCTTGATTAATATTTTTAAAATGAAGTTTTAAAGGATATATCATCTAAAAGAGGATTGTCTTAAGTTTTGGAGATTAATCTGTCTTGTTTTAACCTAATTTAGTCAAGGCATAAAGTATATACTTGTTGACTGCTTACTGTCATGCAAAGATTCTAAGAACTGTGTCAGAGGGACACAATTTCTATGGCTTCAGTAAGAGCAGGTTTCGTTTTTAAAATCTCACTATGAAGGGTCATTTGTTGTGGTGAGAACGTGGCTCCTGTTGCTCCTCTGTGGAGTGGACAGTCCCTGACTGGACATAGTTTTGTCGTGAGTGGCTTCCCCAACATTGTCCTTTTCAGTCCAAACAGTGTTCCACCAGACAGTGGAATGGTTATTTTAAAAAGTCAATGCTTTCAAGTTTGGGCTACATTTTATGGAACAGGCTCCAGAAGATGTGACTCAGCTCCCTAGACCCCATGGAGAACAGACAGGAGTCCTGCTCTACAAATGGCCTTCAGTTCTCTGTGACAGGAACTCTCCTCATAGGACACAGTAAACAGTAATGACTAAAATCACTGCGAAGGTATGGATCTCACCCCTCAACAGAAGATGAGGACCATGACTGTGGTAGCTTGAATAAAAATGGCCCTCATCAGACCATAGGGAGTGGCACTATTAGAAGGTGTGGCCTTGTTGGAGTAGGTGTGACTTTGTTGGAGGAAGTGCATCACAAAGGGTTTGGCTTTGAGGTCTTAGAAGCTCAAGCCAAGCCTAGTGTGGCTCATTGTCACTTCTTGCTGCCTGAGGTGCCAGATGTAGAACACAACAGGAGTGTGTGTGTGTGTGTGTGTGTGTGTGTGTGTGTGTGTGTGTATGCGTGTGTGTATGTGTGTGTATGTGCATGTGTGTATGTGCATGTGTATGTGTGTGTATGTGCGTGTGTACGCATGCATGCATGTACATAACAATAAAGAAGAAGTCATGAATTTGAGAGAGTAAGAGGCATAGGAGGAACTGGAGGAGTAAAGGAAGGAACAGAAATAATGTAACTATAGCACTCACGGATGAAATTCTAGAAAAAATAAAGACAGAGGTATAAAACACAGATCTAACTTCAGTTGTCAAATTCAACAGTCAAGAAAGCATTAGCCAAATATTATGTAGGCTTGTGTCCCTGTCTCTGAAGTCCTACACATGTGGACTAGACAGGAATCTTCAAGAGAATTAGAGAGCAGAACTCTCTAGAGAGGCGCAGATGTCTGGAAATAGGCCTGGATAATGGATAGGGAATGATGGAAGGAAGATCTTTGCATGTTGGGGAGATCCCACAGGAGTCACTGCTGCCGCCTTAGGTACAGTGTGGTGGTTTGAAAAAAAATGGCCCCCAAAGAAGTGGCACTATTAGGAAGTGTGGCCTTGTTGGAGTAGGTGTGGTCCTGTTAGAGGAAGTGTGTCACTGTGGAGGCAGGCTTTGAGGTCTCTTATATGCTCAAGCCACACCCAGTAAAATAGACCATTTTATGTTGCCTACAAGCTGTGGGACCTCTCGAGTACCACGTCATGCTGCCATGTTACACAATGATGTTAATGGACTACACCACTGAAAATATAAGTCCCCCAATTAAATGTTTCTCTGTTGTAAGAGTTACTGTGGTGGTGACATCTCCTCACAACAATAGAAACCAACCCTAACTAAGACATACAGCTAAGCCTAGTACATGGGAAAGATCCAGAAGTTAAGAGACCTGAAGCAGGAAGAAGTGTGGAATCCCAGGAACAAAAGCAGTGGTGAGGACCCCAGAAGGCCTAGCTGATCAAGGGCATCCCTTCTCTGCCTGGACTGTTTGAACACAGCCCATGGCTTAAGGACATGCTCAAACGATAAGTAAATGGTTCATCCATGTTCATAGATGGGATTTAGACAAGACTTAACACTCAAGCTCAGAAAAATACAATGTGATGACTATAATTAGTATGTTGGGGTGGTGAAGTGACTCCATCAGGAAAGAGTTTCCCACACAAGCATGAGAACCAGGGTTTAGATCTCCAGTACCCATGTAAAAAGTCAGGTGAGGTGGCAGGAGTCTGGAATCACAGTGCTAGGGGGCCAGAGATAGGCTTTTCCCTGCAGCTTACTGGCCAGGCAATCTAGTCTGGTGGGCTCTAGCTTTTGAGAGACCCTGTCTCAAAAAACAAGGAAGACACACAACTTAAACCTATGGCCCCACATGTGTGCAGGGTGGTTTTGTCCACTTGACACAAACTAGAGTCATCTAGGAAGAGGGAGCCACAGTTGAGACATTATCTATCAGATTGGTCTATGGGCATGTCGGTGAAGTATTTTCTTGATTGTTTGATGTGGAAGGTCTAGCCTACTGTGGCTATGGCACCACTGGGCAGGTGAGCCTGGGTTGTATAAGAAACAAGACTAGGCAAGCCATGGAAACAATGTTCCTCCACAGACTGTGCTTCTGTGTCTGCCTCCAGGTTGCTTTCTGAGCTTCTGCCACAGTTTCCCTGGAAGATGGGCTGTAACCTGAAAGCCAAATTAATCCTTTCCCTCCTCAAATTGCTTTTGGTCATTGTGTTTATAACAGCAACAGAAACTAATGTAGATCAACACCCATACACACATGCACCAGCTTGTACAAGTGCATGCACATACACACACACACACACACACACACACACACACACCAAAAAATGGAATATGATAGCACCAAACATCTCATACTTACATACACCTTTTGAATAACCAAAAAGAAGCCATGTCCATTTACTATCTCCAAAAAATTTTAGACAACTAAAGCACAAGATGGATATTTGTGGTGATATTGTGTTCCCCAAGATATTGTGCACCCTAATAAACTTATCTAGGGTCAGAGAACAGAACAGCCACTAGATAATAGAGGCCAGAAAATGGTGGCACACACTCCTTTAATGCTAGCATTCCAGAGGCAGAGATCCATCTGGATCTCTGTGAGTTCAAGGCCACACTGGAAACAGCCAGGCATGGTAACAAGAGCCTTTAATCCCAGGAAATAATGGCAGAAAGGTATATAAGGCATGAAAACCAGGAACTAGAAGCCTAGTTAAGCTTTTGAGCAGCAGTTCAGCTGAGATTCATTTGGATGAGGACTCAGAGACTTCCAGTCTGAGGAAACAGGATCAGCTGAGGAATTGGTGAGGTGGTGAGGAGGCTGTGGCTTGTTCTGCTTCTCTGATCTTCAAGCATTCACCCTAATACCTGGCTCCAGGTTTGTTTTTATTAATAAGACTCTTTAAGATTCATGCTACAGATATTCAGATTCCTTTTCCTAGATCTGGATAATAAGTGATGTGATTGATCACATGCATTTAACACTAAGATGTTCAAAGTAATATGAAAATAGGAAATAATCTGTACTCAATAGAAAGTCTGGAGACTTTGAGATCTCCAGTGGAGGTGACCGTGGATGAGGGAGTACCCACAGCCAGGCTCTGGGAGACACTAACCCTCAGAGCAGGCTCTGCTACGGGGCTCTCAATGGGGGCTGTCCTTTTGTAACTTGAAGTAGTCCAAGAAACACGGAAAAGGAGCTCCCTGGGAACAGAGTGTGATGAGATGGGTAAATCTAGAGCAAGCACTTCCAGCTGGCCACTGATTTGTCGCCAGTCCTGCAAGCTTGAACTATTGTGCATCTGCAAACTTCTTTTTTTGTTTTTGTTTTTGTTTGTTTGTTTGTTTAGTTTTTCGAGACAGGGTTTCTCTGTGTAGTTTTGGTGCCTATCCTGGATCTCGCTCTGTAGACCAGGCTGGCCTTGAACTCACAGAGCTCTGCCTGGCTCTGCCTCCCGAGTGCTGGGATTAAAGGTGTGTTTCACCACTGCCTGGCCAATCTGCAAACTTTTTATTCTCTGAGACTGGGCTGTTGTCTCGGAGTCATTCTCCAGAATGCCTTGTAGAACAGCACACTGGAATAGTCTTGTGTTGCCTCAGACACCTAAGTAGTTCAAAGAAGGGATCAGACTGAATCTGGAAAGCTCAATAAATAGTGGGAGGCTGGGGATATAGCTCAGTTAGTGAGGTGTCTGCTTCACAGGCATAGAGACCTGAATTGGGATGCCAGCATTTGTTACCCTAGCAGTGGTAGTGGTGGAGACAGGCAGATGCCAGGGCCTTATTGAGTTTTGTGAGAGACCATGTATAAAACACTAAGGTGAAGTTAGGTAGTCACCTGCACTAGACCTGTACAAGATCAACTAGCATGGATGGGAGAGGGGCTCATGAGGCTCTACCCCTAGCTGAGGAGCTATTGGCAATTGATGGTTGCTGCCAAAGACAGTCACTTTTGTTTGGTGGTGTGGCAGCTAGCGAATTGCTAACACTCCAGTGGTTGACCCCCAACAATGCATATGCCATAGTTCCTGTTAACACTCAAAGGGAGGGGATCTGAAAGCACAAGCCCGTGGCCACTATTGGATCTGCTCACTCTAAAGTGTCTAGCTATTGACAGCACCATGGAAGGCATTTACAAGAATAAAAAGCATGGCATCCATGGTGTGAGTGTTGTTTTTCAGTGATAGATAAACACTCCATATTGGGGAATCCAGAAAGCAGACTATGGCTTTTTATTGCCTTTTCTTTCCTGGAGCCTGAAGCTGATAAAGATATAATGAGATAAATGGGGAAAAGAACAGAAGCTACCTGTGGTTCAATTTGGGGAAGGTCATAATATCCCAGGGCTTCGAGAACACCAGAGTGCATTGGCACAAGTGCAGTCACTAAGTAAGAATTGTTCTTCCCTTGAAGTGGTTTTAGAGAGACTGAACTCCTGGTGCCAAAGTAATAATAATCACAACAACAACGATGAACAACCTACTAAACATCCTGCCGTGGAAAAGTCAACTCTCCCTGTGTCTTCTATTCTTAGAGGAGGGGAAAACGCACGATCACTAAGAAGTCCAATTTTTCTTCAAATGTACTAAATTCCAGAACATTATCTACAAGGGTTGGGGGAATTTGTGTCCTGCTTCCCTTTCTTGCTGCTATGATAAATACCCCGATGAGAGCAGCTCCGGGGAGAAGGGCTCGCTCTGGCTCACAGTTGAAGAGTACCATCTGTCCTCCTGGTGAGGAAGTCAATGCACCAGGAACTTGAAGGGTCAGCTGGCACTGGACCCCCAGTCAAGAAGCAGAGAGGGGCGAGTGCTGCTGTTGCTCAGCTTCGTCCCTCGTAGCCCTGCTGAGAGATTCAGCTCCCAGGGAGTTCTGAATTCTGTCAAGTTGACAATTCACAATAACCTTTACAGGACCCATGCCATCTTCCTTCCCCCTTCCTCCCTCCCTTCCTTCCTTCCTTTCTTCCATTCTTTTTTTTTCCAGTACATTTTAGGTACTTGAGATGGAATCTCACACTGTAGACTAGACTGGCCCAAACCCCACAGTTTAACCCAGACTGGTAATCCTCCTGCCTCAGTTTTTCAAGAACTAGGATTGCAGGCTTGATCCATCACATCTACCTTACCGTTTCTCTCTCCTCTCTCTCTCTCTCTCTCTCTCTCTCTCTCTCTCTCTCTCTCTCTCTCTCTCTGTGTGTGTGTGTGTGTGTGTGAGTGAGTGTGTGTGTTTTCTACAAACAGTACCACAATGCTTTCATTCTAAAGAAAAAATTTTTCCAAGACTGACTTGAGTACTGTGAAATATAAATCAGAATGAGCACATGACGAAGTAAGAATGAAGTGTAGAAAAGGCGAGAGTAGAAAATGAAAAACATTGCATAGTGAGTGTTAGAGCAAGATGTCCCGGAAAACATAGCTGATTAAAGACCCAAAACTGCTGGGTGGTGGTTACTCACACCTTTAATCCCGGCACTCAGGAGGCAGAGCCAGGCAGATCTGTGTGAGTTCAAGGCCAGCCTGCTCTACAGAGTGAGATCCAGGACAAGCACCAGAACTACACAGAGAAACCCTGACTTGAAAACAAACAACAACAACAACAACAAAGAGCTCAAACCATGCTGTAGGTGGAGAGGTGGTGTAAAATAATTTGATAATAAAATACAATTAAAATGATGATGCAAATCTCAAGTGTGGAAAATACCACTTTGGGTGGGTTGTAGGAAAGCCTTACCATACACTGTTACCAAGAACCAGTATGAAATGCTTAAAACCTGTACAAATAAGGTATTTCTAGGAAAGGCCAGAAATTCCAGAGTTCCATCTTTTCTCAGAAATAATTTATAAGTTCAGGGTAATTACAATAAAATTCCCAACAGAGTATTTTTCTATGGTAGAATAACCCCACATTCATTGGGAAAATGTCAGCATCTTTGGATAAAGAACAGAAACGATGGGAGTTTGTCCAAGTAGAAGCCAGTGCATAGCAAAAAGCATACTCTCACCAGCTCCAAGATTGGCAGATAGAGAAAGCAGAACACAGCATTCTGCGACAGAGCCAAGGAGACGGCAGTGACATTCAAGCCGGTGGAAGGAGGACGGCATGAGGGAGGCAGCCACGTGGTCGGGAAAAGTTTCAGTTAGTTCACGATGATTCATATAGTACCAGTAGGATTCCAGTTTATCATAAGCCCAAAAGAACGAAGAAGATACACAAATATCTGTGCATACTGAGATTGTATGTGCCAGGGGGTGGGGTCTATCTGAGGCTGTCACAGAAAGCAAAGTCTACAAAGGAAGGCATCAGCACCGTTGGCCGTATAAAGACATCACGCTGTGGTGGTGAAGAAAAAGTACAGAGAATCCCTTGAGAAAAGCATGGGTGCTAAAGTGCAAGAGAAGAACTGCCCCAGATGGGTGAGAACCAAAAGCCACCATAGAGACAGGAGCCCAGGGTGTTTGCCCAGATAGACGAATATTATCTAAAGCCCATAATTGGGGCAGGAGAGATGGCTCAAAGGGAAAAGTGTGCTGGTTGCACAAGCATTGGGACCTAAGCTGGGACCCCAGTTCCCAAGTAACAAGCTGGGCATTGACGCATGTGCACCTTGTGACCCCAACTCTGTTGGGGCAGAATCCATGGAGCAGGAGGTTCTATGGGACTGGCTAGCTGCCAGCCTCATTCTCAGTTCAGTGAGATTTCCTGTCTCAAAGACTAAGATAGAGTGGTAGAGAGCAACACTTGACATCTTCCCCTGGTCTCTGGGTTTACGTGCACACATTTACACACATTATACTCACACACATATATGCACAGAGACCATAATGTTCAAAGATGCAAAATTAAACACAGAAAAGCACCTACCACCACTGTCTATTAGAATAGGGAATATTTAAGATGGATGGATGGATGTTAGAAAGACAGATGGATAAACGGATGATTAGACAGAGAGATAGGCAAATAAATGGATTTATATAGACAGACAGATTAGATAGAAGATAGATAGATAGATAGATAGACAGACAGACAGATGAATGACAGGAGTTGGTGAGGATAAAGGTAAAGAGAAAGAACATTCTAGTATGTTGACATTTTTACATACGTCTTTGCATTTTGGTAATAAAGATCAAATACCATCTTAATTCTGGCAGTGTAGTCCACAAAGCAAACGCGCGCGCGCGCGCGCACACACACACACACACACACACACACACACACAGAGTATCAGTTACTTTTCTGCTTCTGTGATAAACCAAAGTCAAATCCAGGAAGAGAGAGTTTATTTGGGGTCACGGTTCCAAAGAGTAAGATCTTTCATAGTGGGGGTGAAGGTACGGCAGCAAGCAGTTGCCATGATGGTAGCAGTGGCAAAGTGGGAGCCTGATGGCATTGAGAAGAAGTTGCCAGTTTATTATTAAACAAACCTTGTCAGACAACTTGGGCTATATTTCATTTTGTTTGTTTTATTTTGTTTTGAGACAGCATTTCTTTGTGTAGCCTTGGCTCTTCTGGAACTCACTGTGTAGTGTAGACCAGGCTGGGCTCTTAACTCACAGATGTATCATGAATCTTAAAGGTCTTATTAATAAAAACAAACCCAAGCAAGGTATTGGGGTGAATGCTGGAAGATCAGAGAAGCAGAAAAAGCCACAGTCACCTCACTTCACCAGTTTCTCAGCTGGTCCTGTTTCCTCAGATTGGAAGCCTCTGAGTCCTTACCCAAATGGGTCTCAGCTGAACTGCTTCTCAAAAGCCTGAAAGCTTAACCAACCTAGTTCCTGGTTTTCACGCCTTATATACCTTTCTGCTTTCTGCCCTCACTTCCTGGGATTAAAGGCTCACTTCTTGGGATTAAAGGCATGAGTCACCATGCCTGGCTGTTTTCCAGTGTGGCTTTAAACTCACAGAGATCCGGATGGGTCTCTGCCTCTGGAATGCTAGCATTAAAGGCGTGTGTGCCACCATTTTCTGGCCTCTATATCTAGTAGCTGTTCTGTTCTTTGACCCCAGATAAGTTTATTAGGGTACACAATATTTTGGGGAACACAATATCACCACACACAGAGATCTGCCTGACTGCCTCCTGAGTGCTGGGAGCATTACCTGGCTATATTTCATCTTTGTAAAATCAAAACGTATATCTTCATGGGGAAAATGCCATATGCTTGGTCACCAAATATTCTCTTTTGAATGTGACTTCTAGGAGTTAAGGCTCATAAATGGGCTGAAGAGAGTAGCTTTGAGGGCTACAGAAAGCCTCCATTTTTTCCTGTGGAACAGTGAAGTGCTTTCAGAACTTCCTGTCTATGGCGAGCAAGGCCCTCTTTCAGATTCTACATTCTGAACATGTGAATCAATGTGTAAGAAGCCAGAAAGCCTGGTGTCTCAGGAGCTCCAGGTGTCCTGTGCCTATCTCATGAGTGCCACCTAGACAGGATTCCAACCACATCTGAATTTCTTAGCATATGGCTAAACTATTACAAAGACATTGTGACCAAGAAGTAGTTTGTGAATGTTGCTCGGATGGGTTATGCTTGGCTGGTCACACCAACTGGCAGAATGAGTGCAATTTTTAAAATATGAAATACAAATTTTTATCAAAGGAGAAGTAAAACGTTATAGCTTTAGGTTCATTAAACCCAGCTCACATTCTGGGATTCCAAAAATAAAGCATTGGCTATTTAAAATTGCAGCTTGACGAGATTGCTGCAGATGAAACCCAGGAGACTGGGGCCGGGGTGGGGGTGGGGGAAGAGCACACACAGGGCTGTCCTCATCTCTCCACAGTGCTGGCCTGGGATGGACCAAGGCAGGCCTCTCTTCTCACACTTCACTCCAGAATATAGATGTCAGCAGCAGCAGTTTGCCCAGCAGAGATGGCCCAGCTCATTCCAAGCTTTCTTTGGCAGTCCCTAAGCTCACCCCCAGGCTTGTTTCTGCTGTGCTCACCCATGAATGAGGAAACTAGGTTGACCTGTGCGGCCTGGCTGGTGGTGTGCTGGTCACCACACCCAAGCCATCTTCTTGCAGATTGACACTGACAGATCTGCCATGTGGCAGGTCCCTGTGGACTGCAGAGGTGGCTGGAATGCAGGGTCCCGTGGTCAATGTGTTGCCCTCACTGGGTCATATCACCTCCACAAAGGAAGCATTGAAGCAACTCACATAGCATGGGTTACTGGGAGGGGTTCTGTCTCAGAGCATAGGTCCTGGCCCTCACATGAGAGCACCACATGTAAGTACAGTTGTAACAGCTGCCCTACATTCTAAAGAGGAAGATAAGTCCTTCCTCTCTCTGTCTCTGTGTCTGTGTGTCCCCCTCCTCAATAAACCCGGCTATTTCCTTCCCGCTGTGACTTGAATGTGAAGTGCCCCCCCTCCCCCAGTTCACCTGCTCGTACACTTGGTCACCAGTGGTGCTGCTCTTTGGGAAGATTAGAAAGTAGACCCTGGATGGATGAAATGGGTGACTAGGGAAGGGCTTTGAGGTTTTACAGCCCTGCCCACTTCCACTTTGATCTCTGGGGAAGCAATGTGAGCCGAAGCCTCATGCTCCTGTGCTCTGCCTTTCCTACAATGATGACCTACGTCACGTTATAAACTGATCCAAAGTAAGTCCTTCCTTCCTTAAGTGGCTTTTGTTGGGCATCTGATCATAGCCACAAAGCCTACCTAATGTGCCTCTATCTTCAAACACTTGCCCACAGCCAAGGTAAACCCTCTGCCACCAGCTGAGCCCCTGTCCTGCCACCACCATCAAACTCCCAAGGTACCATTGGGCTGTGGCCTGCCCATCACCTACCACCTCTAAATTCCCCAAATCCTCTGCCCTGCTCTCCCCAAAGCCTTTAGCAATTGCTTCTGGGGGTGGGTATGGGAGGAAATGACCCTTTTAAGATTTACTCTTAAAACAGGGTACATTGTTTTTGCCTGGAGTACAGAGTTTAGCTACAGATATTGATCAAATGCATTGGCCAAGTGAACATTGCATGTTCCGACTCACAATATAGTCATTATTTTTTTATTGATCAACAGAAGTCAGAACCCTATGAGATAAACAATTATACCACCAGTAAAAAATCTAAACAGCGGCATTTAAAATGAACTTTGTAAGTAAACAGAGTTATGCAGAATTATGTTGCCGACTCTTATAGTACCAACTCTTCTCCCCGCGCTGGTGCAGACTCCAGAAACTGAATGACATCAGTTTTCAAAGTGTTACACTGCTGACCCCTACTTCTCACTTCGTCTGAAATCAGAGCACTGGCGATTTTCATTTTAAAAAGTCTCTTTTCTTCTTTTGATAAGAGGGATGCCATTAAATAAAATTAGCAGATGACATGAGGCAAGGTTTGCAATACTTATTCTAATTGCAATAAAAGCTTTCTCCGCTGAGAACAAGGGCTCCTATTCACCTAGAACTGATCTTGTAATTCAAACACAGCCTAGCTGTGAAATCTCTTCAGTGAAGCCCTTACGAGCTACATCATCTTAAATGCAGGCAGTGGAAACCGGGGAGATATTGCTAATAACAGGGCTGCATTAATTAATTGCTATAAAATTTGCAAAATAAAAAGAACACTAGGAACAAAGCGATATAATATTTACCAGTGCTGAAAATTAGAAATAAATATTCAACATGCCCTTTTGACTCATACAAGCAAGGCAGCTTGAAATAATAAGGCACTGCAAAGTCTTTTACACGGGAAAAGCTAATGATTTCTGCATTTTGCTGCTGGTGAAGAATTGAAGGATGGCTGATTGGCTGATTTGAATCTTCCTTCAATCTCCCATCAATAAAACAGAGACAAGGCAGGGGCGAAAGCTGATCTGGGAGAGTCGTGTTTCTATAATTGCTTTTTCCCCTCAGGCATTTGAAATCCAGAGGGTCAGTAGTTCTTGTGAGAAGACTGGGGAAGCTGGGGGCCCCCTACCAAAACCCTGAGACACAAATTAATTTGTTTATGGGGCTCAGAGTCTCATTTGCAGAAAGAGAATGTGCATGGCAATTCCTAGTGTTATAACCTAATTAAAGATGGATCCGTGTAAAATATTTATGCAAACTTTACCAAACCCAAAGATTTTAATCCCATTTGAGTGGTTAGCTGACTTGTGGGACCAGAAACAAATTTTAAGCCCTAGCTTCTGCACCAGGACTCTGGAAGGCAAACTATTTTTTTTTTTTCTTTAAGTATTACTACATTTAAGCTGTTTGAGCACCTGTTAGTGAATCTAATTAAGGAGATCTAATCTCCTGCTACATTTTCAGAGTCTCTTTGGCTAGTAGCTAAGGCCAATTTCTTCATTCAAATATTCTGTAGCCTCCTTTTTCCTTCTTTCCTTTTCCTTTCCCACTTTTCTATAAACTTGGGAATGGAAGTGAAAATATGCATTTCAGGATTGAATAGTCTGCTACCAAGAGGCCTACCTGGGGAAGATTCAGGCCCAGTCCCACAAAGGTGGCCTTTAGTTTCCACTTGGGTACCTAGAAGAAACAAGGCTGGAAGAAAGGAGAGAACAAAACAAGGAAATGTAAGTGGCCCGAGTGTGGCTCCTGGAGGCCTGTCTTTCTTTCCTCACTGAGCTACGGTTGTGTAGCTTTTCCAGGGCTTTGCTGAGTCACAACCCTTTACCTGCTAGGAATAATGAGACCAAACTAGAGGAGAGCAGCGGCTCTACACTGGGAATTGTAGCACTTCAGGCAGCCCATCCCTGACTGGATCCAGCACTCTGTCTTCTTGTCTTAGTTTTGAGAGTGACATCCTCTGTGAACAAGATCCCTAGTGCCCAAGGTCATCCGTACCCTACAGGCCAACTGGGAGACTGGATTCCAGCATGTGATTCCCCAAGAGCTCCAGAAGAACCTAGCTAGCTGGCAGAGTGCTTAGTGTGGATGGAGTGGGTGAAGGGGGGCTCTGTTTGCCCTGAAGTCTGGAGAGAAAGAAGTACAAATTCATCGGGAATGTGGGGTGGGGAGTTTCTCTCCATCTCTCTCTTAGGTAGGGACTTTTCCATAAAGCCAGGGACTGTAGGATCCAGGACCTCAGAACTCACTCTAGGCAGCATCTTTTAAATTTTTATTTTGTTAGGATATTTGTACACACACACATGACTATGCATACCCACACACACATACGTATGAATATAATTCTCAATTTTAAGTGTGTATTCAATTGTTTCTTTTTAAATGTTTATGATTTTTATTTTATGTGCATGGGTCCCCCTACCAGTTGTATGTCTGTGTACCATGTGTACCTGTGCCTGGTGCTCACAGAGGCCAGAAGAGGAGATCAGATCCTCTGGGACTGTAGTTACAGATGGTTGTAGCCACTATATGGGTGCTGGGAATTGAACCCAGGTCTTCTGCAAGAGCAGCCGGTGTTCTAACCTATCAAGCCATCTCTCTAGCCCCCTCTGTACCTCACAATGGTGCACAATCATTGCCTTATCTACTTTCAAAACTTTTAAAGACCAAAGTCAGCATTGAAACCATTAGGGAATAACTCTGAACCCCTTCTTTGGGTCCTGGTTAACCTCTCACATTTCCCCTCCTGGAGTTTGGCTGTCAAGGAGAGGGAGCGAAAGAGCTGAGTCTCTTCCCATGTGGAAAATGAAGCAGGGACATACATGGGGACTACCCAAGGGCCCTAGAAGAAAGGACTTCCATAGTTGACGTGGGACAAGGAGACAGTTTCAACTTCCCAGCAAGAAGGCCAAGCAAGGCAGGAAAGGGGCTAAGGGCTTCAAGGAGATGTCGATGGCAGCTGAGCTTGGATGTGTCTACCAGAAAGTCCACAGAGGTGGGAGCCTCCAGGCATGAGTCATTGGATCCTCCTTGCAGGTGAGGTAGGCCCTTGGCATAGGTAAGAGGCGGTCCCAGCAAGGCCTCACAGGCGCTGGACTCTGGAGTCAAGGCTGAAAGAGGCATTCCCTGGCCTTTCTGACCATAGCTCTGTGGACTGAGCATTGCAGCTGGCGCCAGTGAGATCTGACGTGGTTCTGCTTAGCAGACTACCAGTCTTGACAGCAAATGAGGAGAGGTGCCAAATAAAGATGGAATAAATGAATTAATTTCTGTTAAGATCCCACTTGGAATCCCGGCAGGCACATAACAAAGACCACCCGGGTCCATGTCCAGCCCAGCACCTGCATGACCTTGAACTTTCAGACGCACCTAAAGCTCCTGACCCTGCCTGCCTGGGAAGTGCCCCTCATGTACTTGGGTGACACTTTGCAGGAAAGGTAGTCTTTTCTACTGAGCTCTGCATTGTGAGACCAGTGTGTGAGAAAATGGCTATAATATGGCTGTAAGATGTCTTATTTAAAACTGCAACGGACTCATTGCAAGGGTCTCCAGTGTTCCATAAAGTGCTCGCCTACAAAGGAAGAGCTTAATGAGAGTCAGCCATAAATCACGGTATTTCACATTCACATTTGTTTACTCTTCACCCGTCTTAAAACTGCTGATTGACCCTGTCTGACACATGGTTGAGAAGGCCTTGGCTCACTTGGTGACACTTCGGGTGCCAGCCAATTAAACTCACTCCATACTTACTGGGGAGCAAGAATGCACCCTTCCAGTGAATGCCACATCTGGCTCTTTTCCTTAAGGGCCCACAGAATGAAGTCCAAGGAGTAGAGTCCAGATTATCATTTTATTTCTAGCTTTTTCTACATGTATTTTTAAAGAGAGAAAAAAAAAAAAAAGGGACACTGTGAATTAAATTTTCCTGATGGTTGTTCTGAAGCCTATCCCTGGAGGATTATAGTAGGAGAAAGATTCAGTAAGGCACAGGGGGACCACTGGTTTTGGTCATGACCACGTCAGAAACACTCACTGTGTATCTCCTAAGTTCAGGCCATCAGCCAATGTAGGAAAAACTCACAGACACACTTCAGTGTCTTTTTCTCATGCCATAAAAGTCTCTAAAAAAAAAAAAACAACAGAACAACAAAATGATGTTTGGATTGCATCTTTCTGGGTCAGAGGAACTCTTTTTATTGGATGTCTCAGGCATCTCGTGAAGGGTTAGGTTTTGGGTGCTGTTCTAAAGAAGGGAAATGGGCTGTCATGCAGGCAGAGATCCAGTGGATGGAGGGCACAGGCCACAGTAAGGAAGCCCCTACAGTTGGCGAAGACAGGTAATACAGTGGAGACCCTCTCAGGTAAAGATGCACCTGTTGTCTGTTATCAGCTGAATTGTAATCTTTTAAAATTATACCTCCTTTGAAATTACATCTGCCTGCTCCAGAATGGTAGTTGTGTTCAAAGCCCCCCCCCCCCCCCTCCCAACAGCCCCCTTCATCACAGCTGACCTGTGCAGAAGGGCCCTTCCATTTGTTTGGAGATGATGCAGAAAGCTAAGTAGCCCCTCCTGTCCCTCTCCATGGGCTCCCTACATCCCTCCTGCTCTGTGCATGGCTCTCTAAGGGAGAGCTTGGCAAAGCTCTATCCGGTGGATGCCCTCCCACACAGTTTGCAGGAGACAGACCCTGAGGGAGAAGGCTGTTCGTCTAGGTGTTGGAAATCAGGGTGTCTGCTTCCGAAAACAAATGTCAGAGGGTACTTCTTTGAGCAGTGAAGTGTCACCATTTTTATTGCCAGAAAGTGTTAAACAGCTCTCTCTCCAGCATGCATGAGCCCTCCAGTAAATTTACACTCCAGTTTCTACCAGCTCAATGCCCTCTTGATTTTCACACTTCTCAGCTGCTAAGGGTGTGCTGTGGGGCAGAAGTTAAGCTATGATACAGAGACCCATAGCACAGCATCAGGCGAAGATGACCCATTCTGTGTCTATCAGAGGGTGGCTGAAAGGGTCTGTTGGAGATGAGGAGACTTCCTGATCCCGGAGTAAATTGTCCTAAACCTTGTGACTCATCCTAGTCCAGACTGTGTGTGCAGGGGAGAAAACATAATCAAAATTCAGGGGAGATAAAAGGCTAAAAAGCAGGCAGAGAAGTAAATGGGGAAAAAATACCTAAGTAAGGCAAGCTGGGACCCTCGGGAATGGACTGTGTGTCGTGGTGCTTTACATAAACATGGTTTTTGAATGAGAAGTCCGATATAAGCATCAAAGACACATTTGTGCCTGTGTCCATTTGGGAGACGTTTTCAAACACCATGCACCATGTCTAAGGTTCTATTTTAAAATTTTAAATGTGCAATCCAAATAACTTCCTACTGCTCATTAAAAAACAAATTACAGCCAGCTGTGGATTGGTCCCCATATCAGATCTGTCAAAACTTTACATAAGATCGTGAGAGGAAAAAACAAAACAAAACCATAGGTATGTGTTGGTATAACTCTGTTGAATACATGGCAGTCCTTTAAAGCGATCCTGTATCAACATGAAAATTTAACTCTCTAAGAAAGGAATCGATCAAGGCTGGAATTAAAATGGAAACAGGATCTAGGAGCTATAGATTACTATTCTTAAAATAAACAAAACTGAACAAATTTCCAGAGGAATGATGTGTGTCACACAATTATTCAGATTAGCAATCTGGGAGAAACGAAGACCTTTCACAGGGGCTGTAACATTTACTAAAACTGATTCATACATACAGTGACCCTGGAGATCAACAATAAGATGAAATTTTATCCCCGTTTTAAAGAGCCAGGAAGGACCCACATTGGTGATGCCACGCCGGATGGCTGCCCCCTGGCTGCACAGCCTCAGAGACTCTCAGGCATGATCCTTGTCACAGTCTCCCAAAGACCAAATGGGCTCCTTGTGAGTTTCCCTCCAGTGTCTCATTCTGGAAAGAGGTTAATGCAGAGAGACTTTGTAGGCTTCTTCTCTGGCTACCTCAGTCCCTCTTCTGGTATGCAAAATGGAAGTAAATTAAACAAATTAAAACCGTGCAGAAGCTCCGACATTTTGCCAAATCACCACACGGCTTCCTGAAGCCTCAGCCATCCGCTTCCCGAGTTGGGCTTGGCTCTGCCTCTGTCTCCCACCATCGCCCTCACCACTTGGAAATGTGTATGGAAACAGCTTTGCAGATGGCCTCCTATGTTTTACAGGAAATATTACTTAAACATTGAAAAGGATCACATTTCCCCTGCTAGGAATTACAGTTCTGGATTTCATTTTCTCTCACATTTTTCCCCTCCTCCAAAGCCTGAGAAAAAAAATGTAACTGTTATATATGAGATTCAGGAAGCATTTGGGAATTTTTTAAATACACCCCTAGCACTTGCATGAGCCCCCACCCCATACACATTTATGCACATGCACTCAAGGTATGTTTATATACAGTCTATAGATACATGTAGAGTCACAACTATGTTATTTCATTTATTAGTGAAAGCACAGTTGCATGGGAGTAAGAAACCCATCCTTCCTTGTTCTTTCTTTCTTATTTTAATCTTCTACAGCCCAAGAAACAGTCATTGTTCAGTTCACTTGGATATCTAAAACATGAATTGCTTCATGAAGATGCCAGAGGACCAGGATTGCCTATCATAGGAGACTGATTAGCAAGCATGAACAATTGAAGAGGTGGTATCCATGACAGAAACCCATGCGTATTTCTCAGGCTTCATCTGCACCCTCACAATCTATAAGTTGGAAGATGGTGAATAAGCCTTTGCCCAGAAAATCAGACCCGGGGCCTTATCAAATAGCCACATCCCAACATTCTGGAGACCACTTTCTCTGAGGGGATGTAGCCCAACTTAAACCAAGTTGCAGCTGAACCCCAGGAATTCCACTCACATTAAGACAAGACAGGACAGTACATCTCATCCACATCCCTTCAGCCTGCCACCCACTTCAAGATGGGCTCACAGCAACCCAGTACAGCTGAGACCATGAGTGTCATCAATGGTCAGACCTGCCACCATTTAGAAATCCTCACAGTTTATATTTCAATCCAAATGGAGAGATGACACAGTCAGGCAGTGACACTGTCCTCTATCACAGGGCCCCAAGGCATCTTGGAGGGCTGTTCCAACCAATACAGCAGCAATTCACTATGCCCAACTGTAAATACTGTGATGGGGAAAGGTGGGGGGGGGGGCATGCCAAGCATTTATTGGACTTGCAGCTGTTTCTTGAAACTTCAAGCACGTTTGCTCCCACTATGCTGGGCACCATGTGGAGCCAGGCTGACACCATGTGCACCACTTGATTGGAGGGGTTTCCCTCTCGGTCAAAACATAATAAGCAGCATGCCAGTGGTGATCCTGGCTTCCTGTACTCAGGCCCTTCTCTTTGAGACCTCAGAGACCAACTCTCTGGCTGCAGCAGATGCCTGCCAGCCTACTGTCTCCACACAGCTTCATGACCCCATTGCCAAGGCATGGTGCCTCTCCAGCCACCTGACAGGGCCTTCCAATGTCTCTACCTCATTATTTCCCCTCTACACTTCCTATTTCCTTAGAAACTACCCTTTCCTCGACATCTTTCTCTCTGCTTCTTCCTTTTCCACAACCTAAAACACACCTGTTTCCCTTTGCACGGGCTCATTCTTGGGATAATGAATGGGATCTTAGAGGTCTAGGAGAGCCAGGGACCCAGAACCAGGCCTTTCTAATCATGGAGGCCTGGGTATCCACTACCTATCTTCTCTGCTCAGGGTTTGCCCAGCCCTCAGGTCAACTGGGCAGGTAAAGGCCTAGGTAGGGTGCTAATCAGGAATCAGGGCCATAAAAGAGAACTCCACATTGGGTCAGTTCACCCAAGTCCCTACTCATTGCCCCATTGAAGAGACAGAAGAAGATCTTGGGGACAACCTCAGAGACAATGCCTGAGATCAAAGGCCACCTCAGCACCAGCCTAACTCTTTGTGTATATGTCCCAATTCTATTCAGAAGGGTGAGATAAGCCAGACAGAGGAGGCCAGGTGAAGGACCAGAGTGGGCCACAGAGAGCCTGGCCCTGATATGGGCTTCTCTGAATGCCCGCTCACCTTGTGCCTGACTAAAAAGCAGTGCAGAGACGGTCACTACAAACATGTGATGTGCTGAGGGGCACTCACTAGGCTGCTGAGGAACAGATCAGTATGCTCATGGTTGCTCCACTGCAAGGGCAGAGAGGAGACAGTGACAGGCCTGGGGAAATGAAGCATGTCTGCATGTAAGCATGGTGTATACTAATTGAGAAGCCCCGATATGCAAAAGCCTCAGTCTGTGTGTGGGCAGATATTCACACACACTAGATGCTAAATAGTATTTATTTTTTGAAAGAAGGTACTCCTTTTGAGGAAGAATGTGTGTCTGCATGCCATGTGTATGTGGAAGTGAAGCTGGTGTTACAGATGGTCGTGAACCTCCTGACATGGTGGCTGGGGACTGAACTTGGGTCCTTTGGAAGAGCACTTAACCACTGAAGCCTCTCTCCTGCCCTTGAGTATGTGCTTGTTGGGTGAATGAACGGAAGACTGTGTGAACAGGTGACTGATGCCATCACTTTCTCTACTCTGTCTTCATTTCTCTCCTCATTGGACAAACACAAACCTTTTTCTTTCTTCTCTCCCCTGGAGCTTCTCTTTGGAACCGACTTAGATCTCCTTTCCTGCATGAATGATGTTTCCATAGAATGAAAGCAGAGCTGGGTGAGATTCATCCCAGAGCCATGGAGGCCCAGAGGAGCTGCTGCAGCAGCCTGTACCTCATCTTGCTGCAGGTGCCCCTACTAGGGAGAGAGATGTCCGTTCCTATGTTCACCTTGGGGAGGAAGAGGCAGCAAGAGTTCCAGATGGAGCTTCACTATTAACTTCAGATCATTTCCTCTGTCTGAGCCACTGCTTAGGAGAACATCATATCTGAAATATAATTGTAAATCCAAGAAGAACCAAAACTATAGCAGGATCAGCAGTCAGGAGGCAAGGAGGAGAAGGTGGGGGGGTACTGAGGGGGGATCCTGTTCAGGAAAGCAGTTTGTGCAAACGTAGTTTACAGACACAGTTCTTTGATGTTAGCTGTCCAGACCCTGATGGTCATGGCCACACAGATCAGTGTGAACCTAGATGATCCTCATGGAGGGTACACAATATTCCCATCCTTTAACTTCTCCAAGACCATGATCATAGCACTGTGTGCTCCTAGAAATAGATGACACTCACGATCAAGTGACAGATTCACTCACGGCAGTCGTGACCTGCCTGAGCCAACACTTAGAGAGAAGAAGAAGGGGTTTCCTGACACTCATTTCATGAAGAAGATGAATTCTATACATAAACAAGACGAATTCAGTCCAACAGAGAAGTAGCTAGGAGGTAAAGAGAGACACAGATGAGAAGAGACACAAAATTGTAGCCAGAACCATCTAGAAGAAATGCAGTTGTGTTGCCATGTGCCCAGGAGCAGACTGAGCTTGATGCCAACCTCCTGGATTATTCTTTGCCAATCATCCCAGTATGTACTATGTACGAAATCCCAGCACTCAGACCCCCACTTGTAAAACACCTTCCTACAGCACACCTTACAGTGCCCGCCCTTTGTGGACCGTGGCTGCATTGGCTCTGTGCCTATGTGTTCCAGGTACCTGACATCCTGTGTCCCTGGCTCCCACTCCGAATCCCACCTGCACAGCACATTGCTTAACAAATACTTGATTGAACATTGGCCCAGTGAACTGCCAAGTCCCACATTCAGATGCCACTCTGTTGCTTCCAGGCTCCAAGGGTGTACCTTCTAGGAGCAAGCTGACTATTCTGCATGAGGTTCCCACATGTCATCCTAATGGCACAGGCTGAAGCCTGCAACTCAGCTCTGCTTGAGCCATTTGCCTCCAAAGGCAAGGCACAAAGAAGGAATTCCTCCATAAACAGTAGAAAAGCATTTGAGTTAGGAGTCAGTACTACGTGTTAGCAGGTGAGAAATCCATGGGTCTGTCAAGACTTCAGATAAAGGCACACGAATTGGCAAGGAGGCAGCTCATTAGTAGCTGGGAGTCTTTTCCAGCTGGAGGTGGCCAGGCCCTTTCCTGGACCAAGGAAAAGAGCCCTTACCACAGTAATTCCCCACAGCAGGGCAGCTTGGGATTAGAAGGCAGATACAATATGTCTGGACAGATAAGAAGGACTGGGGCCATCTCATTGGAGGCCTCCCTCTCCTCTATATAACATACTAATTTGATGAACCTGGTGGATCAATGGCTCTGTTTCCCTACAATCATTGGGTGGAGGAAACACTGATATATATTATAATTTATTGAAAAGACCCAAAGCAACATCACTGTTGAAAGTTTTTCTTTGGGAAAAGTATCACCTATTTCAGCTTCATTTTTTTTACATTCTTTCCAAGCTCCCTAAATTATTTTAAATACAAAAAAAATTATAATCATCCTCAGTAATAATAGAATACAATTGCAGAATATCCCCTAATAACGATCATTCTCTGCACTGTAGTTTATGTCACTATGACATTTTGGTGTAATTAGCAGGGTCTTCGATTTTTTTAAGTAAGTCGAACAAAGTAGGGGATGTTTTCCTTTTTTAGCCTAATCAGGTATGTGAGCCTGGCAGGGGAGGGGTAGAGAGCAAGGACCAAAGTGGGCTGCAGTGTTCTCAGGCTGGTCTTTGTGCCCACAACACGATCCCTGCACTGGCGCCAGCAGGCCCGGGCTGACTGCCTGTGATGTGCTCACCTGGGGAGCCATGAGGTGACTCCACCCTGGACATCTCACAAAAAGGACTGTGCTCCCTCTACTCCGTCATGATGGCCTGCCTCCTCTGTGGCCCCAAACAGTTTTGTTCCTCTCCCCAGCCTCACTCCCACCGGCTTGCAGTGGAAGAATGCAGCCGGGCAGCCCTCCTGAGCTCCACTATCTGCTTGGCACAGGCCAAGCTCAGCTGGGACTTCGCTAAGGATCTCGCTTTCCTGGGCAAACACAGCTTCACCTGCCCTCCAAATCCTTCTCTGCCTCCTTCCTGGGCCCTCCCAGCTGAGCTATGTTAATCAGGTGGGGGACACGAGGTAACATTGAAGTAATTCAGCCAATTAGGCCCTGAATTGTTTGCACCCAACAGCATTTTGTATTTCTGCAAATGTGTGAAATGCAAAATGTGCCCTCCAGCAAAAACGACAGCAGCCATGTACTGGCGGCTTGTCAACAGATCCTGGGATCGGCGGCCCTGACGGCTAATAGCGACGCCTGCATATGCTTGCAAAGGCTGGCCTTCTTTATGTGTGTGCCTCTCTGCGAGGGAGGCAGAGCTGGGGGTCTTGGTGGCAGATGGGCAAGGGTAACGGGGATTGGCTAATCCCAGATCTGCATTCTCTTCTTCACGTAGCAACTGGGGAAAGATGGGGCCAGCTGTCAAATGGAAGACTTTCATGGTCCCCTGCACACAACAGCTGCACAGGCCCTGCCTGCTTGGTTCTAAATTATTAAACATCTTTTTAGTTTGTTCCAGCTGCAGGCATCAGTGTGTTTATGCAGCCTTTGTGCATTTTACATATGATTCTTTCTCCCCTCCTCTCATCAAAATGCTGTTTGTAAAAGTCATTATCCCATCTGTGCCCCAGTTTGGCCAAACAGCCGAAGACAAATCCAAAGCCTTTCTCCTTTCAGGACAGTTTGGGAGTTGAAGATGATTGCTGCGACTTGACACTTCAGGGTCTCTCAGCATCCTCTCTGCCACCTGTAAAAGGTGGCGCCATCTCGGCAGCTTCAGGGGACCAACGCAGAATGGGGGATCTCTGTGAGCATGACTGAATTGTAGCGTGTTTATGGCGTTGGAGAAAAACCACATGCAGAGAAAACAAACGGTGGCCTCTACATCTGTGGAATTACCCCAGAGTTCTACTGAGGAGGAATGGATGTGGCGGCTTTGCTAAATCACCACCAGTTGGCAGTGCCTGTCTCCAAAGATGTCAATGACAATAACATGTTATTATTTGTAGTCAACGTGAGTATTCAGACAGCTATGAAGGGCTGCTGTTTAAATGGACTACTATAAGAAAGTAGTGGCTCTTGGCTTCCTAGATTGCCCTAAAACACTGGGAAGGGAGAATGTCATACCCACACCCTTGGCAAGCTGGAGCCTGACCTGATGTGTTTATTATATACTTTAACCAAGAAATGATTTGTTGCACAAGGTTGCTTCCTGCAGGACAGTGCGGTGGCAGCCAGATTCCAGCACAAACTGAAGTCACTATCCACAGTAGCTGAGCTTGTAGCCAACATTAAGGCTTCCCTTCAAAAGCACAGAGTCTTCCTGGAGTAGAGTCTACAGAAATCTGGCAGACATCATGGCTACCCTGTCTGTTCGCCCCTCCCCGCTCCTAAGTCCAACACGTCTGTCCCCTGACCAAGAGCCACAGCTCCTTCTCTGGATGGCCCTAGGTGTTCTGTGTCCCGCTTCCCCTGGCACGGCCTGGTGGCATGGGTTTTAATGGAGCAACACAGGCTTTGAATGGCTTTTCTAATGTGTTCACTACTGGATTTCTCAGGGTGACTTGATCAAAAAATCAACCTGCCTGCCCTGCTGGATAGAAGTATACAGAGAAAGGTGCCGAGAGCAAGCACTGGGTAACTTCCCCAGAGCCTCAACATTGCCATCAGACACACCTCCAAACTGGAGAATGGGGAGTTACCAGCTACCAGCCAGACCTGGAACCCTCCCAGACCTGGCACTGCTTGCTACAAAAGTGCCAGAAATGCTCTAGAAAGGCCAGATTGGAGTTCTTGTGGGTAGGGGATGTGGGGGTGCGCGAGGTGGGGGGGGATTGTCGAGCTGAGACAAGAGCTAGAGAAGCCCCGGACCTCCCACTGAATCAGGACAGGTCACGTAACTTGTCACATGACTTTTTGGGGTGGCAAATGAGCAGGCTTTCAGGTCCATGAGTACATCTCTCCCTGTCTCTAGCTTAGTTAGAGAAAGACTCTTGCCTTTAGCGAAGTCAGCCTGTACCTGGAAGAACGGCTATCTCTAGCCTCAACCTTCTCAATCCTCAGGTATTGACTTTGCTACTGTGTCTTCCTCTTCAGCCATTTGGCCACGAAGGGCCAGACTGTCCTTTCAAAGCAGAAGTGACCTCTGCCAAATGCCTGTAGAATACCACTTAGAGGGAACCTGCGTGCTCAGATAGGCCCTAATGAAGTACTAAGCGGTTATCGAACTCCGCTTACTTTAACTGCAGCTGGAAAAAAAAAATCTCCAAGGACAATGAAGAAACCAAAATTTCCAGGGAATGTAAATTCTGGCTTCGGCTAATTTTGAGAACAATGATTTCTCTCCTTTACGAGGTGCATAATGAGGCAGCCCACGGCCTCAGCTGAGTAGGGAGCAGTCAGGAGAGGGAGGGAAGGAGGGGAGGGGTGCTCCATCCCCAGGGCTGGGAGCCTGCACAGGAAGAGCTGGCTTCACACTAGACAAATGACTCTTTTGTTTTACTTCATTTTTAATTAGCCTCCTTTTTAATGACCTAAGTTAATAAGTGTCAAAAGGTGCAAAACACAGCTTGGCTTTATTTTTAAAGTAGGAATTTGCCTTTAATCTTGCAGTCGAAGCCCAGCCCTGGGTGAGTGTGTCTCGCCTGTGGGAGAGACCGAGGCTCTGACTGCTCTGCCACGTCTGGCCTGTTGTGCCTGGACACCATTACAGTGAACCCCAAGAGTCATTCTGATGGACTTGGGCCCCCTAGCCCCATGCATCTGCCCAGCATCCCAGCACAATTTCACAGAAGCTCCCAGTGAGTCACACCTTGTACAGCCCTGAACACCATTCTCTGAGCTGTTGGGATTGCACTGGAAAGCAGAATATGGAAAGGCAAGCAAGGGCCAGGAGAGTGACAGGTGATAGATAGCACCCCTGCCACCAAAGGAAGAGGCACAGGGAACTCCCAGGTGACTTTTCTTGCCTGGTCCATTACCATCACTGTGTGGGTCATTTGTATCCCCTGTTTTCCTTGACTTCAGGGGCTGAAGGAGAGGCGAGGGAAGCCTTGGGCTCTGAGACTTTGCCCCACCTCTACTGGTCTGCTCAGGTAGGAGAAGGGTTGGGATGCGTGTGTTTTTGAGGCACACATGCACATGTCCCCAGTCCTGGCTTCTGGTGGGGTCCTAGAGACACATTATGCTTTGCATGCATGTGAGCCCACTCCACCGGGCTTCTACCACACAGAGCTACCACAAAAGGGTAAGGAATCTCCCCAGTGAAGGAGCGAGATGGCCTCGCTTTGCAGCTCTCTGGATCAGACGCCACAGGTAGAGGGGAAGAGATGCTGCTCTGCCCTGCTCAGGGCATCTTAGACTGGGTTCCTCACCAGTGAGCAGCTGTATTAATTTTGTGGTATTTTATAGCCTGGGTAAACATTCCCCCAAGACCAGGCTCCAACCACAGCGCTCACATTTGTTTATGATCAAACAGAGTACATAAGGAGTGGACAGAGGTGAAGAATTGGTGCAACTAATTTACCGAAGAGCTGGCTGAAATGGATCAGCCATCCGGCAGGCCCAGGTTCAAGGTCACTTTCATTAATGGCATCAGAACTTTAACATTTAGAAGCTCTGCTGCACAACTTACTCTGTCTCTCAGAGTGGATCCACCAAGGGGTGTGTGTGTGTGTGCGCGTGCATGCGCACGCGCATGCCTGTGTGATAGATAGGAATGTGTGGCTGATTCTGCATGGCTCTACCTCCAGATATTTCCTGGCAAATTCCCAAATCATTAGGACGTACTCTACTTCATTCTATCTCACATGTAAAAGTCGAGATGAGCAGGGGTATTGAAGGTCCCAGAAGAATCCATGATGACAGGTTTCTGGGTTGATTTATTAAAATACTTCTCAAAGTACACATATGGAAATAAGAGCAGGCTTGTGGCTTAGGTTTGCTAGGGCAGGTAATTTCCATAAAAATTAATATTCTCTACTTTACTGGAACTAAATAATTAAGGAAGAAAGTATATTACAATAATAAAATTATCAACAGAGTTTTGACAAGCAGTCATGTGAGTGTAAATGAAATTTATTTAGGTGCCACTCAAAACATTGTAATGAAGAAGTCCAGAATGCATTAGCAGAGGGATCCTGTTCAATGTCTACCTCCTTTAGAAAATAAGGAATTCAGAATGAGCGTTAAATAACCCCAAGTGCCCAAGTACCCCAAACCCCAAGCCAGCACCCCATCATGACTCAGTGTTTGATGCATCTATGCTATAAAAACTGGTACTAAACACAAACAATACATATCTGTGCAGGTGTTAGCTGGAGACCCTGTTTATACACGGGTTTAGAAGTAGGATATGGAAAAATAAGTTAAAACTCTTATAGAGAGAAGCTACATTTTTCTATTCTGCTGGAGGCCACTGGAGACCTCCTGTCAGTGACTCAGAGCCTGGCAAGGGAGGCTGTGATCTCTGACTGCCTCCCTCCTCCGGGCAGAGTGACTCTGCTATTTTCTTAAGAATCTACTGAAAAGTGGCTAAGTGGTTTGCAGAGTGAAGCTTCAGCTACATGAGATGCAAGAGACAGAAAGGTCTAAACTCCGGTTGCACAGATACATTCTCTGATGCTCAGAGATGTCTAGCACAGCACTCAAGACCACACAAGCAGGTGAGTCTGCTCGAGTGGCCATAAAAAGGCACCTGAACAGAGCAGCTTGCCTGACCAACCGAACCTCTTTCTAATTCTAGAGTCCAGCACTCCAAATCAAGGCTTTGACACAACTTCTTCAGAAACCTCTCTATGGCTAGTAAACAGAGGGTCTCAGTTCTCTAAGTCTTCACAGGACTGTCCCTCTGTGTGTCTGTACCTCAGCTTCTCTTTCTTTTCTTTATTTGCAAGTGTATTGATGCATATGTGTTAGGGGTGTGTGTGTGTGTGTGTGTGTGTGTGTGTGTGTGTGTGTGTGTTGTGCACATGCATTCAGAGACTGGAGATTGACATATGGTATCTTTCTTCATCCCTCTTCATGTTTTCTTTTTGAGACGGGGTGTCTCCTTGAACCTGAAGCTCTCTTATTTGGCTAGACTGAGTTGCCATCAAGCTCCAGAGATCTGCCTATCTCTTCCTTCTTTGTTGTAGAATTACAGAACACACCACCTAAGCCTGCCTTTTTATGTGGCTTTTGGGGATTTGAACTCTGGGCCTCATGTGTGTACAGAAAGGTCTTTACCAATTGAGCCATCTCATCCACCCCTCTCATCACCTCCTCTTATGAGAATGTTAATTGTACCACAAAAGGCCCACTCTGCTGAACTCATTTAACAAAGTTAGTTACTTCATGTCTCCAAATACAGATACATTTGGGGTCAGGGCTACAACGGGCACTTTAAAGGAAGAAACAGGCATTACTAAGGGTGCTCCTCAAATGAGGCCTACAGAAACACCACAAAACCAACAAAGTAACAGTGGTCAATTCATACTTTTCATTAATAACTCTGAACACTAATGGTCTCAACTCCACAATCAAAAGACACGGATAAGAAAGCTTATCCATCTTTTTATGGCTCCCAAGAAACATACCCCATCCTCAAAAGAGAGACAGCACCTTAGCTTGAAAGGATGGAAAAGGATATTTCAAGCAAATGGAGGCAAGCAGGTTCTGATATTTTAGTATCTGATCAAATGAACCTCAAACCAAAGCTAGTCAGAAGGGCTAACGGTGTCACCACATACTAACTAGGGGGAATAGCCCATCAAAAGAACATCACAAGCCTAAGCATATATGCATCAGCACAAGAACATTCAATTTCATAAATAGTGTTAGATACAAAGACAGAGATGACCCCAACATATCCAAAGTAGATGAGTTTGATACCCCACTCTCACCAGTAGACAGGTCATATGGACAGAAGCAGTAAAATATTGGGCTTAGCGGACATCATAACAGACATCTACAGAACATTCCCTAAAAAGAACAGAAAATACATTCTTCTTAGCAGTCCATGGTGTTTCTCTCCAATAGACTGAAGAGGATACAAAGCAAGTCTCTATAAATACTGAAAAACTAAAGCAACTTTCTCCATTCCATGTGACCATGATGGGATAAAGCTAGAAATAACACCAAGAGAAACTACACAGGATAATGGAGAGTAAAGAACACACTAGTGAGGGATGGATGGGTCATCAAAGAAACTGAAAATGAAATAGTTTAAATTCCTAGAATTGAAGGTTGATGAAAACACAGCAAACCCAAATCTGTAAGAGAAAATGAAGTTAGTCCTAACAGAGGAGTTGATTCTTCTGCCTACACTAACAGAACCAGCAGTGCAGATGAAGGACAGGTTGCATCTCAAGACTGAAAAGACAAAAACAAAACAAACCCCAGCTCAATAGATGGGGGGATAATTAAGATCAGAGCACAAATTAATGAAATTAGAAACAACAACAATACAAAGAATCAATGAAATGAAGAGTTGGTTCTTTGAAAAGATGACCCAAACTGACAAATCCTTAGCCAAATTAAATAATAGAGAAAAAAGATACAAATTATTAAAATTAGAGATGAAAAGAAAGGCATAAGGACAGATACTAATGGAATTTCTAAAATCATAATGTTATATCTTTAAAATACATATTTTAATAAACCCCCAAACCTCAAAGGAACAGATAAATTTCTAGAAGCATATGACCTACCAAAATTAAACCAAGACGAGATAAATAATTTTAAAAGATTTATAGTGAACAATGGTATAGAAGCAGTATTGCTGATACCAACACTAGATAAAAAACACAACAGCGAAAAAAGAAAAATACAGACCAAATCCTCTATGAACACAGACAGGGACATGCCCAGTAAAATACCTGCAAACCAAATACAAAATCAGTTTTCAAAACAAAATTCATCAAGATCAAGTTGGCTTCATTCCTAACACGTAGCAATGGTTCAAGATACCCAAGCCAATACATAGGCTTCTTTCCATGAATGGACATAAAGACAGGAGCTGCATGATCATCCCAATAGATAGGGAAAAGGCAAATTCCATTTTTGTAAAGGAATTGAGCTATTAGCTTTTTCTAAATGTCAGGAAGCACAGAGAGCATAAGGCCTAAGTGTAGTTACCTTGAAGAAGTACTCATGAGTTCCCTGATCCTGCCCTCTAGACATGTCCATGCCTTTCCACTCTGCAGAAAGTTCCCATGGTTGACAAGGCTCCTAGTCACAGAAGCACACTTAACTGTGTCCCCACCAGCTCCCCCTTTTCATAATTCTGCATGGAAGCAGAGAGCTTACTCTGGAAATACATCCATCTTCTGTGTTCTGACATATGAGTATTGACATTGTGAGTCCGACTAAAAAAAGAATATGAGGCAGAAAGGAAGGGTAGTGCTTTTCAAGAGTTAGTAGGGCATACTGGTGGAGAGCTGAAGATGGGAAGTCTTCCAGGTCCCCAGGATCAGCTAATCCCAAAGATCTCCTCAATACCCAGTAAGGGCCTCATCCACCTCATTCCATTCGAGTAAAATGAAAGAGAAGCAATTCCTTAGGTGGGGTCCCTACAGCCACCTCAAGAATTGAGTGGCGGTGAGATGAATGCTGGCAAGCTAGAGATGCCAGCCGGAACACTAAGAGAAAGGGGCATGACCTTCCTATATCACATACTCTCTCCTCTTAGCATGCTTATCCACAAGAGGAGAGCCAGAGCCAGATGCCATCATAGTCAGGCTACCCAGATGGCAGGACTGGGTGAACTCTGAAAGCAGGGAGAGAACGTGGGGAATAGGTGCCCACAGGGACAAGAGGAGACAAGAAAGAGAAATGATCCTTAGAGGACACTAGAGGACAGACAGCACTCCAGAATCAAGGAGGAATTCACCATTAGGACTCTGAGAGAGGAGAAGGACTTGTTAGGCTTGGAAGGAACCACTCCAGACATACTTCAACATACAAAGCTGGCTGTAGCACCAGTCTAACAAAGTCGTGTGAAAAGCACCTGGTAAGGCTCGAATATGAAGTTCCCCATGTACCAGCTCATGTGTCCAAGGCTTGATCCCCAGCTAGCGAAGCTACCTGAAGATGTGATTGGATCACAAGTAGGAAATCTTCATCAATGGATCAGTACACTGATGAGCTCATAGCTCAATGGTCTACAAAGAGGTGGGCCTGGTTGGAGGAAAAAGGTGGTTATGGTGTATCTTGTTCCCTGCTTCTTGATTCCTGTTCTCTCTGCTTCCTAGCTACCATGAGGTGAGTCGCTTGTCTACACCCTACACTTCTGCCATCATAGTATTCTTCCCAAAGCAATGGAGTCAGCTGATCATGGACTGAATCCTCTGAGACCATGAGCCAATGCCAACCTCCCCTCCTTTAAGTTGGTGGTTTCAAGTATGTTGTCACAGCAATGACTACTGATGAATAGAAAAATATAAACCTTTCCTGCTTCCATGAGGAGACAGACATCTTTCTAATCAGCTTTATTTTTATCTTTTAGTAAAAAATCGTTATGTCAAGATGGAGCTTTTCTGAGGAGGGTTGAGAGATACACTAACATCAGGTATAGCAACAACTCATCAGGAGTCGTTTCAATGCTATGACCAATGCTAGTCAATCTGCAGAGAGTAAGAGACTGAGGGACGCTCAGCCCTAGATAGGACATCTGTATCACATCCTTCCCACCAAGGCTCAGGAAGCTTCAAGGAAAGGGGTTGTAAGAGCTGGAGGTGATGGATAACTACAAGCAAAGTGTTTCCCAGACACAATGGGGCAGTTGCACGTGTGAATCCACAGTGATTTTGACAGCATGCATAAGACCTGTGTAAGCCCAACCTAGAAAGAATCCCAGCATGGAATGTGGGAAGTGGGCATGAAATTCCACGCCTAGTGAGAAGTTGTAGACATTTGATAGTTACTGGGAGAGGGAGAATAGGTTATATTTAAGGTTGTGACCCTTAGTGGGTAAACCATTTCTTAGTGCAAGCCCCCACACCCAAGAGTATTTGGGAAACACAAATTGGACTTTTACATATTTTAAAGGGAACATGAAATTTTGTGGGTAAGGAAGTGAGGATAGATCTGGGAGTTGTGTGAGCAGCTGAGTATGATCAAATTACACGATCAAATTACACTGTATGAAATTCTCAAGGAATTAATAAATACTATTATTAAAAATAAAAATAGTTACTTATGCTCAACTACTTTATTATAGGGAGTAGATCCTTGTCCTCTTCTGTGGAATATCCAGAAGAAAGCTAACAGAAGATGAAGACTTGCACTATTTCTAATCCCCAGATGGTGGTCAGAACCAACTGTGATTTCAACAGTGGCATGTTCAGCAACATGCAAGTGGGGTTTCTTACAGATGGTTCCTGTCCATGTAAACACAGAAGCTATCCTTTGGCAACTGGGCCAGGGCAGAGGGTACCATTGGGATTCAAAATTGTGTTTCTGCATGTCTGATGGTCCATGGCTTTGTCTGTCTGTAAAAGAACCTCAGGGTCTGGGGAGTGGGCAGAGGGAGGCAGAAGTAGACTTCTTTGAGGGTACATTGGTAGACTGGTCTCTGCCAGTTGGGTCATCTTGCAGTAATCCAGGAACAGGAAATGGCTGTGCTGCTTGTCCGGACAACTTTGAGAAGGGTTCCTGGCTCCTTTAAGATCAATGAATTGTCTCTCCACTTGTCCATCTTAGAGTTCAAGAAACTTCCTTTCTTCTGTTCACAGAATGGTTCTTAGTCCTTGCTGCTAGCTCACTGTAAGGATCTTAAGTGACACGTTAATGTCCTCATGTGATCTCAGAGCTAACAAATTAACCCAGCTCCCCTACAGAGCACCAGCCTTTGATGTCCCTTTTTAGTGTGCGGCATCGGAATTCCTCCTGCTTTTTATTCAGCTCCTGGAGGCCTTGTGTAGGGTTCCTCTGTGTGCCTCATGCTGGAGAAGCAGGGAGCCCAGGATCCCTTGTGTCCTCAGCCCAGCCCAGCTTTAACCACCAGGACCACAAAGCCCAGCAGTGACTCATCCTTGTCAGCCTGTCCCCTGTGCATGTCTAAAGCTTGGAACATTATCCTTGTCACCGTGAAAGGCCCAGCAAATTCCAATTTGTTGTCCTCATTCCATCAAATTACATCTAGTTCCAGCATGTCAGCCGGATGTCATAACTTTCTCCTCTCTCCACTCAACATCATTTACTCCCAGCTTCATTTGAGACCAATTACTCACATATTAATTTTTCACCACAAAGAATGTGGCAGTCCTGAGCAGCCCAGGAGACCCATGGTAAGCCTCTACAAATGTTGTCCAGAAGCTCAGACCCCAGGTATTCACAGACTGCCCAAGATCTTCAGACCCCTCTACAATTTGGCTCTGCCTGGGGTGTAGGTGAAAGGAGCCTCGTGAGGGGTGGGGCATGTATAAAACTGTAGTTTCAGGTGCAGAGTTCCCTTAGAAGCTGCAAGATCCACAGTTCATGGAACAATCCTATTGAGAGGGACCTTCCAAGAAATCAGGGGGCCTACTGTGGATAGCCCCACGCATTCTTCAGCTGCCAATCTACAGTTCCACCTTCTGCTCCCTACTTGGCACCTCCAGCAAGCCAAGAGAGATTCTTCTAGAAGCTTCCTGAAGCTCCTTTCTAGAGATAGGTTGTTAGCTGCAGGCCTCTGATTTCTTCGCCTGCCTTTCACTTTAAAGCCGCTGCCAGTCGCCTCCCCTCCTCTGAGCAGTGAAGAGAGAGGTCAGGGAGCACCAGTTGTGCATGAAAGATGTGAAAATTTACTGCAAATGAGACAAGAGCAGTAAATTCATTTTTATTCAAATTACTGTCATCATACATTACCACGTCTCCTGTAAACATTGCGCTTCACACAGGGTGACAGCATATTATTATTTGAGATTATACTATTATTAAGCCATTAACATGTCACCCCTGCTTGAAACAATGACTCAGCTTGGTTCTGCATAATAGGACAAGTGAGGGAGACAAGCAGAGGTGACAGGAAGGTTAGTTTTAAGATTGCAGGCCTGGTAGAGAGTGACAGCTGGTACTTTCCCACTCAGGTAATGAGGGGCCTGTGTGTTTTTGTGTGGGGACTTCCATAAGCAGGTTGGTGCACTGAACCCTGTTCTGTTTGCCTTACCAAACTCATTGCCCAAATATGAATAAGGGCCCCAGACAAGAGGAAGTTGGGCTGAGGGCGGTGTGTCCCCTGATGAAGCCACCTTTTCTCCAGTGTGGACAGGTTTCCAACTCACAGGACTTTCTGTAACTGTGAGGGTCCAGTGATGCTTCTGAACAGAGAGGGACATTACCCTGTTTGAAGTTCTGGTGACACCATTTCACAAGATACAAGATAGGTACATCCCATGCCATGACTGCTTCTCCAACTCCTCATGGAGAGAGCTCTTTCTCTCTGACCCCAGTTTCTATAGGGTTAGAAGGATTGAAACATTAGTTTCTTACCTGTCATACTGCAGCCCTACATTACCGGCACATAGAGAGCATCCACCAGGCTATCCCTTCCACCATAAACAATTACAGATACCCCAGACCAGCTCAAAAGCATTCTCAGAAATGCCCCCTGCTCCCACTGAGTGACATTTCCTGTCTCTGCTGCAGCTGTTCTGAAGTCAGAGGCAACAGAGCCCCTGAGTTTGAGACTCTGTGGTGGGATCTTTTGTTACAGTGACATTTCTTGATGTCCCAGAACACTGTCTACCCTGACTGAGGTTCTGACTCACAGATGAGAAGAGGAGGAGGAGGATAAGAAAGAAGAGAAGCAAAGAGCAGCCACATTCCCAGGGCTTCCTTGGCTGCTTTCAGTCTTGGGTACAGTCTCATTCCACCGTCCACTCAGTGAGAAGCCTGGGTCAACAGGCAAGGTCTTCTGGGTCAAGGTTTTGGGAACTCTTTTAGCCCCCAAAGGGACATTTTATGAAGTCAAGAACAAATGTCCCCACATTGCAGTGTGCTGCTAGTGATCTTACTTTGGCCTGAGTGAAAAGAAAATTAAAAACCTAAAATATAAAGGTAGAACTCAAAAGGCTGCAGCCTCAAAGGCTATACATCTTGTCTGAATTCACAGCTAGCTAGTTACACACGACCAGGCTTCCCAGGCTTAGCTCAGAGACATACTTGTTTCAAACTGGCTTCCTAGGAAAGAAGAAAAGGCATTTGGTACCTTGAAATCCCTGAACTGTACAGACTAGTATGTCAAACTGTCTTTAAACAATGAAGACACTGAGAAGCTGGGAGATGGGAGCCTGGGGGGATGGAGGTGCCTGAGTGTGCATAGGGGATGCACATGAATACATGTCTTATGCACATGCATGTGCATGTGGAAATTAGAGGTCAGCCTTGTCATTCCTTAGGCACCATCCACTTCATTTCATCAGGTAGGGTCTCTTACTGGCCTGGCATTTGCCAAGTAACCAAGGCTGACAGGCCGTGGTGCCCCAGAGATCTGACTGTCTCTCGCTCCCCCCGCACTGGGATTACAGGGACATGCCACCACACCTGGCTTTGTTATGTGGGTTCTGGGGATGGAATGCAGATTCTCAGGTTTGCATTGCAAGTACCTTAGTGACTGAGCTCTGCCTGCACTCTACTAGAATACTTAGAAAGCTCTGTGGTGTGGCACTCTGTCAAATTGTCTTTCAACACTTGAGAAGTTGGCAAATGTGAGTCATTAATGGGCTTTGAACTTGATCTTTGCCCCCTTGTGAGGCTGTTTTCATTCTCCTTAAACTTCTCTATGCACCTGAACAGCAAAGGCCCCCTCCTTACTCCCACTGCCTTCCTTTTCTCTCCTTTCTGTGTGTGTCTCCCTTCAAAGAACAAGATCTCAGCTCCCCTCTGCATCAGTCCCTCTCTGCTAGGGATCTCCTCTTTTAGCTGACACACTGTGGCAGTTCAGGTCTTCCAGCCAGGCAGACCAGGCCTGGCTCCAGCAGGCATGCGGCCTGAATACCAGCCCGAGGCTCCACCTGCCACACTCACGGCAGCTTCCCTCTTGTGCCGCAAGCAGCAACTTTGCTCTTCGTCATTAATCTCTCCCATCTTGTCCAGGCACAGATCTTCAATAGACCAAATTTTCTTCCTAAGATTCACCCCCACTACCACCACCATCCTCCCCTGCATCAATGGAGTTCTGTGCTCAGGACTGAATACAGCATTTTCCTTCCATGCCTGTTTTGTGTCAGGATGATAACAGTAATGTTGAAAGGAGAAAGTTGAAAGCATTCTGTAGATTGGATTAAGGGAATGTCTGAGGAGATACTATGCATGTGTCTTTTTATAGACTCACTGGCTGGAAAAGTGCACAGGGACACATTGCTCCAATTCCCTGCCTTCAGACAGGTAGAGCTTTCTATGTTTCAGGAGACAGGACCAAGGCCCAGGGAGATGAAACACGGTCATTGCATTCAGTCATCTTGAGTGACATGCCAGACCCCAGCTTGATAGCTATGATTGCAGAGCATGAGTGAAGCCAGGTGTGACTACAGACTGATGCCCCACTCAACCACCACCACAGGATGAAAGGCCGATGCGTCCATCTTTCTGACTGTGATCCATCTATGAGAGGGACTGGGAAAAGCCAAGTTAATTCCAGGAGAGTTCTACCAGAGCCTCAGGGGTGGGGCAGCGAGGAGAGGCATGTAAGCAGAGCAAGCTGCACTGGGCTTGCCCCACACCTTCCTTCCTGCACTAAACATCTTCAGCAGTGGGCTTCTGCATACAATAGCTTTCTGTGAAGACCTCTTGGGAAAGTGGATGACCTGAGGGTCCTGAAACCCTAAGCAGCAGAAGAGCAGTGGAGGTCATCATTCATGAATGCTCCCGGAACCGAGTGTGGCAGTAAGAACAAAGGACAGCAGATCCATATGTAGCATAGGAGCAAGAAAGAACCCACCATGTCCCCATGGGGAAGGGGGAAGGGGGTCCCGAGCCTCATGGGGGTGGATGGATGCAGGGGTCAGAGAGAACTGTTTAGCATAGCACCACTGTCCCAGGGAAAAGGCCCAAACACAGGACAAGAAGCAACTTAAGGGAGGGGAGGTCTCTTTGGGCTCCAAGTTCTAGATGACACAGTTCATCATGGTGGCAGGAACTTGAGGCATCTGGTCATGTGTTCATAGACAGGAAATAGAGAATAGACTGGAAGTAGGGCTGGGTTATAAAACCTTATGTTCTGGGCACAGTGACTTATTCACTCCCTCTCTGGAAGCTGCATCCTCTAAATGGCCTACTGTCTTCCAAACCAGCACCTGGCTAGGGACTCAAACACAGCAGCCTGTGAGGAGGGAAGGCATTTCACATCAAACAATGGCAGGCATTGAGGACAGATATGGGGCTTCTGTTTTTCATGGATGGTTCTGATATATACCAAGTGCCTGGCGCACAGTGGGCACTCAGTGAAAACCTCTGTTTACTAAGCCAGGAGTTGCACTTTCTTCCTTACCAGGACTGAGTCCCACTGGCCAGGGCCAGAAACGAGTTCTGTGTCCTTCGTGCCTGATTCATAAAGGATTGTTGAATGAGTGAATGCATGAATGAATGAATGAATGAATACATGAATGCAAACCTGAATGGAGAACCAGCACAGCCTGTATTCACTAGACAGAAGTGTTTATGTGATCACTGCCCTCATGCAAACGTGTTTTATCTTCAGTAACAGGACTCTGTGTTCACAACAGCACCTGCAGTGCTGAATGGATGGGGGCATGATAGAATCAGTCCCAGTACTTGGGAGGCAAAGGCAGGTGGACCTCAGTGAGTTCAAAGCCAGCTTAGTCTACTTAGTGAGTTCCAGGTCAGCCAGGGCTACACATGGCAAGCCCTTATCTCAAAAACAAAACCAAACAAAAATACTGAATCCATGACATGAACCTATTTTAAGATCAATAGAATGTTTTCTGGGGGGTCATTAAAATCTCCTTGGCAGCAGGATTTAAGTGAGGTGGGGGGGCATGGACAAAGCAGCTCATAGGTCTGTGTTAAGGTGGTTAGAATGTTCAACAGGAACAAGTTACTCAACCGGGAGTCAGTAGGTAGTAAGTCTTTAGGAACTCTGGCACCCTTCTGGTTCGTGTAAATAAAGCTTTATTGAAACACACCATGCTCACTCACTACCATATCATTAAAGTGGCAGCACTGAGTAGTTACAGCAGAGATCAAGCTCCTACAAAGCTGAAAACACCACTTAACCCTCTGCAGAAAGCCTTGCCAACCCTGGCCTAAGAGCAAGCATTTATCAGAGGCTACCAATGCATAGGGCCTGTCTGAGTCCTCTGCATGCCTTAGCCCATTTCATCTTTCTACTAACCAATCAGATGAGACTCATCACTGTCTACATTTTACCTGGGAGGACACTGGTTCTCAGAAAAAGGTGTGCCCTACTCAGGATCTGACAAAGAGAAGAGAGAAGAACTTGGGGGCGGGGTGCCCAGGCAAGGGCACTGTGGCCTATTTAAGCTCTTGTTCCAGGTGGACTGTGAGTGCTGAAGACAGATGTCCCCCTTCTGTAGGCCCTATCATCTCAGCAACATCTGCAGACAGGCGACTATGTGATGCTCCCAGCTGTCACCTACCAAGCTGCCTTCCTAATCCCACGTGATTCTTAGGTAGTTCAGCCAAATACAAACAAGAGAAACACACTACAGTTTCTGTGAGACAAAAGGAAGGCTAAGAGTATCACTCCCAAAGCCTAGAAAAGTTTATGCCTATAGCACCCTAACCAATGATGTCGCATTATTCACTTCCTACGCTTGGACAAGTACCTTGTCCTGCCTAGAAAAGAGTTCAAGGTGATGGGAAAGCATGTGTTGCATTCAACAGCAGAGTGCTCCAGGGAAATAATCACCAAGAGGGAAGGGAGGTCACTGGGATTTCTCAACTCTCTCTCTCTCTCTCTCTCTCTCTCTCTCTCTCTCTCTCCCTCCCTCCCTCCCTCCCTCCCTCTCTCTCTCCCCCCCCCTCTCTCTCTCTCACACACACACACACACACACACACACACACACACACACAAGATGGCAGGTCATGACCAGAGGGCTCCAGAGGGCTTTTCTCTGCAAAAGCCAGATAACTTAAGAGGACCTCTTTGCTCCATTGCAGACCTCATGGGTCTTGATTAGCCAGTGAGGTGATGGGAAGGGAGAGGCACTAAGACCAGAGAAGCTTCTAGTTCCTGCCTCACTGATCCTTCCATCCCCCTGAAGCTTAGAGAACATTTCTGCCTAGAGAAAAATGTCAAGTTCAAGTCCCCCCTGCATGCGCACACCTAAGGAAGGGTTGGCAGTTTAAAACTAAATGCAGGGTTTTTATTCTGTTTCACAGACTCTTATTTAAAATAGTAGTCAAGTGCAGAGCTGTTGCTTAAGAACAAATGGAAATTATTCCAAAGCAGTTAAGAAAAAGGATTGCATATAGTGTGTGTGTGTGTGTGTGTGTGTTTATGTGTTTGTTGCTGGGGATTGAATCTAGGGCCTCAGACCTGTTAGTAGGTAAATGCCCCACAACTGAGCTGCACCCCAAGCCCTCTTTTTATCTTTTACTCTTGAGACAGGCTCTCAATAAATTGTCTAGGGTGTTGCTGAACTCATTCTGTAGCTAGGAAGGCCTTGAACTTGCCATCCTCCTGATTCCCCAGTAGCTGGGGTTACAAAACTGAACCATCAGGTCTGGCTTAAAATGAAGACCTTGATGAAGAACCTCCTTCCTTCCTCCCTCCCTCCTTCTCTCTCTCCTCCATCCTGCAACTGTGGAGAAGTTGGCAATATGTACACACACTGGGCACAGGTGGAGACAATCCACTATCTGAAGCTGTCCCCAAATGATCCACAGACACAGAATAATGACGTGTTAGAAGGACATGGACACTAAGCAAGTGACGCGTTTGTCAACACTGACACCTTTTTCCTTATGTCAGGCTCATGCTGCTTCTCCACCTAGCATGCTCTCTCTCTCTTCCCTGGGAAGGATGGCTAACTGAGGAACAAATACTAGAAACAAGTCACCAAGAGTACTGACAGTGCAGCCTAGCAAGGGTCTAGTCCATGGAGATAACCCTCATGCTGACCTGGAGAAGAAGACCCAAGGCACAAACATAGGGGCCTGGGAATGATATCCTATTTCAAAACCTAAGCCAGAGATCCCAGGCTAGCCCCTTGTGACAAGCACAGCAAGGGTGCCCAGGTCACACTAGGTAAACATACGTGTATGGTTGGTTAGCCACCTTCTGGGCCTGAAGAGGGGTAAGTGGAGGGGGCTTCCCTCAGAGAACCTCCTAACCCACCTCTGGGCTTCTCTGCTCCATTTCCCAAGCTCCTGTCTGTGATTAGGTCCTGGGGTTCCTCTGCATAGGGCCTGCCAGAGAGAAACACAGCATCGGGTTCTAGAGAAGTGTGTTCCCACTGATGTTGCTTGTTGTAGCGAAACTTGGAGATGGTTGTTTTGATTGTTTCAGTGAAAGGAAATGTCTTCCAAGCCGGGCCTCCTCTACTTTGGCTAAGATGGAAAATCATTAAATTTAGGTGTGTGACACACAGATCTGAGGGTTTATATGCATATCCTGTATAGAAGTATGCAGGACTAGGTTCAGGCACAGCACAGGTGTGGGCCGGGTGAGGAGCAACAGCACACAAGGGGGAAAGATGAATGTTCACATCTCAGACACAGGGACCCCCAGGTATGCATCTGGAAGGGTCTTGAACTTGGGAAGTGGCATCTATCAGTGACTATTATAACTCCCGGCTTCCGGTTGACCCCAAAGACAGACATAGCAGAAGAGGACTGAGGCATCCTGAGACTGAGCTACAACCCTGGAATACAGACAGGGAGCAGGTACCATCCACAGCTGTCCTGCAGGACTCCTCTGAATTCATCTGTTTCCTCACAGAGCTTGTGTGGTGGTACCTTCCACAGCCAGCCACCCACCACCCTGAAACAAAGTCATCCCTGCAACCAGCCCTGCAAGCCGACAGTGGAGCACCACCTAAGGTTCCTTGCCTTGCTCAGACTTGCCAAGAAAATCTCAGGCAATCTAACTTCCTAATTTCCAACAACCAAGAAGCCAGCCTCCCGTGAGTTCCCTGGAGGGTGTTGGGGGGACTGGGGACCTCCTGTGTTGGGGGCTGTGTGGCCTCAGCTTCCTCCTCCTACCACTGGTGTACCCCTGGGATTCCCAGGGCTCCTGGTACTTGTGAAAGCTGCAAACTCACCAAGTTCCCTCCAGCCCATTATGAATGGGGGCTCTCAAGTGTTCGCCACTGATTAGACAACATTATTTCTATTATCCTACTGGGCTTCACGCGAGGAGTCGAGGCACTTGCCTTGATTTGAAACTCACAGACACCAGGAGAATTTGCTGATTGCTAATGAGAAAGCTAAGGTTTTGTTGGTGCCATCTGGGACCGTCTTGCTGTGGGCTGAGATTAGGATGAGGAGTTCGACATAACACACTGTATTAAGCAGGCAGTGACTTTGTTATGGGCTCAGTATAACTTTTCATGCCTGCTGTACGCTGAGAGCCTAGTCCGAAACACCTTTTTTCCAGAATATGAAACACAATATCTCCACGCTCGTTGCATTATTTAAAAAGGGGCAATGTGGTTCGTAACTTTACATTTATTGCATACTTTTAAGCCACTTGACCCATATAAATATTGCTATGGAGTTGCCTTCAGTTATTAAATTCTTATTGCTTATAAAAGGGGCAACAGGAAGTGTCTAACCTACAGTCCAGGGTGTGGGGAGGGCTGGGGAGAACCGAGGAGCCCAGGCAGGGGTGTACCAGGGGGAGGGGGGTGCGGAGAGCAAGCCAGTTTCAACTCTGTTCTCTTTCAAGCCTGGATGTTTTTTTATTATATTTTATTTTGTTCCTAGTCATAGGCGGCAGGTTGTTTTACTTTAGTTCAAAGAATTACGTCCTGGCATGGCAAGTGACATTTTGCCTTTCTCCTAATTAAAATGGAACCCCACTCTTAAAAGACACTGGTTGAAAGAATTTTTTTTTTTTTTTAATTTCAGCAACACAGCTGAGACCAGATAAAAACAGGGCATCCACATTTATCAGGGTTCAAAGTCATGTCTGCTCACTGTGAAAGGGACACAAACTGTGTCTTCATCGTCAGGCGTGGATTCTTATTAACTCTGCCTCCTCCCCTCCCCTCCCCCTCCCTCTCCCAGGATGTACACTGGGCCACCTGCACCAGCCACGAAGGCCACCTGGTCCGACAACATTCCCCACTCATACAGGACTGTGGAGGTCCCCTCCTGGCATGCAAATTTCTCAAATGACAGTATGACCACAAACACCTTAAGATAGCTCAAAGCATTTCTACAGGGTTTTGCTTTTGGTTTTGGTTTTGCTTTAAATCAGCAAGGTTTTTTCACACAACAGCGTGTAGAAGATTGGGGCTCAATTCCTATCCGAAGGATGCAGTCAAGAAACAGCATTTGAGCACCCTAACATGGAGCAACAACAGACATACGTGGGGTCCAGTGGTTGCCCAAACATGATTGTGATTTTTTTTGAAACATAGTAATCGTCCCTCCTGCCACTACAGAGCCTGGATGGGTGGGAATGCTTGCATTTCCCGTGTACATTAGGGGCAGCCCCAACCACACATTAACGTGGAGGGCTTTCCTGGCCATTGCTTGGGGTCAAGTCTTTAAACCTAGAGGTTACTGCTGACAGCACAGGACCTTTTTCCTCCTGTCACTTTCCTTCAGAGATGAAGAGAAAGATGTCCTTTAGCCTACAGCATTTATGTGCAAACCCTCCACCATCACATCCTGAAGCCATGGAAAGCATGAGGCTGGACTGCGACCTTCCAGTTCAGTGACAGGACAGGAATCCCAAGAGCAGTGGCTGCCTCCTCTGATATTTGGAAAAGTGTCATGTTTTCTTTACAGAGAAAACTGTCAGGTTGTTGTGGGCATAAAATACAACCCTTCCTGGGTTGTGATTTGCTTGTTTGCTACAAAATGTCACCTGGGTACATGACATGTTTTTATTTTGCTCACAGTCACACTATCTTAAGATAGTCAAATGTTGCTGAGAGAAAGTCCAGCTGCCTCTATGTCTGGTCATTTCTCTTATTCATGACAGACCTTGAACTTCATCAGAAGAAGAGTGTTCAGACAAGAGAGCAGGTCTAGAGGAAGGCGGCTGTGCAGACCCGCCGTTCTTCTGTAGGTGCTCTCTTTAGCAAACCCCATTGACAAGGACATGACTACTGACAGCAGAAACAGAGTGACTCGCAGAAGACCACCAGAAGTCACCCAAGGTATCCACAGAGCCGGGCTGTGGCTCCAGAATGGGGACAGATAGCTCTCTTGCCTGTCACCTGCAACATGGCAGACTGATTCTGCCTACGTACCTTAGTTTCTCATCCTGGCTGATTTATTAAGCCCCTCTCCATTTCTGGGTACTACTTCTGGAAGCATGCCTCAGGGGTTACGCTTAGTAAATGGTGAGTGACTTATGTGATAGGAGAAACCCAACGAAACACAGTACCAGGATTTCCCCCTCCCCCTTTTGTTCCTTCAAGGACCCAAAATAGGAAAAAAAATGTGTTCCTTTTATGTCTTCTGTCTTGGTTAACATAAGTGCAAACATTTAAATAATGCTTCCTTTTTCCTCTTGTTAATTTAGCACTTAAAATAAAAACAAGCTACCAACAGCATCAAGGCATTTTTGCAAGTCCATTTGAATATCTGAGTATGGTACCCATCCCAGACCAGCCTGCTATAGCCCTCCACATGCTGGCCGAAAGGATCAGGTAAGAGTCCCACCAGCAAGGTGACATACGCAGCAAAAGTCAAGCCTAGAGATGTTTAGGCTGCACCAGGATTCTTACAGGAGGAGAGAGTCAACCGAAAAATAGCCATACACCAACGGTGCAATAGATTGATTCCTCAATGCTGCTGCCGTCCAGGACTCTGCTCAGGTCATCTCTGCCTAACACCAGCCTCTCTCCTCCTAGGATGAAGATGTAGGGGTGGAAGAGAGACCAGCACAAGAAACACTGGCTTAGAAAGGTATTTTGTTTCTCTCTTAGCAGTCTGCATGATTTGAAAAATATGTCATGCAAACCAAGGAGCAGACTCCTTAATTGCCAATGAGTACACAGGGTCTGCTGGGGGACGCAGCTGGAATGTTTTGTGGCTCCATGGTTAGGGCAGAATTTGAGACCTGCTCTCCTTTCATCAACTCTGTGTGCCAAATAATACTCTACTCTGAGAGAAAAAAACATAACACACACACACACACACACACACACACACACACACACACACACACAGGGGAGAAGAGGGGAAGGATGTTTTGCCTTTCCCCAGGAATAGGAAATTAATTTCTTGTAGTCATATACACACATTCTGGGGCTCCAAACACCTGCCTTTCAAGAGTTTTGCTGTGTTTTGGTAACTAGCCACTTCTCCCAGATTTCTATTCATTCCAGACTAGCAAACACAGAGAACTGCAGTCATCACTAATAAAGGTTCGCATCTCCTTTTTCTCTTTGACTTTTTTTTGTGCTCTGTGTGTGTGTGTGTGTGTGTGTATGTGTGTGTTCTTTTCCCCCCGGTTTTGCTGTTGCCTTTTCTCCACTGGTGTCCAAACACAACTGCAGCCTCCTGAAATCATGCAGCTTGTTTAGCCAGGAGCTAGCCGAACCTTTGGAAGGCAGTACACCCACAATGTTATAGAGAGTGGTACCCATTCCCTGCTGAGTGACAGCAGCAGCCTGATGGTATGTTTCTGGGTCAGTACAGTGGTCACACTGCTTCGGAAAGGAATGCCGAGCTTTAGGCTGGACCCCGAGCAGCACTTTAGGGACACTCTTAATTCTGATGGTTTGGAAGGTAGAGGCTTCCAGAACCCTCTGCAGACACCTGACAGCACACAGCACTTGCAGCTGGACACAGTTTCCCAGATGGATTCTATATTCAATCTGTTTTCTTTTCAGTGTCTGAGCTGAATAGGAGATCCTAAAAGATAAACCCATGCCTCTCAACATGGAAGAATTTACTTGGAACTGAACTTTGAGCAGAGGGGTAGCCCTCGACACACTTGCCTAAATTTCTGGTCCACTTCTGGCAGACTTGAGAACTCTATGCCCAAACACAGCCAGCTGAAAAGTCACACAAAGAAAACAGTCTTCAGACATCCCAAGCAGCACATTAGCCCACCTAAACAGTTTCACTTAGGAACAGGAGCCCCATGCTTCTGTCATCTTACTGTAGCAACCTGAAATTTTCTGACAGACCAGTGTCCATGTCTAGCAGGTATGTTGCAGACCCTGCCCTTCCAGTAACTCACTCCATGCTTAAAAAAAAAGTAGAATAATAATTCCACAAAAATTAACATTATTTTTCCTAGAACATATTAAGGCCAGCACCTAGCTTCTGATTGCAGAACCGTAGTTCCTTCCTCTTGGTAATATATAGTATTGAAATTCCAAAGGTCTCTGGTACATTTCAGCCGTCACCTCACGTCAAAACCATAGAGTTCAGCTATAAAGGAATATAATAAATTTAACCCGACCTAACTGGGGATTTTTTTAAGCAGTCTTTTTTGTTGCTATTAATTGTGTATCTATGAGCTAAGCTCCCTGTGCCCACATACTGGTTGGTTTTGTTCTGTTTTGTTTGGTATTGCCCGTGTACAATTGTGAAATTATCAAGGCTTAAATGAGAACACTTTCACAGACTTTGAAGTAAAGTGGGGCCTTGGAAGAAAATGCAGTGTTAAGGGAAACTTGAAACCGGCTTCTGAAAGGCAACTTGCACAGCCAGGGTATCCAGATTGGTTCAGGACCACAGTCTTAGAGGCTGGCACAAGGAAATATTCTCCAAGGGGGTCTTCCGGCTGCCCCTTGGCCCTTGGGCTCCAGCCACCGGCCGTTTTGCGTTTCTGCGTGGGTGTGTATATCGTACACGGAAGCAAACTTGCTCACGCGGGTTCAAATGTAATCAATGTTTTTGTTTTGCAGCTTTGTAAAATGAGTCTTTGTTAGCCGAGCTCGCTCGCGTTGTTTCCCCAACACCCAAGGAAATCCCCTGCATCAGAGTGCCCCCAAAAGGCAGCCTGGAAAATGAGCAGGGGCGCTCTGACCTTTAGCGAGACAGCTAAGGTTATGCACATAACATTTGCTTGTTTACTCTGCAAAATAAGCAACGAGTTAGAAACTCCGAGCTTCTGCCCGCGCCTCCGCGCACTTAAAAACACAACAACACGAACCAGGCTGCCGGGCTTCCCAGCTCGGGTGCTCAGCGGCTGTTAGCTGCTTTGCTCGCTTCTATCCCGATGCAACTTTAATAACAGGAGCCAAGACTGCTCAGAAAATCACAGCTGTAGCTGGAGGCAAAAAAAAAAAAAAAAAAAAAAAAAAAAAAGAAAAAAAGAAAGAAAGAAAGAAAAGAAAGAAAATCCACGAGAACGATGTGCACCCCTCCCCTCAGCCTCACCTAAGAGCAGGGTGGCACTGGGCTGGCGGGGGCAAGTGCCACTCGATAGACGGCCGCAGAGGGCTGGTGGCCACTGGTCGTTTTGATGGATATGATTATAAATATATATATGATTTTAAATATATATATATATATATATTTTTAAAAAAAGTCCAGATCGCTTCACAGTGGACCTCAAACCATGTCAGCTAAAACCAAAGAGACAGAAAGTGACAGCTGCGGAGACTTCACTGCAGGCAGTCAACGGCGCCTGTGATTTATCGGTCCATCTGCCTCGCCGCTGTGAGGACAAGTTCCCCCTGATTTGGTTAAAATGAAAAGGACCTCAGAGAACGCAACGTGGGTTTTGAAAATGTGCAGAAACTTTTTTTTTTTAATTTCCTGATTTATGCCCCTTTTCCCTTTCAGAAAGTCTGCCTGCTCAGGAGCTCGACAGGAATCCGGGCTTGTACGCCCGCCCTCAGGCCCAGTGGTATTGGGGTCCAGGGCTTAGCACCCCAATCCTGGCATAGTGGTACAGCATGAGGACGCTGGGGACTGTGGCTTGCAGCCTCCCAGAGCGCCTGGCAGCTCCTAGGCCCCAGGTGCACCCAGTGGCAAAGGAACAACAGGGCCACCAAGAGGGGCCCCTGGGCCTGGCTACTCACTTGCTCCCCAACTCTCTCAGTCTGTGAGTCCCTGGAAGTTCCTCCTGCTGTCGGATTCTAATAAAAGTTTTATGTGGGTCAGCACATTTTCAACCAATTTCCCATGACGAGGCCTGTTGGTTTCGGTGGTGCGTGGAAACTGGCGAGCTGTACTCTCCCAGGGGCCCTGACCCCGGGCATGCACTTCCTGGCTGGAGGTTTTAGGCCTCTCTCAGGTCCGACCTGGTGTCAAAAGCTGGCCTGTCTTCTGTCTCAGGATGTTGGCTTTACCTCTCAAGTGTTTCCTGAATTTTCGAAAATTCTTTCTCTGGCTGCTTTGTCCACAGTGGCTTAATGCTCAAAAAAATATTTACTTTTTTCTTTTATTTTTGAGAAAAAGAGAAGAGGGCGAAAGAAGGAAGGGGGTGGTGAGGGGCAGGAGAACGAGAAAGCAAGGTTTGGCAGCTACTGGATAGTAGAGCCTGCCCCCAGGGGCCAGCCCGACCCTTGGGCCATGTTCCTGTCAGGCTGGGGTCAACATGTTTTACCTCTTTTTTCATTATTCAAAATAAGTACTGATGTTATGTTTTAGCTATTTAAAAACCAGCTGCCTCGTTCATTTCAGATACTTCTCCTGGTAAGAATGTATGTGGTAATAGCTGGTCTGTGTATCGTCTTTCACAAAATCTTGCCTTTCAGAGCCTCGGTCTTCAAATGATATCAATCAAAATTTATGCAATTCAGAATCCATATGTATAGGGTCCCAGTTCACCTCATTTAATGATAACAGTAAACCACATGTTGTGTACATGTCTAAAACACTTTTCTCCTTCTTGGCTGTGGTAACCCTAGGGGCGCTCGGCTGCCTACAGTTTGCCCAACTGCACAGCATTATACATTGATTAATACTTGGCAACAACGGAAATCTTGAATAATAGGATGGTGAAGGAGGTAAATGCAAACTAATAAAAGGTGAGTGTCAATAATATTTGAAGATGTATGTTAATGTAAACAACCTAGAAAGGCCTGAGAGGCTGGGAAAGCCAGCTAATACGGGTGCTTAGAATTGGCTTTTATTAAACCGCCTTAAAGTTGATCTGCACTCAAGAGGTGTGGTGACGTGTGGAAAGAAGTGATTTGCACTGGCTGGGTTAAGGGGTGGAAGGAGACCTCTGGCCCTCACTCTTACTAGGCTGGCTCCAGAGGAAGCCCTGTTGCTTCTGCCCTTGTGCTTGGAGCAGAGGGAGGAGCGGAGAGAGACTTCTAAAATGGGTCCATTATTATAATGCCTAGGTGAGAAAAAAAATGAAAGTGGGATTTTTAAAGACTTCATTTGTATTAGCTTTGAGACCTGGTGATAGACTGCTTGGGGTGTTTTTTGTTGTTATTTTTGGTGATGGTAGTGGGTTGGATTTTTTGTTTGTTTTTGTTTTGTTTTGTTTCGAGAAATACTTTTCTAAGTGGTTCAGTGGGGCTTAGTTTATTGTGCTTGGCTGTTCTTTCAGATAAGCACCTCAGGTTCATGAGAAGCCTAGCCACAGAGAGATGAACTCCTTAAGCGAAGAAATCCTTTATCTGATCTATTTTTATCAAAAGCAAAACTGGTAACTGTTGGTAGTGGCAAAATGTGCTTGCCTCCAACAGGATGCATTATTTACTTCAGGTTTAATATACATTACAAATAAGATTTGCTTTCCTGGAAAGGCAGTAAACATTTGGCAAGGGGCAAGCCAAGCATTTTCCTTAATTTGTTTTGGCAAATCTGAAAAATGTAAGTCGTTACACACACTTCTGCATTCCAAAAGCAGAACAAGGAACAAATATTTTAAGGAGATTGCGGTTATAATTAAACATACCACAATGTGTTGGGGACCCAGAAGACACAGAGCTGTGCACTCAACTCTGAGGACTGGGGTAGGGGGTAAAGAAACAGAAAATTAGGAGACTCAGAATCTGAAAGCATTTCTTTTGGAAATCTTTTAAAAAAAAATGCAAGGAAACATCAATTATTCAACATGAAATTCAACGGGTTTCTTTTCCCTTGAAAGGGAGCATCTACCTATGTGGCTATTCGAATTTTTGTCATGTGATAGTCAGGGTTTATATGGACAATCATACTGAAAAATTAAGCACACTTTTGTTTTGATTAACTATGATCAGTTCCTAAAACCGCAAGGTGAAAAACACAGTTCTTGCCGGCCACATCTGTGTCTTCCTTCTCTGCCCGCCAAATGAGCCAAGCCGAGGCAGGAAAGCTGTTGACAAATTAATACTTTAAGAAAATAAACTATGGTCATGTTCAACACAGGGCAACTTTATCCTGATTAATTTGTGTTGGAGGCTCTCCAGCCCCCATTTACAAAGCCCCGCAGTTTGTACAAATGTAATTTCCTAATATTTACAGGAGGAAAGCCTCAGCGGTTAAGCTTTGCCTCCAGTGTGAGTTTTGTGGTTTGTAAAAAGACAATAAAAATACAGAGAGGTAATTGTAAGAACATTTGAAAAAGAAAGGAATTTTTTGCCCTTCCTCTCCTCCCCCTTGCCTAGCCCTATAAAAACAGGTTGTGTATGCAAGGGACTGGCAGAAATGGACAGCCCCGTGTACACTGAGCGAAGTTTTAAGTAATGTAACACCTAATACTTAATAACGTATCCATGCAACTGAATATAGCTAACAAGCCCACAGAACACCCACAGTTGTTCTTAACGGGACTCTTCTGCTTCCTGACACAATCCATCTCTGTCGTTCTACACTGTCTTGTCATTTTATGCTCTTATTTATATCAAATGTTAGGCACTTGTCTGATTTAATAAATATGAGAGAGAAGAAAAATGCAGTTGTAATGTGTCGCTTTGTTCTGAGAATATTAAAAAAAATAACCTTTAGTTTTAATGAGATTTTTTTTTTCCTTCATCAGTTTACACAATTTTCCAGATGTAAAATGAGCTTTTGGCTGTAAAATATTTTATCACATTGTCTTACACAATAAAGATTAGATGTTTTCTCTCTCTCAACTGCACTGCAATTATTTTTTAGTGTTTGCAAATCATAATATCATTTAAAAACCATATTTTACACCTCATCTAAAATACTTTTATAGCTGTATGATGAAAAAAATAACATCTATTTAACTAGTCTTTTTAAGTGGCTGTTATGCGCTTTAGTGCAATTTCCCAGGAAAAGGCACAGCTACAAAAACTTAGATTTCCTTGAAAACAATTCTCCCAAGCAACATCTTTGCAAAAACCCCCAGAATTGAATTCCCCAGACTGGAAAGCCCAGAGTGCCAGGATATAAAAATAGTAGCCCTGTCATTTCACATTCATTAAGTGTGAAACTCAGAAATTAATAATGTAAAAATATGCTTTTTAATTAGTCTTACATTCTGCCCAATGTACTTAAATGGGATCAGCGGCTCCCTAATGATTTTTTTCTTAATAAAGTATTAGCCTGTGATGCGCTGAGGTTGACAGGTATGATAAACTGGAAAGTACTTTTGGAGGCGTATGAATGATACCAAAATAGTACTCGCCCATTTAAATGTAATTAACATCAGGGAGCAATATTACAAGAGAAGCCTGCAAGATTTTTATTTCAGTTTTTTTTTTCATTTCTTACTTTATGAGTGGTTTGATGATTGCAGTGGTGATTTTATAATTTAATTACCTTTGCTGAAAGCTAAGCTTCCACTAATAGCAGGTCAACAGGATCATAAAGCAGACTTCAAAAATATTAAAAAGAAAGTAAATTCTGTCAGATGGGCTCTGTAAGTGCCGTGTACGCACACTTGTTCCTGTGTAGGCAAGATTGTTGTATGACTATGTATGAGTGTGTGTGTGTGTGTGTGTGTGTGTGTGTGTACGCACGCGCAAACACATGTAGATTGGTGCCTGTATAGAGAGGCTGCATAGATTGACAGATGCAGTATGTGAGATTTTCACATAGCTCAGATGTATGTGGTGGTTAGAACCACAGGAGGGGACCCTCACCACTTGGGCTCTCCAGAGAATTGGTGTTGGAAATTCTTGAATACTTCAGTTTGGCAAAAGATAGAAGATAGTCCTCAAAGTATTTTGATCAACTCATCAAATGAAACGTCATCATTGGATAAGAGGTTCAAACCAACTGTTATTGGATTATCTTCTGGTGAAGGTTCAAGTCTCCAGAAGACATTGACAATGCTGGATCCCTTCATTGAAGTCACCAGAAATAAGCAGGAAATAGATTTCTTATCTCATCAATATGCTGATTGTCAGTAGGGCAAATCAGGACTTTCCTTCTGCTTTGGGTTAGTTGAGTCCCTGATGATGGTCTCTTTCAATTCAATAAACATGGAAAAGGTGACATGATGTCAGCCTGGGATGATACCCGAGGAAGTCATGAACATCTCTCTTCCTAGGAGGCCAGGCTGTGAGCAGGCTCTCTGTTGTGTCTTGGAGAAGCTCTAGAAGTCTATAGGAGGCAGGAAGCCCATGACCTATATCTTAGGAACTATCCTGGGGCTGTAGATCAGACAGCAGCTGAGAAATCCTACAGTGTTCACCATGGAACCTACATTCCTGATCTTTGTGGGGCCTCCAAAGTCTCCTTTTTATTTTACTCGAGGAGAAAGAAGACAGCAGCTTCATGAGCTCTTACTCGGAGCAGGGCTGACTGACACTCTGGAGCAATCATTGCTTTGTGTCTTCACCTGGTCGAGACCGACTAGAGTCCAAAGGCCTGGCTGCTGTCTGCAGCTGTGGGAAGAGCTCACTGATGGCCAGGCATGCCCCCATTTGCTGACAAAGAGCCTGACTTACTCCAAATCTGCACAAATCCATCCTTGTTTGTTTGTTTGTTTGTTTGTTTTTCTCTTTTTGGCAGAGGCTTTTATTCCTTCTCCAAAAGAGATTGCAGTTCCTTAAAGAAAACATAGAAACTGTATTTTAAAAAGTACTTGATCTTTTAGCTGTCTTCCCTGTAAACAGTTTTACCTGCTATCAATCACTTTCTCTTGTTAGACCAGTGGTTCTCAATCTCCCTAATGCTGTGACCCTTCAATACGGTGCCTCATGTTGTGCTGACCCCCAACCAGAGAATCATTTTCATTGCTACTTCATAACTGTAATTTTGCTACTGTTATGAATTGTAATATAAATATCTATGTTTTCCAGTGGTCTTAGGTGACCCCTGTGAAAGGGTCTTTAGTCCCCCAAGGGAGTTACAACCCACAGGTTGATAAATACTTTGTTAGAAGAAAAGGAGATTTAGAGAAAGAACGCATTTTCATCCTTCCTTAAAATCCAGTTGAAGAAAATCTCAACTACAGGCTCTTAGAGAGCAGGGTAAGAAGGTCTTTTCACATTAAACAGAGATGGGGTTGGGGTGAGGTGCTGGATTTCTAGGTCCCTTTAGGATCTCATTCTCAAGCTTAGCATGCTGCTCTGAGCACAGAAGGAAAGAATAAAGGGTATCTTGGTTTACCCATATGGGAAAGACCTCAGCACCACCTTGGCTCCAACTCGATATCTTGGTGGTTTTTTGACACCAAATGGAATTGCTGTGTACCACTTCCCCCCTTTCACAAACTACCTGGAAGTTTGTGAAACTCACAACATAAGGCTACCAAAAATCCAACCACTTGTGGAGGAGACAAAGAGTAGGGGGATCATCTTCGAAGGTCTTTGCCATGCAGATGCTGGTGTTCCGTTTTAAATTAATTTATTTATTTGCATGGGGAGTATGAATGTGCCACAGCATGTGTGTAGAGGAAAACTTGCAGGACTTGGTTCTCTTCTTCCACCGTGTGGGTTCTGGGGATCACACTCAGGTTACCAGACTTAGTGACAAGTCTGATATTATCCCCAGCACTATGTCACTGGCCCATATCTGGGTTTATAATTCCCTCAGAGTGGACCCTAGGCCTTCACCTCTGGGTCTGGTTCTGAAGTTCATTATAAGATGTCCTGCATGGTTGGTAATTAACATCATGAATCATGACCAATATCATAGACTTCCCTCACTCTATAGCAGGTGATTTTTTTCTGTTGCTATATTAGTCTATTTTTGTTGGAGAAATACACTAAAATGACAGCTCACTGACCGAACTAGTGCTCATTTTAATTATATTCACAGTTTCAAAAAGAATTATGCCAAAATGAATACACTCATCTATGTATGTTTTTTATATAAAATCTCACTAAACCTGAACTTTTTAGATTACTGGCAGGAAGTAACACTTATTAAAATGGTTTCTGTAATTATACTTCTCATCAAATAAAACAAAGTTATTATACCCATGAAGAATATCTCAAAATACCAATTCTCAAAATAGCCTAATGGGTATCCATTAGGTGTTTTATGGAAATTGTTTACCAATATCATTTGTGAATGAGGAAATTGGTTCAGAGAGGCCCAGGAACATACCTAAGGGTATGTTCCCTCTAAAAGAAGGGACAGCTTGTGACACAAACTGAGAAGGTACCAGAGGATAAGAGCACCACTACCCTGAAGCCTTCCTGGGGATCCTGGAGATGGACCAGCAGCTAAGGGTCCTCAGTGCGTATGAGGGTTAATAACACATATTTGGGATACTGACTCCAGGCCCCAGGGGACTGCTCAACAGTCTGGTTTCGGCAGCATTTTTAACCACCCTGTCTTACCAAGTATGCATTGACATCCTTAGCTATAGCATGAAGAACATATGGGCAATAATTTAGGCATGGTAGTTATTCCATGACTTTATAATAGATAATGTTGAGAACCAATAACTGTGGCTAAAAATGCTGCACACAGAAGAAATGAAATATAAAATCATTAATTTATTTGCTGTACATCGCCTTGGCTCACTTGCCCTTCTTTTCCCCTTTCACACACTATGCCTCCCTTTCTTCATTTCCTCCTTTTTTCTAATTCTCAACCCCAGATGTGAAGTTCAGGTGTCATTATTAAGTAGAATGTCACTTCGTTCTTTTGGAAAATGTGACTCAGGTTATGACAGTCAGGATAATTAATTACTGTATTAAATGAAGGTCTCAAAAAGAAGTTTCACTTAAGCAAGGAGAACCAGGTGTCTCTTAAACTGCTTTGATGATTCCCATGTCCAGAAAAGTGTGTCTGGAAACTTTAGTATTAGATAGTGGTCACAAGGGTCCCTGTATGGATGGACAATCCACATGTCACAGAAGACTTCTGAGTTAGCCATTTCCCAATGACAGTACCAACTGGCTGTGGGGCACTATTCCCCAAACCACCAAGAGAGAAGCCCTATGTGCTCATTACCTATCTGGCCTTACCCCTGAGGCTGCTCCAGTCACCAGGCTGTGACAGCCCGAAAGTGTACTCTCTACTTGCTACTACGGATTAAAGTTTGCTTAAGTGGGAAAAGAAATCAGTGGCACAAATGGAGACCTCAAGGCAAGACACAAAACACAGATGGATGCAACCAGAATGCACACCAGGAGAATCCAAAGACCTGGTCCTGTGGCCACGTGAGTCCCCAATCCCCGACAGGGAGGCAGAGGACATTGGGATAGGGATATGCCTTCTCCCCTAACAGGTTCTCTTAATGGCAGATCCATGCACTGGCATTTGTGCAGATGCCACAGGGACTACTTGTTTACTGACTGGATGAAGGAACACGCTGCTGGGGTAGGAACTTGGGACTGAGGAACCGGGGAAATCCACTGCACGTGAGCAAAGTACAAACCATAGCAAATTCGAGGCTCACTCTACTTCAAATATAAGACCCTAAAGTTTTTCTGCAGTCCCAAGAAAATAGCAGCTGATTTCATTAAGGTACATCTAGCTGAGTGTATATTAATAAGTTGATATGTGTGGGTGTGAGTGTGCACTTGCTTGTGTACAGACCAAGCTTACTAGCCTTCTTCAGCATGCAGAGCTTCCTTCTAGTCAAGTCTCAGCAGTGAGCCTTCTTAGTCCTTATTCCTTCAGCCCTCAGTGTGTCCAAAGTACATTCCCACTCTAAGCACAGATAGTGTGAACTCAAGAGTCCCCCCTGCCTTTAACCACCAGACTTGGGGAAGGCAGATCTGAGCTAAGGTGATCAAGAGCCAGCATTGGAACAGCAAACCTCATGCTGGGTTCTGGGTGGGGAAGGGGTACCTTTTCATTCGAGAGCCTAAATAGTTATGCTTCTAGTGTATCAGCTGGCTTCCAGCTTAGGAGCTGCAATTGCCCTACTGGTTGATTTTAGAAGTAGGATTGCAGCTTCTGCAGAAAGCACACAAAATGTCCAGAGTCTGTCATGGCCAGGGAATGTCCATGCTTGGTAAATGGCAGCTCTATCCTAAGAACCAGATGAGAGAGGCTGGGATCAGGACAGCCAGATGCAGACCATCCAAGGGATGTCTAAACAAACCAGGTCCATTAAAATATTGTCAATGAATGTGACACTTGACCTTTAGGCAGAATGATCCTGACTCTGTTGCTGGCCAAACTGGGGCACTATATTCTTTGACCAGAGGCATGATGGGCCTGGCACTGCATCATGCCACTGGAAAATCTACAGGGCAGCAGCAGGTGGTAATGAATGGTGCCAACAGAGGGAAACCTGAGGGCTTATGGAGTTCATCCTTTGAGAGTCTTCACCCTAGGGAGGGGTGGAAACATCAATCTGACGGTCTGCTTGCCTCTTGTGGGGCTGCCCAGGAAGGTTTGTTAATGCTTACCTTTCTGTGGCTAGTGGGGGTGGGTGAGCATCAACTTTTACTCCTTAAACCCAGACAAAGTCGTCCTCCTGGGCTCAGGAGCTCATTCTGCTGAGCCAGCAAAGAGTGAACCAACTGACTACTCCTTGGCACCCTTCAAGTTTTGATTATTGACACTACTGACTTGGCAGGCCAGGGACTCCGGAGTTCCTCGCTCTCCAGAGCCTTGCCAGAGCTTCCTGTGGTTTAGTCATCCTCAGGGCAACTCACCTCCAAAGAAGGACTGCTGTAAAACCCATGAGGCTACAAAGAGTAAGGGGGCAGAGGGTGGGGTTGGGGGTGAGCAGCACAGATCTTTCCTATTTCTTAACTAGACACTTCCACTAACGAACAGCAGATGGAGTTGCCAAAACCATTAGATTAAAAACACTGGAGGAAGAGAGCCTTTCAACCTGAAAAAAAATCCAATCCATTTAGAACCATTTCAAAATACAAGCAGGTCTCTTCTTTGTAATTTAAGGTGTCAGTGGGTCTGGTCTGGTTTCTACTGGAAATTATCGGAGAGGGTCCTGACTGTAATTGTGAGCTAATAAAAAGAAAAAAAGCTAAGTCACTTTCTAACATGAATGCAGTAGATTAGGCACTTCTCGTCCTGGTTCTTCTACGCATGTTACAGTAATTTCCAGAAAGACAAAATAATTATCTGTTATTGACTTAACCACAGGAGTTCCGCCCACTGCATAGTGCAGAGCTGAGAAGCAACAAGCTGCAGCACCCTTCCAAAGTGAGCATGGCACACACATTCAAGCATGAAAATCAGTTGTCCTTGGATTTATTCATTTCCATCCCTGCAGTCTGAGGAAATTCATGTGTCGAGCTTCAGGCCACGCATGAACTTATGTGAAAACGATGGTCAAACAGAGGACAGAGTGGGATAGGTCAGATGAGTGTCTCGTTGAAAGAGCACACACACCAAACCAGGAAATCAATTTCTCTCACTTGACTTGCAAGCCAGGAAAACAGTGCTGGGAGGTCCTCTACGGGAACTGGAGCCAGCCAGGTCCAGAGTGACCTCTGCATCTGTGCGGTGCCTTTTGCAGCTCACCTGATTTCCAGGCACTCTTGGCTGCCACCCATCAGGGGGCCCACCTGGGGAGAGAGATGAGTAAGGAGCAGATGGACAGATGCCACTTCTGGATGAGTTCTGTCTACAAGTGTGTCCGCGCCTTGGAAGCTGCCTGGTCTGGCTGTGCAATGGGGGTCCATCGATAACCCAGGCAAGGAAGCAGCAAGCTCTCCCGCTGCTGGCACGAAGGCCCCGACCGCCAGATGAGAGCTGCAAGTTCCTGCTTGTGATATAGATTGAAACAATTAACAAGTATAAGTTATTTCAAAATAAGCTTAAATCTGCATTTTATGTGTGCAAGTTCCCAGCTGTAATGGGATTATGATGTCAGCAAAGGGAGAGAAGACCGCAGCGCAGCTGCAGTGGGCCAGGGAGGTAGTCGGCAGCTGTTAAAATAGAGAAGGGATGGTGATTAATTCTTATTATGTGTTTGAAGATTTCACAACGAGTTCAAGACCGAAACCTTCCCCAGGGGCATGAAGTGGGGGTAGTGAGCAGTCTAGATTGTGGGTTCTCCCAGCCACTAGTTTTGTTGTTGGCTTTTTAATTTTATTCTGCAATTTTCTTTTCATCTCAAAAGCTCAGAATGGCTGGAGTTCACATTTAAGGCAGTGTAGAACAGAGGATTGTTGACTCAATTTTTTGAGTCCTCTCTACTTTCTGGAAACCTTGCTAACAGTTCCAGGAGTGTGGTGTTTCATGCAGGGTCCATGGGCAGCCTGGACAGAGCTGGGGGTGGGGGGCTCCCCAAAGTTACATCATTCCTGGTAAATATCCAGAACAAACAAGAATTCCAAGAGGCCCTTTTAAATTTCCCTCAAATCTAATTTAACTTGTGTCTCCAACCAGGTGATACACTGTTTGCCTGGGGTCAGGTCCTGGGATGGTAAGACACCAATTCATGCTGAGATTTTTGTGGAGCTTATATTTCTGCATAGGTTGTCTGTTCTATAGCTTTGCCCAAAGGTTGGGTGTTGTATTCTCAAGAGGTGTGTGTGGGGGGGGGGGGAGTCTCACTACAAATTAAGAAAAGTATATACAATGTAGAAAAAAAATGTTCCACTCAAGGAAGGGGAGGTTGACATAAAAGTAAATCAAGTAAGAGAAAAAGATCTGGTGAACTTTTATGCGAAAAACATTGTGAGTTACAAATTGGAGTTGAGAAATACACAATCCCAAAGCCAGTGTGGGGAAGGTGGAGGCCAGCAGTTAGCCACCTAGAGGTACTAGAAAGGCTCCTTATTTATTTGTAAAACTCTCTTCATCCACCCGGATGCTGCAAGTGCTCACAAAAATAGCTCTACCTGTGCCCAGGAGGGCTGCACATCTCCTATGGGTTTCTGAGACTCCTCTTCCTGAAATCGGTGCAACTCGGCATCGGCGGAAGTTAATACTTGGGGGATGTGTAGGCTGAACTGAAAACTGGGAAAAGAGAAGCCAACAGAAGCCGTGATTCAAATTGTAAGAGACAATGAGCAGAGGCTCAGAATTTGCTGGAACATCGCTCAAAATCATGAACATGGAATTAAGGAAACCGTCTGGTCCTGTCCTCTAACTGGACCTATTATTTCGATTTTCCTATTATTTCTATTTTGTGCATTTGCATTTTGTACATAATGGAGCTCTCCTCCACGCAGGTCAGAAGGCAGACAGGCCAGATGTAAATGAGGCAGAATAATGCCTGCACCGATTTCATTTCAGCGTGGCTTCTGGCTTTGACATAAGTCCTGGGGCTTCAGGGGTGGGAACAAAGAGCCCTTGTGTCCTGGCTTCCTATCTCTGGGAAGATCATATTGCTCAGTCTTCGCTCTCCTCCATTTTTTTTTTAATTTAAAAAAAAAAAGTAGGAGAAGAATTACACAGTTCATGCCAGAAAAAAAAAAAAAAAGTTTGAAAGCCCTTAAGAATACTCTCCTGCTACAGGGGAGTGGAGGATTTCATTTCAGGGCAGTCAATTCACCAGACTTCGCAGAACTCACAGGGTTCTGAGACTCTGGGTCCATTTCTGCCCGGTATCCCTGTGCTCAATGTTCTGAGCTCACCTGATTTTCTGCCTGGCATTGCTAGGTCACTTGGTTAGTACATCAGCGGGCAGCTGCTTACTTTCTCTTCTTAAAGCAAACCCAGAACAATGGAAGTCAGCATCATTGTTCTTCCTCCCTCCTCGTCTTTCCTTCCCTCCCTCTGTCAGGCTCCAAAAATGGTCTGAGCTGGATGTAAACAGTGTCCACAAATACACAGAATGCCTTTTAACTTGAAGAGTACAACTTAACAAAAGTTATTCTGAAGGTAATATTAACAATGGAGGTACACGTGGCCTTTAGCTTAACTTGCCAAGGAGAAGGACCAAGGTCTTTGGGGGAAGGTTATAACTCAGAAAAGTGGTACTGGAGCAGCCTTCCAGACCATGCTGTCTTGTGGCTGCCCAAGGGCCCCGGAGCCCTGTGCTGGCTTGCAGGCTCCCAGCATCTGCATGTGGGCTTCCCTCCCGTGCATTACAAGCTGGAGCATCTGAGGTTTCCCCACAGCCCAGTGTCAGGGCCCAGCTGAGCAGCGGTCACAGCTGCTGCTCACCAAAACTCTAACAGCCAAAGGTAGGGGGTCTTGGAGGGGTGCCAGGAACTGCCTGAGAGGTCAGAGGAAGGGGGAGGCTGTGGAGCTGGAAGGGGGAGAGAGCGGAAGGAGGCTGTAATGGGATGGCAGGATGCCCAGGATTCATGGGGCATAAAGATGTGGAGGGGAGTGGGGGCAGTGAAGGATTGTGGGGAGGCAGCACGAGGCTGCAGAAACACAGAAAAAGCTGGGAGTTGTCAAGAGTGGCCCAGAAAATCAGGTCAGGTGGGGTGGATTTGGCATCAGAATACACTGTTCAAACTGGCTGTTGAGTATCACCAAACATCCAACAAGGTGCCTTAAATAATAATACATTAGAAAAATGTTGATTGGGTCTCAAGGCACAAAGACAAATGTCACCATAATTCTCAATCTCAATAGGTGAAAATGTACGAATTAGGCACACTAGGCTAACTCTAATAGAACTCCTGAACAAAACACCATGACCAAAAGCGAGCTGGGAGAAAGGGTTTATTTTGTTTATACTTCCAGGTCACAGTCCACCACTGACGGCAGTCAAGGCAGGAATTCAAGTAGAGTAGAAAACTGGAGATAGGAGCTGATATAGAGACCATGGAGGAGTGGTACTTACTGGTTTGTTCCTTGTGGTTTGCTCAACCACCAGCCCAGGAATAGCACCACCCACAATGGGCAAAGAAATCACAGGTTCAAGGGTTCGTTCTAGTTCATTCACAGAGAACATCACTTTGAAATTTATGAGACACATTTGTTTTGAATTCTCTTAAATCTATTGTGTAGATTCAACATCATCTAGAGGGGTGCATAGGTTTTCTCAACCCAAGACCAAGGTCCTAGTGGTTTTTTTTAAATAGGAAAAGTGGTGATGTTCCAGAAATAGGAGCTCTAGAACTGGGTTGGGGATTTAGCTCTCCAGCCTCTCTAAAATATATTTTAAAAGTATAAATGGATTACTAACCTTAAGCTGCTAACCACCAGGTCAAATGTATTTTCTTGGAAGGGAAGGAATTCTTCATCAGCTAAAATATTCACAGTAGGAATATCTGTTTCTAAGGAATTTTTCTAATGACAAAAAACAAAAGTTCAACATATTTACATAGAGTTTCGATTACTAACACAATCATTGTTAAACACTGTTAACGTTACATGTATTCAGCAGTTTTCAGGTTCCTGCTTCACAGAGGAAACTGCCAGACATTCTACAGGACACTAAGAGAAGTGACCGAGAGACTCTAGCCCTGTGGGCTGAAGACAAATGCCCCAACATTACAAAGGAACATTAGGTGACTGTTCAGGCTGCCAGCTGTCTCTGTCTACCCTGCAAGACTCCTGAAAAATGCTTGCATCCTTCTCCCGGTTCTCAGGTAATATTATATCCTTCTGAGGTCTTTGATGTGGTTGAAGACTAGATAGTTATAATTTTCTCAGTTATGATAAAAGATAAGTTAGATATAAAACCTTAGACTCACAAATATTAGATAGGATATCTTCTTTAATATTGTAACTGTAATTCTTGCTTGATAATTGTTTTGTTATCTGTAATTTTACTATGTGAAAGTTAACCTCCCTTAACAAAAAAGAAAAGGGGAAGTGCTGTGGATATCACTCTGTATAAATAAAGTGCTGATTGGCCAGTAGCCAGGCAGGAAGGATAGGGTAGGCAGGACAAGGAAGAAGAGGAGGCTGGGAACAGGAAGGCTGGAGGAGACACTGCCAGCCGCTGCCATGAGAAGCAACATGTAAAGACACTGGTAAGCCACAAGCCATGTGACAAAGTATAGACTAACAGAAATGGGTTAATTTAAGATAGAAGAAGCAGATAACAAGAAGCCTGCCACAGCCATACAGTTTGTAAACAATGTAAGTTTCTGTGTGCTTTCTTGGTTGGGTCTGAGCGACTGTGGGACTGGCGGGTAAGAGAGATTTGTCCTGATTGGGCCAGGCAGGAAAACTCTAACTACAAGAGGAAGACGACAGACTAACACCAGCAAGATGTCCAGAGGCCCAGTTCTCCATGGAGTCCATGAACACTTACTTGGTTGCACAGACTCCCAGAGGGGGTGACTTCTAGGAAGAGGCTCTGATACTTCTTGCAAGAGGTCCTTGCATTGTGCCCCAAAGTGAATCCACATCCAACCCAGGCCAGTGGCACCATCATTCATGGTCATGGACTGGCATTATACTTGGTTTGACTATGTAAATACAGATGGCTTTGTCTACTAGTGATTGTCTTTTCTCAAGAAATTTTCATATGACCCTGATATTGTGTGTGTGTGTGTGAGTGTGTGTGTTTGTATGTGTGTGTGTGTGTGTGTGTGTGTGTGTGTGTGTGATTTACTGCTAACAAATTATGAAGTTTATTTTCAAACAATTCTTCTATAACAATTTTACCATTTATAAGTGACAAAAACAGTTTTGCCAACCAATGAGATGGATGAGCTTCTGTGCCTAACATAATGCAATCCAAAGTTGTACAAATGGGACATACACTGAGGAAAATATTGAAAGTCTTTGTTTTCTATAGCTAAATCATTTTTGTTAATATTGTCAATTTGACAGGATCTAAAGTCACCTAGAAGATGAAACTCTATGAGGGAGTTTCTAGATTAGGTTAACTGAGGTAGAAAGAGCCAGCCTAAATGTGTATATAGCACCATCCCATGGGCTGGGGTCCTGGACTGAAAACAAAGGAGAGTGAGTTGAGCACCACACCAGCATTTCTTCTGTCTGCTTTCTGTCAGTGGAAATAGTTTGATCAGCTACCTCAAGCTCCTGCCACTGTGACCTTCCCCACCATGATGGACTGTGTCCCTTTGAACTATGAGCCAAAGTAAACCTTCCTTCCTCAAGTTGCTTTGGTCAGATATTTTATTAAAGCAAGGAGAAAAGTAACCATTGCAATTGTATTTCCCCCATTGAGTTTAATGTTTCAGGCGGCGCTGAAGGTATCATTCGGTGAGGTGGCCTTCAGTGTGAAGTGTGCATGTTGGTGTTCAGAACCAAGTCTGCAATGAAGTTCCACAGTGCAACATGGGTGATCATGCCGAAAACACCTCAGCCTCACCATAAATTTGATTTTTAATTAATTTTGGTTGTTGTGTGCTACCCCACATTCAGTTACACAATCCCATAGGCATCTTAACTCATCACGTAAGGAGTTTTGTTTCTAACAGTCACTAGCACTTACTGTGATGCCCACATGGGCAACTGGGCACTCCACCATGGAGTTCAGCCCTGGAAAGTAAGAAATATTATCATCCTTTTCTTATCTAAGAGAAGCTACATGACTTGTCTTAGGTGACATGGCTAGGAAGACTGGCTTTGGGGTTCATCGTTGCTAGGATTCCACTCTAGAGGTCTGCTATTTGATAAGAGGCAACTGCTCAGGGTTTTCTTAAGCTCCCCCAGAGTACCATGGCTGTGACCCTTCCAAGTCACCCTGCCAAGATAATGACCCAGTTCTCACGAGGAGAATACTCTCTCCTCTTGGGCCATACCTGACATCTGTGGTCCTGAAACTACCTCCACCCAGATGCTTGATTGTAGCTAACCTATCTTTATTTGGTTTTTATTTGTTTTGGTTGGTTTATTAGCTGCTTTTTTGGTCTTTGGAGACAAGGTCACATGTATCTCAGGCTGAACTTGAATTTGAAAGCTATGTAGCCAAGGGTGACCTTGAAATCCTGATTCTCCTGTATCCACTTCCCAAGAGCTGAGATTACATGGTTGTGCCACCATGCCCAGCTTCCAATTTGTCCTAAGAGAGAAAGAGAGATGCCCATGGGATTATTTCAGTAGGATGCTAGGCATGCAGCCAATGTTATGTACCTTCCTTCAGATCCTTGCTCACAAAGATGAGCCGCTTCCACTGGCTACTTCTGGTTTGTCCTTGCAGCCCCTTCTCTGCTCTTTAAAACCATCTGAAGCCCAGACCATTTAACAGCACACTGTGTCTGCTATACAAAATATTGATTGCCTCTTTCAAGACCATTTTCTCACACAGCCTCCTGTGGTGAGTTGAAAATGGAGTTCCACTCTTAACATGTACCTTTTTTTCTCAAGTTCAACCACCACAACGCTTCAGTGTGACAAGACTCATAGGATGTTCTTATCTTTATTTTATTTCTCACTGGCAAGGCTGCTGAGCAAGAGCATAAGCTTATGCATGGCTTTGCTCAGATTTTCCTGTGGTGCACCCAGGGAACAGGCTATGGTAGAGACTGCATGTTCCTTACCCAGTGGTTACATTCCTACCTACTTACCAAGGGGATCTGACATAGAGAAATCATCTTAGCTTTTATCTTATACCAAGTCAATGCCTGTGGCCCATAGCAAGCTGTGGACATGGGACAAATGTATAGTTCTATTTGAAAATCTCTCACGAAATACCTTTTAGTCCAGAGCTGAGACTGGGAATTTCCCAGAGGGCTCATCAGAGATAACAGATTGATTTATATTTATAATTGTAAAGGTGGAAAGTAGGGTAAACATTGATGGGGATTCACCAGGAGCATTATGGTGATGGTGTGTGTGTGTGTGTGTGTGTGTGTGTGTGTGTGTGTGTGTGTGTGTGATGTGTGTGTGATGGGACTGGGAGATGAATGGTGGGGCTGGTTTTTTTCCTGAATATTTGAAAGTTTGCACATACCCAGACACTTTGAGTCAGAAAGTTGGCTGAATGCCTCAAAGCCAGATTGAAGTTGACCATTGTCTCCCAAAGTTAAGGCTTCTGGAACCCCAGCAAGATCTGTGTGCCTATCATCAATGTGTCTGAATGGGATTTCTAGGTCATGTTGGCTAATTTAATTTTACCATGAATTGTTATCATACCTAAAACATTACAGCTGGTGTTTTGCAAAGGAAAATAATATTTTAAAACACATTGGCTTTTCCTAAGGTGGTATGTCCATCAAACCTCTTCAACTGTTTCACAGCCTGCTAATTAGATTAAGCCAATTTAATGACTCAGACATATAAAATGCCTTACCTTACCTCTCCCTCCCCCACTAATGCATACATAGACAGAGAATTGGGTGGGATAATTTTAAGGCCAGACCCATATAAGCTGGGAGATTCAAATTAAGGTTTAATTAACCTGCTTAGTACAAGAATCTCTGAACAGCAGGGGATTTTACACACAGTTACATGTGATCTGTAATAACCAGGCACAACAGGCTCCTCCATTACATGGTTCAAGATGTCCACCTTGCCCTATGCACTTGATTAAATGCCTAGAGCCTGTCAATTCCAAAAGAGAGGTATTGAAAGACACCATTACTCATTGTCCACACACTCTAAGCACATACCGGAAGGTCTGCGAGTGTAAATGCATTTGGGTGGGGTAGCTATAATGGTATAAACATCCACTTGGATTCATCATGCCATTGGCTGATAGATCCAGGAGTTTCTGATTATCTGTATGGGCTGCTTCTCACATGACACCCTGTGATGTGTTGAGAATGGAGTTGCCTGAAACCTGCACCTCTGTTGTAGTTGAACGAGGTGAATATTCACAGTTTAACCAGATCATTTGTCTTCACTCTCAGGTGAGGAAAAGGAAATCGATTTGTGTTACTGAGGGTCTCTGTGAAGGGCCAGGGTTCCAAGTTCCTGGCAACATAATCAAACAACAAGAAGCATGCATAGTTGACTGAGAAAAGATGTGTTCAAAATAGGAAGAAACAATACCAAGCAGATACCCTCAAAGGAGCAACAGACTCTAGGGAGATTGCTCAAGAACCCCAAGTTACTGCTGGGGTTTTATTTTATGGATCCTGGAGGAAGAGGAGTCAGCTGCTAAGAACAGGGTATGAGTGGTTCAATGTTTTGATTGACAGATTTGGGTGATATAAATCTTTAATCATTAAGCATATCCTTTCCCATAACGTATCCCAGCCATGCATATGCATAGGATGGTAAATAAGAGATTTCCTCTACAAGTTTATTCTGAGAATACAGTTGTCACATTGTACATGTGTCTACCTAACCCTGATTCAGGCTGGATCTACTTACTCACTGTAGTTCAGAACATCTTCCAGGATGTATTGAATTGCAGTCTAAGTATGAAAGGGAGTTGCTATGCTGGAACTGAATGCTGCTGCATTTGGAGGAGGCCGTGTAGGCTAGATAAAGGTTGGGTCCGAGTCACTATGGTGCCCCTGTGAACTGCATGCCCCACTTAGACTTGGTGGAAATGTAGTTCTGCTTTAGAGGCTAGAGAGGTGGATCTGGAGTCACTTCTTCAAGTCACTTGGCTGGTCTCTCCTCTCAGCTCTAGTCCAAGTATGAATGAATACCAAAACTTTGGGATTGACTAATGGGCAAAATACTGTCCCCTTTGTAGCTTCCCCTCTGCTGAATCACCCAGATGTTAGGCTTTAGGAAAAAAGCATGGGAAAGTGGACACACCCTCTAACAAAGGCTTTGTCTGGTGTGGGGAATGAAAGAGGAAAGAAGGACCCTTCCAACAAGTGAATGAGAGGCTTTCTCCATCTCTGTCACATCTCCCTCTAGCCACCAGCTTCCAAATAAAAAATGGAAGACATCTTTAACAAGTGACTCCACTCTAAGAGAGACACCAAGTCTGCCAGTGGGGTTTCCTGAGGAGGAGGGTGGAGCTCTTGGCAGTGGACAGTATGGGGTCATATCAGTTGTCAACTTTGTGATAGGACCCCTGATAGAAATAGCTAAGGGAGAAGGGGTTTATTTTGTTTCAGGGTTTGAGAGGGGACAGTGGACCACGGCAAGGAATGGATGGTTGGGGGTTGTGGCTCCTGGCCTCTGAAGCAGGATCCTGTGGCAGAGGTTATGTGGTACAGACCAGGAGGCAGTGTGTCTGGATCCGAGCTGGGGGCTGGCCACCACTCTCAAAGCCCATGCCAGAGACCTAATTTCTCCATCTGTCAATCATGTTCATGGTACCATGTTGAATTTTTTTTTTTTAATTGCAAGAAATGACACTATGTGTATGTGAGAAAAATGTTGCATTCTTTTCAAGATTCACTCTGAAGTACGTAGACATGAAATGATATCTTGAATTTGCTTTTGCGTACTACATTAGTTCATTTTCGTGCAATTATCAAGTACTTGGCAAGCAGTAACTTAAGAAAGGGAGGGTTTGGCTTGGCTTATAGTTTGAAGGTCCTGCTCCCTCATGGCAAAAGACACAGTAGAGGGAACAGGAGGTGGCCGGTAACACCAACACCGTGTCTTCTCAGTCAGGAAGCAGGAAGAGATGCATGCAGGTGCTCAGCTGGCTTTTGTTTTCAGTCCAGGACCCCAGCCCATGGGATGACAGTCACCTACGTGCATGGTGGGTACTCTCTCCTTAGTGAGACCGGGTGGGTTATACTTCAATATCTCACATGCACACTGTCTGGTAGGACTTATTGTCTACTTATCTAATTAGGGCAGGACAGGGTTTTGTCACACACAGAAGTCCCAGTGCTTAGACTGCCCACTGCTTAGCAAGTCCCATGGCTCAGCTACAACAGTCCTGGTGAGAATTCCAACTCACCCAGAGAGTTCAAACAGTGGAAGGTTCCAGCCAGGATCTTGTTGGGCTCAGCAAGGAGCCATGTGTCCCAGCTGCTTCCAGGTCCTCAGTCTTTGTTAATCTGGAGAAAGAAGAAAGCGTGTCAGAGGGTGCCCTTTAATTGGCTGTGATCTACTGCAGACATATTCACGGTGGGAGAATAACACTTGAAGGTGACTAACAAAAACAAATCGAGTTTAAAAATAGTCTCCTGGCACCTTCCTTCCTTCCATGCTCCTTAGTCTCAATTCTGAGCCCTCAGTAATGTTTGAAAAGAGGAAGAGACTGACCAAAAATGGTGAGTGTTATGATGGCCCTGGGGCAAACGCTAGTGTGTGAACTACTAATACCTGTAAGATCAACTCAATTGGTCTTGGTCATGATTTGAACAAACAACAGCCAGGTATAGCAGTCAAAGCCCATTTAATGTATAAATCATCTTCTCAAACATGTCAACAATGTGAGAGGAGAGCTCCTGATGTAAATTCACTTCTTTCGCTGGTTCTCTTGAAATGCTTGGTACATGTGTTTCTAGAAATGAGCCGGGCTCTGTGCATATTCGACTCCTCGCTCTCAGAAGATTGTGCCATGCTTAGCTGTGATGAAATGTAATTTCCAAAGACTGTGCAAACTCTGAGTGAGTTAAGATGAAATGCATCACACCAAACTGGGTTTCCTTGAAATTAGGGTCACCTGTTCTAATTTGGACATCTGGAGGGAGTTATTGTCCCTGTCAGATATAATTGAGAAAAACAAGAAAATTTAGTGTACTACAAAGCAGGGAAGTGGAATGTTTAAATATTTGGCATTTCTTCAGCCAACACTGGGCAAAACATGCCCACAATCACAGCACAAGAACATGGGTGTGAGGATGGCAGAGATGCCACTCTTGGGAAGTGGGTCCAGGAGAGAAAGAGATGTGTTCTGAAGGTGCGAGAGTGAACAGGCTGTTTAATGACCAGAGGAAGCAGACCAGAGCCTGCACTGCCATGGGCCCCACTCACTCTAGGGACATGAAAGAAGTTAGCCTGTGTGCAGATCATGACAGACTCATTCTATTCCCTCATGCTGATGGTCCCCAGCCGGGCATTTCTCAGCCTTTACTTGTCAGGTCAACTTAGCAGTAATGTGTGTTCTCTCATTTTAAATGGCATCCCAGAATGCCTCTTAAAGCTGACTTTCTTTTCTTGTACTGGGTTTTTATGGTATTTGCCAACCTGTACTCACCTAGAGTATAGCTGTCTCCTTCTTTGGAAACGAGGTCTTTGCAGATGACACAAAACTAAAATGAGACCACCCTGGAAGGATGAAAAGGTGAGCCCCAATCCAATGTGGTTGGGAGATTTGGTCATATCAATACATACCAGGACAAGGCTATTTAAAGATGGAGGCAAATATGAAGGGTGCTAAGCAACACTGGATGCTGGGAGGACCCTCCTCCAAACCCTCTAGAGACAATATGGACACTGATGTTGTTTCAGACTATTAACTCCAGGCCATTGACCTAATAAATTTGGGGTGGTTTTTTTCCATCTTTTCTGTGATCTTTTCTTACAGCAGCTCTAAGAAAGTGACTCGGCCTGCAAAAGAAGGACAGGTTTAGGAAGACAGCACTGTAAAAGCCAAGTGAATATAAGCTCAGTGCTACAGTGGAGAAGCACAGCTGCCTGTGCTCCTTGAATTGGGATCACACCGAGGGAGGTCCACCAGGCCTTCCTGTGTTCTGTTAGGCAAGCGCGCCTGCTCCGCTTGAACACTCGCCAAGCGCAGGGAGGCCACCAACTGCTTTTCTCAATCCTCTGCAATTTTTATAGGCAATGGAATTTCTCCTGAGATAATGATCTTGTTGGCTGCCAGTCTTAAGCCAGAGTATTTCAGTGTGTGTTGGGTATGTGTGTGTGTGTGTGTGTGTGTGTGTGTGTTTGCATGTACGTGTGTGTTTAGGTACGTGGGTTTTTAGATATATTCAGGGAAACCATATACCATGCTGGATGTTCGGAGAAGTGCATAGTATAAGAGAAATTAAAAGTAGAGACTAACAGTGTACACAATGTCATTAAGGTCTGTCTGCACCTGGGCATAATACTGTGTACTGTGTTCTGGGGATCCCATGTGTACCTCATGTAGCTCTTCCAGGTTAGTCCTACCCACCATGAAGTGTGTTCTTCCTGGAGATCCCTGAGAATGAAGAATGCTCAGGATGAGATGGAAATGGGATAGGAGACAGTAAGTCTGGGCACTGTATGGGGGCCCAGGACCACCCCGTCTTCTAGCCAGGATGACAGGACACATGCTCCTTAGTGAGTCAGATATTTGGAGGTTTGGGGAAAGATCAGCCTATGCAAGCTAGCTCTAGTGTAGAAAGTGTGCTGCTTTCAGACCTTAAGGGAATGCCGTGGATACTAAGAAGAAAAAAATATTCCCAGGGCTGGCATCCAGCAGGGAATCAGGGTTTCTAGAAAATTCATACCCCACTGCTGGATATGGCTTCTTGATCTCCATCAGCAATGTGCTACACAGCCAGGGACACAAGTGCCTTGACTACAGAGCACAAATTCTGTCTAGGCAGGCAATACACTTACTCATGCTTCAGGCCAGCCCCGTTGTCTTATCCCTCTTGTGACCTAGGGTGGACTGACTGGTACAGAACTGTCTCTGCTCTGGGTCACACATCTGTTCTAAGCCAAGTAGGGTCTGGGCAGTGTGGCAGTTCCTACAGTGTTATCATGGCTGCTGAGGGGAACAGGGGCACATGAGGAGGCAGAGAGGCAGATATGTGGTTAATGCAGATAACAAGTAGGCAGCTCCTACCTCAGCCCCCTGCTCACACAGTGACAAGCATGCAATCTACATTTGTGCACATGAATGTGCACACCACACGCAGCAATATGTATGTATACATGCAACTCCTCTTCACATACACCTAGCTATATTGCCCAACACTCAGATTAGCACTGTACACAGGGGCACTCCTACACACTCTTATAAACTGTAGTTGCATGCAGATATAGGTACATGTTCAGTTGTATAGATGTGCATGAATTCACCCACACTAAAGAGCACATGCACACAATCACGCATCTACACTTATATAATAAACAGTCATGCACAAAGATGCCCCCAACTAACACGCAGGATACACTCAAAGGAGGATGTGCACACAGGCAGGTTGACACGGCGGGAGGTTTCATTAGTTCATGTATCTTTCACCTCTCCCCACAGGTGGCTCTGCCTGGAAGACAGTCAGCTGAGAAGGTAGCTTCTGGGCCTTGTGGGCACAGGGAGCCCCAACTTCACTATTGATTTTTTCCTTTTCACTCAGCACCAAGATGGGCTCATCAGAGAATATGCTGGAGCAGTGCTGGAGCACTCGGTAGGCGGCCATGCATGCGGGAAGCCAGGAGCCAGGCTTTGCAGAGAGGAGAGGTTGCGGAAGACAAGGGCTCACTAAGAGGGTCAGACCCCCCACCCTCTCGTCAGAATCCTGCCCTGCCAGGATGAGGGGGTGAGGGCAAGGCAGACAGCCAGAGTGAAGAGCGGCTGAAAGTGAAGGAGAACCCTTCAGCTAGTGTCAGGCTCTATGGCAGCGGCACAGACTGTGGGAGGCAGTATCCTGCGGTGCCTTTCTCTGCACTCCTGCAGCCCAGATGGAATCCCCACCAACTTCCTGCCCCATGTCCTTCCTCAGGCTGCCTACCCTCTACTACCCCTTCCCTGCGCTCCCAAGCAGGTTGAGCCCAGGGTTGCATGAAAACAGTCACGGAAAGCCTGGCAGTCGGCAGGCAGCAGAAGGGGAGCAAAGGCAGCTAAAATGGCCCTAGAGCTAGAGACCCCTTTGGAGCTTCCTCTTGCCCCCCTGCACCCCATCTGAAATCTGAAGTGTTATTTCCACTTCCAAATGGAATTTTGAAAAGTGAAACTGAATGCTCTCCAACAGAAAGCACAAATGTTCAGTGGCGAGATAAATGGGGCATTAAAGAACCCATTACATAACATGATTGGCTAATTGTGCAGGCGTTAAATATCTAGAAATGCCAGCGGACCTTCGACTATGCAGTGAGGCATGGCTGCTGCAGTCGGAAACCAACTCACAAGGCGACTCAGAAAATCCGGGAAAACAAACGCCTGCCGCTTATCAACCCTGTTTGCAAGGGAGGAAATGAATCCCCACACTCCCATTGCAGGCGGTTCCCGGGGGCATCTGACTTCCATCACTGCTTACCTTCGAATCCACCTCACTCTCATCAGCAGGGCCTCACACTTAAAGGAAGAGTCCCTCGGTGCCTCACTCATAGCCCTTGTCACATGTGGAAAGCAAAGGGCCCAGGTAGGTGAGGTCCAGGGAAAATGTGCAGGCCAGTTAGACCAGGATATGGCCACCCACGCTCCTCCCTTCATAGGACCCAGCCTCCTACATCCACTGAGGGCACATGCCTTCTTTCTGTACACTTAGTTCTGATTGCGCCTACTGTGGCAGTGATGATACAGAGGCCTAGCCCTGATTCCTGCAGCCCACTGGCCCTGAGGGGTACCCAGCTAGTGGTGTCAGGTGTTAGTCTCAGGAGCTCAGGTGGCCCACATCAGGACAGAACCATGGCACTTTCTGGGCCCTCCCATCCTGAAGGAGGCTTTTCTTTCCCAGTCTACAGTATAGATGTCATGCTCACTGTGTTTGTCCCATAAGCAATAGAACTTGGACATCCCTGGGTACCCAGAGTCAGTCCAGCTGCTCTAACGGTAGTTGCCACCAGGAGGTTGGTGTGTGAGTTCACAATGACCTCCTGTGCTTTGGAGCAGCAGTGAAAGGGTGCAGGCTTACTCACCCTACCACTCATGCCCTGGCTTGCTTCCCTCTCTGGTCAGGACAGGAAGAAAGCAGGAGAGTAACCGAGGTAGCTGCCCACATTCTCAGAGGTCTTCCTAGGGGCCAGTCGCAGCTGGGAGACCTCTCTGGGCTCCCTCCATCCAGTGTCCATCCAGCATCCAAATAAGATCTCAATGCCAGGGAAACTGCACAGCTGTACCCCTGCTCAGTGTCTTTCTCTGGGGAAAGTCACATTATGGTGGCCAGGGTCTTGAATGATCCAGCTGCATCAGGCCAGTCTCTGCTGAGCTGAAGCAGGAGTGTCCATTGTGTTCAGAATATCCACTCTGAGGTCACTCTTATTCTAACACCCCACTGGCATCTGGAGATTCCCCCACACACACAGCGAGTCTGGGGCTGGTGGACACAGAGGTCAGGTCCCCAGTGTCAAGGGCTCCTCCCCTCCGCTTCCTGCTGGGCCCACCTGGGTGCTCTGGACCATGTAGGGGTGGGGAAGTGAGGGGCACCTCACCAGCTCACAGCAGGCATACACGTGCCAGGACACACGTGCCAGCTGGGGGTTTGAAGACTTCCTGGGAAGAAACAAATGGCTGGGTTTCATCAGCAAGTTAAGATCCTCATTTGAAAGAATGACTCCCACCTCACACCTTACTGTAATTTTCCAATTAATTGTGATTTAAATATGTTAATGTGGCTAACTAGGTTGAGCATCAGCCTAAAGACTTTCTGAATAATGAAGCAAGAACTCCCAGTACTACACAAAAGAGGAAATGCCATTGAGCATCCTGAGAATGGAGACAGGCATGCAGGCCCAAGATGGGCTGGCCCGGCTCTTTGCACAAGGGTGACCAGCTAATCATCAAGGCCTAGGGGACAGACTTTGGAGGTACAGGAGACCCTCTCTTCTGTTCTCTTTGCTAGGTTTTTTCTGTAGTGGTCTCCGGCAGGGCCTTCTGTGGGTCACTGGAGGAGCCCTGATCCTAAATAGCTACTTCGTAGTCTGCTGTGGCTAATTGTCCTGTTACAATTCTTCATCATTTTGCCTTTTGTGTACTGACTCTAGACCCAAATACTCAACTGGGTCCTAGGGGTGAGTAGACCTGACTACTACTCTCCCCTTCTCAATGAAACCAGTACAAGAGGCTTCCAGGCAGAGAGAGAACACATTCTTCCCTCTCTCAAAGAGAGAGAGAGAGAGAGAGAGAGAGAGAGAGAGAGAGAGAGAGAGAGAGAGAGAGAGAAGCCAGGGGGCCAAGGGTGTGGTCAGCTCCTGAATGGGAGCAAACGTCCCACATCAGTACCCTACCCAGGATATGTCCTGCAGCAGCCTCTGACTCATCAGGCCACATCTGAATGATCCAAAGCCTTCCAGGGTCCCTTCTCACATTATCACACCAGTTCTCCACCTGCAGCATAGCTCAGCCTTCTGTCATGATGGTGATGGACATGATGACCATGCAGACTGCTGTTCAATAAACAGGATCAAGCATATGAGAAGCAGCTGCAAGCAATAAGCCTGGTGCCTCTGGAGCCCGTAGACAACAGGATATGTGTAGGAGATAACCCTCCTCTCATCTTCTATGGGAAGTTTCACCTGGCCTGCAGGTGAGCACAATGTCTGGCCAGGCATTGGGTCAGTTATGCTCTGGATGTGGGTCCTGAATGAGATGTCCACAGACTGGGCCATCACGCCTATGCTTGTCAGCTTGACTGCCAGAAAAGTCAACACAGGTGAGCCTCAGAGGACGAAAATATCCTTTCCATTCTGGGGACAGAAAGTTCTAGAAGGAAGTATTATGTGATGGATTCTCTGAGGGGTCTTCCCCTTGGCTTTCAGACTGGCTTCTGCTTCTAGGCTCTCCACACAGGAGTCTCCACCGATTGTCTCTCTGTATGAGTCAGAATCCACTGTCTCCCTCTTCCTCTGTGTCCCTGTCTACTTTCTAGCTAGGAACACGCAGGATGAAGACTCACCATATTGACCTCCCCTTAACTAGATCTTCAAAGGTCTGAAAAGGCAATCATGTTTGAGGGGCTGAGGCTCAAGCCTCAATCTATAACTTGGGGCTCAGTTCAGCATAGTGCAGACACAGCACAGTCCATCAGTCCAGATTTACGTTCTTATTCATTTGTTACTCTATTCAACATGTACAGGTTGGGTGTATATAACTCTCTGGATGGTCTAAGTAAGGGAGATTCAACAGTGGACAAGACTTCCTACCTGGAGCCTGTGTTTTAGAGGGAGGTGAGAGCATACATTAATAAGTCAGGTGGCAGAGGTAATGCAGAAAAATTGACGCTCTGGTAAGGAGATAGAAGGCTCCATCACTCCAGGAGACAGGTGGGCCAGTATTAACTCCAAGAAGCACTTCACAGTTGGATGTCCAGATGGCGCTGGACCGCTCCCACCTCTTAGAACCCAGACTCTGCCTAGTGCCCACAGTTCTGTAAGGATGTTTTCATGTCACTGGGCATCAGTGGTTCATTTGTCTGAATTTTATCTCCCAGCTATAAACTGGAGAGTTTCTTTAGACTTTGCCAGTCACTGTCGATTTAGGGAGGCAACTATGATAAATGTGCAGATTAACAGGGGAAATTTACTTACTCAGTCATTACATTGAGTGTGCAGCCGTCTCTTAGCACCCTAATTAAGTAAGGGAAGTAGCAAGAGTTCCTGTGTCAATACAGCAGGAAGCACCGAGCGGCAGTAGACAGCAGGCAAGGAGGGGCCACACTGCTAACGGGCGACACAAGCCACAGAGAAGAGCTCTGAGGAAGCCCTCAGTACTACCTGACAGTAGGTTAGCTCCCATTGCTCTGTACTTCCCCCTGAATCACAGATGCAGGGCAGGAGACCCCGAGACAATGCTGCGGTCACCTAGGCGTCTTACTCCTTGGAAGTCCAGACCCAGGCCTGGCTTTGGAACTGGCTCATGTTCTGGCTTCCCTCCATTTAGCAAAGGCCTCTACTAGGCAGAATATGGGCAGGTGACTCTGGTGTCCAACAGGTCGGACAAGGTCCTTAGGCCGTAAGCTAAACTGACACTGCTCTGGTGCCCATTTCCAAACAGGTCAGCTTGTCTCCTAAGTCACTTCCACTGCCACCCTCACATGGATTTACCACCTCCCAGCTCAGTGTCCACCCCACACAGTCAGTTAGTGAGGAGGGTCCCCAGAGTCCATCCTCCCGAGAAAGCAAAGCTGGATGAGGGAGCCCAAGGACTACTGTGTTTGGAGACACCTCTCTTTCTGTCTCTCTGTCTCTGTCTCTCTGTCTCTCTGTCTGTCTCTCTGTCTCTGTCTCTGTCTCTGTCTCTCTCTCTTTCTCTCTCTCTCTCTCCTTTAAGCCCCTTATTCCCACAGACAGCTTCTCCTGTGGCCCCTGGTGGGAAGTGCCAGGAATTCTCTTCTGTGGTGTATGGTCCTCCCATAGTGCACCCCATGGTCTTGATGACTGCTCAAAAGACAGATGCAGGGGGATTTTTGAAGAGATCCGTAGGAATGCCCACAGATGACGGCCTGGGACTTCGCGTATTTTCACTACAGCATGCCCTGGGGCATGGCAGGCAGATTTTACTGTTGTTTGTTTCTCCAGCTCCAGCTCACTGACACTTCACAAAAAGAACTCCACTGAGACTGTGATTAGGACTGTTCTAGATCTTGTAACCGATCTCAACTTTCTAGATTGTTCTGGGACTTGTGTAGACCAACATACATATGGAATGGTTCAAACATTTCCATCTCTTCTTACTGCTTTGAAATGGTCTGTCCAACCTTTTCTCTGTTTATCCCCAGATGCTGCCACATCCATCGCCTTCAGCCTTTGCTTGGCTGATCCCTGATCCCCTCAGGGACTGTCAAGAAGGCCTCTCAGAAGGGATTTCTTGGCCTCACCTCCCCAGGCCTCATATTTCCCTCTCTGAGTTACTCAGAATGTTGGGGCCTCTTGCTAGCTTTCCTTATCGATGGACTCCCTTAGTATGAGGCTCCCTCTGTCTTGCCCACATTTCCACAGAGTGCTGATGTATTACCCCAGAAAAAGTATTCAGTCTCTATTCCTTCAAAGAGTGAATGAATGAAAGTTCCAATTAAAAGCATTAATTCAGCATGACAATGCCAAAAAACCATCTGTTGAGGGTCTCTCCTCCCATGTTGTTCAAGAGGAATTCTGAAGAGCTACAGGGCTCCTGGGGACACACAGACACAGGTGACGAGGCTTGCTAAAGAGGCCTCAACTTACAAAAATTAGCTAACTCTGGCAAGATCTTCCTCCGCAGAACAGAAGCTGAATGGCATGGGGCCGCACCACTGACTCCCCTGTAAACATGTTGGGATATTTCTCACTTAGGTCAACAGTGACAGTCATTGGAAGTGGCACATTTAAACGCAAAAAGCACAAAGCATTAGCAGATTTGGCCGCTCAGGGCCCTGCACCCTTTGCACAGAAAGCCTTTAAATGAACCCAATATACCTAGATTGTGTAAATGCCAGGGATGGAAAGAAGCTTGCTCCAGTGCCCTTGATAGGGTCTGTCTCTGGCGTCCTGCCTCTGCACCCACCGAGAACTCAACGGGGGAGATGAGAGATGGGCATCCTGGCACTTGTGTGGCCTCAGACCCAAGTAAGCCAGGAGGGAATGGTGAAGTGAGCCCATGTCACACTTATGTGAATTACTACACCTGCTAAAAGCCATGCTTGCTCACTTGTTGGCCTTGTATCTGATAGACAGAGGTGGCTGTCTGGTTCCACTGTGTATCTCAGCTCTTTCTCTCCGAGAAGGCACTTTGTCCCCTCTCAGGTCCCTCTGGTTGTGTGAGCCTAATGCCCTACATCTCAATGTCATCCATTTCTCCTCCAAGACAAGCTTTATGCACATCTCACTGTGACGCCCAAAGTTTATATAGGGGTGGAGGATATCGAAGCAGGTCCCATCCCCAGGTACTGCTGGGCCACTTAAGATACAACACTGCTTCCTGGTTAGCCAGGCTTCTTAGGCCAGTGTTCTATCCAGGCTTAGTCCCTGCCTGAGAGCCACTGACCTGTGGGAAGAAGGGCCCACTGAGCATGGTATGGCTCTGCAAGATGGATGGTGGCTGTGTTCTGGACAAAGAGTGTTTAGTTTTGACTTTGCAGCCATGATCCCAAAGTTAAGAATGATGTTCCTGCCCCAGAAGCCTTGGCCACTCCAACTGGTAAAAATATCAGTGAAGAGAAAAGGAAGAGACTTTTACAGGAGCAAGTTAAACCACCTAAACACGAACAGTATTCCCAGGGTTGTCTGTAGCTTCAGGGATGTGTCCAGCTGGTGGGACTGTTTCTAAATAGCATCCTGGGAGCCAGAGGTACAAATAAGATACCAGGGCCACTAAGTGGAAAGATGCTTTATTATGGCAGATGTGAGAAGCAGATGCCCCCACTCCATTGTCAGTCTGTCTGGTTGAATAGCACTCTCCTACCCAAATCCCTGTCAACCCGGAACCTATAAATGTGACTTGACCTGGTAATGGGATTTTTAAAAATGTAATCAAGTTAAGATGAGGCTGTACTGGACCAAGGTACTGTGCTCAATAAGACCATTTGGACCAGACACACAGAAACACTAGGTGGAGAATGAAGGCTGAGAGTTGAAGTAATATGTCTACAAGCCAAGGAACACTGAGGAAGCCAAGCTGGAGGCAAGGATTCTCTCCCAGACCTACTACAGGAAAGAAGGGCCAGTATTAACTCCACGTTTCCCAGTGACTTTCATTCTGACTGTCAGCCTTCAGAACTGCAAGGGAAGCAAGTACTATTTTGAGCAGAATAGTTTTGGGTGCATTAATATGCCTGCTCCAGGAAGGTAACACAGGGTTCTTGGCACTGTGCCCCTACCTGGGGCCAGGAACAAGTGTCTTGTCTAAGAATACAGTGCAGAGGTTCCTTGCAAGTGTGTACACCTGTAAACCAGGAGGAATAACACCGGGGACTCTAGAGAATAGGAAATCCAGGATACAAATCCTTGTTCCATGTAAAAACATCCCTGTCTTGTTCTTGCTCCAATGGTGTGAGAGGACAAGGTCACAGAGACAGGGCACCCATTGTCTTTGGAGCAGAGCCATCTCATACTTGGAGTCAAGCAACTGGCTCGAGACCGGATTTCCAGATGGATCTGCAGAGGCTCAGGTCCTCCCAGCTGTCTGTGGCTGGCACGCTGGTGTCAGCTCGGATAATGGCAGAGAGCTGAAGCCAGCTTTCTGGGGCTGAACATCATTCACAGTTGTCCTGCAGAGGCCAACGTGGGCTGCCCTGGACCCATGGCCCTCATTAGCATAATGGTCTTTGTCCAGAAGGAAAGAAGCAAGGAGAGAAGGTGAGCAGCTGCCTATTTGCTGCTGGTCCTGCAGCCTGGGCCGGGAGGGAGGCACCATCTGTTGTGGGGCTGGGCCACTCTTCCAAAGGGCCAAGTGATCCAGAAATCTGGGTGATGCTCTGACTTTAGGAAGCAAATGCCCACATGGTGCATAGGTTTCTGAGTCACTCAGCAGTGTGTGTGTGTGTGTGTGTGTGTGTGTGTGTGTGTGTGTGTGTGTGTGTGTAGACTGACAGGCTGTGAGGCTGTCCTATGTATAGGGTTTGCTGGAAGACCCCGGAAGTACCCATCCAATTCTTAGGTAGCTATTCTAGACAGCGACCGTGAGACCATGGTTAAAACTTTCATGCAGTTCATGTCTGCCTCCAGGATAACAGTCTGATAATGTTCCTTTGCCTACATGGCCATCATCTGCTGAGGCTAAGCCTTGGCAAGGGGGCGGGGGGTGGGGGTTGTCTGAGAAACCAGAAGTGGAACTAGAAACTGAGAAACTGGAAGAAGAGCTCCTGTTGGCATTGCTGGGTGGGTCTTATTGAAGGTTCCTGAGTGGAGAAGAGAGCCTGGGTTCTTCAAAAGCCCTGCTTTTTCTGCTTGCAGAGTACCTATGACAGTGTGGCTTCATAAGCACTGGATGCTTTTAAAAGCCAACCTTTCTGGAACTGGCAGAGCAGAGCATTTACAGCCAGGGTGTGACCACGCAGTTAAGAGTCCTGACTTCCCTGTTGGGAGATGGGAAGCACTCTATTTTCCTGAGCCTAGGCATCCCCACCTGACGATACAGGCAGGAGGGAAGCTGAAGAGCTTCCTGGGAGAAGGGACCCTTTGTAAAGTCGCCAGTACTGGCAATGTATAGCCCACTTGAGCCCTACTCTGAGGGTGCCCTTCATCTGGGCACATGGAAACCCCAGAGCTTAGCTTCTTTCGCAGGCCTACCAGACATAGATATGCAGTTCTTTGTCTATGTTTAGGAAGCCCTTTGTCTATGTTTATAGGAAGCCCTCATACGTAAGTAAAATTCTCCCCCTGAAAATTCCTGTCCTTTGTTTATCCCCCAAAGGCTACCAATAGCAAGGTTGCTTAAGCAGAGGTTTAATAAAAGCATGATGGAGAGATGTGGGGGTGGTCTTCCATAGACGACCATCTTCCACTTCTCCTAAATACCAGGACATTTTAGACCACTGGAGTGCCCTCAGAGCCAGGCACACATCACGACTCAGCTTTATCCTCTCATGAGCCTGGGCTCATTCTTGGGGCCCAGTATTGACTAAATGTTTGTATCCAGCTGAATATCCTATGCCGAATCCGGACTACTGGTGTAATGGTATTTGGAGACAGGGACCTTTGAGGGAGGTGAAGGTTAGGAGCCATAAGTATGGGATCCTGAGAAAGAGAATTAGTATTCTTATAAGAATCATCACCAGAGTGCTGACTCATACCCTCTTCCTAAAGATGATGTTCAGTAAGTATGCCATTAGAGCGTGGCTACCCTAATGCCCCAGAGTGAGCCTGCTTTGGTGGCATCTTCATATTGGACTCTCCAGCTTCCAGAACCATGAGAAAGTCTGTTGTTGAAGCCACTCAGTGTAGTCTTATGTCATAGTGAATCAAGAAGGCCAAATCAGGACCCGTTCTCGATGCAAGCTGCCAACAGGACCTCACTGCCCATTGCTAAAATGCCTGCCAGTTTGTCAGACCAGTAAAAACCTTGTCCCAATTCTTAATTCTTGGACAGTCCTGAGTGCTAATTCAGGCCTCTGCAGCTCACCCGCAGCACATGGACACACACTTCTGATCCCCAGAGTGTTCACAGGAGTGTCCTGCTTGTGTGGTAACCACTGCAGAGCGTTGGTCTCCTTGTCACGGGCCCCTGCACCACAACCATTTCTGTTGTCTTGGAGTTGCAGCCACAGAAGCAGCCTTGAGGAGGTGAGGCCCACACCCCTCAGGAGGGCAGAGCACATTAAAGCATGCGGCAGGTGCACCATGCCCTGGCACGGCTGATGTGCCAGCTGCAGCTCCAACAACTGTCATCTGACATCCTGACATGGAAGAGCAGTGGGAGCCAGGAGGCTTGGGCGGTTCACTGCTCTCTCTCACCATGCCTGGACCCCCCGGCCCAGCCTCCAGCCAAACAGGTGTATGACAGCCTGTTGCAGGTCCTTGGAGGAAGTTGCAGACTCTGGAGAGGCCTCCAAAAGGAGAGCAGATGAAAAAAACAAAGGAGGTTAGACCCTGGATGACAAGCTTATTGATAACAGTTTAGGAGGAGCCAGCCTGCGGGGTGACAACAAATTGTTCCTAATGGCTTTGCCACCTGCAGGCCCCTGTCTCAGAGAACAAGCTGTCAGGCTAGTCCGAGGGAGGCCGTATTGCTTTCTTCAGAGGGAGTCTTCTCACTCTGCCTGTCCCCCAGGCCTACTGTTGGAAGGCTTTGTGTTGTGGGTGCAGATAACAAGACAGCCAACCCTAGGAACAGTCAGTCATGGCGTCAACAGCTGTCAGGGCCCGAGCTCCAAAAGTAAAGTTTGCTCAGTGCAGTTGGGTGGAAGCAGGTACGCCTTGCACCTGGAAGACAAGCATAGCCTCCCACAGCTGCATTGTGCAGACACAGGGCCTCTCATTCTACAAGGTCGATGTCCCAGTGTCACGGTCAGGGGAGGGCGGCAGGGACTGTCTCTAACCTCTACTTTTTGTTACTCTGGGAATCCAGTTCCTCCAGGGAGGTCTTAAGGGGTGCCCTTCTCATCTAGCCAAGTTTGTGAGTTAGACGGTGAGCTGTGCAGGAGGAGAATCCCACACTTTATTGCCGTGGGATGACATCAAGTGTTCACTTCAGGAAAAAAATGATAGGGCAAAGCCTGGTGGGACTGAAGCTGGGGACTGGAGCCACTAACCACAGCCAGTTCCTCTTGTTGTCTTCATCTTGATGGCCAGGACAATATGGCCAGTCCATCTCGTGCACTCTATGAACAGGACAATATGGCCAGTCCTTCTTGGGTGCTCTGAAGGACCCCTACCTATATTTCCCTCTTTGCTCAATGAAAGGAAATTTCAAAGCAAAGTCACATCCACATCCAAGATGCTCAGACAGCCTGGCTGGAAGTTCAGGCCAGCAGCCATCATTAAATGGCAAACAATTGCCATGATTGTAGTCTCCATCAAGTCTGGAGGCTTGTGAAGGGCAACTTAGAGATGTGCCTCTCACTTAGCAAGCTGGCCAAAGACAAACCTCATTACCCACCAGGTAGCCAAGACTTCAATAATGTGGGATAGAGTGGTGTCAGTGGGAGGGGACTAAAAGGGCAGTGACTTTCTTCATCCAGAAGGGTGTGGAGACTTAGCAGGTGCAACATGTACCTGACCAGCCTGGTTAAAAAGCAAACAGTCCACTGAGTGCCAAAAATACAATTGTCAAGTGAATTAAACCAAGAACGAAGCCCTCCTTTCTTTTAATCGAATCATGATGTGTTCATTCAGTCATGTACCTATTTGCCAGGCATCATGCCTCCTAAACAAATAGTTTCATCCCGCATCTACTTTGACTTGTATGAGTCAGACTCTCTGAGTCTGAAACAAATACCTCTCCATGATGACACTCTCTAGGTAGGGCCCACCCCTCAACACACAAGCCTTTGGGGGTACATTTCCCATCCAAAGCATCACAAGCATGGATGAACCACAACTGTTTTAATCACACTAGAACGACACTCTGTGTTCTATGGCTGCTGAGGCAAATGGCCAGAACTGTGGTAGCTTAAAATCCAGCTTCTTAAACTGTGATTCAAAATGCCATAGAAGGTCATGTGACTGAATGAGTTGGTGTGTGTGTGTGTGTGTGTGTGTGAAAAATCAGACAACACTAAAAGGGCTTCTGCGTTTGCACCACCTGAAAACTTACCCAAAGTCAAATGCCAAGTGAATCTGAGGCAATTCTGTCAGCACTGGCTTTGCTGCATGTTGCTGGGCAGGGCTCCACCTCAGCCTCGGTTCTGGGTGTGCAGCATGCCCGGATGCTATGGTGAAATGCCAACAAATGCTGCTGGCAACACCCTGGCTCAGATTAGGAATGGCTGTGTGTTTACTAATTGCAGTGTTTTTACCATCCATACCAAGTGTTCTGCTCTTACACAAACATAACTGAATGGCAGAAAAATTCCCCGATCATTCCTCAGCATGTAACAATCAAACTGGTGTATCTTTGGATAATACTGGGTTAGTGATTGAATTTTAACATTGTTGTCTGAGTTACCAACTTGAGTTTCACAGAAACTCATTAGAAGAACGTCCAATAGTTTCTGAAATAGCCTTAAAAGTACTTCTGCCACTTTTATAGTATGTATTTATGAGAAGAGGTGATTATAGAATCAAAATATTGATAGACTGAAAGCATCTTTGCTTTCTGTTTTGTCACATTAAATATTCAGGAAATATTTAACTCTTCCTGTCAAAATAAGCAAAGGCATCTATCTCAAATTAGTGTGCAAATTTGCTTACATCTTTAATAAATTGTAGCATTCTATGTATACCACAATTTTCAAAGTAATTTCTTTATGATTGTTAGTAAATACTTGATTTCCATACGTATTTTATGTTCTTACACACCAGGAGTTGCATAAACATTTCTAGGGTAAAAATGAATTGTGGGTGAAAAGGTGTAAGAAGCTTTGACCTGCCTGGCAAGGTGGTGAACATCTTTAATCCCACCCAGCATTTGGGAGCAAGAGGCAGGTGGGTCTCTGTGAGTTCAAGGCCAGCCTGGCCTACATAGTGAGTTCCAAGACAGCTATCCACAGAGAACTTGTCTCAATAAATAAATAAAAGAAGAAAGAAATGAAGGAAGGAAGGAAGGAAGGAAGGAAGGAAGGAAGAAGGAAAGAAGGGGGAGGGAGGGGAAAGGGGAAGGAGGGAGAGAGGGAGGGAGAAAGGAAGGAAGGAAGCAGGGAGGGAGGGAGGAAGGAAGGAAGGAAGGGGGGAGGGAGGGAGGGAGGGAAGGAAGGAAGGAAGGAGGGAGGGAGGGAGGGACAGAGGAAGGAAGGAGGGAGGGAGGGACAGGGGAAGGAAGGAGGGAGGGAGGGAGGAAGGAAGGAAGGGAGAAAATATACTAAAAAGAAGCAGCTGCAGCTTAAAACCATGGTAGCTCCTTAGTCACAGCCTCAGTCCACCCGAAGTCTCACTTGCCAAAACTGAAGTGTCAGCAAAGCCACATTCCCATCAAAGGGCAGCACCAATCCCCAGCTCTTCCAGCTTCAAGGGGCTGTGTACAGCCCTTGGCTTGTAGCTGCATTGCTGCTGTCCTGGCCTCCATTGTCACATTCTCTCTCCCTCTTCTGTGTTCAATTTTTGTCTTGACAAGCAACGCTCAGGATTGCATTTGGGGCTCACTAGGTCCTCCAGGTTCATGTCCACACATACTCGCATCTGCACTTTGCTCTTGGGTAACACCTGCAGGCCCTTGAGATTAGGACTTTATACCTTGGGAGATGCTATGTAGACATCTACCCCTGCTAATGCAGCACCAGTCCACTGTGGTCCCCACATAACAGGAGAATGTACTTCATTCAGAGATGCTGTTTTAAAGATGTGCTATGTCTTCTCCCAAAACTTAAAATTCAATGAAGCCATCAGGAGAAACATGGGGGCTCCAGTGGGATGATACCCAGACAAAGAATGCTGCTGAGGACTGAGGCCATGGATACCATTGTCTTCCTGTCTGTTGTTATCTGTCTTTTCCAAATGTTCACTTAGGGAAGGTGTTACTATGTCTCAGGCACGTTTCTATTGCTGTGCAATTGCCATGACCAAGGGAACTTATAGAAGAAAGAGTGTATTGGGTTTTAGAGTTTCAGAGGGTGAGTCTGTGACCATCATGTCAGGGAGCATAGAAACAAGAAGGTAGGCAGGCACAAATGCAGGAGCAGTGGCTGAGAGCTCATATCTGTTCCACAAGCACAAGGCAGAGAGAGAGAAAGAGAAATCGAGCTAACAGGGAAATGGTGTGAGCTTGTTTAGATAAGGAGATTGAAACTTAGAAATGAAACATTCTCTTTATCTAAAGAAACCTCAATACCCACAACAGTGACACACTTCCTTCAACAAAGCCACACCTCCTTATCCTTATCAAACAGTTCTACTAACTAGGGACCAAGGATCCAAATATATGAGCCTCTGGGGGCCGTTCTCATTCAAACTGCCACAGGACCCTCTGTTGTAGTCAGCCCAGACCCTGAAATCATGATCTGTCCTCGCTCAGAGCAAGAGCTCTGCACCTGCTGTGGTGACTGGGAAAGGGTGAAGTATCTGTAACGCCAGAAGGATCCTTACAAGTCAATCTCAGTCTCGGGCACCCCTGCTGCACACTGATCTGTGTGTGCAGCCCTTTGGGCAACCCTGGCCTTTGGATACTGTTGCTTCATCCTGTACCCTTCCTCACAGGCACAAACCTCCTTGAAAGGAGGGAGAGTGTGACACTGGCAGCAGGGCACAACTCAGCTCCTTCCCTAGACTTTCTGAAGCTCATCCTGACAAGAAGGATGGTTTAGTCCCCTTTGCCGCTAAGGAAATCGAGGCTTTTCAGATTAAACAACTTGCCCAAGGCCACTTGGCTGATATGTAGTTCAGCTGGGATTTGAATCTGGGGCTTTAAAACTTCCAAACCAGGAGTTTTCCCAGTAACCCGGGACAAGGTTTTTTGTTTTTTTTTTTTTAAGTCTAATATGGTTGGCCGACTAGGTTGTGAAACATGATTTAAAGGTTTTGGCTTATTTTGTTTTCATTGTTTTTATCTAAAAAAAAAATCAAAACATAAGGGACAGAGGATGACCCTGTGTAGTGCGTAGCTGTTTTAACTTTGACCTTGAAACACTGCCCCAGTGAGGCAGCAGATAACTGCCACACCTGCCCTGATCTGAGCCAGCATCCAAGACCACGAGGTCTCCAAGGTCAGCATGTATGCACCTCAGGTCTTAAAGGGTTACTACCTGCTGCCTCACCAGGGGCAGTGTTTCAAGGTCAAAGCTGGAACAGCTCTCTACTACAACCCTGCTCTACACTGTACTCCCTGAGAACCAGCATAGTCAAGTATTGGGCTTTCCAGACACTAAGTCCTGCCAATTCTTGCCTCCACCCCAGTCCACGGCCCTCAGACCTGGCTGCCATCCTGGGACAGTCCTTTGGATTCCACATTTACTTTCTAGCTTTTAAATCTAACCCAATGTCGGCTCTTCAAAACAGGGCCCTATAGACACTGTCTAAGTTCTGTCATCTCTAGTGGGAATTAGGGCAGTACCAGCACCCCCTAGCTACAGAGGCAGGTGTGACAAGGGGACATCCTTCTCAAGCTCCCTCAGGCCCCCTCTGGCTGGTGGCAGCCCAGAGCCTGCCATTTGGCTCTTACCAGTGCTCTAGAGAGCAGTGAGTGGAGTGTCGCCTTTTAGGGGAGTGCCAGGCAGGCCAGGGCATCTGCCCAAACCTGGCGCAGCCCAGATGCCTGCATAGAAGCGGAATGCTCTCTTTGATGTTCTTTCTCTTGCACCCTGCAAGAGCACTTAATTCACCCCGAAAGTGAAGTGGGTTATTTATGACCCCCACCATCCATCGTGGGGTGGTGAATGCTGCCAACACACAGATCATTGTTCTTGGCACATTTTTGGTGATGTTTGCTTAATGGCACTGAGCTGAAATATCATTTTCTGGGAATGGCTGCCCACCAGGCACTTAATTACATACAAAATTAGACTTCCGTGTGGTTTCACCCAAAGCCCAGGGCATTGGGATAATTACTTAGAGAAAAGATAAAAAATACAAGTTTATCCCCCAAACCATCCTGCCAACTAGCATATAAAGCCAGAAGCACCACAGGCTCCCACGAAAGTCCATCTTTTCCAAACCAAGGCCTGTGGTGGCTCCTCACCTCTCACTGGGTGGGTTGGGAACAGGACAGGTGACTCTTGTGATCCAGGGAGCAAGACCTCAAACTTGAACAGACAAAGGGAATTAATGCCACACTCCCGGAGTGTGGCAAACAGAAGGAACTAATGGGACATAGACAAATCTCTCTTGTGGAGCTTCACTTGGGGGATGAGCAATGTAACTCCATCTCCTGCCTTGGGGAATTTATGAGACCAGAGTGCCTTCCTTAGTCCCTGGCATTCACTAAGGTACACAAACATGGTGACAGGCCCAATAACTGTGAGGGATCTTATGGACAAGAAGGATTCCTGTGCCTTCTTCAGGCTGGTTCCCTAAATGCTCACCTGTGGATCTGCAGCATGCCACCAAATTTCTACTTGCTCTATATCAGGGAGGCTGAGGCTTGGTACCCAGCTTTCTGTAGAATGGGGGGAAGGCGATTTGAAAGGATTGCCTTACCTTCAGACTCCAACAAAAGGCTCCTCTGCTTCTACCCTAAGCAGCTCCCAGCAGGAGGAGCCTTGGATGCAGTGATGTATCTGCTGCCCCCAGTGTCAGGGGCTTAGATGAGACAGGTGGGTGAGCCCCCTGACTAGCTGCTGCTTCTCTCTCTCTCTCTCTCTCTCTCTCTCTCTCTCTCTCTCTCTCTCTCTCTTCATTGTCTTCTGGATGTTTTCCTGGATGGTGCCTTGTTCCTCCTGAGAAGGGCAGGCCACCAGCTTCACCTCCTCCCCTCAGAGCCAGTGGAGGGTCTGTGCTGGGGAGCTGCTGACTCTCAGCACCCAGACTGAGTTCTACACCCTTGGCAAAGCACAGACGAAGCTGTACACTGTTTAGGGGATAATGTGGGTAATCAGAAGAGCACAGAAATATGCCACCTCTGGAAGGCTAGAGGCAAGATTCATTTAAATGGCTTCCTCTGTCACCGGTGTCATGGAGCTGAAGCTTGTCTTGTTTACGGGATGAAGGTTTCACACTGTGTCAACGGTCTGCCAGAACTCGGCATTAAAATGAGCAGTTAGTACAAGTCAGCCATAAACATGGCAGATCCGAGAGACGGGCAGAAGCCACACGGATCCCCGGTGCAGCTTTTAAGCACTTGGCATGCTGCTGGCTCCGACTGGAGAGGGGGCTGCGGGCATCATTTGGGCCCGGGTGCAATGCACTTGAAATAATTACTTTAATCAGCAAAAGTTAATTACTTTAAATCATAAATTAATGGCAGAGCATTTGGCAGAGCCTGACGTGCGTGGCGAGGCTGTCAACTGAAAACCCAGGTGAACCCACGACCCTGCCTGGTGCCGCCACAGACGCTGGAGCCCACCCACTGCGTGTGCCACTTCTGTGGCACTAGAAGGAACTCTCTGTAACCAGAGAAGCACCACCTTAAACTGTCACCTATTTAAAAAAAAAAAAAAAAAAAAAAAGGAGCCATAAACAAGCAGGCTGCCGCTAAGCAGGTGCTGCCGGAGAAGCCGGCCCTTGACAATAATAAGATCTTAAAATGGCATCTGCCTTTATTTTACAGCACAATTGGAAAGACGGTTCAAAGTAATAAACCCAGCTGATATGTTTTATGAGTTGGTAGTTAGCAGTGTTTACTGGGGAAGAAGATTTGGGAGAAGATACTGTCACCCCAGATGCAATTTCCACACCAAGATGTCTAGAGAGCCAACTGCTATAAGGCACAGGAACCCTGCAGCCACAGTAGAAACTCCAGAAGCCACGGTCTTGGACTCATCTTGTCTACGTGTTGGCAACTCCAGGAATCAGCCAGACTGACTTGAGAAAGCAGAAGGGGTTCTTTTGAAGAGATGAAAGCTCCCCCAAATCATTCTCAGCAGTAACTAGCCCAGTGTCTCTTGCACATCAGGCTTGAGCACCTGCACAAACAGGCTACTGGACATGCACCAGCTTTTCACAGTGACCTCATTCAGAAGTCAAGCACTGTCCATGAGGCTTGCAGACAATGTGACAAAGAGATAGTGTCCAGGAGATGACCTGATCCAACCTGACAGTTCACTAGACCTTCAGGCCAACGACCAGGGAAGAATTTGTGTGGATAAAAGGGCAGGGAACAGCACAAAATATTGTCTACCGACCCCTGCTACTTGGGGACACATAGCTCATTGAAACTGGGGGGATGTCTGTGTGTGCCCATGAACATGGAATGAGAGGGAGGTCAAACATAACCCCAGCCTGAGAACACTGAGGGCCAGCCATTAGGGCAGACCTTTGAACGCTGACAATTAAATAAATGCCTTCAGTTTCTGAGAAGAAAATGACGAAGGTGAGTACTCACTGGTACCCACGTGGATTGTGTGATACTGAACTTGTTTGGGAGGGTAACAGATAGACTCTTCAGCCAGCAGGCTGGGAAAAGGGGCAGGCCATCTTAGCTTTGTGTTTGTGTGCCCTGCAAGGATGGTTGGATTAAATAGTCTCCAGCGACTAGGGTAAGAGGAGGGACATCAGAGTCCTAAGTGGATGGCTCATTCTTCCCTTCCTGAGGAATTCACAACAGAGAAATACAGAAAGCTGAGAGCTGGGGGCTGATGCTCTGAAGGTTTGCTTCTCAGCGTTTTCCATGGACATATGCTGGGCCTGGAGCTGGGGACGCCAGGCTCTCTACAGTTCCGTTGTACTTAGGAGATGTGGATGCCATGTTCTCCTTGATCTCATCACAGGCCTCTCACCCTTTCAGGCATCACCCCTCTCTATTAGTTATTTTTCTGTCTGTGATTTAAAATATATATATATATATATATATTATATATATATATATATATAGACAAAATAAGGGAGTTGGGGAAGAGAAGGAGAAATGGTTTATTTTGTTACAGTTCCAGAGAGGATATGGTGCATAATGGCAGGGACATTGCAGAATGGGAGCATCTGCATGCAGGAAGCAGAGGTGAAGAACAGAAAGTCAGGCCTGGCTATGAAACCTCAAAGATGATTCCCAGTGATGGATGACACACTTCCTCCAGCAGGGCTCCACCTTTGGGATGTCCCATAACCTTCTCAGACAGTGCCACCAACTGGGGCCAGGTGTTCAAACACATGAACCTATGAGGGACATTCCACATTCAACTACAATACATGCCAAGTCCTAACCATGGGAAGTTGAGGTGGGTGCTCAAACCTCTCCTATCTATGTTGACAAGTCCATCAGCTGGGGCCAGGACATCCTTTCTGGCAGGTGTAGCTCCCAAGAGGACTCCAGCCAGCCTTAAGTCACTCACTGCCAACAAAAATGAGTGCATTGTTTTAATTCTGGCCTTGGTCCAGTGGGCTGTTGGTTGGTAATGACAAGAGACCTGTATTTTGTTTCTGGCTCAAGCTGACTTTAGCTAAGGCATGTCCCCCTGCTACATACGACTCCTCTGTCAAAGATGTTCTACAGGAGAACCCAGAATTCCATTTGGAGGCTGTCTTGATGCATCCCTCCCAACAGGCAATGATGGGACAAGGATTTCCTGCTCTGATTCTGAGATCACATGGCACAACGGCACTGGCATCTTGTCGTCACAGCAACACTGTGCCATACCTGGCCTCCGTAACTCATCCCAGGTCTAAAAATATCCCAGTCCCAGTTACTGGCTCCTTATCCAGGGATCCCTTGATAATTGAACTGCCCTTCAAGATGGCTCCCATGGTGGTGCTTGGTTTTGGCCTTAGACGGGAAGATGGGTTTGCACAGAAGAACTCCTAATCTGTAGTGCTAAGAACTCATTTAACCCTTCAGCTTCCATTATCAGGGTGTATATTGGGTATGGTGGTACAGCATCGAGGCTTCCTGTAATAACTGTCAGTGATTTTAAAAAAAAAGAAAAGAAAAAAAGAAAGAAAGAAAAAAAAGCTGAGGCAAGCATATTTCTGTGACTATGACAAGTGCTCAATGATGGTTATCTCACAAAAACACTGGTCAGCAAAACATCCTTGCTCTCCTGGATCTTCTCCAAGATCCACTGTCACAGACTCCACAATGGTCTACCCAGCAGGACGGATGATACCTATGGCCTCTTTGCTCTCCTATCCATGCTGAAAGGTCTCTTGGCTCGGCTGAGGTGGATATGCTCTGATGGCTAAGAAGCCCCTGCAAAGAACCCAGTCTCTGGGGAACTTATTTTTAGGAAGGTGAAGAGCAAAGAAGGGTCCTTGAAGACTTGAGCCACCAACCTGAACCATACTTACAACAAACTTCTTCCCCCTGCTCAAGCCTGCTGGCCTTTGGGACAGGCAGGGAGCTGAGAAGCAGGGACTTAGGGCTTCTTTTTGGTTCTGAGTCAGAAACACTTTGTCTGCACAGGTTCCACATCTTGAACAAATGTAAATAACTAGAAAAAAATTGCTATCCATGCAGAGCACAGAGGAGGGATGTGTGAACTCCCTGGAGCCCATCATCCAGTCTCATCACACAGGGTGCTAGAACCCACAGGGAGGTACATCCCTCAATGAAGAACATGGGTATACTTAGATAGAAATGGCTAAGAATTATCAATTTTTTTTAAAGTCACATTTCAGGAAATGAGAGAGATTTTTTTTTCCTGAGCTCTCAGTGTCAATGGCTTGAGTACTGGAGTATCCTGGATATTGCAAGTGTTCAGAATTCCATTCTGCTCCTATCAGTCACAGGTGTGTTGGCAGAACCATCGTTAGCCAAGCTCATCTTCAAAATACTCTGGGTCAGAGTTAGTCTGTGTTCCCACATGGGAAATTTCCACTCTCATCAATGGTTGTCAGTGGCTCGTGGGCCCATTCTCACACTACTGGGTTTCAATTAACTTAGGTTTGGAGTGAGACAGCATCTTCTTCTTGATAATGTTTAGGATCATGATAAAACTCCAAGCTGGCCATACTTGCTAGAACTTTCTGAAGTGATGGAAATGTTCTAAACCTGAGTTCCCAATATGGAAGCTCCTCACTTTGATGAGTGCATGAGGTGTATTTAATTATTATTTCCATTGATTTTAGTGTATACAGCCCTGTGTCATTGATGGCTACAGAAATGGATGTGGGGTGCTTATCAAAGCCATTGTAATCCACATTAGGAATGGCAAACAAGGAGTCAGGACTCATGGGATAGTGACTATAAATGAGGTCACCACCCCTTCTAACTAGGTGACTATAATGTTGGTGACTTTCTATAACAGGGAACTCATTCTCTCATACAGTTTTAGGTGGCATAAGAGTAGAAAACTATGCCTAAACCAGGCACAGTGGCACATGACTGAAATTCTAGCACTCAACAGGAAAAGGCAGGAGGATTAAAAATTCAAGGTCATACTCAAATACATAGAGTTTGAGGACAGAACAGCCTGGGCTACATGATACACTCTCTAACTAATTAATTAGTCAATGAATTCATTTTTTTTAAAAGAATGGGCAACTGGTGACCGAAGGAAAGAAAACTGTCTTTAATTCAACCACGTAAGCATCCTTTGCCCATCATGTTAAGAAATAGAGTTAACCTCAGACATCCTTAGTAGGTCTAACTGCATTCATGCCTTTGGGCATCCTAAAACAAATACCTCAGCGCTATCCTTAAATGGAAAGAAAAACATACAATGAATTTCTGTACCAAATTAAATGCATAAAGACTGTTCCATGATGTTTAAAAGATCAGAGAAAATTAAATGTGAATTTTGCATATAAAACAGCCCAAGATTTGCAACTCCATAAAAAACATTTTTAAATGAATTCCTGGCTCCCAGGGGTGCCTGGTATCCCAAGGGTTTTGGTCCAATTTTGGCCTTCTCAAAATCCCATAATAGCAGCTTTGGATGAATAAATGAATGGGGAGTTACTGTGAAACTATACCAGCACCATTTTTCTTCTTGTCCTCTTCCAGCTGGGAGTATTCTGGCAAAAACGGAAACAGGGCGGCCCACCCTTTCTGTCCTCCACCTAGGCTAGGGGCTCACCCACCTTCCTTAGTAAATAAAGCGTAGGGAAGCTGGGTGAAGATACACAACTCTGGTCCATGGGCCCAATGGCTAGCACAGAGTGTGGGAGAGCTTTGATGGGATTTATACTGCAAGAACCAGCCAATTACCCTCGGTCTTCTTGGTGGCTCCTCCCACTTCTCAACTCTATTATGCCCTCTTCAAAACGGACCCTGTGGTACAGAACGCCAGCTGCAGGTGGCTCTATCCAGTCTCACCCCTTGCTGGGGAAGGCCAGCCTCAGGCCAGCTCCCAGCACATGGCTGACCAAGAGTAGGGTAACCTTGGGGAGTTAAGGTCCTTACCCAGTTATTGCTGCAGTTGCAAGCACAGTATTGAAGCAGAAAAGCTGAGAGAGAGAGAGAGAGAGAGAGAGAGAGAGAGAGAGAGATGCAAGGAGAGCTATCCCACACAACACACAAGTTCTGCCTCACACCAAACTTTAATCTTTTCCCCCAGGCATCGACTCAAGCAGCATTATATTATTTAATTTTTTTTTTTTTTTTTACTATTAATATTCTACCCTCGGTGTGCTGCAAAGCAACTTCATGCAAAGGAAGAATGGACTTACCAGGAGGATTCATTTGTCTTGGGCACCTGGGCTGTTGTAAATTAGAGTGCACCCGGGGTGGGGAGCAGTGCTATTTTAATCATTCCAATGTGCCCAGTGCGGGAGATGAACTCAAAAGTGAATATTAAAAGTAGTTGTGGAATTCAGTCGTTTCACGACTGAGCACGTAATAGCCAAAGGCAAAACCGGAAGGCAGCTTCACTTCCAATCAGTGTTCCCATTTTATTGAAACCAGATTGGAATTCCTGGAAGGAAGCCTACAGATCACATCTTTAATACTCATTTTCATACACTCCAGTAAAACTGTCAGGGTGAATCAGTTGTTGAAGAAGGCTTCCTGTATAATTTACAGATGTGCCTCCCTGTAGCCCATTATTTAGAGCTGAAACTGAAATGTGTTTTTGATCAAGCTCTGAGACTTCCTCTCACCTGCCCAGGTTTGCCGGGCTTTAATTTGGCGATTAATGCTGGCCTTTCACACCACGCTGCCCCTCAACACCAAGGACATTCAGCACATGCAGCAGCAGGCTGGAAGGTGCCTGCACCCACTGGGATGCTGGAGGTGAGTGGGAAGGCAGGGCTTAGCATTTGCCACAGACAGGAACACCCTGGTAGGAAGCACCATACCAACACATGGAGTGCTTCAGCAGGGATCTGAGAATGGGTGGCCTGAGCTCTACAGGAGCCATGTTTCCTCAGCCCACTGCCAAAGCGAAAAGTGGGTGCAGTGTGATCGAAGCACATGGCAGAGGCCTTTGGAGAGTCCCTACCTTCCTCAAGAACAGTTGAAGCAAGGTAGGTTTTATTCTCGAAAGGCCCATCTTCACAGTAGGGTGGCCTGACCACACAGTCCTGCTAAGACGGGAAGTGAGAAACCACCCAATGCTGGCTGCTGTGCAGTTTTTGTTTTCTGGCCAGACTCTACTAATCTAAGCAACCTGCTTGGAGAGACAAGGCTGGCAGGACACAGGCCAGGAAGGGGGGCAGCTGGGATGTTTACTGATACTTGGCTTATTATGTGGGGTGAGGACTGTGTGACAGGGGACCCAGCCACTACCACTACCCAGCCAGGTTTCTGGCCTCCATCCTCCTCATTCAGGTGTGCAGGTTTTTAAAGGACATAGGATCCCCCATTATTCAAAGCCTTTCCTTTATGGGAGGGGAAAGCAGACTTGAAATGAAAATTACATGGGGAAAAAAGGGCCCTGGTCATTTTTCTCCAGAAATACCACAGAGCAGGAAACCAGGCCTTGCTGGTATCCCAATTCCAGTTCTGCGACAACACAGCCAATCGGCCTCAGGCATGCTCTTCAGGTACATCACTTTACTGAGATGGTGGCTGAGTCACACTGCCTGATGGATGCTGATGGTCAAGCAAGAAGGCACAGCAGAGAGCCCCAGCCAAGGGTCTAAAGATCTGTTATCAGCACTCCAAGGAGCCCTTCCTGGAAGATTTCGTCTAGTCTTCCCAGAGAGTCAACACTGAGCCTGCCCACGGGGACCAGATCTAGATGGTCAGGAGGAGGACAACTGATTACCCAGGTGGCCTGTCAAAGGGCTGATCTCCTGTCTTAGCTATTTGCCATGGCCACTGCTCCTGAGGCTGAAAGAAATACAAAACCCAAAGCCCTGCGTTGTCCATAGGAGACAGTGTTGGGGAGGGGAGACCAGGAGCTGATCCCTGGCCCTGCCTTGAGGCTCAAAACTGTCCTCTGTAAGATGAAATTACAGTGTCTCCTTCACCTGCAAGCCAGCCAAAACTGATAGGGGAACATATGCAAATATGCAGACTCGCCTCAAGGGCTTGACACATAGAAGGCAGAGAAGAAGATGACAGTTGTGAGGGAGCTGAGGAGAGTGGCTGGCTTCCCTAGGCCACATTTACAAAGGGGTTGGATTTTCTGAAGAACTGTGAGACATCGCTAATCACACACACACACACACACACACACACACACACACACACACACACATCACGGCAAGAAAATGGCTAATGCTAGATAGAATACTATGCCAGAACAAGAGTGGTCCAGCTGCCTTTGTTTTCCCGCACAAGGAAACTTGCACAGCATGACTGTCACATACCTGCTCACAAGGCACATGTGTACTTGAATTGCTACTATGTCCTCAACTTGGGGAAGCCAGTAAATTCCCATGCCCATATAGCCACTCAGAGACCTACGGGGTTACCGCTCATGCCAGACATGCTTGAGTCTAGGCTTGAGAAGCAAAGGTCTGGAATGATCCATTCACTCACTCACATATCTTCCAAGGGTCAGCCAACACACTGGGCAGGAGGGGAACTCCACTTCAGTGTGGTTAAATTAATTTATGCAAATGGCATGCAAAAGTCAACCTGGCTTGGGCATTATGTTCCTTCCAGTCCATGGAGAGGGGTTGGGCTCTTCCTGGCCAAGTCAAGCCTTCCACGAGCAGGCTGTGCGGATTGCACGTCTGAAGAGTCAGCGGTTGTTGGCGGAGGCAAAGCTCTGCTGACTGTTTAATTTCCCTGTCTCCACAGTGAGCTGAAGGCTGGAGGCAAGAATGCCTTCCATGGAAAAATCTGCTCCATTCCCCTAGGATGAGGTGGCCTTATGCTTTCTGCTGCTTTCCAAAGTCACCCCTGCCCGACCCAGCATGCAGCATGGTGCCTCCTTGTGCTGAGTGTCCTGTGACAAAGAATGGAAGCAATGAAAACATCTTGCTCATACAGTGAGGAAGATAGCAGGAAGAAAGGATCCTGCCCTTTGTTAAACTTGACAGAGCTCTTGCAAAAGCCAAGAGAGACTCTGCTTAGTGGCAGAATAGTGTGATGTGGATCATCACACTGTTGCTCCAACATGTACACAGACCCACACACATTGAAGTCATACAGTGTGTGCCATGTGGCCACGTGCCTACCTGGTTGGTAGTCAGCTATTGTTCTCAGGTGGTCCCTCATCCCCACATTTGCCTCTGAGCTTCAGAAGGTCATGGGGAGTCCTAATCTTGGGATGAGTAAGATATTTCCTTCCTAGAAATGGGAAAAGGCTCTGGTAGCCACTGGGAGAGATGAGAAGGTCCTAGGAGGGCTGCCCCTGTGTACCTCAGAAGGACCTCCAGAGACTTTTGCCATTAAAAAGGCTGTGATCAAATATCTTGACAAAAGCAACTTAAAGGAGAAAGAGTTTGTCACGGCTCACAGTTCCAGAGAGGATGTGGTCTGTCATGGCAGGGAAAGCTTGTCATCAGAAGCATTAGGCCAGCCTGCCCCATTGTGTAAGTAATCTGGAAGCAGAGAAAGAGGTGGGCAGAGAGAGGCAGAGATAGACAGAGAGGTGGAGAAAGAAACAGACCCAGAGAGACAGAGAAACAGAAAGAGAGGCAAAAAAAAAAAAAAACCAAAACCCCAGGATGTGGGCCCAGGCTATAAAACTCAAAGTCCACCCCTAGCGATGTACTTTCATACTTTCTCCAGCAAGACTCTACCTCCTAAAGCTTCTATAACTTCCTCAAAGATCACCACCAGGTGGGAACCAAGAGTTCAGACACGGGAGCCTGTGGGGGACATTTCATTTCTAATCCACAATCCAGCACTCACCTCTGAGATGCCTTCCTGTCAAGTCCCTGGACCATTCTAAGTGCTGGGTGGTCTGCTGAAGTTCATTTGGACCTCAGCTTGAGAAGCCAGGCATCCTCTCTACTGTTGCATTTGCCACCTAGCAACTTACTCTCCCTGCTCTGAAAGGCAGATGTCTACCAGGTCTTTGGGAACAAGATGCATTGCACAGCAAAACCAAACTCCAAATCCCATTAAGGATGTGGAGTCTCCTCTCGAAGTTGATGCTAACATGTAAATGACTGATCTTAGCCTCTGTCCTGAGACTAGGCCTGGTGAACAAGTACATCTAGCAAGAGGCAGTTCCCTTTCAGGGAGCCGGAGAGAAGGGGCTTTCTTTTATTAAACACCTGCTATGCCCTCTGTCTGTTGGTGGTGCTAAAAGTGAAGTATTTTTGTTTTGTTTTTCAGGGATTTGGGTTGGGGAGGTGAGGCAGGGACTTACTATGTAGCTAAGCTGGCTCAAAGTCAAGCTCACCCTGCCTTTACCTTTCAAACACTCTATATTCTAGGCATGCACCCTCATGCCTGGCCTCTGTCATTTGTTTACACACTTGCCCAGCTTAGTCTGGAGGCTCCTCTGTGGAGTTAATGAATTCAGCACCTGCTGAGCTGCAGAGACTGATCACCACCTTTATGCCAGGACAGGGACCTGACCAAGGACCCAGATTGGGACCATGTGAGGCCTGGTTGTTCCCATCTCTAAGTGGGTACAAAGTGCTTCAGTGCTAGAATAGGACTGGATTGCCTCAGAGAGAAGGCCTATATCTCTGTGCAGGTGACACCAACGAAGGTGCCCCTTCCTACACTGCTGGAAGAGAACCATGATGGGCTTATGGCAATGCCAGAGCCAGATCACTGAGCTGAGAGAAACCCCTCTCTGAACTTTGGCTAGACGAAGATAAGAGCACACAGTGTCCTTATGAAAGAGGATAACACCTTTACGTGACTAGCTGGAGTGTTCCCTGAGCCACCCAATCTAGGAACATAGTGGGAACTAGTTAGTTTTTTAGTTGCTTCATGGAGAAATCAAGGGACTGCAGGATTCTCTAAAGATGTCTCTGTCCCCAGATCAATCAGGGGCCTTGTTCATCTGGTGAGCCCACAGGTAGAAGCCAGAAAAGCAATAATGAAACCCTTGTTGGTCCCTGGCTCACATACAGAATGGTCAGGATGGATATTCCCCAACTGGAAGAAGAAAATGTGCAGGTGTGGGGGATGTTTGCGTACTTGTACTTTTTAGGTTAGTTTACTGCACAGATGGGTAGAGAGAGGTGAACAGGGAAAAAGTGCTGTCCAGTCCTGTTCTTGCTGGTTTATGCAGTCTTCATCATGTCAGGACTGTGTGGACTGTCAGGATGAGGGCCTCTGTTTAGAAGAAGGAAGCATTCCTGAGATACAAGGACATCATGCATTCCTAGAAAGGTCTCTGCTGCCTACAGCCGAAAACTGGCCCTTTACTCCCCATTGCCAAGACATCCTGAAAAGATGCTGATCAACTCTGCATGATGGAGGACGAAGACCATTAGTGGGCAATTAATATTTCAGGATTCAATCTTAATTGCCAAAAAAAAAAAAAAAAAAAAAAGTTCATTTTGGAAGCAAAGGGCTTTTTTTTTTTTTTTTTTTAATCTTGATTTTTAAACCCTTAACATAATGACAGAATGACTAATAGAAAATGGATACATTTTTAACAGACTTCTTTGCAAAGGCATTCAAAGCTGAACTTGAGCACAGGAGCACAGGCGGGAACAGGGGCCACAGCAGGGCTGGCAGCAAGCTGCCCCCGCCTGCGCCAGCTCCGTGCTCTGACAGAACAAGTGTTGCATGAGATGTGAAGGATGACTGTGGCGGCCTGGCAGCCCCGGAGCAGGTGTTCCTCATCCTCATTTGCAGTGGAGCGTGGCCCCTGGCTCAGCCAGCCAGAGCCAGCGCCTGGCAGCCCCTCATGTACCTGTGTGCAGAGAGCTGCTAATGATAATGGATGCAGGCCGATTAGGCAGCCCATTTGGAATGGCCCGAAGTGGCCATGAGTCAGTGACTCTCTGGGGGAGCAACATGCTGGAGTCCCTGGAGGCCTCTGGACTGTCCCTTAGGTCTTTGTGTCCAGGACAGGATGAGTCACAGGTCTCAGAGTAAGGATGCCAGACTCTCAATCCTCACCTCCCCAGTGCTGAAGTGGTATTAATCCCTGCTTAATAACATGAAAGGACATATGGCTTACTGCTGCTCTCAGGGAAGCCACTAGATAGGGCGTTGCTGGTCACGGGGCTGTTGGAACTCTGAGTGCGCCCCCCATTTGCCATACTCCTTATGGGCCAGGCCTAGCTTCCATCTGTTCTTCCTTGAGCTCAGCCTGTCTGTATACCGCTTTGCAGAGGGTCCTCATGGACTCAGGATACAACATGGCCAAGCTACCTGCCTGGCCTCAGATGCCAGCTCCCTACTCAGACAGACTGGGGGTTGCATGAGAAGTGAAGAATGGTGTTATTTCTCCTCCTTAGTCTAATCCCTGGCTTCTCAATGCCCCAGTTTCGTTCTGATAAAAGGAGGGCAGTAGGGCCGACTCAGCTGGAACCTTCCTCAGGATTGGGAAGAACCAGGCATGTGGTGGGCAAGCTTGGGTTCTAACGCTTACAGGGGCAGTAGATGTCAACCCAAGCACAGTAACATCTAACCAGGAATTGCAGAGACTTTCATGGTGCTGGTACACTGATGTCATGCCTGCCATGTTCCCTCTGAAGCCATTTTTGAGGGACAGAAGTGGATGTGTCACAAATCAAATTCCAAGAGAGGTGTGTGGTAGACAGATCCTCAAAGGGCAGGAAGACATCCCAAAGGCAGCCTCCCAGGAACTATGCAGTGTCCATTGGAAGGAGAAAGGAGTTACTGGTATTTCCAGGAAAGGCAATACCCTGTTAAGGCCCCAGTAAGCCTCAAGAGTTTACATCACCAATTGGAGGCATTCCTGGAACATCCAAGCAGCCAGCATGCAGGTGGGCGACTTTCCCTGTGTCTAACCACAGTATAAACAAGCATCTATCAACCCCCCGGTACCCAGGGAGATGAACTGGGGTAGCAGAGGATGAAGCTGCAAAGTGCAAGCTATCGTTCCCCTTCATATCGCTTCAGGGGTGCCCTAGGTCAGACCTTGTCACATGCGAGCATCTCTGTGTTAGAATAGCTGGCTTCCAGGTACCAGAGGCTGAGGAACAAATGTCCCCAGTTGCTATGGAGGAAACATGGGAGCCTTGCATGTACACAGACAGCCCTAATGCTGTCTGCTGCAGGACCCAGGGTATTGAGTACTTAGCTTCCTTACCAGCATGGTCTGGTCATGGAGAGGCAGAAGCTAGAGGGTACTTAACTAGCCCACAGTCAGTGATGAGTTTTAGCCCAAAGGGTTGGGGGAGCTGGCGATAAGGTCAATGGGATGGCCCTCACCTTAGGTTGGGAGTTATACCTCAGGTATCTGTGAGGTTAGCTGTTGCAACCCAACCAAGGAGGCCCACTACAGACTTTGAAAGCAGCAGGTTCCTGAGAACCAGTTACTTAGTAACCATGCCCATCAACTGTTTCAATAAACCTGTGGTAGGTCTATTATTCCTTTATTCACTAGAGTGCTTCATGCGTGGTTATCCATTTTTCACTACTGGGATAAACTGGTCTGGACACGTGTACTTTCTCTGAGACAGTCTACCTGTCACCCTCTCATGCTGTGTGAAGCTACCTTGGGAAGAAGGGGAGGGAGGCATAGCCACATTTCGATTAAATTGAAACAATTATGCAAATGACCTGGCTGTATGTCGAGGAACCCTGCTTGACTCACAAGTCACCCTCTGTGCTGCAGTTGGTCATGTGCCATGGAAAATCGTCCGTCATTGTCCAAAAGGATTCCAGAAATATTGCAGCCCCCTGCCTACAGACAGGTTTGAGCCATTCCAAACAAGGAATAACTTGATAAAGTGCTGGACACCCAGGGTCAGAAGGACCCAACGTATGGCACAGATCAACCAAAAAGTGATTGACAGCTTGTCCAACCCCAAGTGATCAGCCCTAAACACATAGATTCAGTAAGTTATACACACACACACACACACACACACACACACACACACACACACAGAGAGAGAGAGAGAGAGAGAGAGAGAGAGAGAGAGAGAGAGAGAGAGAGAGAGAATGAGTAATAAGGAAGTTGTGAGTTGGAGAGGGAGTGAAGGGATATGGGAAGAGTTGGATGAGGGAAAGAAAGGTGGGAAGAATATGAATATAGTAATTTTATATAAAATTCTCAAAAAATAAAACATATTAATTGAAAAAAGAAAGCAGCTGAACAACTTCAACAGAGTCTAGAACCACTCAGGTGTCCCAGCCAGAGACACCAGCCCTCTCATCCCATCTGAGACATCTATAAGGAGAGGCCCAGTGACCAGGAAATCTGCCTCTGTGAGGATAGTACCCCCTGGGAAAGTCCTTCCCGCCTTGTTTCCATCCTCCCCAGGCTCTACCACTGTGGTCATCCAGGACCCCAGCCCTTTCCACCCTGGCTGGACCTCCATGGTGGTCAGCAATATGCCCTGGCACCCCTCCATCAGCAGTGTGCTGCTCCAGAGAAAGTCTCTACCATGCGTAATATATCAATACCCAATATGGGAGCAATTTAACTTCTTAATTTATAGCTGTGGCAACAAGATTTTCAAACTGGTCATAAAATATTACCCTCCTCCTCTAATCGGGGGTCTTGGGGTTCTGTATTGGGAATTCAAGGAGCAGCTCAGGAAGCAAGGGGTGGTTTATGGGGCATCTCTCAGGGAACAATGTTATAGTAAAGTTAGATGACAGGAAAAATAAAGATGGCAGTGTTTAAACTACAAAACTCCAAATAAAAAAATATGCCGTCTTCCTTTCTTGGCCAAACAAGCAGAATTATTATTACCGTTGTTGTTTTATGGCCTTTTTCATAGAAGAATTACAGTATGATGGTTACCAAAAGCAAGAGTATAGTTAAATATGACTGTACCTGGACTCAGACACCACCACCTCACCAGGCTGTCACATTCCCAAGATGGCTGTCAAATACAGACACCTGCCCTGTTTGACCAGGGTCTTTCATGCCAAGTTTTAGGAGTTGCAGAATCTGGGGCATCACCAGGCCTTTATTGTCCAAGTTTGGAGTCCCAGCCTGGAGGCCAGATTGCCCCTGGAGTGCCTAGTCTGGAGACCAAGTTATCTCTGGAGTGCAGGGCAGTCCCCTGCTCAAGCCCTCTGGGACACAACAGAACCTGAAGCAACAGTTACACCAAGGGAAAGGCATTTGATCCATACCAGGTCCTATTTTCCAGGCTACAGAGATGACAGGCAGCTGAGACAGGGCTTCTCAAGAAGTTGGTTTGCTTCCCACAGCCTCCTCTCTGCGTGCTCTGCTCAGTGCTTGACTGTGATGTTCAACAGGACCATGAGGACCTGTGTGTAGGCCATTCATCTTTATGGCTGTCCTATGAGGCAGACACATCCATCCTGTTTTATGGATGAAGGTATGGGAAATGGAAGAGCAAAGATGTTAACTCATGCTGTTAGTACATAGACTAGTTGGTGAGGCCAGTAATAGCTCATGAACCTTTAGGAATGAAAAGAACATTCTGACCATCTATTATTATTCCTTCACATTCTTATTCAGTTCAGCAATGGTCTTAATAGCCAATGGGCCACCTTGACCCAACATAGGTAAGTGGCATTGTCCTTGCTGCTGGATCTGGCTTGGTGGACATAACAGTCTCTGGTGGATGTGCATCGCTGCAGTTCACAACTGGAACAGATAGAATCCAGAGTGACCCCTTTGCTAGCTCACAGAGCAAGAAGACATTTTTCAGTAATTCTTTTACTCTCTCTAAAGAAAGGAAGAAAAGAAAATTAGGCCCTCGCCTTCTAATCATCCACAAGATGGCTAAATAATAAATAGGTGGAGAACAAAGAGATTCTGCATGAAATGTGGTTTGTGATGTAGGCGGGAGATTGAGACTCCCACCGCTGGTGAATCAGCTGGCCCTGTTCTGCTGACAGGGGCTGGAGGAGCTGCCATCCCTTTCTCTCCGGGTATGGCAGAGGCAGGTCTATGTGAGAAATGGGTATGTGTGCTTCCAGGATTTCCTAGCACTTTGGATCCTCGTCTTTAGTAAACAGATAACAGGCCTGATGAGGAGAAAGGATTGACCCGACCACATTGCTTGCAGAAACCCACCTGGATTCTCTACACCAGGACATAAGGGAACATGATGTGATGCTCCTGGACAGAAGGGGACATGAAGTAAGCCATTCCTGTGGCTGTTGAGACCTGTCAGTGGGTCCTGAGATATTTGCTTCTCTGTTCAAAGACACTGCATTGTCAAGGGAAGGGAGGCAGGAGAAGGAAGGAGGAACCCATGCAGAACGTCTGAGAAGGAGGCAGAAATCATGAAAGAAACAAGTGACATCAGCTTAGGCTTTCTGTGTACTGAGCACCATGACATGCAAGAGTTAGAGTCCAGCTGTATGCCTATGGTTTAAAGGAACAGCCTGAATATATCCCGGGTCTGTAGCTTTGGGAAGGCATCTTAACCTCTAGAATAGAACTTGTCTTGTCTACAAAACAGGTCTGAGAGCATGAACAAAGTGTCATTGTTAAGTCCCAGGAAACAATAGACAAAGCATGCCATAGAAGCTCAACAGTGTTCTGCCACCTTTTACCATTCCCAGTGACTTTGTTGAGAAGTTTCTTACTAACCCAGTGCCCTGTATTTTCCAGTCTGATTTCAATAGACATCTCTCTAATTCTCATTTAATCCACTGACATGGACATTGCCATACTATCAGATTATAACTATCTGGGTTTCTTGATGGCGAGTCTGTCTCCTGGGCAGCATAGTCACTCTGCTGGCTGTTCATGGACCTTTCTAAATGCATGGGAGTGCTTGTCTTTAGAAGGCAGAGACTGGTAAATCCTGGAGAGCCACTTTTATGGTCCCCATGTCAGACCCTTAGGCATTCCACTGTCCAGTCCAGTGAATGAGGTCCTGAGGGGAGACAGACCACCTCAAATGAGTTCTCACCATCACACAGTCACCCTTTGGGAGGCCATTCTGCATGTCTCTCTTTGACCTGCTGCTGTTGACAACAGGGGTTTTGCCAGAAGTCACAAAGATCCTGTGCTTCCGTCTTTTCTGTCAGTCAGCATGCTGAGTCTATTTGGCAAGAGGCAGAAAGAGGCAAAGCCCTCTTCCGAATCTGGTACAAGCTTCCACCCCAGTTCTGACTCCTGTAGTCCAAGGCCTGCTTCCAGTGTCCTTCCGCTATGATGGCAGGGAAGGCTTAGCCGTCCAAAGCAACATGGAGGTTGTCGCTCAGAGGAACCTGGCACATGAATACAGTAGCAAGTAGGGATGAAGTGTGGATGATTTCGAGTACAATGCTCCCGAGAAGAAAGGAGAGACCATTCTTACTGATGACACCATTTCTAATGTCCCTAATGGCTGTGCCTACCAAGTCTTTCTTCTCCCCACCGTTCCTAGGCCATGTAGTTGTACTCTGTTAACTAATAAGAAAGAACTTAAAAAAAAAATCACAGATGAAGCCAGGCAGTGGTGGCACACGCCTTTAATCCTAACACTTAGGAGGCAGAGGCAGCAGAGCTCTGTGAGATCAAGGCCAGCCTGGTCTACAAAGTCAGTTCCAGGATAGCCAGAGCTACACAGAGAAACCCTGTCTCAGAAAAAGCAACAACAACCAAAAACACAGACAAACAGACAAAAATCACAAATGATCTAGTGTGAGAGAAGGCTTCATGTCAAGTCTAATGTAATTTTCAGGAAGGCTCCAATTAGATGGTACTAAGTTTGGGCACACAGCTCCTGATGAGGGAAGGAGAAAGCTGTCCAAAGGGAATGCAGGAGGAGGATGGGGAGTCCCACATAGACACATTCAGTCTGTTGCTAGCCTAGATCCCTTGTGCCCTCCGCCAAGGCCCAGAATGGGCCCCCTAGCTGCTCTGAAAGGAGGGGTGAATTCTCTGGCGAGTCACTAAGTGTTTCCTTCATAATCTCAGGTAACCAACTAGCAGTCACACTGTAGGTGACAGCATCACTGTGACAGGGGAAGGGTGAGGACCCAGAACAGGCCTCTGCTGTAGCTGCATTCTCTGATTGTCACTTAGAGCAAAGGTCCAAATGTCTCCAAAGGACCCAGGCTGTGATTCACAAGCATAGGATGTGAGAAAAAGATGAAGCTAATGCTCATGGACCTTCTGTGGACCATTTGCAGACTCTCTCAGCAGGAGAGTCACCTAAGGTCCAGCCCTTCCAACCCAATGCCCAGCAACCACAGAGCTTCATATGCTGGGATACACAGGGGAGTGGAGTTGGTTGACACCAAGCCCCTAATGCCAAAGGCCCTTGGAGAAAGCCCTGCTGTCTGATTAAGCTGTCCCCTTCCTTCTGGCAGGCAGCTGGGGCTGGTGGCATTTCTCCTTGCAACTGGCTGCCTTCAATCTAGTCCCAAGGCCCCTGCTCCCTGGTAGCCATGTTTCTACATTCTGCTAATTATGCCTGTGCACAGCTTTTCACAGCAGAAGGAGAGAAGATAGGGGAAGAGAAAAGAAAGCCAAAACTCTGTAATGAAATTTTAAAATCACAGGGCTCCTGCAGTTCATGTGTTCCCAGTCTCCAAAAGCATCAAATATTGTTTCAACTCAAACGTGTGTCTATCTCAACAATATCTGGGCACATTAACTGGGAGCGAAGTCCTGAGATAACAGCAATGGCAGACAAGTGTGGTGGCCTCACCCACCAGGCCCTACACAGTTAATTGGTCACTTTGTCCAGCTGAGCCATGGGGGTTCCTGGCTGTGGCAATCATTAAAAGCTGCTGAAGTCTACATCACTTTGAATTGGGCACTGTCCTCTTGCTCGGAGATGCTTTTAAGCACCTGCCTGCCCAGCATCCTTCTTCTTACTAGAAAAGCTTCTGGCTTTTTAATGGGGGCTTAGGATAACTTAATCAACATTCTCTAGGCCCTTTCATAAGGAAGAGGTGTGGGGGCCACTTTGGGGGAAAGGCTGGTTCCACTTGTTCCAGTTCTTAGGCATGTCTGTGTATGCATGAGAGCATGTGTGCGTAAAAGTGTGCATTAGTGCTGAGTATGTGTGTGAGTGTATGTGTGTGCATGAATTGTCTGAGAGGTGTGTGGTGAGTGTGACACACTACTGAAAGTACCTGCCCAGCACTAGAATTGCAGGTGAATGAAGGTTCATTTGGCTTTTGGTGTGGCTGTGGGGATCTGAACCCAGGTTCATGCTTTCATAGAAACTGCTTTAGTGACTGAGCTAGCTCCCCGACTCGTTATATCGTTCCATTAAAAAAATATTTTTGAGAAGTTCATGCACGAGTACTGCGTCTGCCATTGCTCTTCTCCTTCCAACTCCTCCTGTGCTCTGTCAATCTCCCTCTTTAATTCGTGTCCTGTTTTTCTTTATTGGTTCCTTAATTATTGCTTTCTACACACAATCTTCCAACCCCACTTTGTGCTGCTTGCATATATGTTTAGTGCTGATCCCTCGGGATTGGATAATCTGTTGGGGTGCTCATCCCTGGAGAAAGGTGATTCTCCCGCTCTCAGCAGCCGTTGATGGCTGTTACCTATATCTCTTCATCTAGAAATGGAGCCTTGTGGAGTTTACCCCATCCATGCTGGCATGTGACTGGTGCTGTCATTGTGAAAGCCTTGTTTCTGAAACCATATTTGGGATTTTACAGGTCCGGCATCCCTATCATATCTAGCAAACAAGTTCCCTTTGTAATAAACCTCTCCACTGTGTCAGCATGGTAAGGTGTTTGCCAATAGCTCAATAGGTCCTCCACATTGCCAGGAACAGGTGATGCAGACTTGCTTGTGAGCAGATCCCAGATAGGAAGGACTTGGCCAAGCAGTCACTACCATATCTTTAACAGCTGATCAAAATAAGCGCCAGTTTCATCCACTTCGGTTCACTCCATTTATCTGTCGTTGTTGATGACTGCTGTGAATTGCACACATAAACACTGTGCAATGAACAGCTGGGAATACTGTTGAGACAGAAGAAAGGACAACTGGAAATCAGGACCAAGCCCAAATCTAGGCTCCCGGGCTGAATATCCCCATAGTGATCTCTGTAGCACCAATCTTACTAATAAAAATAAACCCAGGGCCAGGTATTGGGGTAAATTCTTAAAGATCAGAGAGACAGAGCACACGCCGCAGCTAACTTCCCCTCACCAACTTCTCAGACGATCCTGTTTCCTCGAACTGGAAGCCTCTGAGTCCTCACCCACATGGATCTCAGCTGAACTGCTGCCGAAAGCCTAAAAGCTTAAAAAGGACTCTAGTTCCTGGTCCTCACACCTTATATACCTTTCTGCTTCCTGCCATCACTTCCTGGGATTAAAGGCATGAGTCACCATGCCCAGCTATTTCCAGTGTGGCCTTGAACTCACAGAGATCCAGATGGAGCTCTGTCTCTGGAATGCCAGGATTTAAGGTGTGTGTGCCACTATTTTCTGACCTCTATGTCTATCTAGTGGCTGTTCTGTTCTCTGACCCCAGGTAAGTTTATTAGAGTGCACAATATATTAGGGAACACAATATCACCACAGACCTGGGATGAGAATCCCCACAGGGGGACCAAGAATGTGTCTCTCTGAGTTCTCTGACTAGAGGGGCTGCAGTGTCTCCCCCAGCCATTGGGACTCTTGAAACACTACCAGAAGCATCTCTACATTTTGTACATAATCAAGACATGGAGGAGGACGTGTTACCCTGTGCTGCGTAGGCTTCCTGTCTGGGGCTGTACACTGCAACCCCCTCAGGGGGTCACCAGGCTGGTGGCTGCTGGATGAGAAGGGGAATCTTCATTTCTAAGCCTGTGACCTTGTGCCCATGCAGCTGCCAGAGATGTCTTTCTGCCAAATAGACACAAATAGGTCCTGAAGCTGTGCTTTGTAGAAAAGAAAATAAGTCTTTAGGCCCTAGGTAGGCTCCTGAGCCCTAGGGTCAGCACTAGAGAGAGCCCACCCCCACCTCCCCAGCCATCAAGTACTTTCTCTCTCTCTCATAGGCCCCCAACTTGCACCTCCACAGAACTTGTCTCTTATAGGCTAAGTGCTGGGACCAGCTCAGCCACATCTGATTCAGAGTGTCCCCTGGAGCCCATTGTGGGGAGCCTGACTTCATTCTGTGTCCCCTCTATTCTGCCTCCAGAGGGATGAACATCTGGGCCAGGTCTGGTATGAGCAGACCACTACCTCACTTAGGACAGCTTCCAAGACACCTGGGAGGAAGTCACCCAGATGTTCCATTTTAGCTGCTGTGAAAATCTCTCTCTCTCTCTCTCTCTCTCTCTCTCTCTCTCTCTCTCTCTCTCTCTTTCCCTCTCTCTCTCAGATGCAGCTTGGCCTAAACATTAATGAAGAGGAGGTGGAGGGGAAGCAGATTTTCCCAGGAGGAGGTAGGAGAGGACAGATGGTTCCAGAGGGAAGAAGAGAGCTGGAGGCTGCAAAGAGGAAATAAGACACTCAGCAGGATGATGGTCCGTCTGGACCAGCAGGCCTCAAAGGACCTGTTCAGACAGGATCTGAATTCACATGCCCCCACCATAAGCAGACGTGAGTCCTACAGTGCAGCTAACTGGAGGGTGTCATTTTGATGATGAGGAGGATGAGGATGGCAAGAATCAGGCAGTCCAAACAGACTCTGTTCCAAGCACTGTATGGTGGTCACACTTCATGTGTTATTATTTATTCTTACATATGTGTGTGTATAATGTATGTGTATGTACATGTTTGCATGCATGTGGAGGCCACAAAACTTTTGGTGGACAGAGGTCAACTTTTGGTTCAATTCTCAGGAGGATGACTACCTTGGTTTTGAAACTGGATCTCTCACTGGCCTGGAGCGCCAGAGCTCACTGATTAGACTAGACTGGCTGCCAGCAAGTCCCAAGGAATTGCTTGTCTCTAGCTCCTCAGCACTGAGATTAAAATACACCCCACCAGGCCTGGCGTTCTTAAAAATGTGGGTCCTGATATTTGAACTGGGTCCCTACTCTTGTATGGCAAGCATTTTACCCAATTGTGCCATCTTCCAGCCCTCTAATTGTTTATTTTGACATGTGACCACCTCCCAGTAGACAGTGGTGTGTTCCTAGGTAGTTACAGAAGCTTCACGCTGGGCCTAGACAGCCAGGCTGCAGAGTCTGGGCCCCTATCCCCCATTCAACAGCACTTCTGTACCATCTGATCTACCTTCCAGAAAGCTCTAGGTTTCATTTCTTTATGGTGTTTGCCGGTCAGCTTATACCTGTGCTGACACCCAGAGGTTATGGCCACTGTTCACTGAACTTCTTTTACAAGGACAAGAAAATCTGAGCTGCATCTGTCCTTCCTTGCAGCCCACAGAGAGGGGATTGCCTTGCCACTATCCCCCAAATCTCTGGGCCCAGGTGAAGCCATGTTGCCCAAAAGGAATGCCTTCCTAAGGTTTCTCTTTACCATTATCATGGGGATGTCCAAGGATCGAAGCCAGGAAGAGCTTGACCAACTCCCTTCTCAAGAATGAAGCAGCATCCTGGGCCAGCCTGAGTCCTTGAGCCTCTAGGTCACTTACAGAAGCAGAAACTGGAAGCTAGTGCACTCCCCTATGTTTGACAGATGTCCTGTGGATTTTGCAGAGAATTAAAGGTAGGAGAAGAGCAGGGAGAACCCAGGATTTTCTGGGAACATGACCCTCTTTGGCTTGGAGAAAGTAAACTAGGAAGAGAGTTGGTACTGACTGGCATCCACACTGAGCTTTCTCTTCTGCTGAGACCCTTAAATGCTAATCTGAACCAGCTCTAGAGAAGGGGTGTAGGCCCATCCTGCGATGCATCATACAGACTTGGCTATCCTGGTACTCTCTTTACTACATGCCCAGCTTCCCAACACCAAAATGCCTCACTGTTCCCAGTGAGGGCCTTGCAGCATGTATTGGCATGTGTATAAAGGAAGGTTGGGTTGCTTTTCCATTGATCAAGACATGACTTCTTTTGCAATTGGGCTCTAGTCATTGGGTAGCCCCTGCAGTGCTGAGCCCTCAGAGTAACGAAGTATCTGGGTGTACAGGGAGGCACACCAGGCCTGGAACACAAGTTTTGTGTCATCGGTTCTGGGACCTGGAGCCAAACAATTGTCCTTTCTGAGTTCCAGTTTATTCCAGTAGAGTAGCAGTGAGAAGTGATTGTGCTCATGTGTGTGAAGGCTCTGTGTAAATTGGAAGGAGTTAGGGCGCCCTTCATCAGGTATAGGTGCAAATGCCCCAGGCAATCTTCTCTGTTTGGCTCTACCACTCAAATCCTGGACACATAAATGTGCCTGAGGGAGTCCCTGTGTTCCCAGAGACAAAGCTCAGAAGATGCCCAAAACTCTCCCCTCCCCACCAACCCCACCAACTGCATTCCTGTCTCCTGCTTCTCTGAGTCTTTCACCCCATTGTTCTTGTCATACTGAGGCAGGATAGAAAGACATGGCCAATTAAAGGCACAAGGGAAGGGAAAGGAACCTCTCACCCAGAGTCTGTCTGAAGGCTCACACACTGAAGTCAGAAATACCAGCAAAATTGACATTTGCTGTGAAGATTGCCTACTGGAGACAGCACTCCTTTACAGAGAGACAGTTCAAGTAAGGATGCTGAAAATAATGACAAGCCACGCTTAAGGCCTGTGTGATCAGCTGTGACATTGTTCTCTCAAGCCTTAAACTTGCAGTGTTCCAGGAATCTCACAAGCTAGACCATAAGCTCTATTTACAGTAAAAGATGTGTCGTCACTACATTGGGCAAACTTCATGACCGACCCATGGTTTTTTATAAGCTATATTCCTATCCAAGTGGCTTCAGGAACCAGCCTATAATATCACTTAACAGAAGAAGAGGAGGAGGAGGAGGTGGAGGAGAAAGAGGACAAGGAAGAAAAGGAGGAGGAAAAAAACAGGGAGGCTGGAGCTTCTTGCAAACCTACTGAGCAGTATAATTTCAGTAGCCACTAAAATTGTATTCACGGCTACTGCTAACATACTTAAGCATTATTCTGTTGACAAGTCCGTACCCACCCTTGGGTGGACACTGTCATTTGTCCTTTTTTCTCCTGCAATGCCCATGTTTAAAGCTATGTCAAAACCTCTTGTGAATGAACTCCAACTCCACTTCATACTGACTCATCCTGAATTCTCTTGTATAGTCAAGATCCTGATTTCATCTGAGTGGAAGTCTCTGGAAAGAACTCATTAGGCCATTGCAGGTGGCAGCATATCACTAGTCCCCACCAATTGCCACCGACAAGACCTCTTTATTTGTGTCCCTGGGTTCTCAAGACCTGGCCCAGAGCGTAAGTTCCCCCATTCCATCACCACTAAAACCTATTTCCAGAAATAAAGAGAAAGTAGGAAAAGCCAAAACTCTTTCTGTTTATGTTAGGTCTAGGATCATTGCAAGTGGGGGGGAGGGAGGTCTGTTGTCTTACTAGCTGTGGCCCACAAGCTTCTAATGTCTCCTGTGAGGTTAAAAGGAGGGTGCTCAGAGTTGATTTAATAGATTTATAGGCCATGGTTGGTGGAGAGGGGTGTCAAGTTCTTTCTCTAGTGTCCTTCTGAGCTCCTGACTCCTGCCTTCAAACTTGCCTCATAGTCCAATAGCTGCCTGCGAGCTAACCTTTATGTTGTTATCTAACCAGAGAGAAGAGCGAAAGAAAGAAGGGAAAACACACAGGTACCTTGCATCTCCTGGAAGGGTCAACAATTGAGCAGTCTCAACACACCTCTGCTTACATCTTGCCTGCTAGAATCTGGTAGCATTTGGCTTCAAGACCATCTTTTGCCTATGCAAAGTGTCAAGCAAAGCCGAGGTCCTGTTACTGACAACAGATAACGTGCATATTGAGTAGCTTTTAACTATCTCTATGACAGTTGTCCAACACCATACCTACACAATGGGGACAGCCATGTTGGTCTGACTCAAAACCTACCCTAGTCCTTCAGGGCTCCCTCTGCCATCTCCTGGGAGGAACTGACCCTATCCTGCTACCACCCACTGAATAATTCTCCCTTGCAGATACTCCACCTGTTCTGATGGCTTGGAACACTATGAATCTGTGTTTACAAGACCTTATCCCCCAGAGAGGGCAGAGACATTGCCCTTTTTGTACAGGAGAACCCTACAGTGTCAGGGAACAGGGCTTCCAAACCTAGAGTGGGAAGAGACATGGGAAGCTCAGGTCCTATGGGCTCTAAGACTATCTCCTCTTACACAGCCTTCCATTCTCTGGAAGATAATTCTCTGCCTCCCTTCACCAGTCAGGAGGATAAGCAGTCTGCACCAAGGAGGATCCTGTGAGCCTTGAGTCCTAGCTGTTTTGAACAATGGAAATGTGGAGGCTTTGCTCTGCCATCCTCCTTCCTTCTGCTGGATGGCCTCTTACCTTCTGGTGGAGTCTTCAGACTTACAGGATGTAACTTCATGGACCAAGAAGATTGCCTAGAAATTTCAGCTTGTCTCCTTTCTGTTATCTTTGAAGGAATGAGGGTTCATGCTGGTTAGTTTTCAGAGTCGTGTGTGTGTGTGTGTGTGTGTATGTGTGTGTGTGTGTGTGTGTGTGTGTGTGTGTGTGTGTGTGTTAAAACTGACATAAACCAGAGTCATCTGGAAAGAGGAAAATTCAACTAAGAAAACTCCTCCATCAGATTGCCCATAAGCAAGTCTGTGTAGGCAGAAGTTTCTCTCTCGACGCTTTTTTCCCAAATACCCAGCAGTCACTTCCCAAATAATTGACTCGGATGCTCAATATTACTTATAAATGTTTGGCCGGTAGCTAGCTCTTACACTTAAATTAACCCATAATTCTTATCTATGTTTAGCCATGTAGCTTGGTACCTTTTCTCAAAGTGGCATTCTCATCTTGCTTCCCCTGCATCTGGCTGGTGACTCCTGACTTTGCCCTTCCTCTTTCCAGAATTGTCCCAGTCTGGTCAACCTGCTTATACTTCTTGCCTGGCTACTGGCCAATCAGCATTTTAAACCAATTCAAGTGACAAACCTTTATAGTATACAAGAGCATTGTCGAACAGCAAGTCTGTGTGGCATTTCTTGATTAATCACTGATATGGGAGGACCCAGCCCACTATGGTTGGTGCCACCCTTGGACAGGTAGTCCTAGGTAGAAACATGCTGAGCAAGTCATGAGGAGCATGCCAAGAAACAGCATCCTTTGTGCTCTCTGTACAGCCTCCCTCTAAAAGGGCTCCAGGTCTTCCCTACTGTCCTCAGACCCACTGTGCAGACATAGGAACTTGCTTCGCTGCCTGTCCTCCACCATGAAGGTGTGTGTCCCACATCAGAGGTGTGCCTGACTTGTTTTCTCAAAGTTGCCTCCCAGATGTGTGAGATTACTCTAAGATTCACATCTCTGTGTTAAGAGGAGACATCTGATTCCGGGGTAACCACCTGGACCTCAGTGACACTGTTCTCATGTTTGGTGGCCTCTAGGGACTTGGCAGACAACAAATCCAATCTGAGACGCTAGCAGTGCAACTATTATTATGAACTCTTTGTCTCTGAGAATCTAGGTCCGATGGAAGCAGCTTGGGGTTTATACCCAAAACTGCTTTGACGAATATCATTTCCCACTTTGCTCTCCAACACAAGTTCTTTCTCACAAGGAAGGGCAGCTGAAAACAACTTGGAATCCCAGGATCTTTGAGTCCTGAGCTGTTCATGCTGTCATCAAACAAAAGCAGTGTGCCAGTATATTCCTTTCCCTTGGAGCAGATGACAATGCAGCCATCCATCAGCTCGTGGAGTTAAACACAGTAAATGTAAATTGCTTTCATGATCATATTTGCAGAATTTCCCTTTATGTTAAACAATTACAATATGTGGTTAGCTCTCCAGATGAAATTAGGGAAGTTCAAAGTTCCAATCTGATTGTCTATCACAACAGGCCCTATGAGCTTGATATCTGAATCCCTCTAATATTCGCATGAAAATGACCTTAGTTTAGAGGGGTTTTGTTTGTTTGTTGAGGCAGAGTCTCACTCTAGCACAGGCTAACCTAGAACTCAGTAGCCCAGGCTAGCCTTGAACTCATGGTGATCATCCAACACCAGCTGGCCTCTATAGTGCAGAGCCACAACACCTGTCTCACAATTTTGTTTGTTTGTTTGTTTGTTTTTTTGAGCTGAGGATCGAACCCAGGGCCTTGTGCTTGCTAGGTAAGTTCTCTACCACTGAGCTAAATCCCCAACCCTGTTTGTTTTTTTAAGCTTCTTGGCTTGGGCTGTTTTCCATGCTCTTCTGAAGAAGCTCTGGACAAGGGGCCTGTTTGATGTTTGGAAAACAGAACCTCGTGCCCCACTGTGTCTCTGGTAAAGAAGGAGTGTGGTGATATTGTGTTCCCCCAAAATATATCGTGCACCCTAATAAACTTATCTGGGGTCAGAGAACACAACGGCCACTAGATATAGAGGCCAGAAAATGGTGGCACACATGCCTTTAATCCTAGCATTCCAGAGGCAGAGATTCACCTGGATCTCTGTGAGCTCAAGGCCACACTGGAAACAGCTAGGCATGATTACAAGAGCCTTTAATCCCAGGAAGTGATGGCAGAAAGCAGAAAGATATATAAGGCATGAGGACCAGGAACTATAGCTGGTTAAGCTTTCAGGCTTTTGAGAAGCAGTTCAGCTAAGAACCATTTGGATGAGGACTCAGAGGCTTCCAGTCTGAGGAAACAGGATCAGCTGAGGAATTAGCAAGGTGAGGTGGCTGTGGCTTGTTCTGCTTCTCTGATCTTCCAGCATTCACCCCAATACCTGGATCCAGGTTTGTTTTTATTAATAAGACGTATTATGATTCCTGCTACAAAGGAGTGTAGGCTGCCAAGGGACTCCTGCAGCACACCCACAGGGTACAATGTGATCTGTATCACCCAATTCAGTCCATACTATCTGTATTGCTTTAGATCTCCCTCTCTCTCTCTCTCTCTCTCTCTCTCTCTCTCTCTCTCTCTCTCTCACACACACACACACACACACACACACACACACACACACACACACACGGGGATACACTTGCAACCATATATGCACACACATGTCCTTCTGCTTGTGCAAGGAGAGGAGAGGCAGATTCTAATCAACATTTTCCCTTACTAGCCACCAGCCACCACCGATGTGTCTTCTGTCTCCTAAATGAAGCCAAGTCTAGATTATAAACACCCTCTAGACAAGATGGATTTTAAACTGTTTGAGGGGAGTGGTAGGTTGACAGATCTGAAGTCCTCCCATACATCCTCCATGTTTCTACAAAGGACTTCTTGACTGAATTCATCTTCTTTGAGCTGTGCTGGGACTTGGTCCATTGGGCCATTACAGAATTGTGTGGCACCTCCAGTAAGTCCATGTTCCCTGACCACAATCAGTCTCATCGCTGGTAATGGAAGAAGTCAGAAAGCTAGTACAGGGTGTGAAAATGAGGGCCCAAGGTCCATTGAAACCTGGCACAGAATCTGGGCTGGAATAACCAAGGTTGAAAGACCATGAAACACATCTGTCTCTATCCTGTTATGGAGGAGGAACGACACACTTAAACTTCGAGACTCAGCTATGAAAAATAAGGGCTGCAGTGTATTTACTGCAGCGAGAAAGGCAGGGCCATTAGCACTCAACATGCCAGCACCCTGGTGCTAAGTTACCCCTTTCTTGGATAAGTCATCTTAAATTAAATATTAAAGATTAATAAATATAATGCCCATAATAAACAGTACACACTAATTTAATTAAAAATAGATGGTGGATTTTACAAATGGGGCATTACAGGAATGACAGAGAACAGACTTGTTATGCTAAAAATGTAGTATTGAGGGTATGCAATCTTGCTTCACATTACACCCGTATTGTGTCTCATTAAAATTTTAAAAATAGCCATTTTAATTGTCAAGCATTTGACAAACTGCTATAAAAACTTGACACTTAAGTTTCAATTTTACAATATGCATTTTAATGACTCCCTTTCCTCTACATGTTTTGTTATCCATAATCCTAGATTCTTTTTTTTTTTCAAAAAAAATTAGAATGTTATCTTCCAGTAGAGTGTGTGTGTGTGTGTGTGTGTGTGTGTGTGTGTGTGGTTTTCTTCAGAGAACAGAGTTGAGCTTGCTGCAGGGCTGCCAGAAAACATTTTAAATCTTTACAAATAAATATGAACATTAGAGCTCTATTTTATTTCTGCGGCAGTCTGTTTCCCTGTTGTTTGTGAAGCCTACAGGGGTACCAGGGAGGAAGAGCCTCAGGGAGCTTCAGCCCGCCCTGGAAGGGTCTGTCAGAGACTTTTAGCACCAGCATTTTGAGAGGACTTCCCATGTCCTGCTCTTGGGATGTAAGACAAGATGACAGACGTGACTCACAGTCACCAATGTGTTCAAACCTTCTATTAAAGAAAATGAACACTTTTCCCCCACCCCAGAGCCTCCCTGAAGGGCACTGTGGAAATGCTTTAGGCCCATCTGAACAGTCCAGTGGGGCCTTGAGGGCCTCTGAACTCCTTGCTATACTCTGGAAGGAAAATAGAGTAAGTCAGGGCTCTCTAAATGCCTAGCCATTTAAGCAATTGGAGTTGCTAAAATCTCTCCTGCTGACATGATGGCAAACAATCTGTTGTTAGTATGAGAGTTGCTTTGGGTTAGGAAAAGTTCAATCTCCTTGGCAAACCAAATGAAAGTATGACAGTGATGGAGTCCTATGGTTCATACTGACAAATAGCCTCTGTCTTAGTCAGGGTTCTGTTGCTGTGAAGAGACACCAGGACCATGTTAACTCTTATAAAAGAAAGTGTTTAACTGGTGTTGGCTTACAGCTTCTGGGGTTTAGTCCATTATCATCATGGCAGGGAGCATGGTGGCATGCAGGCAGATGTGGCACTGGAAGAGTAACTCAGAGCTCTACATCTGGATCTGCAGGCAGCAGAAAGAGAAAGCCACTAGGCCTGGACTGGGCTTTTGAAACCTCAAAGCCCAATGACACACTTCCTCCAACATGCCACACCTACTCCAACAAGGCCACATCTTCTAATCCTTCTCAAGTAGTGCTGCTCCTTGATGACTATGTGTTCAAATATATGAGCCAATGGGGGCCATCCTTAGTCAAACCAACACATTCCACCCCCTGGCCTCCATAAGCTTGTAACCAAAATATAATGCAAAAATACATATAATCCAGCTTCAAAAGTACCCATAGTCTATCACAATCTCAACATTGTTTAAAAGTTCAAAGTCTCTTCTGAGACTCAGGGCAATCTTTTAACTGTAAGCCCCTGTAAAATCAAAATCAAAAGTAGACCACATACTTCCAACATACAATGGCATAGGATATGCATTACATTTCAAAAGGGAGGAAAGGAATCATAGTGAGGAAATACTGGACCAAAGCAAGACCTAAAGCCAGTGGGGCAAACTCCAAACTCTACATCTCCATGTCTGATGTCAAAGCACTCTTCAGATCTCCAACTCCTTTCAGCTTTGTTGACTGCAATACACTTTCTCTCCCGGGCTGGTTGCACAACTGGTCTGCAGTTTCCCTTGGCAGGTATCCCATGACTCTGGCATCTCCAACATCTTGGCATCTCCAACACAATCTAGGCTTCACTTTCACAGCTTCATGTAATGGCCTTTCTAAGCTTTCCTGAAGAGACACCTTTGACACATGCTTGGCCTCAACAACCCCTACTCAGCACCCAGGCATGGGATGACTTAGCATCTTCTCTTCACAGGAACAGATAAAAGGAGTCTTTGTGATATGATAGAGAGCCACACTGAAGCTCCTCAAAATGAGGGACTCCTCTAGTGAAGCACAACTGTATCCAGCTGGGACCCTCTAACAGTAAGATTCTAGGAAGTTCTTACCCTAAAGTGTTCTAGTGGATTCTGGGACTCCACAGTGAGCTGTTTCCAAGAATCAATTCTGGGTGGTCATTTATCAAGGCTTCCAGCCACCCTAAGTTGGTCCAGTTGGCAGAGAGTCCTTTCCCACCCATCTACCAGTGCCCACCATACCATCTTCCAAATAATTTGACACATTCCTGCTGAGACTATATATATAGATATCCTAAGGCTTCCTTGGACTCCAGGCTGAGAACAAGGCCCTACTGACACACTGAACTCAAGCTAAAATCCATACTACCTACTCCTATGTGTAGGTCATCTGGAGCAGCTTCCCCAAGGTGGGGGGGAACCAATGGAGGGAAGGGTATCTGTGCTGCATGGTAAGGGGCCTTTTGATCAGTTGACTCTTAAAGACTCTGCACAGCCCTTTCTTGGCACAGTCTGCTCCAAACCATGAGCAGCCGAGGCTGTCCACATTGACCTGAGCACCCTGGGAAGCAAAGTGCCCTGGCTGCTTCCACTTGCCTCCTGAGCAGGTCTTTGAGGTGCTCATCACTTCTTTTGACATTGCAGCAAATGCCTGATGGAAGCAACCTAAGTAAGGAAGGGTTTATTTTGTTGTAGTTGGAGAGTACACAAGCAGCTGATGTGAGGTATGGTAGAGTCCACAGCATAAAGCAGAGTAGCAGGTGCCTAGAGCTAAGAGGGGTGGTCGGTGAGGAGCAGACCACACAGAAACAGAGAGGAAGCCCCAGGGGTGTGGGGATATTCTATGATCTCTAGACTCAATTGGAGAGGTGTTTGCAGAGGTCTGCCCAAAAGACAACAACCTGTCCAACTTTGAGTGGGCATCTGTCTTATATGCAAACCACACTTTAAAATATTGACTTTTAAAGAAGAGGCAAAGTACAAGACTGATGCCCAAAACAGTTGGGTGTAAACATTGACCCCCCAAGCCAATAAAACAATCTCTATCTAATATCTAAAATTCAAGATGCAAACTAAAATAAAGCAAGGCAGTCTTAAATCCCTAGGACCAACTTAGGTTTTCATGGGTTTGCTTGTTGATGCACGTGGTGCTCTCCCATCAGATTTCTGCTCAACTTACCTGTGAGGTCATCTGGAGTTTCTGTGGATGTGTTGTAAAGAAGACATTCAAACAGCTTAACAGGTGTGGGTCTGTCAGGTTGGTCTATTTTAAGCCAGTAATGTTAACACACTTTTGAGAAAATTCCCCACTTTGCCCGTGATTTCAAATGAACTCACAGAGACATGGGAAAGGTGAATAAGCACAAATAACCAAGAGCAGGGAGACAGAGAAGGAGAAGGTAAGAATATATATATTTCTCTTTTTCAGAGAAATAGCCTGTTTCCCTGAGTTCTGTCTCCTCTTTTCCACCTCAGAACATTCCGGGCCTCACAGTTCCATGACTCACAACACTTTTCCTTGGATTTATTTGCCTATTTCTCTTTGAGCCTTTTAAAATGGCCCTGTTAAAATGCAGTTGATGTATAAGTGAGATTCTTAACATGCTATTTAATAATAGCACATATGTATACACCTGTGAAACCATCACCACCCTCAAGGCAACAAATAAAATAAATATATAAAGTAAAGCATCCATCCTTTCTGAGTAGTTTCCACAAACCGCCCAACAACCAACCCACCTTCCACCAGTATGCATTTTCTAAAATTTGATGCAGTAGACCTTCAGAAGTCTGTTTTTAACCAACATAACTATTATGTTTCCTCCATGTTGTTATATCCACCAGGAATCTCCTTTTTGTAACTGAGCAGTACTTCATGGTATAGGTATGTCACAGTTGCCTTATCTGTTCCCCTGATAACAGACATGTTGGTGATTTCCAGATTTTGGCAGTCACATATAAAGGGTTTGTGTGTTCAGTAAGTTGTGTATTCTCACAAATTTTCAACTAGTGTTTGAAATGTATGATGGGTCTATCGGAACACAATCCCACTTTAAGGGTAGAAACAACTGTACTCTGGGAACAGGTTGTTTTCTTTGTAAGGTGTGGGTGTTTCCAACCCCTTCCTCTGTCTCACTTTTCATTTTGTTTTGTGATAAATTTGTTCTTAATATTGGTTAAACTTAATTCATCAATTCACTAATTATCTTTGATGTGAAATGTGTATCTAAGGAATCTTTTTCTAAACCAAAGTTACAAAGATTGCCCCTCCCCCAGGAATCTTCTGGAACTCTTACAGCTTTTGGTTTGATGTTAGGGTCCTTGATCCATCATGTGTTCAAAGAAACAAAGATCAAGTCTCATAACTGATGATGGCAGTTTGTGTCCTGTTGTTCTCTTGACCTGTCTAACTGAACAATAGCGAATTCTACCATTTTAACACTAATTATGTTAAATTTTACTCTATTAGAATGTAAGAATTTCACATATGACTGCTGTGTTGACACCATTTGTACCCCACATTCTCCTCTCCCCAGCACCCCTCTGACCTCTTCTCTCTCAACTTCACCACCTCTTCCTTAATTATTATTGTTCCAATATCCAGAACCTGTTGAGGCCTCGTTCATCTTCCCCACTTCGTTGCTGCTTCTGGTCTCCATTTCTGCCTTGATCCCCATTGTGTGCTGGTGTCTTAAGACTTTGTTTACTAGCTTAGATGGATAAGGTGCAGGCTCCCCTTGTCTCCAATGGACCGTTAAAGCTATGGAGTCCCCCTCTAATTGTGCCTTTAGATGCATCCCACATGTCCTGGTTGCAGATTATTATTATCACTTAGCTTGAACCATTTTCTCATTTCCACTGTGACGCTGTACTTTGACACAATATCTACTTGTAAGTGTGTTGCTGATGTGCCAGCCTTGAGAAGTTCTCCCTTCTCAGAGTGTTTTCAACAGGAATTTAATCATCCAGAATTAGCTGAGATTTACCTTATTACTACATAACATAAATTTCAAATGTTTCTTCTTCACTTGAAGGAAATAAGTGTTATTTAGGTGTTTGGAAAAATAATGCATACATACAATGCACACTGTATGGCCAGATAGAGATATAGATGTCCATATATAGATATATATGAGTTATAGATTTTGATTTATGTCAATTAGATCACATTTTTTTTTAATCTTTTTATCCAAGTTCTGAAAGTTAAGGTTTATTTTTTCTATTTATCTAGTTACTGACTGGAGAGAGTGAGGAGGAAGGGAGCAAGGGAGAGGGATGGATAAATTCCACATTTAATTCTTCCACATGATATAGATATAATTGTTTCCTCTGTGTCCTACATTTTAGACATGTTGTCCAATACATAGGATTTTTCCATAGTTCTGGGTTCCTAGTTTGTGAATCTTCTGTACTTCATATTCACTTTACCTTTGACAACACTCTGCCATCTCCTTTCTCGGACATCTTCATAGCTACATCAGTTTCCTTTACATGGTACCTTCGTAGAATATTTTGGCATTTCCTGTTCAGCTTACTGTGTGTTTGCATGTAAGCCTCTTTCCTGTGAACAATTTGCAATGGTCTATGTGTCACCCAGTCTGGTGAGAGGGGTGTGTTAACCCCACTGCCACCTCCCATGCACCCAGTCTGTCGTCTGTCCCTACTCATTCCTGGGCTCATGTTCCTTCCCTCCTTCTCTCCCTTTCGTTTGGCATCTTCTCCTTATTTTCTCATTCTGGCATTGGGTCAGTCAGTCCCACACCTCACTGCTCTTTTCCAGCACCGTCAACACACTCTCACACAGCTGGAATATGACAACCACTTTCCAGAAGGGAAGACCACAACATTTGACTTCCTCGCCCACTCTTGTCTGAAGTGGAGCTGCAGTAGTGATTTTCAAAACAGTATGAGCAGGGTACTCTAGTAAATACTCATAAAAGCAACAATCCCCATAATTCTAAGATGAAACGGAGTGGAATTACAGTCTCTCATAGGTCTCATCTGTAGCGTAGAGCTGTGCATATTATTACTAGGTTTTATGCCTGTGCCCATCTTGGCTTCCTGTGTTAGCTTCCTTTTTCCTCATCTCTAAGCATTCTTGCTATTCTGGAGGAACATCGTATAGTATGTCCTTTAGTGAAAGCCTATGTTAACTCCATCAAGTTCTTTCGCCTTCAGTACAAATTGCTGCTTACATGTTTACATTGTGTCCCATACATCTCTCACACCGTCATTATGCTACTCTCAAAATGGAGGAGGGGCTTTCTGCATCAGCCTGATGATTTTTTTTTTTTTTTTTTTTTTGAGAACTGTCTTCCAATTCCCCAGTTTCGTGCCTAGCTATGTGGAGTCTGCCATTGAATCACCCACTGAGTTCTGATTGCTTTCTAGGATGCTTCCTGTTAGGGCTCCAAGCCAGAACCTTGGATTTTCTTTGCCACTATTTTTCTAACATTAGATAGACCTCTTAGAAGGCCATAGAAGAAATCGATGCATCCCTGTCGTGTTGTTCTATCATAGTTTGCTTACAAGGTCTAGCTTCACTGAGGGCAGAAACATGCCTGAAGTGATAGCTTGGTGGTACCTTTCAGCAGCTGTCCTCGTGGATGATTCACGTCCCACCCAGCATCTTTGGCAGCTATTATAAAATGGGTAAAAGCAGATAAAATGGTCAAGGAACTGCTCTGTGTTGCACATAGAATTTAGGGGAGTTACAATGAATCTGCTGACTATCCTCACAGTTGACAAAGGATTTCAAATAAGAAATGACCTCCAAACCTGCCACATAAGAGAGAGGCCCGGGTAGTACAGTGACAAGAATGAAGTCACGAGCACCTCTGTAGGATGCTATGCTTAGAACTTTGCAGGGTGGGTGTGAATGCTTTAAAAGCCTTTTTTTTTTTTTTTTTGGCAGAAGGCAGAGTACCCACATCCACTACCTCACAGTAAGAGACCGGATGGCCTAAGTAGCCCCTGTCTCAGAAGACAGTGTGTCTACTGTCTAATGGAATAAGCTCCAGAAAGGCTGACAGGAAACCAAAGGTTTTTTTTAGAGAACTGTGTTAACAGAAGCATAGCCAACCTGGACCGAATGGGATGAGAGAGCTCGGAAGAAAACCACTGGGGCTGCCAGGTTTCTGAAGTTTAAACACCGACTTGAAGACTACCCAGATCAACCCAGCCATTTTACGAAGGAAACCAGAATCCAGACCTCAGCACAGAAGCAGGTGTCATCCTCAGGGAACATGACAGTTCCCTAACGAAGGAATTTGCAAGGAGTGTCCTACCTGGAGTTTGAGTTGACTTAAGTTTGGATCTAGCCAAGGCTTCTGCTGGGTCCTCTCTTCTCCAAGGCAGAACATTCCCCTCATCCCTCACCCCTCACCCCTACCCCCACCGCCAAGATGGGGGCAGGGCTCATAAAGCTCAGGAAAAAGGAAACTTTAAGGGCTTAGGAAGCTCAAAGGTTACAAGATCACATGGCCCCTCCCCAAGGTTACCTAAGCAGTAATAATCGATAGGGAAAGGAGATTCTTCAGGGGAGCTGCCTACAAGTTGAGCAGAGAGCTATAGTGATCAGCTTTCTTAGTAGTCACCCATGTTGAGGTGGGCTTTTCACTGATATGGCTGCCTTTGAGTCACCTAGGCTCACCCACACTCCTGTAAGTCATCTTTCACCCATACCCCTGTAAGTAACCCTATTAGCTCACCAACCTCGACTTGAGTGGCACTGTTTCTTCACTTGGTACCTATATAGGGTGTATAGACATTTGTTTCTATCTACCCAGCAAAAATCACACAACAGCTTCCTGTCATACTCCTTTTGCATGGCTTCTGTGGTAGGTCCTTTGCTTGCCTTTTCCTTTATGAGGCTGTAGGGATCTGTCGCTGTGACTCTTCACATGCATTTCAATTCATAACACTCAACTCATGCAGCCACACCTAGATCTGGTTTAGATGACAAGACCCTAAACTTCAAGCCAGCTATGATGTGGGGAGATTTTAGTGGTTTAGAGAAAGGTGGGGGTAACAAAAATATAAATGATTTATATACAGATGGATTGTACACACCCAGTGCAGGGCTTTTCTCTTACACTAGCTCAACATTCTCCAGTGTTATCCACATGAAGAGGACACTTGAAAAGGAGCCTGCCTGATTTCCTTTGAACCACAGGTAAGTCAATAACCTCTGTTGGGTATATCTTTGTGTTCTAATTTCTTCAGAATTCCAGCATATACTGAAGATCATCTCAGATATCCAACCTTGTTGACTGAACAACTACTAGATTCTTGGAACCTACATTGCTAGTCAGCCATTGTTGGACTAACTGGACCACAGCCCATAAGCTATTCTAATAAATCTTTCTATACATATAGAGATTCATCCTATAAGTTCTACTCCTCTAGAGAACTCAGACTAATACCTTTGTCTTTTTAGGACTCAAGTCTATCGATACTGGGGAGGTGGGAGTTACATTTGCCATTCAGACTCATCTTGGTCAGACATAGGACTGTAAGACATAGGACTGTGAGAAATCAACCTCTGCAGTTCATTTATTATATAAGGTAAAGTTTAAACTTCATCAGGGCTACAGATAAACAGGAAGAGCTGGGTCCCTTTTTCTCTTGGCTGATGGCTGGAGCTAGCTTGTCTCAGAACTCAGAGATGAAGAGTCACAGCTTATTCATTAGACAAGGCTCTATATTCTAAACAAACAAGGTGGAAATCTGGAGAGAAAGCAGATCCTGGCCTATGAGAGAAGAAGACAAGGATGAGTTGAGATCGAAATCTCTAAAAACTACAGTCTTCCACCAAAGAAGCATGGTAGCAGCCATCTTTGCTTTTCCTACACCTTCTGCAGAATAGAATACTAACAACTGCTTCCATTTCCCCTGGTCTCTTCAGCTTGCTATTAGCTTTATTTCCAACATGACCACACTCAGAACTGCCTTCAGTTAAACCTGAGGATAATTACACTTAGCCAAGGACACCCACTTCCTGGCTAAGTACCAAGAACTGAGAGGATTTGCTGCCGTTGCTGGAGTTGTGGAGCCTAGCACAAGTGCACATCCCACTGTAATTGGCTCTTTTGAAATTGGTGATCGCTTCTTTTTGTAAGCTGGAGTGCCACTGACAGGTAGGGCTGAGAGAACCCCACTGCATACATCAGCGACACAGGGGACCTTCGTGGTTTAGACAGGCATTGTTAATTGTCAACTTCTCTGAAACCCCCAATATCCTGGGAGGGACTCATTACAAAGATTCCTCTGGAATAGAGATGAGGTCAGGCTTTCTATCTCCTACAAATCATTTGTCGGCGAGTGTGTTATCAAAATATGAGCCAGCCCCTTCAAATATATTTTAAACACCGTTAATGTATTTCCACATGTCACTGGCTGACAGCTCTGCCATCCTCTCTCCTGCCACAAGGGAAATTTACATGCATTTGAATTCAGTGGGCCAGGCTCAGCCGCCCCACACTGACAGCCCGTTTAACTGGGTGATAAGTTAATCTGTGTGCTGTTTGATGGATTTCTGTCTTTTACCCAAAACAGAGTTTACAAAAACTATTCAAGGAGGCTCTCTAGTTTCTGTGGAACTTGGGGCACTTTGAGAAGTTGGACTACATGGAGCCCACTGGGCCACACACTGATGGCTTCCTACCTCATGTGCTTTGACCTGCCTTACAAGCCCTTGCTCTTTTCTTCCAGAGACCTCTAGCATGTATCCAAGGGAATGAAAAACTGATAGGCAATATGTCAAGACCCAACTAGACTTCAAGGGTGAGATCATCTACCTAGGTACTTTATGGTAATAAAATGCCTGTGACCAAACACCTTATTGTTTTTTCATTATTTCATTAGATTCCTAGGCTTGCAGGGTGGGTGAGCCAGGAGCAAGCCCTCATCCAGCATGGACCTCAGTTGACCTGGATAAGGACTCCAGCAGTGCTGGGAAGGAGAGGAGCTGCAGAGAAGCATCTCTTTGAGATGAGACACTCCACGTGGGTGTTGTTGCATGCAGGAGGCCAGAGACAGGAGCACTCCTACAAATGACACCAAGAAGGGGACATAGGAACAAAATTGGCTTTGGGTAGGACCCGGGTTGTTCAGTGGGCCCAAAGACACTGTGGTCATTTGAATGTATTTGGCCCCCATAAGCTCATAGGGAGTGACACTATTTGGAGGAAGTGTGGTCTCATTGGAGGACACTGGATGGCTCATGCCTTTAATCCATACCTTGAGTCTAGAGGGTACACCTTTAATTTGGGCCACACCTTCTATATGTTGCTGGGGGGGGGGACTTTGAGTTCTTTTTCTCAAGCTTTACTCAGTGTGACACTCAGTCAATTTCCTGTTGCCTGCAAGATGTAGGACACACCGCTATTTCTCCAGAATCATGCCTATCTGCATGCCACCATGCTCTTGCCACTATGTTCCCCACCACGATGGACTGAACCTCTGAACTGTAAGTGCCACCACAATTAAATATTTCCTTTATAAGAGTTGCTGTGGTCATGGAGTCTTTTCACAGCAATGAAAACCTAATGACGACAGATACAGATGGTGGTAAGTAGAGATGGCAGTGGGGAAGGTAGGCTCTCTTATGATTATGTCTGCTAGGGGGAGTGTGGCACAGAGTCCTTGCTGAGTAGATAGTAGTGTGGGGATGGGACAAGTGAGAAAGCTGTGAAAAGACAGAGAAAGTTGACTGGAGTGATTCTCTGGAAGAGTGGGGATGGCAGGCACATTGATCTCTGTGACTGTCCTCTTTGAATGGCATTCCTAACTTCAGCTTGAGACCAATCAGCATGATTGGCCAGCCATGTCTAGACCCTCAACAGCAGCTGCAGGGAGATGTAGGCTGGGCCAGGCCTGGCAATTTGCTAGCTAGGAGGAACAGAAGCAGGAGGCCAGAGGTTTAGTGGTGCCCAAGGGTTATCTGCAGAGCATGCATCAGATGAAGTACCCAGTAAGATGTCTCCCTGAGGGAGGAGGGTGCAAGGGAACATGTGTCAGCTGTCTGACCCCATTTTTCTTCAGCTATTGGCGAAGAGGGACATGGAACTCCCTTTTCAGCCCTTCCCCAGGCCAATCTCCTCCCAAAGAGAGCACTTACCTCTGTTCCACACCCTGATCAAATTCTAAACCCATCTGTTTCCTCTGATCTGATATCATAGGTCTTGCACATCCACACTGTCCCTGGTCCCCTGAACCTAGAATGAGGATCTCTGACCTGCTCAACTTCTAATGCACCTTCATCTGGAAGCATTTCTTCACACCTTCAGCCACCATGACCCCATCTTTCAAGACTCCTTACAGCCTGTGCTGCCTAGGAAGACATAAAGCTCAAATCCTTATTGGGGATCAGCCTATTGCTCTGAATGTGCAGTCTCCCAGAAAACTCCCATAGAAGAGTGGTCAGATATGGACTCTTATAAAGCTATGCTTATTCTTGAAGGCCTATGCTGACAGCGTGTTGTCTGGAGCTCCTGAACACTCAGAACAAAATACCAAAAGACCCACTAGTGGAGGAAGACACTGCCCAGCACCCATTACTTCAAGCGACATGAGGATGAGTTGGATAAAACTAGGTTCAGTTCAGCTCTTTCCCACAGTATCATCCTCTCTCGGAAATAGATGTTTTGGTTTTGAGGGGTAATCATAAAGGCAGCGCCTATAGGGGTTCAGAGCACCTCAGCACTTCTGACTACTACCATTTACCAAACTAGAAGCTTCTAGGCCTCTCTCCTGTGTGCTGCCTGTGGGAACTTTCCACTGTTGAGTTTCTAAATCATGAAATACCTAATAGAGTTGACATTTTTTTTCAGCCACCAACCAGCTCCCAAATAAAGACATGGAGACTTATTATTAATTATGAATGCTCAGACTTAGCTTAGGCTTGTCCCACTTTTTTCTAACTTAATATAACCTGTTTCTACTCATCTATATTTTCCCTTTGAACTTTGAACTTTTTTTCCATTTTTTTAATGAGAAATTTTTTTTCATTTTACACACCAGAGATCTCCCTCTTCCCTCCTCACACCCCCCTAGCCTTTACCCCCAACTAACTCCCCATTCCCTCCTATAAGAAGGCAAGGCCTCTCAGGGGGAGGCACATCCAGTAGAGGTAAGTCCAAATCCTACCCCCTGCCTTAAGGATAAACAAAGTGTCCCGTCCTAGGTAGTGGGCTCCAAAGAGCCCTCTCCTGCACCAGGGATGGATTCTGATTCTACTGCCAGCCCCCACCCTCAAGCAGATCAAGCTACACAATTTTCTTATCATGCAGAGGGCCTAGTCCAGTCCCATGTAGGCTCCACAGTCATTAATCCAACTTTCATGAGTTCCTACTAGTTTGGTTTGGTCATCTCTGCAGGTTTCCCTATCATGATCCTGATGTACTTGCTCATAGAATCCCTCTTCTCTCTCTTTGACTGGATTCCTGTAGCTCTGCCTGGTGTTTGGCTATGGATCACTGCATCTGTTTCTATCACTGGAGAAAAGCTCTGTGATGACAGTTAGGTTATTCACCAATCTGATAATTGGGGCAAGCCAGTTCTGTTCAGGTACCCTCTCCACTATTTCTAGTAGTCTATGCTGGGGTCATCCTTGGGGATTCCTGGCAACTTCCCTAGCCCTGGTTTTCTCTCTATCCCCATGATGTCTCCCTCCATCATGGTACTTTTCTCATTGCTTTCCCACTCCATCCCTGTTCCAGCTTGACCATCCCATTCCCTTATGTTCTCATCCCTCATGCCCTATCTTCCATCTTCCATTCTGTATATCCTACTTTCCTGCTTCCATTGTGTCTGGCTGACTGGCCTCTGGCATCTCCTTTTCCTTCTCTTCCAACCCTAAATTCCTCCTCCTAGTTACTCTCTCTACCCAGAAGTTCCATCAATACCTCATCTCTCACTATTGGCCATCAGCTTTTTGTTAGACCAATCAGATGCCTTAGGCAGGCAAGGTAAAACAGCAATACATCTTTACATAATTAAACAAATGCAACACATCTTTACATAGTTAAATAATTATCCTGCAACATAAACAAATGTAACGCATCTTTGCATAGTTAAAAAATGCAACACATCTTTGCATAGTTTAAAAAAACTCTTCTGCAACAACCCAGGAACACTTTATGCACAGAATCTGAACAATTCAAGTGCAGTGTCTGTATTATCCTTCCTTGAGCTGGTTATTAAGGCTGCCATCGAGAAAGGGGCATGCTTGTCATTCAGACTGCCGTAATGTAAATGAATGGCGTCTTAATTACTTTTCTATTGCAATGAAGAGACACTATGACTGAGGCAGCTTATTATTTTTTTTAAAGGGTTTATTGGAAGATTGCTTACAGTTTCAGAGGGTTAGAGTTCATGACCATCACGGTGGGGAGCATAGTAGCAGGCAGGCACTCATGACTCTGGGGCAGTAGCTGATAGCTCACATCTCAACCACAAGCATGAGACAGAGACAGGGAGGGAGAGAGAGAGAGAGAGAGAGAGAGAGAGAGAGAGAGAGAGAGAGAGACTGAGAATGGTGTGGGCTTTTGAAACCTTAAAGACCACCCCCAGAGACAAAACCCCTCCAACAAACCACACCTCCTAATCCTTCCCAAACAACTCTACCAACAGGAAACCAAGTATTCACATCTATGAGCCTATAAGAACCTTATCATTCAACCCACCACAGGGAGGGCAGTGCTCCCCTCCTGCCACCAGCTCACTTCCCCCATAGAAGCTTTGCAAAGGCTAGTGCCATGGAAACTAACAATGCATCACCTTCAAGAGGAGTGACCAGGACTGGAGCAGCAGATAAGGGCTGTGGACCTTGAAGAATAGCTTATCATGGTCCAAAAGAAGCTGGAAAGTCCACTTAACAGACAAACATTCTGGACATTTAATAACACAACCACAAAATCCCTTTAAAATAGCGGTCATGATGTCCACAGGCCAGATGCAGCCACAAGCCACAGTATATAATCTCACCCATATCTTCTCCCACACTGCCTGTCTGCGTTTCCTACTGCAGCTAGCAGTAGCCTGGCCCCTGTGAAAGTCCCACCTTCTGGAAGCTCTGCCTTCTGTTCTCCCCCCAGGTTGCTGTGAGCCACCAGGTGGGCCCTCTCTGTAAACACGGGGATAATGTGGGGTGCAGATGCCGCGGGGGAGGATAAATGTGTCATCCTGGATTCAGATCTGTCGTCACAGGCCCCCTCATCAGACCTCAGCAGCCCCCACTGTGCACACCTGCAGCTGTTGACTGTAGAGAAATGAGAAATTCAGAAGCGACAGGGCACCCTGCAAATTCGCAGAACCAGCCCAGCCTGCACAAAGGTATTTAGCACAGGTGTTTCTGTAATTGTGATACATAAGGAAGCTTCCCAGGGTTCAGTAGTGGGCGGCCCTCACAAGTCTGCCTCCACCTGCCAGAGGAGGCTGGTGGCAGGCGTGGGCCCAGGCAAAGAGCTGGACAAGAGGAGTCTGCTGGCAGAATCTACACACATTCCTTTGGCATGTACCCACTAAAGCTTCACCTCAGGGTTTTTTGTAGCCCAAGAGTCATAATGAAAAAAACAGCATGGTATTGCCAATAATCATGCCAAAAACTGTCTCTTCAAGCATCAATAATAAATTCAATTTTTTACCAAAAATATTTTAAAAGCCTGGAAGACTGCTGCACTTGATCTAATTAATTCTAAAATTTTATTTTTATGATGTGAAGATGTAGTCATCAAAATGCAAACAAAATTTGAGGGAAAGGCATTTAAATGTACCAGGCTGTTAACTAATAATAACAGTATTTTCTCAATCCCATATACATATACATATGTATCCCATATACATATATATCCCATATACATATACATGTATATCCTTTTCTAAATGTTTCATGTTTGGGTGATTTATTTTTATAAAGACATCCACATTTGTATCTCATTAAAAGGTTCTGAACAGAGCTGGCGGGTTGGCTCAGCAGTGATGAGCACTTTACTGCTCTTGCAGAAGACCAGGGTTTGATTCCTGGTACCCATGCTCCATAACTCCATAATTCCCGTAACTACAGCTCCAGTGGACACTGTGTCCTCCTCTTCCCTCCTAGGGTACCCATACATATGTGGCATCCATAAACAGAGACCCACACATACACATAAATAAAAAATAGTAGAAATAAATCTTTTAAAGATCTGCAGGCCCTCTGGCTTTGCTTCCTCCCAGACCACAGAGGAACCGCCAAGCACCTGCTAAGACCCTGGAAGCGGCAGCCACAAAGAGGCCAGCAGGATGTGGCCATGCTTGCACCTCTTGGCCTGATGAATTTGGAGCCCTGGAGGTCAGCCAAGAGAGCTGACCCGTGGTAACAATGGACCAAGGCAGAGAGTTTAAAGGCAAGAGTCAACTGGAGCTGCGGCCTGCCAGGGGTGAGGGCACCAGGGATGAGGTAGCCTTGACATGTGGATGGCCTGAGGTTTGAGCAGTCAGGCTTGGAGCTGAGAAGGCAGCAGGGCATGAGGCAGGGGGCACAAGGGCCCACTCTTCTTCCTGCGGCACAGCAAGAAATCCTGGCTTTTCTCCTGCCTCTCCCTCCGAGGTCACTCCCACTGACCTCCCCAGCTTCTGTCTCACAGATTATAGGTAGGCAGGAGGACTAGACCTACTTCAAAATTGACTACCACTCTCCAGCGTCTCCAGATTCCGTGGGTAGAGTGGACCGCAGCCACATGGTGCCCCTTTCCCAAATCCTGAATGGAGACTCACACTTCCCTGTTGTCCGCCCTTCGCCTTATACCCCTGGGTTAAGCAAGGAGGAAGAAAGCAGGAACAGAGAGCAGGACAACACTCCCTGACCTCACACTACAAGCTCACACACTTGGCCACATACTTCAGGCACACAAAGAATGGGAAGGGAGGACAGTGCACCTGCAGAGCAGCAGAAGGACACCCAGGAATGCAGCCTGAACCCACGCCTGGGCAATGCTCAATCAGCCCTGGAATGGTCCTGCTTTTGCAAGTGGTGGGCTCCGTCCACAGTGAGGGAAGCATCTGCAATCCAGAGTGCCATTTGGCACCTCTTTCATTTTTAACGTACTTTTCAATATTATTTCTCCGTCGCCACATGGTGAATTTTGTCCTTCTGAGAGCCAAAGACAAACATAGGCATGCTCCACATACACAATCAAAAGGAGCTGTTTCCTAGCAACAGGAGCCCTGGGTGGCCAGGAGCCACCTTCCCTTGCAGGGACTGGAGTTCGGCCTATGGGCTTAGAGGCTGGCACTGAAGCCAGACCCTCACAACCTGAGAGAAGGGCTGGGAGCCCGCATCTCCCCATGCTAGTGGCCCAGTTGCTTGACATATTTGATGCGTGTGTACAATCGCATATGTGTGCACAAAACACATGTGCTCTCACTACAAGCACACAGGGTCCCCTTTGCCTACAAAAGCTGGTCAAGGCAAAGCCAATCACAGAACTGTACTCAGTGGGACTGTGATGGGGTTCCCTAGTCCTGACTCTACCCTAGATTTCCTCAGATTACTGAATCCAACAAGGGTGAATAGTGTGGCTCCTCAGGCATCTGAGGGATTCCTGTACCATTAGAGACCTATTGGAGGCCACCGGTATCTTCATACAGGTCTCTCTCCCCAGGTAACTTGTATGATTCTGAACCTGCCATCTCTGCAGGGAAACTTTCAGCTGCTCAGAGCTGTCCCCACAATGCCCCGCTTAAGAGTGTTGTTACCCCAGGGTTCATCTACCCGTGTCTATGCCAGTAGTTTAGAGAGGCTCTGTGCATCCTATATGGGAGGATCTCATGAATTCTGTGAAGTGTCTCACTGCTTTGGGACTGGTATACATGCTGCGGGGGGATGCAGGAAAGGATACCCCATTTTGACAGCTTACCTAGCCAGGGCTGTACATAAACCCTTTAATAGATTCTGTCACTTAAAAAATATGGTTGATGCTAGTAAAATCTTCCTATTTGATACACACCTTTTTATTTTATTATTTTATTTTTGTTTTCCCACTTCCAGTAACAGATGCTGTCCCATGCCTTCCAATGTTAGCTGAGCCACCTTGAGCACAGAAGGATGACACCCAAAGGTTTTATGGGGTGCTAAGATGGCAATAGCATCTCCCAAAGGAAAACACAAAAATTGTCCTCTGCTGGGCGATGAGGAGTGAGTCACCCCACACTTTTTTCTCCTTTGAAAGCTAGTGACTCCTCCCACTTGGAGCACCTCACCCCATGGCATCCTGTCACACCTGGGGACCACCCTGCCCAGAGCAGGCAATGCCATGACTGGAACAGGTTGGCATCTCCAAACCTGGGAAGGCACCACAAAGCAGAGAAACTCCTGAAAGGTAGTTCCTCATCGGCTTTGCCTTTCATTTCTAATTTGGTTTCTGTTTACTTTCCCTTTATTTAGTGTGTGTGTGTCTGTGTGTGTGTGTGTGTGTGTGTGTGTGTGTGTGTGTGTGTGTGTGTAGAGAGAGAGAGAGACAGAGACAGAGAGACAGAGATATTCTCCAGGGATTGTAGATGTTATTATTTGGGGGTGTGTTTTCAAAGAAGCAGTTCTTGGATGCGTTTCCCACTTCCCAACTTCCTAATTTTTCTGTCTGCTTTGGAGGATGGAGCTCCACCCCCACCCCAGCCCAAAGCCTCTGCTCTTTGAAGTTAATTTAGCTTTTCTTTGGGGGCTTTGTTCGGTGTCTGCCAGCTTGTATGTCTGGATCAAAGGGTAATCTTTTAATTGGAAGGTTTTATGATTTTTATTTATATCTTCTCCAGTTCCAGAGAATGCTTCATGGAGACAAGACAGTCCTGCTTTGGCCAAAGAGCTGTCCATGTGTCTGTTTACCCTTAGCAGGCTTCCCTGTGCTGTCATCTGAGCTGTGATTCTTGATAGCAGTGAAGGGCTGCCGACCTATCCCTGTGACCATCTCCCTGGCCATAGGCACCCTTCCCCACTGCTACGTTCTCACAGTATTTAAAATGCCTTGCTGCTGTGTTATATGACCCTACTCAAGGAGTTTAATTAATGTCATGTACACATCCATTAGGTTTTCTAAAAGCAATGGACATGTTATCTAATTTCTTAAATGAAGCTTGTTTTATCTGTTGTCCTTCCCAAGCCTTAATCCTCTTTTATCTGTAGCTGGATGTCTACCAAGCAGCATCTTGTAAGATCTGATTTTTTTTTCAATCCACTAAGGGACATGTTTTGTTTTTTTTTTTGGGGGGGGTGTCGTTTTTTGTTTTGTTTTGTTTTTGTTTTTCCCAGTGGGTGAGCTTAAATGCTTGTGGTCACCAATGTAATTGTGACAACTCTCTAGTTGAAAGGCTCCATTTCTGCTGAGTTTCATACATTGATCACATGATGTCTGGGCACTGTTGGGTGAGTACACATTCCATCCCTCCCTCAACCAGTATCATCTCCAGGCATGGGCACACAAACTGCATCTGCAGTACTTCAGAGCATCTCTTCCCCAGGACCCTTCTACCCCTTTTATGGAGGAGGGTGGTTGTTCACTATTTTTGCATGACTTGAGTCCCATGTTCTGAATTCTTGTGTGTCCCTCTCTGCCTCTGGCATCTTTTGTTGAAAAAGTGTGTGCTCAGTTCACACCCCTCAAGTGTTTCTCTAACCCCAGGGACTATGACAAAGACCATGAGAACCAGAGTCCATGGTCTGAGCCTTGATCTAGGAGAAGAAGACAGTAGCAGAATGGCAGATGGCAATAAGAGCCGTGCAGAATGATGTAGTGGGGCCATAGGGAAGGAGAGCCTCAGGTGAGAACTGTTCTCTGTGGTGGTTGGGGCAGCTAATGGGCTAGGCTGATATTTGAACTGATACCTCAATGAAGACAGGAAATGAGCTATGGGGATATCTGGCAGAGGGGAGCGGGAAGGAAACAGGAGGCTAGCCCGTGCAAAGGCCCTCAGGCATGTGGGGATCTGAGCAGGCCAGGTTAGGAAGAGAGAATTGATGGGACCCGTGAGGTTAGGTAGGAGGGTCAGGAGAGGAGGATGAGAAGGCAAAGGGAGCCTTAAGGAAGTTCTAAGCAGGGACTTGATTTAGGCTGTGTTATATCTTTAAAGAACATTCCCACTGCTCAGTGGAGGCCAGAACAAAGGGTCACCAGGAGGCTGATACCCCTTAGACTGGTGATAACAGGAGGAAGTGAGACCAACCCAGATGTGTCAAAGCCATGCTGACTCACTGGATGTGAGGGGACAGAACACAGGAAGCTGAGGCAAACTGATAACTATAGCAGCTGTCACCAAGGAGTTAGAGAGCCTGAACCCTCCATATTTCCATTTACTATGCCTCTGTGAACAACTGTCTGTGGTGCCTTGAACATGTGTCCTCAAATAATGGTAAAACACAACCCCTTGTGTGGTGACCCTGACAGGCAATGTCCCCAGGGATGTGAAGAAGTCATGAGGATGGAGCCCTCATGGATGAATTTCTGCCCTTACGTGGATTTTCCACACTTCTGCCCCTCCACCTTCAATCCTGTGAGGGTAGGAAAGCAATGCTCCATCCTGGAATCAGAAAGCACACAGTAGTTCCTCACCAGACACCAGTGACCTTGACCTGGCCTTCTGCAGACTCCGGAACTCTGAGCCATAAATCTCTGGCTTTTATAAATTTCTAAGCCTCTGGTATTTTATTATAGCAGCACAGATAAATAAACTCGTCATCTCCCACTCGTATGGTATGTCTTTTCTCTTTTTAAAAATGGACAGTTTCCCAGAATGCCGTGTTCATTTCATACCTGTGTAGTTTAACAAGAGCAAAGCCTTCTTGTAATCCCCGAAAAGAGACATTGTGATGGTGTGCTGCAGAAGTACCAGGCTAACGGGGGCTTTCTACTGCCTTCACACAAGAAGGTCATTGTTGTTTCTGTATGGACTGTACAGCATCAGTGCTCTGACTACCCCAACCCGGGAACTTCAGAATGGAACTGTGTAAGGACACGGGGCTGTTAAGAGTAGTTCAATCAAAACGAGTCCTCTTTGTCCAGTCTGACTGGCGTCCTTATACAAAGGAGAAACTTAAACACAGAGACATGTGTAAGGACACAACACGAGATGGCCATGAGCAAGCCAGAGAGAGGGCTGGAGAAAACACAGCAGGCCAACATGGGAACTGGGCCTCCAAAACTGACAGAAGATAAGCATCTATCAGTCAATTCCTTGGCCTCTGGAACTGTATTAGAGCCCATCCCCAAATCCACCACAACTGCCATGCTTTCCCTTTAGGATTAGGAAGCTGCGGTTCTACTCTCTACACTTGGACTGTTGTTCTGACCGTGATGTTACTCTTACTGAGGAATTTTGGGGAGGTTTCTTTGTTTCCTGGCAACACATGATATTCACAGTATTTCCCATCATCCAACATGATTGGGAAGCTTTGTATTTTTCCCATAGGCCAAGCTATCTGAAAAAGCCCCTGATAGTAATGGGAGCAAGCAGAGTTTCTATGGCAGAAGGTTCTGGGTGCTGAAATGGTCACAGAACGACTTAGACAAATAGGCCTAAGGAGTTGATGCCTAGGTAGCCACTACAAAGACATCTTAGTTTTTCCTGGATGCAGAAGGGTCACTGGAGAAGTGGGCTAAAGTGAGGACCCCCCCGCAAAGGATGGTGCTTCTGCAAGTGTGCAATGGTGAGAAACTAAACAAAGCCATGGTGCAAAGTGGCTGGGATCACAGAAGTTAACTAGGAGGCCAACCCTGTCCAGGTTGGAAGGAGGAGGGAGGAGAAAGGAGAAAGGAAGAAGGGAAGGAGGTGTCTGGGTAGCCTGGTAATGACAACAGCCAAGACCACCCACTGGTGCCTACCCAGGGCACTTGAACCCCACTCCTTTCCCATATGGAGACAACCCAGTCCACAACCTGAAGCATGACTAATACTGGTGCCAAGTCTTCAGCTTAGACCCTAGTGTAGGGTCTCATGGAATTCATTCTGGAATATTCTAGCATTCTAACATTTTTAGAGGTAGCTGTTCCTGAGACACTTTAGGGTTTTATCTTCCTATGATCCAGATATTGAAGTGTTTTGCAGAAAAACAGAACCTGGGCACCAGGGCAATCTCCTTAACACCTTTCTCCCCTTTTGCCGCCCCCTTGTGAGACCCTTTCTCTTGTGTTCTTTCAAATACTATGCTTTCAGTTAAGTTGAAGGTGGCCCCACTCAGAACCATGTGTCCTTTAAATGGCATTTTGGGGGGATTGTGTCCTTGATATTTTTTTTTATATAAGAGGTGTTTCTCTGAGAGGCTGCCAGGCTGGTCTCGTCAGAAGTTGATGAGAAAGACCAATATGCTCGGTGCTACTGCCGAGAGGTCTTGGCAGGCTTGGGCTCTAGGCAGCCAGACTCACCCTGGGCTCCAGTGCAAACACACAGACCATTCGGGCTTTGTCCTCAGCTGCCTGGTTCCAGAGTGGTCTCTGGGGCTGGGCATTCTTGCCAAAATGCTCATGACATCACTCATATTATTAATAATTACAGGTTATTCACAGATGGGTGGGCAGATGGACACACGGCCAGAGAGATTTGTTTAATCTCAGCCAGGCTATTTCCCCTATGCACCCCCCTTTGCCTGCTCTTGCTGCCTCCCTGGGGAAAGAAATAATGAAAAATAAAATTTTTGTGAAAGAAAAATGAAAACTCCGTCAGGGAGTTGGTTGGGTTTTCTCCTGCTGGAAGAAAACTGGACCTAGAGCTGTTCCTTCAACTGACAAGGTCTGTGAGTTTCTGAACTAAAATGTTTGAAGGGCTCAGGTCCCTGTCCCTCATCAGACCATTGGATGGCTGTGGCATCATCTGTGAGCCAGAATCCATGGTGGGTAAAGAGACATAGATGAATATGTATATATACATACATATACACACACATGTACCCACACTCACACACACACACACACACACACACACACACACACACACACACATAATGCATACTATAATTATATATATTTGTGTAATTATGAATAAAAAATACAAAATGATTGTTATGTTTAGGTAGATAATAGATAAATGATAGAAGGATGACAAAAATAGGTGGGCAGGTAAATACATAGTAGATAAATAAATAAAAGAGAGATAGGCAGATAGATAGATAGACAGACTTTTTAAAAAACTTCACCATGTGATCCACAGTCACTTCCCAGAATTCTGGAAGGACAATGGAGGCCTTGCTGCCTAGGGAATAACAGGGCCTCTGCAGAACAGTTGAACACATGATTCTACAAATTTATCATTAATGGAGGTGAGGAGAGGTTCAGTGAGACAAAATTCTTGCCCTCCAAGCATGAGGCTTGGAATTCAAATCCCAGCACTTGTATGAAAGCAAGTCAGGCATGTTTGCCCATGTAACCCCAGCCCTGGGGTGGGGGTGGGGTGGCAGAGACAGACAGATTCTAGGATCTTGCTGGCTTGCCAGCTTAGCCAAAAGGGTGAGCTTTTGGATGAATGAGAGATCTTGTCTCCAGGCAATAGGGTGGAGAGCAATAGAGGCCCCTGCATTCATATGTATAGGCACACATACTCACATGTTCACATACATGTAACACACACAAATGTCATTAGAAAGACACACTGTTCTTGGCAAGGCACAGCTGTGTGTTGCCTTTTTCTTAGAATGTACCAGTTCTCAATCTGAGGCCTTCGTTCATGGCCAAAAGCATATCAAGAGCTTAACAAATGTATTTGCCTTAAATAAGAAGATAGACAAATCTAAAATGTGGATTCCATCCTCCCCAGTCAGGTCATCCCATCCCAGTGCAAAGGGCAAGGCTGTTTTGAAATCAGGTAATGCTGGAGAGAGAAACCAATCAGACCAGCCTGGTTGACACATTGCCCATGGTGTATTAAATATTGAAGCTCCTTATGAGAGTGTGCTGACCGCAGAGTCCACATCACCCATGGTGACTGAGAATACGTGAGAAGCATGAGTCACAACTCACTGCATACAGAACTTTCATCACACCGGGCTTTGGCACTGCTCCATGGGACCAAGAGAATGTGCTACAAACCAGCAGACACCGGCACTGGTGATTTTTTTTTCTGATGCCACAAACAGATTTATGCCAACAGCCCATTATTCTCAGCCAGCGGAATGTACATACAAGCCAATGAGGCAGGCTGAGGCTCTAGTCTGAGACCAGCCAAGGCAGCCAGACTAACTGGCCCACCTGGGGCTCCTACTTTTGACCTCAGTTTCATTAGCACAGTGCTTTTGCCCCATGAGCCAACCAGACTGCTGAAATATAAATCAACTGCCTTCTCCAATTCCCCCTTCCTCTGGCCAAGGTGCTAATGAATGAGGCAGTGACCACGGGGTGAAACAGGGAAAGAGAATGGACTCTGGGAGGTCACAAATTGGATAATCTTGTTCCAAACAATGGTGAGGCATATTACAATGTTTTCTATGCAAAATGCAGCCTCCTCCATGTGGGCCTTCTGGTCAACCTCATGCAGTTCCCTGAAACCTCTATACCTCCATCCCCATGTATACCTGTCACAGACTACAGATCCCTACCCCTACAAGCTCCAGACCTGAAATAAAATGATGTTCTGCCAAGCCTTGGACACACACAGGCTATGGAAAAGGAAAAGGTGTGTGTACTGAAGTTAAAATTGCTTTTCTCTAAGATGGACTCCACTGTGAAATGGTTGCTCAGGCCCCTGGAGCTGGCCCTTGGTGGAGGTTGTCTCCCAGCTCCACTAGGTCTCTGCATCAGTCTTCCCTATCAGTGTCTCTCACTCACAAGCCCAGCTCCTGCTGCACTGGATGGTCCATAATCCCTGCACTGACCACCAGCTCCTGCCCTTCGTTCTTATCACTCTCAGTTCAATCTCCTCAAACCCCAGGGCAGTCTGATTTCCCTTTGAGGAAATTTCCTAAGTCCCTGCTTCTTTTGGAATCCACGACCTTGATTGCCCTTCTTGGATGGATATTTTCACCAGGATGCATTGCCACGATCTCTGCTTCATCTACACAGGGCTGCCAAGGCCCGCATGGCAATTCCATTTTTCTTAGCAGAGCTAAGCAATCATCATTCGTCTTAAAAATTGGCACATTCCTCCAAATACATTCATGAGATGGTTGGGCGTCTGCTTTGATGAGAGTGGGAATCTTAAAGAAGACCTCTCCGCCCACTTCCCCACACCCCAATGTAATGCAAAAAGAAAAGGAAAAAGAAGATTGGGATGATGTGCCCTATAGAAGGAGGGATTTGGGGCACAGGCATTGAAATGCATGAGGTGACATGGGTCCAAAACTATAAGCTCAAAATTCTACTCTGTAATGAAACAGGTACCAAGTAGAGGGAAAAATTCTAATCGCATATAGAGAGCTCAAGAACATATTGCATTTCTATGTAAAACAAACTGATTTCTCAGAACTCTGTGAGAAATTAGAATTATTCATTCATAACTTCATAGATGAGGTTTCTCTGCTAGCATCTCACTAATCCCTGTTTCCATCATAGCTAGGAAGTAAGACGGACTCAAGCTTCATACTTTAGGGACATCTGAGCTCCAGGACGGGGGGAAGAGAGGGCTATAGACTGTTTTTGTGTGTCATCAATAACTGTGGGCTGAGCTGTACACCCAGGTCTTCTCAAAGCACTGTGGAGTTAGAAGTTGAGCTTCCTGTATCCCATGGGCCACTGAAGTTTTCATGCCCAGCCTTGTTCCCAAGAGGACAGGAGAGGTAGCCAGTGACTCGGAATTAGCTTACAGACACATGGTCCAAGGTAAGGGTTTGTCACCATAGCCAAGATACATTCTATTATTTACAGATGGTCTTGTAAATGTAAAACCATTTGCCGTTTGTGAGATCATGGGCATAAGGGGTCATCTCTACCATTCACTGGGAAATCAGAAATGTTCCCCAGCCTTAGCTAACAGCCAGCACCATTTGGCAGCACAGGATAACTCCACTCACAATGCCCAGAAAGTGTTGACTATAGAGACAAAGGCAGGTAAATTATGATTTGCCTAGAAATTCTTATGGTTTCACTTAAGCTCCTGATTATAGTTGAAATCCACAAAAGCAGTGGGTGTGTTCATGTGTTGCTATTTACATACATACACAAGTATGTATCACTGTGTGTATATATGACATATATGGCTGTAAAGAGGTAGCTGCTCACAGTTTCCTGACCTTTACTTCACTATCTAGGTATCCTCAACTCCCCTTTCCCAGTGGATAGTGTGGTATGGTAGAGGGTGACCATGAATTCTGGGAGAAGCTGGGTAATGGTTTCCTGGCCTCTGTTGCTTTTAGAGTCTCCTCTAAGATTCAACTGGCCAGTTGCCAGTTGTCTCCCAGTCCTAGTATGGAACTCATGGGATGGTCCTAAATCTAACATGTGTTACTGTTACAAAGACAGCCTCCTGCTGAAATAGTAACCAAACTGAAGGCATCCACACCACATTGGCTGTAAACCCCTAATCATATCCCAAGCTAATACATCTGTGGTCCCCTCCTTTGGCTCTCCTCCATGATTGCCACCTCTGACCATTTCCCACCATGGTTGACAGATGTCTCTGAATGTAGAGAGATAATCACCCCATCTAGCTATTCTTAGTGAATAATTTTGGGGTTCATCAAGAGTACACTAACTAAAACTTGATACCTTTTATACATCAACTGTACTTTAAACACACTTTAAAAAATAATAAACATGGTCCCTGTTTACATCACTTAGTTTTCTTGTTTCCTTCTATAACTCCATGAAGATTTCTTAGCTTGTCTACAGATAAGCAAAGTCATGGAGGCATAGGGGACACTTTACAAAGGTGATAGCAAAGATTCCACCCGGTACTCTGGCCTTACCAGCCACTTGGTCCCATGAACTCCAGGCTCTAAATAGACAGAACTTCCTTTAGGTATGTTATGAGTTTAACTGTGTAGCTAGAGTTTTCCTTCCTGGCTCATGGTCAGAACAAATCTCCCTCACCCGCTAGTCCTGCAGCTGCTCAGACCCAACCAAATAAACACACAGAGACTTATATTACTTATAAACTGTATGGCCATGGCAGGATTCTTGCTAACTGTTCTTATATTTTAAATTAACCCATTTCTATTAATCTATAAGCTGCCATGTGGCTCGTGGCTTACCAGTATCTTAACATGTTGCTTCTCATCATAGCAGATGGCAGCGTCTCCCAGACTCAGCCTTCCTGTTCCCAGAATTCTCTTCTCTGCTTGTCCTGCCTATACTTCCTGCCTGGCTACTGGCCAATCAGCATTTTATTTATTAACCAATCAGAGCAACACACTCACAGCATAGAGAACATCCCACAGCATAACTGTCCTATAGATCATGCTGTGAAGTCCAAGATCCAATGAATGTGACCTTATTTCCATCTTTGCAGTTAACCAAGTGAAAGCCACCAGGATAGGCAAAGATCCACTGTAACTAGTGTCCCTGTGAAAGGTGGAAATTTGAAGAAAAAGATACGCATGGAGGGAGGGTTATGTGATGACAGGGAGCAATGCTGTATCCTGGCCAAGGGATCTCCTGGGGACCCAGGCTCAAAACAGACTCTTCCCTTGGAGGCAACCAACTTTGATCTTGAACTTCTAACCCAGAGAACTGCAAGATAATGAATTTCTGTCATTTAAGACACTTATTACCTGGTACTTTTGTTTTTGCTTTTTGTTTTTACAGCAGTTGTAGATGACCAATAGAAATCACTCACTCACAGCTAAACTTTTCTCCCATCTTGACTCCATCCCTTCATGGAGTCATATCCCTGGTGCCCTCAGAGACCTTAGAATTTTCTTGTGTTAATTTTCATATGATTAGCCATAGAAAGTTGAACAGATATGCAAACAATGTCCATACCATTCACAGAAACACATCTGACCCAAACTCTCTGAAGAAATTGGCTCAGATTGCTCAGAAGTTGATCAATAATGGCCATTTTCTTTCATTTTCATGCCTGCCTCCAACTCAAGACCAACCAGAACATGTCAAACATGGTCCTCAGGTGAACCCCATTGGTCACCCCTCTTCCAGTGAATGTATCTCTAGATCCCCAGCTTCCAACAGCACACCACTGTTAATACCATTCTTTTGCCTTCCTCAACCCAGCCAAACTCTACTGGCAAATGATGGCTAGTTTCTTTAAATGAGAAGTTCTGTTTATTCTCACTTTGGTGAGGGGAATCTTTGCTGATTTCCTCATTCTGTCTCTCATATCAAGTCACAGGTTCCAGAGAGATAGCTCAGGGATGGGCTACCTATGGACTATATGAAATATTTGGGGGATGGAAATAAAGTGAATGGATGCTGTTGCAATAGTAAAGAAGTATCTTTTGAATGACTGAATGGGTTTTGCACAACTTGGATATCTGGAAGAAGTCCTTGCTGAACATAAAACACAACCATGAATTGTGTAGCTTGGGTTTGATTGCCTTTGGTAGCTCTGGGCTTTGGTCAAACTAAGGGGAAATGGCCAGATTGTGAGTTTCCAGCTTCCAATACAATAGGAATTATTCTTGCAGCCTTATTTATTGTGGTATTTTTCAAATTATAATAAATTTGCTTTCTTCTGAATATTCAGCTGCTTCAGAAGTTACCCAAAGGATGCAATTAGGCCCTGGGGAAATATGCCATTATGTGCACATATCATGCTTTGCATAGGGTTTCCATCATCTACATAATTTATGTGCTTCTGCATAATTTTGCTCCTTTTTATGTTTTCTATGTGTTTGTGAGATAATCTAGAAGCCGGCTTCTCACCATCAGAAACACAGAGAGAACTCAAGTCCGCATGGGTTCTTCACCCAACCCGCTTCACATCCAGTGAAGCCCTGATGAAAGCCCTGGGAGACAGCTGCTGCCTTTCACTGCTCCAAACATCAAGGCGTGGAGAAGTGGAAGGTTCAGGGGCTTTCCAGAATGAAACAGAGCCTTGTCCTTTTTTTTTTTTATTCTTCTGAGTATTCACTGAGGTCTCTGATGAATAGTGCTAGCATTTTAAAGCTCTTTAAACTGTTTATAATCCTCACTTTGGTTTTGAAACAAAAATAATGCCAAAATTAGTGCCTTTTTAAAGCGTCTGATGTGAGGTGGTTGCATACAAATTTCCCTAATACTGAGCAAGTCCATCACCTGGGAAACAGGTGAGTTATGTGCAGCTCTTGTTAGACTTTGATTTCCCCCTCTTATCAGCCTTTTCTACTTTCCATATTTTTAATTTCCTGCCTCTTATGATTTCTGGACTGCTCAAATATCCTTACAGAACAACTCTTAGATATGAGACTGAGTTACCAAGATTGAGTACTTATCCAACTTGGAAAGCTTTGACTCAGTGGCCTTTGCTAATAAGTCCACCTTGAAAACCTCTGGACTGTGCCAAAAAAAACATCTAGACTGTCTCTCTCCTCATCCCTAAGGTACCAGAGGGAAGCACCTCTTAGAACTGAGCAGAGAAGATAATGGATAGAAAAGGATTCCCGGCACTTGGAAGCTGTTCACTCAGCAAATCCTTGGGCAGAATGTGATCTTCAGACTTATGGAGTCTTGTGACTGGGAGGCTCTGGGTTAAAGGAGTAGAATGAGCTGGGATTTGACGGAACTGAAAGATGGCACAGAACCTTTCCAAAAAAGTCATAGAAATGCAAGTTTTTTAGGGTAAACTCAAAGGCCACACAGGCTATATAACAATCTCAATCACCAGAGGGGAATGACTAGACAGCCAGGGTGGCTTGATGCTATGGTTAAGAGGTAGAGGACAAGCTTAACAATGTGAAGGAAAGAGAAAATTTCAAGTGACAATAGATTGAAAAGGGACTGAAAGAGGACCTAGAAATAAAAAATGCAAGGACTGAAAATGTAATGCAATAGACACACTTAGCAACTGGGTGGGCACAGCAGTGTCAGAGGATGAGTAGAGTATCAGGGACCAAGGAAATAAAAAATAAATGAATGAATGAATGAATGAATGAATGAATAAATAAATAAATAAATAAATAAATAAAAGAAGAAGAAGCAGAGTAAAAAATGGTGGGCAGTCCACAGGAGTCAGCTCAGAGAACTGGTGCTCTGGGAAGGCATCACACATCTGTTCAGAGTCCCTGAAGCAAATGGGGAAATGTCAAATAGGAAAGATTGGAAGACATCATGAATAAGAAATATCAGGATCAAAATCAGCAGGCGCTTACACTCACCCACAGTTTGAAAGGATCAAGATGCTCCCCACCCCCTAATAAAGAAAAATAAATAGGAGCCTAGAAAAGCTAAATGTACTGTCAGGAAACTGAAGATCAGGACAAGGAGTCCAAAGGCATGAAAATAAGAGATCCTCTCCCGCTGAGAAAGCCTTCAGTGCATGAGTGAATCACTGGGAAAATATGAGGGACTGTCATGAATCCATGGTTTGAAATGTCCCATCAAGCTCATGTGGTTCCTGTGCTGAAGTCTTGGTCACCACCTGATAATGCTCTGAAATCTGGAGCTGGGGCCTGGCTGGAGGAAGTAGGCCACTAGGAGCAAGTCTTTGGCTACTTCCTGTTGCTCTCTGGTTCCCCTCAGTGATAGGAACTGAATGAACCCTTGTACATTGTCTTCCTAAGCACTATGGAACCAAAGTAAATACCAATACTGAGAAGATGGAGACAAGGAGATGCCCGGATCTCAGTGGCCAGTTATCCTGGCCTACTTGGTGATGTTCAAGGAAGTGAGAGACCCTGTCTTGAAAAAGCAAGAAAGTACAGTTGAGGTTGACCTCTGGCTTGCACACCCTTGCCCCCAACATGAACATTCAACACACATTCATCTATGCATACATGAGCATACACACAAGCATGTCCAGAAAGGAGACCCTGGAGGGTTTTCTATGCAAGACACAGAGCCTGGCCCAGCAGGAACCACACAAGCAAGTAAAATAAAAGAATTAAATTATTTGTGGCACATAGGAGGGGTACCTGCTGTTCATCTTCTCTTTTAGTTGTCACAGTGAATGTGTTTAACTCATGCAGCTCACAGATGCATGGAAAGGAAGAACTGAGAAAATGGATATATCTGATTTTAAAAGTTCAGATGACATTGAAAATATTGGAGGCTTAATTAATCACAGTGGTGTCTAGTTACATAAAAACATACAGACAGATGTGTAAAATCAGCCCCCAAACAAGTAGCAAGATATATAGTTACCAACCAAGTTCTTTCCTGTGCTCTTCTGGGATATAGTATCCAAGTGGCTTTATACATTATGTTCAGTGTGGAAGATGTCATAATCCAAAACTCAACTTGGTCATGATCCCATTTAGGCATCTTAAAACATAAATGCTGCTATCTAAAGTTTTGGCATCATTAGGATTTTCTACAATGAGATTTATGGTCTGAAGTAATATTTTTCATACCAATACCCAAGGCTGCTGGGTGCACGGACATATATTGTGCTTCATAAGTTACTTGAGCCTTTTTGTTTTCTACCTTTTTCTGTTGTCATTTGACTGGAAATCTTTAAAGGTATATATTTTTGCAATATTAAAACCTCTGCTCTCCTGTGATGATTGCCCATCAAAAGCCATTTCCAAGGAATAAAGTTTCGGGGTCTGGGGGGGCTTCTCCTTTTGCTGAAGCCTGCAGAATCCCCCTGGGCTTCTCAAATGCACTTCTGGGATTTCCCTACCACTCTTTTTCTTACAGAAACATAATTGGATTCTGATGCCACAGCTTAAAGAAATAATATACCTCAAGTCGATGAGCCTATTGTGCAACCAAAATCTTTTTTTTTTTAAGAAAAAAATACAGAAAACATTTATCTGAACACACAGGCAGACACACACACACACACACACACACACACACACACACACACACACACACATACAGCTTATATTGCGTATGTTGTTATTTCATTTTGTAAACTGACTCAAGTTGATGTGTGTGTCTTGGCATCTCTTCAGAAACCCATGATCCACACTATCTGGTGTTCACACCCAGTGCAGTGCCCTGCCTGACCCAGGACTGTGGGTGAAGACCGGGACTTGTTGACCAGTTGAGGGTGGAGAAGTAGAGGGTGAAAATGAAGGCCTTGTGTGGCTTGTTTAACTCCCTCATCAGGAGATGCTCCCTTGTTAGTTTTGAATACGCAAGACAGATGCTGAGCTACCTCATGGAGAAGACCATGTGTCAAGGTCCTAGCCTCCATCCCAGAGCCAATAGGAAACTAGGCACCCAGTCCTGTAGCTACAAGCACACAAAATTACCCACAAACACATGCTCCTGGGACAGAATCTTCCCCAGATGGGCCTTCAAATAATAGTGTGGTGCTCACATTAATACTTTGATTAAGGTTTGCAGTAGATACAATTAAGCCATATCCAGCCCTCTGAGTGACAGAAACCATGCTAAACTGTGCAACTGATGCTAATACTGTTTCAGGAACCAATCGATGACGTGCATGCTATTGGTCAAATGTGCCTTCTCTCCAGTGGTGACTGCTGCACTGGTCCTATCCCTAAGCTCCACTTCATGCCTTTGGTCCCTCTCACTGTAAGCAAAGACTAAGCCCCACTCTCACATGGAGTCTGAATAAGGCAACACACCGGTATAATGCCCCACCTCGGATCAGATTAGTGCCCAGTGTCTCCCTGTCTCCCTTCTCCCCTCTCTGAAGCTGTCTTTCTATTTAACTGCACAGCAATTATGCAGGGGATGTTTGCTCTTGGGAACACCCCTGCACATGCCTCTATCTCAGATGCACAGGATTTGGGAAATGACCATCATTGTTTTCATTTTTGACATGAGGGAATTGGTGTCTAGGGACTTGCAGGGGCCAGAGCTAATCAGTATTTGGACCAAGAACTCCCAGGCTACCTCTCCCTTCTCTGAGATCTGTTTGATTTGCCTTGCTGGACTAGCTTCTGGGAAGCCTGACACTGCAGAAGCATTGGGCCTGAAGAGGTTGTCAGTCAGGGACTGAGTTGAGTATCTGCTGTGTGTCCTCAAAAGCACTTTGTACCCCAATCTATGCCAAGGAGGGAGACCAGCCTAGGTGTAGCAATTGGCTTCTTTACCCTCTAACTTCCTATATGGTTCAGTCAATGAGGGGTACCTACAGAAGAGTTGGGGGACCAGAGAGGTTAGACTGTGATTTTCAGGCCTCCTCCTCAGGTCTCAAGGTAACTTCCTCCCTGTACCTATAACCACAGTTTCAATCAGACAGCTATCTCCAGTGTCAGTAACCACTATCCTGAGCTAACTTAAGCTTATTTAGGGTGCACCTAGGACTTTCAGGTCTCCTTACATCCTTCCAGATATGCCAAGCTCAAAATTCCTGCTGTGGGATGTCTTTTTTTCTTTCTTTCTTTCTTTCTTTCTTTCTTTCTTTCTTTCTTTCTTTCTTTCTCTCTTTCTCTCTCTCTCTCTCTCTCTCTCTCTCTCTCTCTCTTTTGTTTTTTTAAAACAGGGCTTCTCTGTGTAGTTTTGGTGCCCATCCTGGATCTCACTCTGTAAAACAGACTGGCCTTGAACTCACAGAGATCCACCTGGCTCTGTCTCCCAAGTGCTGGGATTAAAGGCATGTGCCACCTGGCTGGGATGTCTTTCTGTATGCTGTGAATATGTGTTGCTCTGATGCTCTGATTGGTTGATAAATAAAATGCTGATTGGCCAGTAGTCAGGCAGGAAGTATAGGTGGGACAAGTAAAAAAGGAGAATTCTGGGAAGAAGGACAGAGTCAGGAGTCACCAGACAGACACAGAGGAGGTGAGATGACAAGGCAGAACTGAGAAAAGGTACCAAGCCACATGGCTAAACATAGATAAGAATTATGGGTTAATTTAAGTGTAAGAGCTAGTCAGTAATAAGCCTGAGCTAATGGCCAAGCAGTTATAAATAATATTAAGCCTCTGAATGATTATTTTATAAGCAGCTGTGGGTCGGGAGTGGGGGAGGCAGGTGGAACCCAAGAAACCTTCTGGATGCAAATCCCCAAACTGAGCAATCTTCTGTTTCCTGCCAACTCTAAATACACAAAGACTCTGCTATGCTAGACTTGGGGCCCAACACCCATCTTGACAGTTCTCATGACCCCCAGTGCTGGTCTAGAAATAGCAATAACCACTTCTCATGATGCCCTGGTTGTTATTGAGAGTGTTCCACTTCTTCAGTGTTCTCTCCCAGTTACCAGCCATAGTGCTGAAGCTTGGTGCCACCTGCCTCTAACACATCTACATCTCCTAAGAGCACCACAGAATGTCAGAGTAGCCATGTGCCCTGGTTGTGCATGTGGAACCATCTGCCTCATTCTTACAAACTTGCCTCAGATGACTAAAACTGTGCCATTCATTATTATCTGTCTGAGCCTCCTCCTGTAACTCCTACCCATCCCAGGAAGCAAGTGTAATATCCATGAAGACTACACAATAATGGTGAAACAGTATTGAGAACATCGTTTTAACGATGTCAATGGCCCCAGGCCGGTCCATTAGCCATTTAAACACATCTTATATTCACGTGATGATGGGCAATGGAATTCTGGAGCTGCATGCATAAAGTCAGCTAGTACTGCCTCACTTAGCCCCTCCACTATAACCCACAAGCAGGGCTGTGCGACACAGGTGGCTATATGGAAGAACTCCAACAGCATGCCACAGCAGCCAAACCCCAAGCTTGGGCAAGTTCCCCACACATACAGCAGAGATTTTTAAATAAACCCAAGTAAAGTAAACAAATACTGTGACTCCCACTGCTCTGTGGAGACACCTGTTCTTAAAGCACAGCTTGGCACTCCAAGCGCAGATTCTCAGCTAGCACAGGAAGGAATTTAAACTTGACACAATGGATTTACATTCACTTGGCTCCATCAAGAGGCAAACAGACTCATGTGGTCTCTGGTCCCCATGGGTGGTGGGAGCATCAGCCTTGCCCACTGAAATAGGCAGGAATGATCAGGAATGATGACAAGAATGAGGAAGTGCCACCATTTAGTTGCTCAGAGATGGATGAGCCACTCCAGATAGTGGAGAATGAGTCTTGATGGATGTGTACATTCTTGGGAAAGTTATGTTCCCTCTCTCTCTCTCTCTCTCTCTCTCTCTCTCTCTCTCTCTCTCTCTCTCTCTCTCTCTGTGTGTGTGTGTGTGTGTGTGTGTGTGTGTGTGTGTGTGTGTGTGTGTTGTGTGTGTTGTGTGGTCTCTGACAGTCACAGGCAAGTCTAGAGGATGTTGACTTTGTTCTTCCTAATCTAGGTACCATCCTTCCATGATTCTGTGACCCACCCCTCAAGAATGGATGTTATTTGTTTTGAGAAATAGTGAAAGTTCCAACACATCCTGAACTTGGATCAAGCCCCTCCAGTTCAAGTATTCCTCCCTCCCATGGGCTGGATGGAAGTACTGCCTTTGGGTTCAGACTAGACCCCATTCTCAGCTTTCTTTACCCTTAGACATGTATACTGATTAGTTTTAACTGACAACTTGACAACCTATGATTATCTAAGAGGGGGAGTCTTAATTGAAGGTTTGCCTAGACCAGATTGGCATGTCTATGGGAGGATTCTTTTGATTGTTAACTGAGCCTACCCACTGTGGGAAGCATCATTCCCTAAGCAGAGTGTCCTGAAGTGTGTAAGAAAGGAAAAATCTAAGTACTGAGCAAGCAAGCAAGAAAGTATATGTTTTTCTCTACCTCTTCCTCTCCTCCTCCCCCCACAACCATACCCATTTACCTCCTATTCCCCCACCACTATTTCTTTCAGTGGACATGATGTTTTTAAGGTTCAGCCTTGACTTCCCCACAACAATAGACCATAACTTGGAATTGTAAGCCAAACAAACCCTTTCTTCTTTAGTGTCTTTAGATTAGGGTGTTTTACCACAGCAACAGAGAGGAAACTATGGTCATGAGGTGATGCTCTCAGCCCAGTGTGAGCAGGCTCAGAAGCAGCTATCCTTGACATGTAAACCTTCCATCTTTGACTCTTGGCTCTTTCCACTTCAGCCTTGGAGCTGCCCTGGTAAACACCTCAGCTAGTTACCATACCTAGGCATCTTGGCATTTTTCCAGGACTGCTACATTTGAAAATTACACAATGATGTTCTCATAGGCTATTTGAAGTGCAGCTCTTTGTCATTCCAGACACACTCACTGTGACCGACTTCTTTCCTTAAAAGTTGAGATGAAGAAGTTCATATGAGTTGGTCAAATGTATCTTTAGTATAATAGTTAATCTCGCTGTCAGCTTGATTGTATTTAGAGTCGCCATGGAGATATGTGTATCTGTATGGTGTTTCCAGAAGCATTTGACTGAGGAGGGAAGACCCACCTGAACATGGGTGAGAGCTCTCTTCTGGTTGTGTTTCTGTTGTTGTGATAAACACCTTGACAAAAAGGTGACATATCTGAGGAATGTGTTTATTACAATTCCAAGTTATAGTCCATCATTTCACGGAAATCGAAGCAGAAACTCCAAGAAGCTAGCCATATCACATCCAGAGCCAAGAGCAGGGGGCAAATGCATTGTTGCTTGCTTATTCTCTGCTAACTTTCTCCTCTCTTAGGGTTCCCTGCCTAAAAGATGGTACCACCCATAATGGGATGAGTCTTCCTGCACCAAAGCCAGTTTCCTACAGACATGCCCAAAGGCCAACACAATCTAGATAATTTCTCATTAGGATTCTCTTCTCAACTGATTCTAGGTTGCATCAACTTGACAGATAAAACTAACTAGCAAACCATTCCATGGAATAGGGGTCTCTGACTAAATAAAAAGTAAAAAGGAGAAAGCAAGGAAGGCACTGTCATTCATCTCTCTGTGTCTTGATTGTGAATATAACACGACCAACTGCCTTACATTGCTGCTGTCATGACTCCCCTCCCATGACGCACTGGGTCTTTAAACTATGAACCAAAATAAACTCTTCCTTCCTTCTCTTGCCTTTGTCAGGTTTTGGTCACAGCAGTAAGGAAAGTATGTTTGGCAGAGGCAATTCTTCAGGGTTAACACACATGTCCCAGTGACGTGTCCTTAGAAGCCACAAACTTTTGTGAGGTGCTGTCAGCTCTGACCCAAGTTGTGAAAACCTTCTCAGAGCCCATAAGTGCCAGTTCTGGTTCTGGAGTTGAAAACACAGTGGGATTTAGGAGTTACTTTTCCTGCCGTGCTCCTCCTGCATGAAAGCAACCTCCATTTTCTCGTTTGTGTCTGGACCCTGCAGGCACTGAGATAGTGTGTTGGAATAAGAGACATCAAGTTCCCAGCTGTTATGGTTTAGAAGAGAACTTTCCCCCACCAGCTCATGTGTTTCAACACTTGGTCCCCAGGTGCTGACACTCTTTTGATAGATTGTAAAACTTTAAGAGGTGGGGGAGGGGTGTCTTGTGACAGGAAGAAGGTCTCTGGGAGAGGGACTTGACTTTTACAGCCCAGCCCTACTGTCTCTTTAGCCACTGTCTGCTTTCAGATCCAAGGAGATTCAAGCAAGCAGCCTTCAAATCCTGCTGCCAAACTCCTGGGATCATCTCACTGCAAGACATCCCCATCATGATGGACTATACCCATAGGCCATGAGCCAGACAACCCTGCTCTCTTGAGTTGCTGTTGGTTGGTTACTTGGTACCCGCAATGAGAAATGTAACTGATACATGAGAAAACACATCACTGTCCAGGTCACCCTCCTGGAGCCCAGCACCAGCCTGAACACAGCTCTCCTTCCTACCCCTGAGCTCGCTCCCAGGACATCTTGCTATCCAAGGGCCTTCCTCCACCTCAGTGACAATTGATCCTTGTCTACAAACATGAGATGGTGGGTACTTCCTCCAGTTGAGATAGCCTTGGTAACATGACTTGCTTTATCCAACAGCTAGGTAGAAATGATGTCTGATCCTTCCAGCAGCAGGTTTGGAGCAAATGTCTGTCTCCATTTTCCTTTCCCTAATGAGTAGCTCCATCTGTCAAGAATTCGGTATTTTACAGACTGTCCCCATCAGACTGTCCTCAGCTAGAGAAAGGACTTTCCTTTTTGAGTCACTGAGACTTGAGTAGGCTTGTTACAGCAGCAGAGCATGGTCCATCCTGCTTACCTCAACGCCCTCCAGTCAGCTTCAGCATAGCCATGATCTTTCCTCCTATAGCATCCTCACATGCATTTGCAGAATATATGCTAAGCATTTATCTGCTGACCTATCCCCCGCCCCCCGCCATTATTCATCCTTTTAACTCAGGGACCTCATCAGAGCCTAGGACATAATAGATGCTTTCTGAATGCATCCGAATTCCTGGTAATCAAATGGGCCCCAGGGTACAAGGGGGGGGCCACCTGTTACAACTCCTCCCAATGACTCTCTTGCCTTAGGGACATTCTCATTCTGAAATAAAATGTCAGAGTGCTTATGATTCAAGTTCCAGGTCCTCTGAGCTTCTGTCTAGGTGGTGAGCACAGAGGAAAATGGGGGAATGGAAGAATAAATCCCTCCATAGTGATGGGAGTGGGGGCAGAACAGGAGGGCAGGCTCTCCAGCATTCAGGGAGAAGCCTGAGCAACTGTGTACCTCCTAAGCCAGCAGCAGCTGCATCCAGGCTCTGCCATTCTCTTTCACAGCCAAGCTGGAGTCCTGGGCAGTATGCTGTGGAATGACATTATTCTCTGTGACAGGGACACTGAGGGATACTGGATGTTGTCCACATGGAAGGCTGTGCAAGCAGAAAAGACCAAGAGCAGATGTGAGCATCAGGGAAAGACACCAGTAAGATAGGCTCTGACCTCAGAATGGTGATGCCTGTTGTCTAAGGTCAGGTCTGGGGAGAGGGCTCATTTGTTAAAGTGACTGCTCATAAGCACAGGACCTGAATTTGATCCCCAGTACCCATGTAAAAAGCCAGATAAGGTAGTATGCCTAGTAATCCCAGGACTAGAGGTAGGGGAATAGGCAGAATCCTGGGGCTCACTGGCCAGCAAGATTAATTTGTGAGTCCCAGGTCTCAGTGAAAAGCCCTGTCTCAAAAAAAAAACAAAAAAAAAAAAACAAAAAAACAAAACAAACAAACAAAAAAAAAACCAACAACAGCAGCAGCTCCTTAAGAACCACACATAAAGTTGAACTCTGTTCTCCACATGTGCATACCTAATAAACAAATTTAACAAAATCAAAGCTTACATAACCTTTGGGGGTGGGAAGCCCCACCTTCTCCTGCATCTGCAGGAGTGCAGCCACAGCTGTTCGGAGACTACCTCCACCTGTCCATACCTTCCTCTGTGAGAGCACAGACCCAGCCCCATAAGCACCTATTCAGCTCCAAAGTCAAGAGGCACTGGAGGAGCAAGTCAAGTCTCCCAGGCTCCTAGTGACAGAGGGTCACACTCAGTAAAGGATAAAGTCCCAAGCGCCTCCTAGTCTATAGGCATCACTGTCAAGGGTCGGCAAGGTTGTGACTTGTTTCTTGCTGGGGGGATGGGCCAGGGTCAAGTGTGTGCTATCTCAGCAGCAGGCATCACAATAGAGGGCACACTGGGCTGAGTAAGAGGCATGAGGACCCCTAGAAGGACACTTGCAGCTTTCTGAGTGGTGAGAGACTGAAAGAGAGCAGAAGAGAGGCACCTATGTGCAACAGTCAATGAAGCTGAACAATCATCCTGAAGCAGAGCAGGGAGACTCGGGTGAGCCCACAACCCAAGAGTAACCCCAGGAAGGGGGCAGGGAGACTTGGGTGAGACCACAACCCAAGAGTAACCCCAGGAAGGGAGCAGGGAGACTCAGATGAGCCCACAACCCAAGAGTAACCCCAGGAAGGGAGCAGGAAGGCTCAGGTGAGTCCACAACCCAAGAGTAACCCCAGAAAGGGAGCAGGGAGACTCAGATGAGCCAACAGTTCCAGAGTAACCCCAGGAGATGAGCAGGCAGACTCGGGTGAGCCAACAGTTTCAAAGAGACCCAGGAGATGAGCAGGGAGACTTGGGTGAGCCAACAGCTCTAGAGCTTAGGCCCCAGAACACAGCTTCCACAGCCATCTTGAAGTGGCCAAGGCTCTGCAACAATGAACAAAAGCAGAGGCAAGCCTAGCCTGGAGCTACACAGATCCCTGAAGGGGTGAGCCCTATGCCAACCCTAGATCCAGAAGCTAATGTTGGCATATCCTGTATCACTTCTGTCGCTCAGTTAGCCAACTCAGAACTTTCAGACTCCATCCTTCAGTGGAGCCAATGCTGTGACTCATGAAAGCTGGGGTTGAATTTTTCTTGGGGTAGAGAGTTAACACCCTGTCAACTTTCTAGGAATGTGATGTGACATGCCTCTGTCCCCACTGACTGGGTCAGATCTGCCAGAATGAAACTCAACTTCCTTCCAATGTGCCTATCCAAACATTGGCCTGGGGACTTCACAGGCAACAGATCCAGATGCATTTGGCCAAGGACTCAGCATTTTTAACCAGCCTCTGGATAAAATGGATGCTTCTGGTCCTAAAACATCAGTTTTAACATGAACAACATACCACACTGTGAGTGAAGGGCCTCTTGCATCCCAGAGTACCCACACCAAGTGCTTCTTTGAATAACCATGCTATACCACCCTGACCCTATATGACTGCATGGTCCGCAATGCCCAATGTGACCAGACAGTGTCTCCACCATGTCCCAAACACTCCCCATATATTAAATGGACCAACTGTACATCACAAGGCTCCTCAGGCACAGCATGGTCTTCCCCCTAAGAAAGACTGCACAGAAAAGAAAACTTAGCATCCTTCTAGATTTTCAACTATGGTTTGTAATCACTATGGAAAGAAACCTCTGGGTTTGTCTAAGAGGGATTTTCTAAACAGAGTCAGCTGAAGTGAGACAACACCTCCTAAATATGGATAGCCCACTCTATGAACTAGGTCCTGGACTGACGAAAGAGAAAGAGAGCTGAGCACCAATGTTGATTTTTCTCTGCTTTCTTATGGTAGGTGCAGTATAACCAGTTGCCTCATGCCCCCACCATCATGCTGTCCCCGCTATGATGGTCTGCACCATCAGACTGTGAGCCCAAACACTTCCTTATGTTGTTTTTGCAATAGAAAGTGAGAAAACTTTATTATGCCAATAAGGAAATTAATTAACACAACCCACAACTGGTACAGATCAGAAGATGATACAGAGGACTGCATGGTTTTGCATACTACCTGGGGTGACAGGATCTTTTTGAAGGCTATCTCTTCCCTTCATGGAGATTTTAAATAAATGTTCCAATTAGCACTCATAAATACCAAAGTGTGTAACGTGCACTCGTTGTGCACACTGTGAAAAGAACTATCAAGAACAGCCGGAAAATCATCTGTAATTGCATAACCCTTGACCCTGCATATAGATCTTAAGATCCTATGTGTATGACTTTGTATCTTTTATTTTCACTTAGCATTTTAGCAATGTGATTGTCCCATTAGAAACCCAGTAAGCCTCATTCTCATTGACTAGATAAATACTATGTTATGGTCATTTGCCTTTTACTAGACAATTTAGGTTTCTTCCTTCAATACAGGGCAGTCACCCTGGACTGAACTACTTCTTTACATTGTCACTCAGCTCACCTAGGTTTTGCTTCTCCTCCTTATTAGACACTAATTACTTTCCTAGGGTGGCTCCACAGATTTGGAATAATGAGGTTCCGTGGTTGCAAGCCATATATATGCCACATTGCTCTGCAGAAAGTTGGAGACAATTTCACATTCTTAACAGCAGCAGTCCATGGAAAGTTTGGCTAGGCCCCAACCTTCAGAAGCACTGAGTTTTATGAATCTTTATATTTTTAAAGACTATTTCCAAGGCAAACACATACTGTCTTTGTCAATGGTGCTGTCTGTCTGGGCCAGGCTAGTGATCTACCCTGTCCTTTCCATGCAGGGGAACCCTGTGTCTTCACAGGTACTATTACAGGCAAGATTTGTGAGCCAGCTATAAATGAGGAATTGGGAGAACCCAGCATCTCAGAATTGATTAGCTAGTGCAAAAAAAAAAAAAAAAGAGAGAGAGAGGAAAATGGTCACAGGTGGGGATGGCAGGTGTGACAGCCCAGGATTCTTGGCAAAATATGACACACATTTGATTATGGGGAGGGGAGCTTGAAGGCTCTGACCAGCCACGTGAAACTCTTTTGTCCCTCCACAGCCCTGAATTATCTGTATTCTCATTTTCTCTGTTTACTTTTTGCTCCTTTCTCTGAATACTTGCATTGGTGACACCAACAGCAGATGCTGTGTGAAATTAGATCCCTGAGTGGGGCTCTAAAATTTTCTCAATAAACAACGCCAACAATTAGGTGTTTCAAAACACACTATCACTGTCAGCTCTGGAAACAGATGCATGACACCTTGAAAGGCAGGCGCCATACACAGAACTTTTGGCAAAGAGCCTGAAGCCTCTCTCGGACTAGGCACCAATTCAAAATGTTATTGTTATTATTATTAATAATTAGTGCATACTAATTGCTTTCTAACTTTCTTTTCTCATTAAAAAAAAAAAAAAAAAAAACCTCTTTTCCTTTTCTGGAGCCCCAAGGGAATGTCCCTGGCAATCTAATTTGATAACGAATGTGCCAGGATGAAAGAGACAAAAAGTACACCAGCCAGGCTCCATCATGGTCCCTACCACCCCTAAAATCAACCTCCCTGGTGAAGAGGTTTGGGAAGACTTTAGCTTCAGGAAAGAAAATCTGAACTGTTGCTGTGCCTCGCATACATCAAAGACAACTCCATTTGCATTTTCCCCTCTATAGAAGGACTAACAGGCAAATCGCTCAGAATCTGCAGCCTGACTGAGTTGAAAAGCAGTTAAACACCACAGGTTAGCACAAGGAGACAGATTAAGCCATCCTGGCTAGGAAGAGAGTCTGTGTCCACCTCCACAGCAGAACATCAGCGAAGACCTGAGCCTGAGTCCTCTGCAGCCCTACACTCACTGCATCATTCTTCCTTTGCTCTCATCCCAGAAGCAAAAACTCACCCATAGCAAAATGTGCCATTTGCTTGACTTGCTCTCCTCAAGGTCTTCTCTGAAGCCCAACAACAGCAAACCTGGATAAATCCTTCCAGAAGAAACAGCCTTTAGAGAAAGAGAAGCTTCAAGACACTAAAAAAAAAAAAAAAAAAAAAAGCAGTCTCAAGAGCTGGGCGGGAGAACTTAAGTCTTTCTCTCCACTTTATTCTGTTTAACTTGCCTTCCAGCTAAGGTCGCTATTGGGCGTTTTCTGCCTAGTGAATTGAATGAGGAATGGAGAGGAACATGACCAAACTCAACTGAGTTCTGCTTTACCTCAGAGGGTGTTCAACTAGACCTTCACATCTCAAATGCTGTGCTGGCTTTCTGAGGTCTCCTTGTCAACAACAATTGAGCTACTTAAAACCAGCCTGCAATATGAGAGGTCAGTTGTGTCAGGAGGTTCCATCATGTGACTAGGCTATGGCTTCCCTCAGACCATATCTGTTCCTGTCTGAGGGAAATCAGTCAAATGATATCTTGAGTGATTTGCAAGACTAAGTATGTGGGTGGTAAGGGGTGGTCCATCACTGCCTGTGCAGAGCCGAGCCACTGTAGACAGGCAGGGAAAATCACTTAGATCATAACTAGAAATGGGAGCGAATACAGTGGCTAGCAACTTTCCAGACTCATGCATATCTTCATTAAGAGAGCTGCCAAACACCATGGCAAGGGAAGTTGATAGACGGAGAATGTTTGTACAGTGCATCACCAAGCAGGTGCTCTGTCATGTGGCCACGTTAGACAGCTCTACAGAAGCATCTAGCCACGACTATCTGAACAAAAATCGTGCCTTTTTCTGCTTAGAAAGGCCTCAAGCCTGCCCCCATCCAGCTCTGCTGCTCTGCACACAGGGATGGCTACCTGCAACCTCAGCATGTGCTGTGACAGTCAGGCTGGGGGTCACAAGACCTCGATGATGGCTCTGTAGGCCCAGGCCACTGTGTCCCTCACCTACTCTACTTCTGCTCCACTTCCTGCACTGCCCAGGCCTGCTCTGCACCACCAGAAGCCGTACCACCAAGAACAGAAATGGACTTAAGATGGAGGTTACTGGCACCCTTGGGACCACAGAGCAGCTCCAAGAAGACTGAGAGACCCATGGAGGCTCTGAGGGGAGATGAGGCAGTAGAGGAGTCTGAAGAGCCTACAGTATCTCTAGAAAAACTAAGGAAGAAAAAAAAAAGGCAGGTCTCATGGGAAGATGCTTTTAAAAAGTGGACTTAAAATTGAGAGGCAAGATGGCAGCTTGAAGGGTATGACAGATGTGGGAGTGTGGCCCAAGTGGACAAAGAACACAGTGTTACTGAATAGTGTTGGTCCTTGTCCCAAGGGCCAGCCTGAAACATGGAGCTGCCACTGCCGCTCGCCCTGCTGAGAGAAAGACAGCACAGACCATGGCTCTGCTCATAGGCTGTACCAAGGGCAGGGAGGTGCATGGCAGCTCTTGTGGCTCCTGCCCCGGGATGCCCTGCCCTAGCCACAAGAACACCCTATCTCTGGGCAACAGCAGGATAGCCAAGACAAGTCTGGGTAATGGTGCTTCAGAAGTAAAAAAAAAACAACAACCTTGAACCAGACCAATGACCCATTGCAATGAATATTTGCAGGTAAAGCTGTTTGGGGCAATAAAATATACACTGTGTGACACACTGCAACTTGTAATTTCTCTTCAATAAATATATGGATAGATAGATAAGAAAAACAGAGGAACAGAGTTGTGCTTGCATGGTGGAGAGAGGTAGAACTAGAGATGCTCTAGCAGTGACAGGTATGGAAGAAGGCTGCTGTGGACTAGGAAGTATGTGGTTGCTGAGTAGGACCAGCTGGTGGTGTTCATCCAGTGACTGATGGAAGCAGATGCAGAGATCCACGGCCGGGTCCCAGGCCAGAGTGTGCACCCCATCTCTTGCCAGTACCCTGACTGACAATTCTAGCTTAGCCAGCAGTCTCTCAAACATATTCAGGGAAGACTTGGTCATATCATCCCATACATCTCAAGCTAGAAAGCCCTGCTTTCCTATCCTAAGGGATTGCTCATGGCCAGACTCCATTATCTCACAAAACTGAACAAATCCAGACATCTAACCATTGCTCCTGGCACACAGGTTCACAGGTACCAGGGACCCCATACAATCTCAATATTTATTGTTTTGTTCCCCCAATTTTCCATGGAAACACATGCACCTATTTGCAATACACCAGTGTTAAATACGAGAGAAAGCCAAGTGTTGGCAAGGACACAGTGCACTGAGAACTATTAGTATTCTGAATATGGGACACAAAGACATACAACTGCTTTTAGAAAGAGTTTGGCATGCTCTAAGCATATGCATATCCTGTGTCTCAACAATTCATCCCCTAGGTGTATACAGGAGAGATGAGCATGTATTTTATTTTATTTTATTTTTTGAAACTATAAGTACATCATCACTCCCTTCATTGACCCCCCTTCAAGCCCTCCCATATTCCCCTCCTTGCTCTCATTCAAATTCATGGCCTTTTTCACTAATTGTTGTTTCATAATGTATATACATATATATTCTAAATTGTAATTAGAGTTTTCCTGCCTGGCCCAGTCAGGACAAATCTCTCTTACCCGCCAGTCCCACAGTTGCTCAGACCCAACCAAGAAAGCACACAGAAACTTACATTGTTTAGAAACTGTATGGCTGTGGCAGGCTTCTTGTTATCTACTTCTTCTATCTTAAATTAACCCATTTTTGTTAGCCTATACTTTGCCACATGGCTCGTGGCTTACCAGTGTCTTTACATGTTCCTTTTCATGGCGGCGGCTGGCAGTGTCTCCCCCCAGCCTTCTACTTCCCAGAGTTCTCTTCTCTCTTGCCCCGCCTATACTTCCTGCCTGGCCACTGGCCAATCAGAACTTTATTTACACAGAGCGATATCTACAGCACTTCCCCTTTTCTTTTTTTTTTTTTTTAAGGAAGGTTTTAACTTTTACATAGTACAATTACATACAACAAAACAATTATCAAGCAAGAATTACAGTTACATTATTAAAGAAGATATCCTATCGTATATTGGTGAGTCTAAGGTTTTATATCTAACTTATCTTTTATCATAACTAAGCAAAATTATAACTATCTAGTCTTCAACCACATCAAAGACCTCAGAAGGATATAATATAACCTGAGAACCGGGAGGATGCAAGCATTTTTCAGGAGTCTTGCAGGGTAGACAGAGACAGCTGGCAGCCTGGACAGTCACCTAATGTTCCTTTGTAAAGTTGGGGCATCTGTCTTCAGCCCACAGGGCTAGAGTCTCTTGGTTATTTTTCTCAGTGTCCTGTAGAATGTCTGGCAGTTTCCTCTGTGAAGCAGGAACCTGAAGGACCATTTTTTTCAAGCAAAGTTCAGTGGTCACCTTTCTATGGGTCCTGCATGTCCAGTTAATCAAGCAGTCCAGGCAAGAACAGTTTCTTGCCTAAATGGCTATTTTTGCCAAGGTGAAGATAAGATATGAAGTGTCTTCAATGCCCATCGTTGTCTCGGAAGTAAATCGGTGTTGCCAGGAGCAGACATGTCTCACTGTCCAGAAAGTCTAAATTTTAAATGCCATATTCTGTAGACCTTTGAAGTGTTTGAAGGTTACCTGTCTATCTGAAATATCTCTGTGTATACCTAGAAGACTTAACTAACATGGCTATGAGTATGATTATCATAGATGACTAATTATTAATCTATTTTTAATTATCCATTACAATTTAAATGAGCTATACAAACATAATATCTTAAACATGATTAGAAATATGCACACAATATAACAAAATTTACTTTAAGTTTGTATCAATAGACTAAAGTCTATACCAATGTAAAACATTTTAAACAAGTTGTTGCTCTTTAGAAGTAAGTTCCTTAATCTATCCTTTCATCCTATTATATCTGTATCATATCCCCTTTTCTTCTTTAGAAAGAGATCACATTTATAATCAACCTGCTTTAAATAAAAATATTGGTTTTTCTCTGTCCCACACCAGAGGGCTCTTCTGATTTGGGACACAAGAATCTCTTAACCCTTTCTTTTAGCAATATGTCTGGGTTTAGAGAAGGAGTGAGCCAATTCCATCTCCAAAGCCAACTTGATAATTTTGGGAATGTGGGCGTAGTTTCTCTTACTACTTCCTGCTGGAGGGGGGCGCTGTATCTTATGGGGACACAAAGAAAATTTTAGGATTATGGAGTAGTCCATTAGGGTGAACCTCTGAGCCAGTTGCCTTGAAACCATTCTGGATATTGGATCATCTGGGCCGTGGTGTCATTGGAGACCTTTCAGGTGGTCTTGGCTGATCAAACCTGATATATCTTAATCTGGAACAAATCCATAGCCTCTGGCTTTCTGTGGAAATAAAAGCAGAGACTCCTTTCCAAAGCAACATATCCTTATATCCAAATTTTGAAGTCAAGGTACCTTTAAAATTTACATATTTGTTTAACTCAACAGCTTTATGATCAAATCTTTTTCTGCAGTTAAAAATCCCAAAGACAACATAAACCAGATTCTCTGTGTAATATCCATCTTTGTAAGACTGAAGCGCCGCTGTGGCTGCTGGCTTCACCCACCTCAGCTTCCCAACATGGCTGTGGTACAGTTTACTGCCAGCTCTGGGTCTGGAGCCATGTGTACCATCAACTATCAGAAGCAGTTCTATTAAAGCAGCGCATAGCCCAGAAATCTTTTTTTTTTTTTTTTTTTTTTTTTTTAAACTAGCAAAGGCTAAATCCACCATGCAGCAGAGTAAAGTGTCGCTTATAGATTCCTCATTCCCGCCACACTGCAGGTCAGATGCACACGCCAGAAACCTGCCATAGTAGCTCAAACTGGCAGGCTGCCGCTAACTTGAGAGAGACAACTAGGAAGCTGTTTTTAGCTCCATTTTAGAATCTTTTTTCTCAGGTTTTAGGTGGAAACTCTTGCCAACACGTTGGACGCCATTTGTAGTTGGATTTTTCCTGCCTGGCCCAGTCAGGACAAATCTCTCTTACCCGCCAGTCCCACAGTTGCTCAGACCCAACCAAGAAAGCACACAGAAACTTACATTGTTTAGAAACTGTATGGCTGTGGCAGGCTTCTTGTTATCTACTTCTTCTATCTTAAATTAACCCATTTCTGTTAGCCTATACTTTGCCACATGGCTCGTGGCTTACCAGTGTCTTTACATGTTCCTTTTCATGGCGGCGGCTGGCAGTGTCTCCCCCCAGCCTTCTACTTCCCAGAGTTCTCTTCTCTCTTGCCCCGCCTATACTTCCTGCCTGGCCACTGGCCAATCAGAACTTTATTTACACAGAGCGATATCTACAGCACTAAATACATAAACACAACCTGCTCAGTATGTGTAATGTTCCTTATATGTGTGGTTTCAGTCTTGATCATTTGGTATTGGACAACCAATGGGTGTGCTCTTCCCTGGAAAAGACTATTTCTCTCATTCCCAGCATTCCTTAGTTGCCTGTAGTTCTTCATCTAGGTTTGAGGCCCCATGGTCTTTCCCCATCCATGTTAACATGTCTATTGCTGTCCTTGTTCAGCTCATGTTTAAGCAGTCATGTTGGTGAGACTTTATGGGTGTAGCTTCTGACATTTGCATGAGACACAGTCTCACAGTAAACTCCCTAATCCTCTGGCTGTTAAAATCTTCCCTCTCCCCCACCCCCCACCCCACCCTGTCTCTCTCTGGCATTGACCCCTGAGCCTCAGGTGTGGGAGTTATGTTGTAGATCATCATTTGGGGCTCGGCTCTACAATTCTGCATCTTTCTATAATGGTCTCTGTCTGTTGCAAAGAAAAGTTTCCTTGTTGAGGGGTAAATGCTACACTTATCTGGAGGTATGAGGACAAATATTTAGAATGTAAATAAGGGTTCCTCTGTTTTCACAAAGTGGTAGTTGTAGGTTCTCTTCCAAGATCCATGACTCCACTATCCCGTGTAGTTGGCTAGGTTACCAGTACCAAGCATGATTTCCCTCTTGTTAATCAAGTTGTAAGTCCAGTTAAAGAGCTATTAGTTACCACCAAGGTATGCAGGCCACCACTGCACCCTTTCATGGTGCCATGCTGACCATTGTTATAGTCGATAGCTTGGTAGGACTATTATTGGTTGCTTGCCTCCTATTGAAGCTTGCTTTCTGGTACCATGAGAGCTAGTCCTCAGAGAGGAAGTTTTCACATCAGTTCCAGCTCAGGGACCTCTGGGCCCAGTGTCTGAATTGTATGATATTTTCAGCTGGAAGAACTTATTTCTACCTCTGGGGGTGGAAACCAAGGGCAATAGCAGTAATGTTGCAGGAGTCTCTTGGGAAACCCTGACCAAAAATTCAAAAGAAGCATTCTCATGTCTAGTGTTGGTGATTTTGTTAGATGGTCTTTGACTCTTGGAAAGAGCATTGTCAACCCAGGTGGGAAATTTTAATTTAGGAGATATAAATATATATATATTCAGATTTATGTTTATTATGGGTTTTTAATGATTCCTTATGACTTTTTCAACATCCTGTTGTTGTTTTAATTAAGAAATGACTTCCGCCAGGTGGCGGTGGTGAACACCTTTAATTCCAGCACTTGGGAGTCAGAGCCAGGCAGATCTCAGTGAGTTTGAGGCCAACCTGGTCTACAAATCAAGATCTAGAACAGGCACCAAAAACTACACAGAGAAACCCTGTCTTGAAAAACCAAAAAAAAAAAAAAAAAAGAAAGAAAGAAAGAAAGAAAGAAAGAAAGAAAGAAAGAAAGAAAGAATGACTTCCATTGTGTTTTCTACCAATATATGCCCAGCATTGAGTCCTGGGACATCAAGGGAACAATTTCAGCTCCGGTTTACAGAATACAGACCTAAGGCAAGAGGAGGTTCTAAGGATCATTGTCCCCACATCAATTAGCAATCAAGAAAATACCTCACAGATATGATCTCAGGCTAATCTGCTCTAGACACTTCCTTAGTTGAGGGTCCCTCCTCCCTGACTCTGGGTTTGTGTCAAGTTGACTGCTGAGACTAACAATGACACATGTCAATGAAGAGGTTGGCATTAATCTAGAATGCCATTCTGAGGAGTTGCAGAAGATGATGGCAACGGAAGACTGCATTTGGGAACCTCAGAGCGCCTTTGTGCCATCATGATTATTTGGCCATGGGAATTACCTCAGAATGAAAATAATGACCATTACCAAGAGATCTATATCCTGTGTTTTCATGATAATGTCATGTTAGAAATGACCTAAAACATACAGTAAAGAGGCAACTTCTGGACATGCCAACAGGCTGGAATTCTGCAGCTATCTGAGACTCTGTATGGCCGTAAGAGTCATAGCAAAGCTCCTAATCATTTTCTCATGTTCAGTAAGAAAGCATAAAAACATAGTCCACAAAATTTTCCTGCTTCTATGCACAGATATGAGTATAAAATGGAAGGGTAGCTGGGTGTGATGGCACATCCCTATAGTCCCCACACTCATAAGCCTGAGGGAATATGATCAGGAGTTTAAAGCTAGCCTGTGCTACAAAGAGAGACCTTGACTCAAAGAAAGAGAAAGAGAGGAAGAGAAAATGAAATGACTAAAATCAACTCTAAATAACAGAAATAATTTCTAAGTTATCATTGAATATTATTTTAACAATGAATGAAGCTGAACTAAATGAAGTTTCTAGGCAATTCTCAGTACTCAAAATATTTGCCCTTGATGGTAACTGTAGTGGTATTTGCTCTGCCCATGACCTTGGGCTATACGGCCTAAAGGAGGTGGTGCCCCACACATGACTCTTCTCTCTTTCCTTATAAGAGGTCACATACAATGGCAGGAAGCACCACCATCTTTGGGCCGTATAGCCCAAGGTCATGGGTGAAGCAAATACCACTATAGGTAACAAACAGCAGTAATTCCTCACTCTTCAACAGGCTCCTAACCCTTCCTAACTCTCTTGTCCCTGGGAAACTTTCCTCCCCACCACAGGGGCACTCTGTCCCCCACAAGAAAGAGTCTCTGTTCTACAGTATATGGAGCCTTGTGATACCTTAGGAATGCTGGCATCAGGAACAGATGTGAGCCCTCTTTTTCCTGCTTTAAGACTGGGAAAATAGAAACCCATTGTAAGAAAGCCACCTATGGCTGAGGGTTTCCCAGAAAGCCTTCCAAGTACATATATGAAAGAAGCCCTCTCCCTTCTAAGCTGAGATAAGCAAAGTATTATAGCCAGCACAGAGACCCAGTTGACTATACATTTTCCCTTGCTGGCTAGCAAGGATAATTAGCTTTCTGCTCCTCACATAACCTGTTAATCAATCCCACAAAAATGAGTCAAGAAAGGACAAAAAAGCTCAGTGTTTGACCAAACGTCCACTGGCTCATTCCATCCATCAAAAGAAGATCCTTGCAGGTAAGAGGTAGACAGAAAACCAAAGGAGTCCATGCACAGGGCCCAAAGGAAATGACTCATTGTTGTGTGTGTACCGGGTTCTTGCACATCTCTGCAGAAGAGCCAAGTGGATTAGCCATCTAATTAGGCACAGTTGGGGTGTCATTTGCCTTATCCGAACAGTCCTTAAGGTTTAATCAGATACATGGCCACTCACTGGGGTTTCCATGATGGTAGATAGGAGCCCATGGCTCTTTGCCCACAGGTCCCCAGGAGCACCATGACCCTACCTAACAGGCCACACCATTCTGGAGCCATGCATCCTTCCTGCTGGGAAGGAGGCTCTCACCTCCCCCATGCTTCCTGGAGGCTCATTTAGGCCTTGGCAGGATGGTAAGGACAGAGCAGCTGTTCCCTCTGACTCTTTCCCATCATTTGACTGGTGTTTAATCCACAACTACACTTCCAAAATTGAAAACAGAACCAGGTTAGACTCCCAACCAGGGCGGCACAAGTACAGAGCTGGCTGGGTAAACAGAAGCCAGTGCCAGAATGAAGATGGATCGCCTTGAGTGCCTGGCTCCTGGCGGGCCAGACACAGGGCTGGAGGCTGCTGCCTTGTGGGTGCGAGTCAGGCCACCAGCCATCACAGTCCTCCTGGGCAGGGACACATCACCCACACACACTGAGACACCCCATAACCCTCCACTGAACATCAGGGTTCTCACTCCATCTTGAATGGACCATCTGGGAGGTTTCGTTAATGCCCCTCAGGATACGGAGATAAGAGACAGCACCCACCAGGTGCTGCAGTGTGCACTCTGTGACCATTTCAACATGTTCATCACACTATTTCTCATGTTTCTTCTGGTGTTTTCTCTCTCTCTCTCTCTCTCTCTCTCTCTCTCTCTCTCTCACACACACACACACACACACACACACACACACACACACACCAGCACACACAATTATGACAAATATAGAGAAAATATAGAAAACAGAAATTTACTATTCTAACCATTTTTTAAGATTTATTTTTATTTATGTGTACATGTGTGTCTTCATGTGTATATGCTCACATGTGTATGGGTGCCTTTAGACAGCAGAATGGGGCATCATATCTCTTGGAGATGAAATTATAGGCTGTTGTATTTGGCCATATGGATGCTCCTTTCCCATCCCTGGCAGCCACCACCCCAATTTCTGTCCCTATAAATTGGACTTCTCTAGTGTCCCATCTATGTGTAGTCAGATAGTTCTGTGATCATGTACTTCACTTGGAATGATGTCCCCAAGACTTATCCATGCTGGATTAGCATGTGTCTGAACTTGCTTCTTTTGGACAGCGAGGTGCTTAATCCCCAAAGGATATCTCTGTAGTGCAACTCTATACCTAAGGCTCAGGGAAAATCATGGAAAAGGAGATTTTAAGAGGCACAGGTCCAGAACTCCTGTTGCTAGATACTGACCCCCTAAACAAGACAGAGAAAAAAAAACCCATGGAATCTCAACAATACAATTGCCTAATGGCACCACCAGTTGACAAGTCAAGATGGACAGGGGATATTCCACATGATCCCACACCTGGATGAAGAGCCACAGGTGCTCAATACCTGTTGAGTTGGATAGGTGCATAAAAACATATTTGAGAGTGAAAGTGTAAATTCCAGGGTCAAACTCACAGCTTCAGAATAACGATTCTAACTATACATACAGTTCATTGAGCCTTTGGGCCTGCTGAATTCTGCTGCATGTTTCTTTTTTTTTATCTGCAAGTTCTTTTAAACAAAATTTTAATAAATATTTTTAAATAGCTACTGAGAATTAGCATCAGGGATGAACTCCCACAGAGGTTATTCAGTCCCAAATGTTCAAGCTCTGTGTACATTGTACATGTATATTCAAGCAACACTAAGTGGCCTTGGTAGTTTATATATACATTTCTCATACATACATATATATATAAATATGCAAGTATGTAACTGCATGTTACAATAGTAATTAAAGAAGGGACCATGAATTTGGGTGGGGGGAGGGGGAAATGGGGGAAATTTGGAGGGGGAAGGAGAGAGGACTGATGTAGATATAGTGCTCTTGTATGAATGTCTCAAAAAAACTATAAATCTTTTGTTATTTATAATTAAATTAAATTAAAAAGAAATTTTCTTCCTTTTCAGGTTGAATGATATTGTGTGGACACCTCTCACTTAGCTTGTCTAGCACTCGCTCGGTGTATGTGTGTGTGTGTGTGTTGCTTCCATGTTTTAGCTGTAAAGAATACATGGGAGGTGAGCATGAGTAAGACTCCTATCCGAGCTCTCACTTCCCTTCTTTGCACAAACCCAGAAGAGGAAATCCTGAACCATACTGAAATTCTACAGTTTAGAGTGGGGGAGTATTGAGGAACTACTGTGACATTTTCTACAGCAGAAGCACCATTTTGCATTTCCAGTAGTAAAGTAGGAGAGCCTCACTTTGTTCACACCTGTCTTAGTTATGGTTTCTATTGCTGTGAAGAGACACCATGACCACAGCAACTCTTTATCATTATTATTATTATTATTATTATTATTATTATTATTACTACTACTAACATAATTTTTATTGATTCTTTGGGAATGTCATATCATGCACCCCAGTCCTACTCATTTCCCAGTCCTTCCATGTCTACCTTCCACTCCTGAAGGCCCCCATAAAATAAAATAAAAATAATTTTTAAAAAGCAAGGCACTTCACTCCTCTATCCTTTCTGCCTGCCACCCATCACATATTCATTTGTTATAGCAGGCATGGGAGATTTGGTGTGTCACACAGTACACCCTTTCCCTCAACAACTTCTTTTTTTGTGGGGTGGGGGTTTGAGGCAGGCTTTCTCTGTAGCTTTGGAGCTTGTCCTGGAACTTTCTCTGTAGAACATGATAGTCTCAAACTCACAGAGATCTGCCTATCTCTGCCTCCTGAGTGCTGGGATTAAAGGCGTGCACCACCACCTCCTGGTTTGCAAATATGCATTGCAAAAGTTGTTGGTCTGGTTCAAGGCCTCTGTCTTCTGGTACACCATCAATACTGGACCCTTACTGAAACTTCTCTAAGATATTCTGCTACTGCCCTGAGTCATGGCAACTCATATAAAGTAAAGCATTTAGTTGGGACTGGTTTATAGTTCCCGGGTTTAGTCCATTGTCATCATGGAGGGAAGCATGGCAGCATGCAGGCAGACACGGCACTGGAGAAGTAGCTGAGAATTCTACATTCAGGAAGAAAAATGAGGCATTGGCCTTGGCTCGAGCTTCTGAAACCTCAAAGCCCACCCCAAGTGACAAGCTTCCTCCAACAAGACCATACCTCCTAATAGTGCTACTCCTTAGGGGCCGGTGAAGTCTACTTTTATTCAAACCACCACAACACCCTTGCCAAAATTTGCTATATTTACAAAATCAGTACTATCCCAGTAGACATGTAGGAGTATCTCATTGTAATCAGACTTTTCTTTAAAGATTAAAAAAAGAAATATTTGCATATTGCAAAGTGTGTTTCCTGTGAGTGTGTTCTGTTGGCCTAATAGCAGTACAGACCACACAGCACCCTTAGCAGCAGCTTCTACACTACCAGGCTCAACCTTCAGACCTGCACTAGAGTGTGCATTGTGTGTGCCACAGTGTCCAGGGAGCAAGGCAATATTCTGGGACAGGTATAGCTCTTAACAGTGAAAGGATGAGGGAGCAAGCAAGAATAAAATGATCTCAAACACAGCACTGGAAGAGAAGAAATAGAAGCCAGAGGCCCTAGAAGGATCTAGTCCTTTGAAACTTTGAAGGTCTCCCTGGGTGAACGCAGAGAGGGCCCTCCTCATTAATTAGCAGCCTATCCATATGGAAGTGGGAGTGGCCCACTAGCCCAGCCAAGACTGCTATCTCAGCAGGCCATCTGAACAGCAGCCAGCTGCACAGAGCAGCACACTGAGAGCAGGTCAGGGATCATCTTTCGATGAGTAAGAACCCAAGAAGGCATCCTGGTTAATGAGATGCCACCATGTGACAGATGCTGCATGATTAAACCAGAAGATGCTCAAATACTATAGTTAAAAGAAGTGAGGGACAAGGGGAAGGTACCCACCTTCCAAATAGCAAGCACATATTTAGGAGTGCTGAAGGGCCACAGGGAGTACCTGTATGCACCAGTTCTTCCACCCCAATGTTTTCCTCTGTTGGCCTGGACCACTACCATATCTACACATCTTGTACCCTGCTTGTACTTCTGCTGGATACCCCTTCCTTCCATCCATTTTTGGTGTTGGGATTATTCTAGGCACACCATACCTTGTTCAGTTCCTTTCATCTAAGTTTGTGCAGCAGTGGCCACAGGCCCCACAAATGAAAGGCCAATGGTACCTGCCCTGACACACTGTTCTATCCTGACCAACACAGCCTCCCTCCATCTTGTACTGGACAGGATGAGACATCTCTCCATCCACAGCATTCCACCTGGCTCTCCTTCCCACAATGCCAATAATGGCTGTCATTTATCTAAATGTGGCTCTTCTTCTCTCAGTCACATTCTAAATGCCACAGTCAACAGTCTCCATGTCTCACCTCTTCACTATCAGCTGGAGGATTGTACTATTGACTTCTACCCTCCAGGACTCTAGACATGTATCCAGGGAAGTTACACAGGTCAACATCCAAGAAAGCCTCAAGCTCAGCTTATGCTCTTCTGTCACTATCTGGAAGTTCTAGAAGACTGTTTAGTGAGAGACTGTGTTAGGTTGCTTTTGTCTAGTATTTCGACACAATAATGAGAACAATAACAAAACCCTGGGAACAGGGTGAACGATAAAGAGCCCTTTTCACTACAGTGTCCCCTGTCCTTAAGGAGGAGTCTTGGCAGTCCTGAGTGTCCTGAATATTTGGAACCAAACCCCAATGCCGGATTGGAGTGGCCAAAGCCCCCAGTGCCTCCAGTCTCTCCCAGTTCTTTGCGCATGGGGCTAAACTCTCTAGGCTGAACTCTTGCAATGAATCTGATGAGAAGACAAGACCTGATGGAATAACACTAAGCTACAAAACCTTCACTAGGAGCCCAGCAAAGACTACTTCTAGCTCTTGGAGCAGAGCATGGATCTGCTTCCTACATAGACATTTTAATCAGCTAAATAAGATATTTGTTCACCCACTAAAGAAGACATTCCCTCACCCTTGTTTATAGGTTTGGCCTGAGAAAGTAAGAGTTCACTAGAGCTGTCAGGGACAACATAAATCCACAGATACTCCAGAAAACACAAACTTGAGGAAGGCTGGTTTAGCCTTTCTCCATCATTTACAGCAGGCATGGCTCCTTGTAATATGTTTCTAGAAGATTCTACTATACCACCCTTCATAACCATTCATTCATTAACATAGTTTTGCTTTAATATATGCAGTAATTGTACATGTTTGTGAGCTCAATGTGACATATAAAAATGCATATATATGTGTATATATATGTATATATGCATATACACATGTATATATATACACGTATACGCCTGTCTCTGGTCCCACTCTGGCCTTGAACTCACAGAGATCCAGACAGATCTCTGCCTCCAGAGTGATAGAATTAAGGGTATGTGCCACCAGTGTCTGGCCTTTATGTCTAATCTAGTGGCTGACTCTGTCTTCTGATTCCCAGATAAGTTTATTAGGGTAAATTACTAGGGAACACAATATATTGGGGTGCACAATATATCATCACACCCCTGTTGTAAAAAGTAACTGCATTCTCTTCTTTGATGACTAATAGTCCACTGTATATAGAGACATAATTTCTTTATCCATTCATCCATCAATGAACACCTAGATTGATTCATATCTTGACTATCATGAAACATCCCACAAACATACAGGTACAGCTGTCCCTTCCACACACCTCAATGTATGGTTAAGTCCCGATGATGGCTGGTTTAAATTCTCAACTTGACACAACCTAGAATCACCTGACACAAGGGTCTCGGTGGAGGACTGTCTAGATCAGGTTGGCCTGTGGGAACTCTTAAAGTGGGAAGACCCAGACTGAAAGTAGGTGGCACCATTCTCCCTGAACTATACAAGAGTAGAGAGAACTAGCTGAGCACTAAGCATGCATGCATTTCTCTCTGCTCCTCACTGTGGATCTGATGTTGTCAGCTACTTCAAGTTCCTTCTTTAACTTCCCCACAATGATGGACTGTAACCTGGAATTGTAAGGCAAATAAATCCTTTTGTCCCTAAGCTGCTTTCTGTCAGGGTCCTTTGTCACAGCAACAAAGATGAAACCAGGACACTACCCAGTAGTGGAACCGACAGCTTTCTAATGAGTTAACTGGCTTTCTAACTAGCTAACTAACTAGCTTTCTAATGAGCTAACTGGCTTTCTAACTAGCTAACTAACTAGCTTTCTGACTAGCTAACAGCTTTCTAACTAGCTAACTAACTAGCTTTCTGACCAGCTAACTAACAAATTTCAAACTAGCTAACTAACAGCTTTCTAACTAGCTAACTAACAGCTTTCTAACTAGCTAACTAACAGCTTCCTGACTAGCTAACTAACAGCTTTCTAACTAGCTAACTAACTAGCTTTCTGACATACTAACTAACAACTTTCAAACTAGCTAACTAACAGCTTTCTGACTAGCTAACTAGCCTTCTGAGGAACTTGTATACGATTTGGACCACTTTTCTTGTGGACTGTGTTCCGGTCCTGAGTGTGGGGTATAGAATCACACAAGGCAGGCCATTTTCTAGTAATCAGCATGAGCCATGCAAATCAGCATCCCATTAAAAACAAAATTCATGTGGTGGTTTGAATGGGAATGTCCCCCATAGGTCTGTGTATCTAGACACTTGGTCCCCAGATGGTCATGTCCTTTGGGGAGATCTAGGAGGTACAGCCTTGCTGGAAGAAATTCATCATGATACAGCACAAAAGCGGGCTTTGAGGTTCCAAAAGCCTCATCCAATCCTAGTTTTTGCACACACACTCTCTCTCTCCCTCCCTTCTTTTCTCCTTTCCTCCCTCCCTCCCTCCCTCCCTCCCTCCCTCCCTCCCTCCCTCCCTCCCTCTCTTTCTCAGCTTTGTGCTTGTGGTTCAGGATGTGAGGGCTCAACTTCTACTCTAGCCTCCCGGCCTGCTGCTCGCTGTCACACCTCCATTCTACCATCATGGACTCTTACGCCTCTACAACTGTAGGCCAAAATAAACCCTTCCTTAACTTACCTTGTTCACGATACTTCAATGCAGCCACAGGAAAGTAACTAATACACCGTACTTTACACACTTTCTCTGGTCCCTACTGAGGAAGATTCTGTTGATCTTGCTCAATCAGGATTTCCACAGGAGCCAACAAGTGCTATAGGGCAAAGCCTATGAAGCCTTGGAACATTATGTGATCCCAGCTTCCCACACAGCACCTCACACATAGTTCAAGGATATGGACCTCAGGGAAACACTACAAGCATTTACTATTAGAAGGGCAAGATGTAGGTGGAAATTTTTAAATGAAGTTCATCAACATTATGGAAGAGAGATGACCCTCACTGAGGCGCAAACAACAGAGTGGAGAAATGAATAAGGTCCACCGTGGGAAGTTTCTGGACCTGGCAAATGCACAGCTAAATGACCTTTCCTTGTCTGCCTGCCAAAGTATACATGCCTTGTTCCACATCGGCAAAGCATGGTCCAACCGTAGAGAGCAGGCCTCTCCATCATCTCACTTAAGGTGAGATAATGGGTCTAAGTCTGAATCAAGCTGATGGGTGTAGCCAGGATACACAGATATGACCAGGCTGCATGTAGTTATCAGGCTGCATGAAAGTGGCCAGGCTCCATGAATAACATGGAGGCAATAAGTCCAAATGCATGTAGATGGCCAACCTACATGGATATGACCAGGCTGCATGGAGGTGATCAGGCTGCCTTGGTTTCAAGGAGGTAAGGCAAGAAGCATGGAGGTATCCATACACCCACAACTTTATTTTTCTTTGTCCATAATAATCTACTCCATGTATTGTGGCCACTATTCTTTTGCACAAGCAACTATGTTACAGCTTAAATCACAAAAGGGCTCCAAGTTGTACTTATTCTCAGACTTCCTGTACACACACACACACACACACACACACATACACGCACACGCACACATGTATCCCATGCACACTCACTTTGTATTATGCATTATCAACTGTGCATAATACAAAGTAAATGAAATTTTCTTCCCAAAATGTTGGAACATATAAAAATATCTGTGGACAAATCATGTGTATGCAGGATATTAACATGGACTAGACCCTCTGATGCCCTTCATCCATCCTCATCTCCCTGAAGGCACAGATTGTGCTCACATGGACCAGACCCACTTAGATCCTTCATCTCCATCCTTATTCTCTTGCTCTTCCTGAGCCCAATAAAAGACAGAAGACAAGAACTGACATCAAATCCTGTTTAAAGGATATTTAGTTTTAAAACAACCAATAACTTTATTTTGGGAAAACACGACATTGGAAATAAACTCCCATTACTTCACTTCAATATTATCTCAGTCAATTTAATTTTCTATCATTCATGTTCACTAAGTAAATTTGTCAAAAACACTGAAATGCAAAACAAAAACAAAACCCCTCTTCCTCAGAGGTAACAGTAATGATTTTTTTTTTTAAGTTTTCAAACAAATTAGTGCCAGATACCCAGAAATACCAGCTGCCCATCCAGGAAAGCAAGGAACAGCCAATGCTAGCCTTTCCTAAGGTCCCTGACAACATCTTAAACTGTTGACCAAAACTGGAGAGCAGGGGAGCTCTCCGACCGTCCTCTGCCCAGCCCTTGAGTCCCAGCCTCATGGTTCCGCAGTGGAGTGTGTAAGAAGAAGGAGACACAGAGCTCACACTTTGAGGCCCAGGACCAGTGTTCTCCCTGGCAGCCCCACGCAATAGCATCTTTACCTCATGGTTGTTCCTTCAGTGGGTTCCAAGCAGGCACATGCCAAGCATGTTCAGAATTCTTCATTTCTTTCTCAACCATTAGTTTTGAGGCAGAAGTGAGCGTGTGTCCAGGTTCCCGATATTTAGAAGATTCTGAAGAACGGAATGAGGTATTCAAGAGCTTTTCAAAATTAAGTCTTCTCATCTCCCTCCGTCATTCTTACCTGGGGTTCCTGTCACTGCTGATCCATGGGAAACCGGGAAATGGCTGGAGCCGATGAAATACCCCAAACACTCATTCATTATTCTGAGGAGAGTGATGGAGTGGTGATGGTAGAGGACTCTGTCATCTTCCCTGCGGCCATTTGTAGAAATCTTTTTTCTTTTTAATTCTCTGCATCGAATGAGTTGGATATGTGGAATATTCAAGCAGAGGGAATGGGATTCTGATCATGAGGAAGATCCAGGTTGATGGGGAGGCTGGCACCCCTGTGGATTGCTGCGTCTACATCCTTCCTCCTGTCAGACTCCACTCTGTCCCCACCCCATGCACCTGCTGCCCTGAACCTAGCTGTCTGGTGTGCAGCTCCTCATTTGTTACAGTATAAAAGTCCCCTTAATATTTTCTACCATTTCGCATGGCCGGTGCGATAATGACACCCTCAGGAACAACTCTTCCACCCACGTATATTTTTAACGCTGCTGTCATCTTCTGCAATTTTGTGAAGGTTAAAATGAGCTTTTGTGGTGCTGAGGAGAAGTGACAGACTGCTGATTTCTGAGCCCAGATGCTTCAGCCCCATCTGCCTATCCATTTACAACAGTATCACTTGGCCTATGCCACTGGCCAGGCCCTGGCAAGCTCCCACATAGACCTGGCCATCCTATGCCACCAGGGCCGGCACTCTCTGTGACCAGAGGGCCCTACCTCGCAGATTTCAACCATTCTGCTTTCCTCCCAGGAAGCTCCATAGGACAACCCTACACACGCCAGCCTGGGAACAAGGTCGATGAAAGCAGAGTCTGTCAGCTGCCTCTTGTTGTGTCTTTTATTTCCTTTCCTCGGCCTTTGTTTCGCTTTGCTTGTATTCTGCCTCAAGGCTGTTCTGCTTAAGGTGACAGAGCTGCTGGGCTCTCTTGGGAGTGGATGCTAAGTGACTCTGTGACCACTGCCACAGACTGTGAGGATCCTCTCAGCGAGTTTGTCGGGATGCAAGTGATGGACTCTGACATGCGTCACTGCAGGAGCAGTGCCCACTTACCTCCTGGCCCATAATTGTCCTTAAGTGCTGCCTTTTGGGCCATGGGGTCAGCAGCCTTGGAGTTACCAGTGCACTTCTCCACACGGGCACCTCTTCTTTCTCCATTTCTCATTCTGCCTGAGAATTTCAACAGGGCTAAGTGTCCCCTCGGAGTCCCAGATCGATCTTTCCACATCAGAGGTTGGATCTCACCAGACCTTTTCTGCCCTTGCCCTGTCCCATCCTGGTGGGCAGGTGCCTCCCACCCTGTCATTTGTTACAGGGAAATGTTTTCTGAGAGCTACCTCTTGTGTGGCTCTGAGTGAGAGAGGGCAGACTCAGGGACATCCTCCTCTGCTGGGGTAAAAAAGAACAGTCTGAAGAATCCAAAGCTAGGCCAGAAGTCAGTCTTCCACAATCTTTTATTGCTACTGTTGTGTGTGTGTGTGTGTGTGTGTGTGTGTGTGTGTGTGTGTGTGTGTGTGTGTACATGTCAATGCATCCAGTAAACCCCAGGATCCTGTCTATACTTCCCCAGCTCTAGGGTTGTAAGATGTGTCCATCATTTCAGCTGAGTGCTAGGGCTTGAACTCAGGACCTTGTGCTACCCAACAAGCACCTTTACCAATTGAGCCATCTTCCCAGGCCCCTACTTCTGCAGTCTTAATAAATGAAAAATTTGTTGTTAGTTTTGTTTTGTTTTTTTGTTTGTTTGTTTGTTTGTTTTTTGAATGAATAGATTTTCCCAGAGAAGTGCTGCCTTGAACCAGGGAATAGCATGAAAGACTCAGTAGCTGGAGGAAGGAATTTTTTTAAGTACTCCTAGGTGTGGTGATTCACATCTGTAATTACAGCTCTTGGGAGGCTGAGGACAGCAGTAAGTTCACAGCCTAGACTCCATTGTGAACACAGGACAGCCTGGGCTACAGAGTGGGAAAGCAAACACAAAATTTAAACACAAAGAGAGCAGCAGGATGAACCCAATGGCCTGGTCCTCATCCCTGTCCCCACCTCTGCCATGACCCTCCAATAACTTCCTGAACTTTCTCTATCAGTTGGGGAAAGCACAGTGACCTCAGGAATGGAGTCATCTAGAAGGCATGCAAGTTCACAATACATAAACCAAATCAAAATAAACCTGTCACATATCTACTTCCCTATCCCTCTTCCACAGCTGACTGTGCCATCCATCCCCTGAGGAGGAAGGGTAGGTGGAGAGGAGGCACAGGAAACATACTCTGTGACTTCAAGAATAAATATGGAGGTGCAGGGACCACAGGTACCCTACCACATGTCTGCTTCTTTGATAAGTTAATATATCCTCATAGCATAAGCCCTAGGTGGGTTGACATTTGAATCATTTATAGCTTGGCAGGAGATGGCAGCAGTCTTATTTTTTCTGGGAAAAAAATCTTTATAAGCCAAGAGAGTGGCACTGAAGGTACTTGTGAGGTGTGGCCATAAACCATGTGTTTAGGAGCTGGGCCATTTCTGTCTAGAAGTTATTGTTCGACAGAGCTCTGATAGCCAAGTACCCACTATGTACCAAAGAGCACCATGATGGCCTTCCTGCATACAGCAGCAAGCAGATGTCAGCATAACACAGTAGTCACAAGTCTTGATGGCTCACACGTTACACAAGAATCATCACTTCTATCCAGCCAATGCAGCCTTGGCAGGGTGTGGAAGTCTTTGAGGCAGCTGAGAGGGGTCATCTTCAAGTTTTGGTAGCTTGCAGTCTGAACCAAACATACCCTACACACATCGCCTGTAAGGTTTCTGAGATCACTTTGGTTCTCAGGACCAGTGTAAAAGATCGAGAGGTACAGGAGCTCTGAATCTGAGATGCAGCCAGTCTTACTGTGCCCCAAACATCTTTACACCCATATGTATAATTTCCTACATTCCAACTGCAGCTCTAACCCATCCATCCTCCTCCTGGCATCCTGGAAGCCTTGGTCTGAGCCAGCTTTGTAGGCCCAGAGGGACTTGGCTTTTTCCTTAGCTACAGCAAAGCCAAGGCCTGTGTCATGGGTGTCCAGGTAAGCAAGAGCAGGGGAGGGGAAGAAAGGAGCCATGCTCCTGCCTCTGTGTTCTTTCTCAATGTCAAGATTAGTCTGACCCCTGGTTGCTCAATGCCACAGCCACCCGCCATGTTAGTACAAAGGAAGTGAACTTGGAATAACACCAGGCTGGGTGTCATGAGGACCACCCACCCATTCTCATCTGGGATTGATTTTCTCCCAAATCTGCCAGACTAGAATGAAACCACCACTCTCTGCAGTACCCAGCTAGTTCATTCCCTTAGCTTTCGCTTTCGTGTTCTCTCTCTCTCTCTCTGTCTCCAGTGGCCTGGTGCTCAGTGGTGACCTTGCTTCAAAGCAGCCCCCAGTGCTTAGCTTCCTCCTGAGTATCTTAGGAGCCTTCTCACCTTCCACCTCCCTTTCTGACCTTGATTTCCAACCTAAGACCCACCCAAGGTCTTGTTCTTCACTCTTGAGGATCTGTGCTGCGTACCTCTCCCTCTTCTGTGTCCTCCAGCACTGGCCCCACTGGCACAGTTTGCTGGATACTGTCTACTTGTTCTTGACCTCACTGCGGTATATGCCCCGGCAGCACAGCCACCATCTTGCAGGCCTCCCTGCTTAGCTTCCACTGAGCTCCAGCTTGTGGTTAAAAAGACCTCAGGTGACCGACACCCACAGGAGATTCCATACGTGTCTTAGAGAAGCGCCTCCTGCCTTATCTAATGATAGACTTCAGTAGAAGTGGGTCTTGGGGGTACCCTCTCCTGATGAAGCTGGTGGCTCTATCTGGTGAGGCCATCAACCTTTCATCCCTGCTCTCCCCACACAGCAGCCTGCTCCCAGGACAGCTGCCATGATCCCATGGCTTTTCTGCCAGAACTTCAGGCTACAGCTCAATCAAGTTCCTCCCCATATTTCATGTATGTACCTGTGCTCATGTCTTGGGACCGAGACAGTGAAGGATGTGAAGTGAATTGCTCAAAACAGTAGAAATATATGACTTGCAGTTCTAGAAAGTTCCAGATACCAGAAGTCAGACACTCAAGTGTGGACAATGCTGACCTCTCTCCCATCAGGTCCAGGGTTGCAGATGACCCTAGACATGCTCCAGTGTCACCTGCATCACTCTGTCTGTCTCTGTCTTGGCATCAGGATCATCCTCTCCTCTCTCCTACAGGCACCTGTCGCTGGATCAGAGCCCTTCCATCACAAGGGGAGGACCCATCTTAGTCAAACATGGCCTTGCAACATCTATGACTGTTTCCAAAGAAGTTACAATCACGAGCTCCAGAAGTTAAGATGTGAACATCTATCTCCCTGGAGCTGGGCTAAGAATTTCCCCAGAGGCCCTAGATTGTGGGTGTCCATATTCCCTCATCATCCTCCTGACACCTCTCATCCCAGCAAATGACTCAACACCAGGGTGTTGATATTAACCTCATCTCTTGTCATTGCCACCAAGCACCTCACTCTTTCTGCCCTGTTCCTCCCCACTCATACCTGCAAACTGAGCCATGACATCAATGCCCACTCTTGTCTCCTGGGTCACACCCAGATCCACAGATTCTCTTGGTAAAAACACAGCTTGGATCTACCTGTGCTCTGTAGACTGTCTTCAATGATTTCAAACTGAACACCAAGCTCTTTGATGGAGTTTCAAAGCCAAGCCTGCCCTGCCCACCCCATCTTCAGAGCCACCCTCATCACCCCCACCTCTTTGTGCTTCCCCTCTCCAGCTCTCCCCATACCCCCCCACACACACATACTGACCTTGCCTTTAGAGATAAGCACCTCTCTACCTTACAGACTTCTGCTCACACATCAAGAAATCATGTTTGAAACTCAACAATAACTTAGGCATCCCTCAGCATGGCACCAAGATGCCAGGTGTGCCCTCCTAACATAAAGCTCAGCTTATCATTTTGACATTACCTAACTATTGCCCTGAGGACACCATTCGCACCCATACTTACCAAACGAAGGAAGGTGACTGTCATTCACCACCATTCTGGTGCCTGGTCCATGTCTATGCCTAGTAGGCACTCCTGACAGGACAGTAGAATACAAAGCAGGCCTCTTTATCCAGAATCAAGCCTCAGAGCCAACAGACTTTCCAGGGCAGCAAGCTTCCTTGGGAAGTGTGGGATTCCTGGCTGAAGTCAGTGGCTCCACAGGCAATTGTCTTGCAAAGTGTTTGTTGAAGCACGAAGACTGGAAGCCTGGGAAAATGAGCTTAAGATGTTCAACTCTCCCACCAGCCCCACTGAAAAGGTACTGATGGACTGCCACCATAAAATGCACTGTGGATCTTGATGACACAAAATGTGTTTGTTTCATGAAGCAAACTCCCTGAGCTGGTCTTTGGCCTCTGAAGTCTGAAAAGGTAAACCAGCTAGCCTGTTTGTCATAGGGTCTTTGAGTTATTTGAGAGAAGGCAGGTAGTATGTGTTTGCGTTGGCCCTATTCCCCAAGGAGCCTTTTCCCTAATTAACTCCCATAAAACCACTGCGAGATAGGTGGAATGAGTTAAAAGTCAGACCTAATTCACAAGAAGCCAGGGGACCACATCTCAAAACTCACCCTCCCAAATGGAGCCTGACCAGAGCCTCCATCTAGAGTTGGCTGCTTGCTGATGCAAGCATCTCCCAGCAGATGCTCCACAGTACCATCAAAGTCACTGCATTCAACTGTCTTCCGGCTGCCTCTTCTCTGGGACCACCGTCACCATATCTCATAGCCTTGCACCTGGTGTAGGCCCAGCAGGAAATCCAAAATCCCACTGCATGGGTGAGCATATTATTTCAAATAACAGACATCTGGTGACAATAGACACCTCCATCACCAGAAAAGGTATCTTGTAAGCTGACCTTTGCATCCACCTGTCTATGGTTTCTTGGATGAATCATTGACTTGTGGTGTTGAAAGAAAGGCAATCAGTGCTTTCCAACACTACACATAGCACAGAAGCTTGCCACACCATCTCCTTTTGTATGGAGAGCCCAGGTTAGGTCCATTTGCAGAGCACATCCCCCCTTGTAACTATGTGCAAGCAGATGACAGTAATATGCACAGACTATAGTTGATAAGATGTAACATCCAGCAGCATACAGGCCCACAGAGACAGTCGTAAATAAGTCTAGAGAATAGAGCAGCAATTCAGGATGGAATAGGGGCTGGGAGGATGAAGAGAAATTCCCAGTGAGTACAGAGAAATACAGTATAACTCTCACAACTGTGCTCCAGAAGGAAATGAAATAAACGAAAACTCCAAAGGGGAAGCCACTGCTCAGGTCACATACACACTCCTGAAACAGCAGAAATCCCACATCTCCCCATGCACCTAGCCAATCCCTGAGGGTTTTCTACTTACCCTCTCTCAGCCCCTCAGAGGAGCATATTAAAAACCAGAAAGTGTGAGGGATTACATGCTAAAGATAATCTCTTACAGTGGTGACATTGGGGTTTGCCACCCATCACAACACTACCTAGCAAGTTTGTCGTGGGCAAAGTGGACTGCATCCTGGAGCCTGGCACATGCCACAGAATCTGAGTATTGACAGGGGCAAATCCAGTATCATCAGAGCACTAATAATTTAAGGAAGGGAAATGGTGAATGTCCCTTGTACAGCAGAAAACAAGCAGCAAACACAAACACACACACACACACACACACCTCCAAGTTCCTGATCCTTCATTTAAAATTTTTTCACCAAGCTCAGCCAAATGAGGCAGCCCTGATGTAGATGAAGATAAGGCTTTCAAAGTCCCCATCAGGAAAAGCCTCTTGGAGGCACAAAAGGAAGCAGGTCAGCTGACACTCTGGCTTTGAACTCCTGCCCATCCCTCTAGACCTTTCAGCCAAGGTCAAGTCTCTAGAGGTAATCTGTAGTCACTTACTAGAAATAGAGGTGGTCGTGGTTAGCCCTAGGAATGACAGAATAAAGAAGCAGTCATAAAGGGGGCCATACCACCCAATACAAGTCTCCCCAGCAAGTGGCTTTGCGCTCATTGGAATGACATAGGTGTCAATCAAGGTGGCCTCACAGTCTGGTGTCCCATTCTACTGTCACTCCCATGACAAGTGTCCTCTTATTTAAACCTATGCTCTAGGCCCTACCTCTGTGTGCCTCATGAAGAGCCCACACTGAATCAGTTCCTTTGCAGAATTCTTCCCTTCTTGTGTTCAATATGGATTCCTTGGTCATCATTCAGCTTGGTTAAGAAATCATGATCTGGACTGGAGATGTCTTTCAGTAGAGTGCTTGTATACTCTAGGTTCCACAACCAGTGCTTTCATAAACAGGGTGTGTAGCCACACACCTGTAATCCTAGTCTTGGGATATGAGGCAGGAGAATCAGAAGTTCAAGTTCATCCTTAGCTACAAGGTGAATCCAAAGCCAGCCTTCATTACATAAGCTCTTGTTGCAAAAATAAGCAAATGAACAAACAAACAAAAATAAATAAGAAATGGTGAGCTGTGCTTGGTCAATCTTGATCAATTTCAAGGAAAACATGGCATGTTGATTACTGATCGACTCATCATTAGAGGATACCACACCTAAAACTCTAACCCGTTAAAGACTCACGGGTCTCGGGTCTTGAGATGCTGGAACTTGACTCCTGATACTATTCAAAGTGGTATATCCTAGGCCAGCCTCGCTGTGAGACTAAGGATTCCTGGAGTAAAGAGCTCAGGGAGGTGGGCAGAGGAACAGCTCCATGCTTTGCCTTTTCCAAATTCTTTTCTTTTGTGGGTGTTTGTATGTGCTTGTGTGAAGATGTGTTTTCATGCAGTAAATACCTCTGAGTTATTTTTTTCTTAATTAATAAAAAAAAAAAAAAGGCATGCAAGGAAATGCCTTGCTGCAGTAACAGAGCCTGCTCTGGTGTGATGGGATCATGCTGCACCAAAACTCTCTCTCTCTCTCTCTCTCTCTCTCTCTCTCTCTCTCTCTCTCTCTCTCTCTTTTTCACACACACACACACACACACACACACACACACACACACACACACACACACATCTCTGCTTTATCCTGCACAAGCTCTCACACCTTTCCTGCGATTAAGAGTCCACACAACTCCCTTAACTAGAGAGAAACAGAAGGCTTTAACCAGCAGTTCCACAGGCTTCCTTTCCTCTAGACTTCCCCACTCCCTCTCTTAGGTTCCACCCTCACTCACAGCAGGAACCTGGCACAGAGAATGGAACAGGAAGAAGTACAATCAGCTCTTAGAGACCCCCCCATGGGCTGGCTGAAGGAGAAACAAATGATCTCAGTAGGATTCTAATTTGTAAATAAATCATCACTGCATAGGAAGAGCCTGTGCACAGGAATACAAAGCTCTGTGGAAGATTCCTTTCTGAAGCCACCCTGGTCTGGAGTACATCTGCACGCTCCTCTCAGACACCCCCACTCCCGCCCCCCCCCCCCCCTCCCCCCCCCCCCCCCCAGCCCCAGCCCCTCTCTCTTACCTGGTCAGGCATGCTTTAGGCTCTCAGTGCCAAGACTAGTAGCAACCTCCTATGTCTGCTCCACATGGAGATGGTGCCTTGATGGATAATAAATTAGAGGTAAGTTTGTTGTACCTTGTCATTTCGTTTCATTTCAAGAAAATTAACAAAAGGCAGGAGAAAGAGATTTGGAAGGGAGAGAAGGGGGGGACACATTGGGTGGTGCACTTGTGTATTTGGGTGTGCATACAGAGGCTAGGGTCCTATCTTAGGTGTCTTCCTTAAACACTGCTCGCCTTATTATTTGAGACAGGATCTCTCATCTTTACCTGGACTTCACTGATTCAGCTAGACTGCCCCACCAAGGAGCCCAGTGATCTTTGTACCTCTGCCTCTCTAGCGCTGGGATTACAGGCAAGCTTTGCCACTCTGGGCTTTTTAAAGTGAGTTCTAGAGCTCAAACAGGAGTCCTCACACTTGCACAGCAGGAATCTGACTGCCTCTCCCCTGCCTACATTTGCTTTAGAGATTCAGGGGTGGTAGTAGTGTTGTTCCGTTTTGTTCTGCCTTTCTGGAAATTGAGCCGATGATCTTAAGCATGCAAGGGAGCGAGATCAGCACTCCCACTGAGTGATATTCCAAGCCCAGAAGTTCCTTCTTAGACAGAGTGGTCAAGGAAGTTTTCTCTTGATGGTATTGGAGAAGGCCTATGAGACTGTGTGAAAGGTGATATGACCAGCCATGTGGCCCTCAGAGGGAAACAAGAAGGCACAGTCCTGAAAAGCTCTGTGCTGGTCTGCAGAGGGTGAAGAGTGTGGGCAGATTGGGGGAGGGGGGGAGGTTCAAAGAACCAGAGAGCTCAGAGTTTACAAGCCATGAAAGGCCAGTGGGTGTTATTGTGTCTTCTGCTGGGAAGGATTTGAGAAATGGCAAGTAAGCTGAAGGGTTTCTAAGTGTCTTCATGCCAGTGTTAAAGAGGCTGTCTCCATTAGGTTTCTGTTGCCGTGATAGAACACTGTCTTCGTTAGGTTTCTATTACTGTGACAGAATACTGTCTTCATTAGGTTTTAATTGCTGTGAAGAGACACCATGACCAAGGCAACTCTTATAAAGGAAAACATTTAATTGGGGCTGGCTTACAGTTCAGAGGTGTAATCCATTATCATCATGGTGGGTAGCATGTACAAAGACATACTGCTGGAGAAGGAGCTGAGAGTTCTACATCTTGATCCACAGGAAGCAATGGGAGTCTGTATCCCACACTGGGAGTAGCTTGAGCATAGGAGACCTCAAAGCCTGTCCCTCACAGTGACACACTTCCTCCAACAAGGCCACACCTACTCCAACAAAGCTACACCTCCTAATAGTGCCATTCCCTATGGGGGCCATTTTCTTTCAACCCACCACAAACACCATGACTAAAAGCAACTTAGAGAGGAAAGGTTTTATTTCAGCTTATAGTTCTCCAGTCAAACTCCATCACTGAGGGAAGTTAGGGCAAGAACTCAGGATAGGAACCTGGAGGCAGGAACTAATGCAGAGGCCATGGCCTCGATCCTCCTAGCTTGCTTGGGCTCCCTTCTTATACAACCCAAGACTCAGGGTGGCAACACCCATGGGTGGCTGGGCCCTTCCACATTAATCATTAATCAAGAAATGTCCTACATACTTGGTTGAAGCTGCATCAACCACTATTTTTGATTATGGAAACTCTACATCCAACATGACACAGCATCACTTACAAATTACGCAAAGTTCAAATTTCCAAAAGCTGGTGGGAAAGCACACATTGTTATTTAATTATAATTAAATTATTATATTATTATAATTAGTGATGAAAAGACAGACAGACAGATAGATTTCTAAATCTTCAGGATGAATATGGAAAATGCTTTGATGTTACTTAACAAAAGTGAAAAGAAAAAAATTAAGACTCTCTTGGCTGCCGAGCTGAATGTATTTCTGTGACTAGTAGTGAACATGTGTACCACCATGTTTCTTCAGCTGGTGAACAATCACCTAAGACCAAGGTCCTCCTGATAGCAAGCACTCAGAGAACCATAGTAATTTCTGCACCTCATCCTTCACAGCCACCTTAATTAGATCAGAAGACCAGTATGGAGACCACTAGCTGAGTCCCTCTAAATAAGCCAGTAGGCAATTGTTACCCCTTTGCTCTCAAAACAGCTGATAATTAAAGCAAATCCAACCTAATGTCTTCAAATACATTTGAAGTCCACAGAGAACTGTCACGCATGAACAAATGCACTTTTAATTTTTTTCCTAAAAATTATAGCTTATTGTGTCCCTAGACAGAATGAAACAGCCTATCAGAGAAAACAAAGAAACTGTTCTTCAAAATTTTTTCCTTGCTTCGCATAAAAAGCTGAAATAGTCAACCATCTATTTAAACCCGTAATTTTTAACTCAGAAAATCAGAAATAATGAGCATATGATAAAGAAGCTCTATGTTCCTATTTCATACTTAAGGGAAGCGAGAGTCTGTAGCTAGAGAGGATGTGTAACATGAGCAGGGGGTATAAATATTTAATGCTAAAACAAAGACAGATGAACCACAACTGCCTTTCCCCTCTTATTAATCAGGTCATTTGAAAAGTAAAGTTAAAAGTAAAAAAAAAATAATAATAATAATAATAATAATAATATGTGCATCATTAGACCACTTGTATCTATAGGTACAAAGGAGTTTTTCAAGGACTAGTGAGTAAAATTCAAAACATGGTAAAATAGAAAATAGAACGGAGGAAGTGTTACTCAAGAAAGAAAGGAGCCCTCCTTTCTGTTGCTGAACCAAAAGCAAGTTACAATCCATCATCGAGGGAAACCAAGGCAGGAATTCCACACAGAGCTTGAAGCAGAAACCGACAGAGGAAGCTACTTACCTCCTTACTTCTGGCTGCTAAGCTGCCTTCCTTAACACAGCCTGGGCCCACCTGCCTAAGGATGACACTGTCCACACCGGGCCAGGATCTCCTACATCAATTAGCAAACAAGAAAATGTCCCACAGACATGCCCACAAGCCAATCTAATGGAGGCAGTTCTGCAGTTGTGGTTCCCTCTTCCCAAGTGTGTCAAGTTGGTGGCCAAGACTGGCCACCACAGAAAGGAAACAATGCACAGGATACATCAAAAATAGTGGTTGATGCAGCTTCAACCAAGTCTGCTTAAGACTTCTCATACAAAAAAAGAACAAGTGAGGCATGGTGGCTCATGCTTGTTATTTCAGGCCTGAGAAAGTTGAGGCAGGAGGATTACCACAAATTTGAGTCCTGGACTACATAGTGATTTCTAGGACAGTTGGCTAAATATTGAGATTCTGTCTCATAAAAAAAACAAAAACAAAAATACATTATAAAGTCACTACTGTCTAATGTGAGAAAAGATGGCAGTTGCCAAGCAACATCAAGCATCATCCTTAGAGTGAGATGCCATAGACCTTAATCACCATGAAGGACATCTAGGTCATGCAAATAAGAATAATGTTGGACCACCTCAAGGTCCTAGCCCTAGAAACTGTTACTAACTTGCCTGGTGGCTCCCCAGAAAATTCCACTTTTGCATCTGTCTTTATTCAGCCTGATCAGGAACATATAGGGGGAGGAAAACTCTCCTCTAAGAACATCCATCGAGATCAATGAGTGATAATTGGCTAAATCTCAGCAACAAATCCAGGAAACTCCAAGCAATCTAGATGGATGAACTAAAAGTGATGCCCTCACCCACACTTCACAATTGAAGCCAAAGACAATGATGGAGTCCTAGAAGCATAAGATGGGTTATTTATCACGTGTGAGTGTAACAGCTGATTTCTCACTGAGACTAAGAAAACCAAAAGTCAATAGGATGGGACAACATATCCAAATGCCAACCAAAATAGTCAACCAAGTATTCTATGTTCAAAAAACTATCCTCCAAAACAAAGGAGAAATTGGCATTCTGGATGAATAAGAACTAAGAAGATCCACTGAATAAGTAAACTTGCCCCACAAAAAATATTAAAGGAAGTCAGCTGGGATGAAATCAAATGACAGTAGATATAAAGCAGCAAATCAAATCTGCAGAAAGAAAGAGAGTGCTTGGATAAAGGTACTCAACAAGTCAGTACTAAAGAAAAAAGAAACCACAGTGTCGATGTATATTTTGTTTGTAAATTTTCCTCCAGTGTGATTTAAAAGGCAATTAAATAAAGCAATTGCTTTAAGTCTGTGTTCATGGGCAAACAACACATAAAGATGTAATTACTAACTCACAGTTCATATATACTTTATAGCACAAAGGGAATAAGTGGGCCTAGAGCTAAACAGGAGAAAAACACATATAATATTGAAATGAGGTGGTATTAATCTGAAAGTTATAAATTAAAATGTTATTTGCACTCCATACAGTGACCTCTAAGACACGAGGCACAATAAAGAATAAAAACAAAAATTAAAAGTCACACTAGAAGATGTCTTCATACAAAGTAGGGATGCTGATTCATGCCTGTAATTCCAGTGCTCAGATGACTGATGCAGGAGGACCATGAGTTTGAGACTTCCTTGACCTATATAGTGAGGCCTGTCTCATAAAGACAACAACAAATCTCCAGGAAAGGAGACACAGGATTGAGAACACAGTTGACACAACGCATACAAGAAACAGACACCAAAATGGCAGGCATAATGCACGCCTCATTAGTAACATCTTAGAAAGTAAACAGACCAATGAGTCCAATGAAAAAGCAGATTACAGCAAAACAAGTTTTGGGAAACAACAGAATCCAGCTGTATGCTATCTACTTCAGGCTCGGCCACTACACTGATAGCAGAAGAATATAAAGAATAATAGTGAAAACAGCAAACAAACCCAGATGGACTGACTGAGACCAACTTTAGTTCCAAAATTGTTACCAGAAACAAATGTTGGTGGTTTATGAGGATGAAAGGGTAAATCCATCAAAAATATATGATCAATAGAAATACATATACTCCTAAAAGCAGAGATCTAAAATACATGAAGCAAAGGCTGATAGACTTGAGAAAGGAAACAGAAAATGCAATAATAAATTTGGAAACTTTGATGCCTCACTTTCAACAAGGAATAAAACAACTTGACAAAAAATAAATAAGAAAATAAATAGAAAAACAGACAACGCTGTAAAATACTAACAGATATCTATAGTACATTCCACCTCACAGCAGAAGAGCATATAGTGTTCCCAAATGCACAGGAAATAGTCCACACAGGCCAAATATTAGGCTAACATATTAAAATCATATAATGACATGAAATTCATAGTGAGTCACAGAAACAAGCTTGAAATTCACAGATATATATAGAAATTTAGCAACACATTCCTGAATAAACACAGCATCAATGGAGAAGTAACAAGGAAAGATTTTTATAGACTTTAGTGTGATAAAAACCAAACTACAATGTACTGAACACTTGAGTGCACAAAAACAGCATTGCTTTAAGGGGATCTTACAGCTGTGAAGGTCTGTATTTAGAAATAAGAGCATTCTGAATTCAATAACCCTAACTCCCAAAACTGAGAAATGAAATGAAAAAGAGAGAGAGAGAGGAGAGAGAGAGAAAGAGAGAGAGAGCAAGTCAAACCATACATAAGCTTAAAAATAAAGTGAGAACTATTGGAGCAGAAATTATCAAGCTAGATAATAAAAATCAAGAGACAACAGTAACATGGTAACACCAAAAGTTGGCTCTTCAATATAAGCCTAAGAATGGCAAACCTTCTGTCAGCCTGGCCAGGGGAAAGAGGACACTTCAAAGACTCACTTTAGGAATGGTGAGCTAGCATTCACACCAACTTCACAGAAATATAAAGAGATTATAAGGCAGTATTATGAATAATAATTTGGCAGAAAAATTGAAATTTCTAGTTCAAGAAAAATCATCATAGACTGGAAATGAGTAAAGATGCTGAATTCACTGGATTATAAGCTGCTCCTCCTACCAAAAAAAAAAGCTTAAGGAAAATCCCACGAGTACATTGATTTAGTAATAAATTTTACCAAGCACTTAAAGAATAGTTCAGACCAACCTTTCACTAACTTACCCTCCTCTTAAGCAGAAGAGGACATATCTTCAAACTTGTTCTATGATGCTAATACTATCCTGATTTCAAAGACATTATAAGAAAATAAAACTATGTATCAATGGTCCTTGTGCAATAAAATACTAGCATCTTTGAGCTGCAGAAATAGCTCAGCAAAGAGGACTGGCTGCTCTTGCTGAGGACCCAGGTTCCATTCCCAGCATCCAAATGAATAGTGGTTCACAGCCATCTATCTGTAATTCCATTCCCAGGAACCTAAACATCTTCTTCTTGCCTCCATAGACAGTGTATGCCCATAGTAGTGCATAGACGTAAGTGCAAGCAAACACTCATACACATAAAATGTTTTTTAAGTATTAAAAAGAAATACAAGCAAATCCAACAGCACATCAGATTTACTATATACCACAACTGAATAAGAAAAAAAAGAAAAGAAAAATACATGACTGCTCTAGGTATGGTCGAAGAGCAAGTTTATTGTAGATAAAGGAGAGAGCATAGTCAGGAGCAGGGAGATCTGGGAGAGCTCAGAGTGAACATAACCATGAGATGGGCCATATGAGGAGAAAGAGGAGGGGAGAGCAGAGAGGAGCTGCCAACCAAGAGGGACAACCTGGACCAGGAACCTGCCATACCCAAAATGATATATAGGGAAGGGCAGCTGGGGGAAGGGCAGCTCAGCCTCCGAGCTGGAGAGCTGGGTTAGAAGGCGGGATATGCCAACCATACCCTGTAACAAGTAGGGACTGAGTGAGATATGTTAAATAGGCACCTCAGCCATTTGTCTGGGATTTGAGACTTAACATCATTTGAGACCTAACAATGGACTAACAATTTCCTAACAACCTGTATTGGAAAGGAAGAAATACAATAATATATATTTGTAGATGACAGGATTTTGCACAGAAAAAAATCCCAAGGAATTAAAACTAAGAAACAATATAAAGGAGTTCATCCATAGTATCACACAGATACTAATCAATTAATCAAAAAGTAGTGAATTTCTACATTCTATTAATGAATAAGCCAAAGATTGAACTAGGAAAGCAACTCCACTTCAAAGTATCAAAAAAGAGTAGGATAGTTGGGATAAATTTAACAAAAATTGTGAAATGTGTACACTGAAACCCCAAACTATTGTTGATAAAAATTAAGGCCACTCCAAGTACATCTGTATTCATGTGCTGGGAGATGATTATTAAGTCAGCTATGTTCCCCTAATTGTTATACATGTTCAGCACATCCCTTTGAAAATTCCTGTTTCTGAAGTTGGTTCTAAAGTTAGTATGAAGGACTAATATCCAGAATAATCTTTGAAAAAAGATTTTAAGTTATATGACTCATCTTTCTAAATTCAAGATCTACAAAGTAACAGTAACCAAGTGGGTTTAACCTCAGAAAATCTACAGACATAGCAAAACCAATAAATTAAATTAAAAATTGAGAAACAAATGCAAATATACATAACAAATTTATTTTCTACAAGTGTCCTAAGACAATCTAACCATACTAAATAGATATCAATATTCAAAGAGAGAAGTTGAATCTACACTTCATACTCTATACAAAACTAAACGCAAAATATATTCAGGACCTAAATGTAAGAGCCAGAAAGCACATGTGCATGAACATACAAAATTCATGACCTTGGCTTATAGTTTCTCAAAATACTACCAAACAAAATAAGTATATATAAACTGAGCTCTACTGAACATTAAAAATCATTGTGCTTCAAAAGGCATATCAAGAAAATGGAGATGCATTCCACAAAGCAGCTTGCTCAAGATAAGAGCAGTTGGTAGAAACTACTATTCTTCAGTTTATTGGGGGTGCAAGCCTGGAGTCTAAAGCTTACTGCTGTGAAAATCTGGCCTCCTCAGGTGGCTTAGACACCCCACTACTTGAGATCTGCAGTCTCAGGGACATGTTCTAAAAACATCCAAGATTCCCATGTAGAAGCCATTGAGGCTCTTTGTGACATTAACTTGATGGTTACATAGCATCTCTCCGTGCTATTCATTGCTCAAGTCAAGTGATAAGGTTATCCCAGGTTACAGGAAAGGACATAGCACCAAGTTATGGCTGTGAGGGGGCATATCAACTTGTGAGTTTGAAGGATCCAGGAAATCCACACCTCAGATAAGAGCCAGACTATTCAGTCTTGAAGGGAAAGCATGCAACTCAGAAGCACACCAGTGGAATCCTTTTTCCAAAGGTCCCATTGCTGTACAACTTTCATGCCATGTCATTTACCCATTTGAAGAGTCAAACTCATAAAATTCAAATAGGAAAGAATGTATGTATAATTCAACCACACTTCAGGTCAATGGTACTTAGTACATTTGCTGACACCGAAAGGAAACCCCACACTGCTCTCCTCTTCCAAATAAAACCTGTGGTGAACAAAGCAATGACCACAGAGTTGCTAAATCTGAGGTGCATGTTGGTGCCATCAGCTTTAGTCATCCACCCTTCCCCTCTTCTATCATCTCAAGCTCCACTCTGGAGTCCTACAGCCTGCTGGAATCAAAGGGCAATCCATTATCATTCTCTGAAGTCTGTTCTGTCAGCAGAGGCCGGGGACTGCATGTGATTTCAGGACAGCGAGACCTGTAAGCTTTCCTGCATCTGTCTTTATTTTTATTTAATTTAAAAATATTTTCTTTCCTTTTACAAACTAACCCATTCCACCTCCCTCCCCTTCTCCCTCTCCCCACCACCTACCCCCATCCCACTCCCATCTGCTCCTCATAGAAGGTAAAGCCTCCCTTGGGTAGCCAACACAGGCTGGCATACCAAGTTGGGGCCAGACCTAGCCCATCATCCTTAAGGGTTTGATGTAAACAGACACTGGGAAGGTAACAAGGGGTTTTCAAAGCCTAGCCTGTTGGGTCAGGGTAACTCATCCCCAGGAAACAGGTGATACAGCTGTTGTACCCAAGTCAAACCCCAAGCTAAAGAGTGAGTTTGGAGAAGAATGAAGGATGGAGAAATAATATCTCCAGGGAAGGGGGTGAAAATGGGGAGCATCCCAATTATTAAAACAAAACAACCAAAAAGAAAAAAGAAAGAAAAAGAGAAAGTCAGCTAATAGTACAGGAAATGTCCTAATGCCAACAGCTCTAGGTATCTGAAGTCAGCTGGAAAAGGCAAACTTCTGAGAGGCCCTGAAAACCCAGCAACACCAATGAGCATGCTCAGGGAAAACACACACACACACACACACACACACACACACACACACACACACACACCTAGACACTCACTCCTCGCTGGATAAACAGAAAGCTGGAAGCAGCTCCCAACACCACGGGCGATGTGAACAAGATGAGAGACCCCACTTATACCTCCACCTCAGCAAGGGGACCAGCACCTCACACTGGATGGCATCCACCCTCAGTAACACCCAGTATCCGGTATCTAACAAACAACATGGGTTACTTTGTTCTTTGTTTCAAACAAGTGATTGGGGTAGAGAAAGCACAGGAACTGGAGCAAATCATCCAACACAAAACTCTTACTCATATGCAGACCCTTCCCATAATCAGGCTGCTGTGAGACCCACTCAATTGAACCATTATTTAGTTTCTCAGATTCTGTCCATCTCAAAACCTTAGATTATTACTCTCCCTAGTCCAAAAATCTCATGAATTTGCTTTCCTAATATACCTATTAATAGTGAACTCTTAATGAAATTTCTTTTCCCTGAAGGAAAGGAAGCAATGGGAAAAAACGCACCCCATTCATAAAACTCAACTCATGTGAGAGATGGATGGAAAGGGCCTCATCTGTGGATTGGTGTGCAAACCTATGGCATCACCTTTTTCCAGTATCTGGGAGCTGAACATGTTCCAGAATGAAAAGTATCACTGACAGTCACTGCTCCTGACAGACCCTGGTCTTGGACCTGCCTTGTGCTGCCCTAAGCCATGATGCCTAACAATTGGATTGGAGCCTCCATGTTTATGGAGTCCAGATTTACTGACACTGAGTCCCTGTAGTAGTCTTTGTGGTGACATTAAGGACCACTGGTCATTAAGCATGGTGGAAAATCTAGAAAACAGATGGTCCTTTGTTATCTGTAGCTCTGATTTAAGACACATCTTCTTTCAGAGCTTTCTCCAAACCTATCTCCCTGTGGCTATTAGCTACTATCCCTGATACACCTAATTGTATAGCTCTGCTATGGGTATGTTGAAAGATGAGTTCTAGTCTACTGTACCCCATGCTACACACACACACACACACACACACACACACACACACACACACACACACCCTCATGAGATTTTGCTCCCCAGGTAGGCTTAGTGGAAAGGGGGATGCTCATTTGTACTGCTGTTATCTCTCAGGGCTTTACTAAATCTTTAAAATTTACTTCCCTTCATAGTTGAAATGTTTCCAATAAACACATAGTCCTTATTTCTCAGAAGCAAATGAAGTCATCCCAGCATATCAGCTAGGGTCACTTTTGTGCCAAGTACGTCAACAAGCCCATGGAGACAAATCCCACACATTGCACTCAGGCTACCGCAGATCTGAAGACCATTGTCATTGGCTGTGGAGAAAGAGCACATCACCTATTTAGACAGAACATGCTTGCTTCCTGACTGATAACCAGGTCTGTGGCCTCCTTCCAAGCTAAATTCACAAGCTTTTGATCTATACATCTAGGAGACATGTTGCAGGATTCCAACTTCTAGAATTATCTGAGGCCTGAGGAAGAGCCCCCTACTTTTCTCCATCTGTCTAGAACATTCTGGGGCCTACCTCCAGATTCCTGCCTTTGCAGGCTAAGCCAGTCATTAGTGCCAGTGTGTGCCAGGCCTGGCTTCTCAGCAGAGCAGTCTCCATTGCGCCCCACAGCCTTGGGAAGTGAACATGGCTGCTCGTCTTCTTCATCTGGAAGCTGGTATCTACCCCTTCCTTCCAGCTCCCCATGACTACCTGGGATTTGGCCACAACTGAAAGCAAATCTTGGCAGCTCCATTTTCCACTTCCCACTCCCTTTCCCCCAACACCTGAAGTACATTAACGGATATCATACGTGACATTCATCTATTTGGGAACAATGATTAGGATTGAAAGCTCTCACCCCCAATGTAAACAACTGCAGAACGTGTTTCCATGTAAGTCTTCTGAGAAATTAGCTGATTCTGCAGCAGCAGCATTGATTTAAGACAACAGTGGTGCAAGACAGAGCCAACAGGCAGGCGCTCCTGACATGCGCTAAACATCTTTACTCCCTAAAATGGAATTACATATGGTGCAGAAACGCTTTGGAGCAAAATTATTCCTGTACTCCACCGACAATATGATTTCCTGGATTTACAATGAGCACTTGGGGAATTGTGTGCATTGCCTAAAAGAGTTAATATCTCTCCCCAAAGTGCTTGATTTTAATATTTGGTAAGTTTATAACCTAGTATACTACATTGCTTTACAAAAATGTCTCATGGCTATAAGCCTCCACGCATATGAAAATACTTGTCTTTGTGGGTAAAGATACTTCTCCTGACAAAAGTATTAAATAAAACAAGTTTGGACTCTCTAAATACCATCACTTAAAAAAACTCTGCAGTTTTCACATTAACACAATAATAAAAATAACATATGTAGTTATCCACCACCATTCGGCCAAAGGGCCATTTCAATGGTTGGTTGGACAAAGATAAATCACATTTCTCTTTCGCCCAGTCTTCTTCCTCTGTCATTTGCTGCTCCTCAAAACAGCATCCCTGTCAGTCAACAGCAGCAGTATGCAGAGAAACTGGGAAATGTCTGTCTATGGCAAGAACCAGGGGCAGGGCTGGGGCCTTAATTAAACAGTAGCCGAGTTAGAAGGGAGTATTTGGTCATTGGAAAAGTGAGAAGCACAGCAGCTGAGAGATGGCAAAGACCATGATAGTATTATGTGAGAAAAACGTTGAGACAGTAGAGATGTTTTCAGCCACATGATAAGCAGAATGCTCTCTGCCTTTTTCTGAATGAGAAACCACTATTTTTTCCAGAAGAAAACATAGATCTTTGTTTAAATGATGCTCACATTCTCTCCTTGCAAGGAGCATATAAATCATCCCCCACTCAGGCAGCCTACCCTTTGAAGACCAGCACTGTGTTGGAGGAGCAGTAATCCTCCCCACTGGGGGCACCATAAATACAGCCCGTTATCAGCCAGCTCCAGCGCTTCCAAACCCGAGGCCCCAGAAGTTGGAGCCCAGATGAAGCGTGGACTAAGATCCAAGTTGAACTGTTCCTTGAAAAGTTTGACTCCAGCTCTTCTGACTTCCTGTGCCTGCCAACTTGGAATGGAACCCTCCTGAGAACACATTTTCCTACAAAATTTACAAAGAGCTGTGCTACGAGCCAGCAGCTGGAAAAAGCGTGCAGCCAGCCCTGCTCCGAGAGAGCTCACTGCATACAGCCTTCTGGCACCTCTGGGCAGCGCCTGGCAGATGACCAAAAGCAAGAGAGGTAATAAAGTGTAGGCTCCCGGGCCAGCTCTGGCCAGGCTCCTTCCCAGGGAGAGGATGACTAATGCCAGGCAACAACAGAACCATGTTTTCCTGCTCGTAGTAGAAGAGACTCAAAGGATAACTCCAGATGTCATGTCTACCCCACCTGTCCCGGGTGACAAGCACAGAGGCAGCTTCCTCTGTGTGGAGCTAGGCAGCACACGCTTAGAAGCAGGAGTGAGCCTCTGCAAATAAAAGTTTAATTGACCAGCTTCCATCCTAAAGTGATCTGGAACAAGTGTTGTCCATTCCCTGGGTGTTTTAAAAATAACTAGAAGTCAACCTTCCTGGCAGATTTGGGGTTTACCCGGGTTTCAAATCCTCTTGCCTAATTTACATAGCTCTTCTGTTCTCACCACTTCCTTTCAGCAGAAGAAAGGCAGGGTACTAAAAGCCAGGACCTATGGACCTGGGAGAGAGTCCTGTCCCATCCACACAGTAACCCAGAACTGTCTTTATTCCCTGTGTGCACCCAAAGGGACAGTCTGGGGTATTGTTGTCCCAGACCTAGTGGAGGAAAGGACTTTCATCACTACCCCCAGGTTATAACTACCATCTCAATTCTAATGTACTGTCTTCTTCAATGTCTTCCTGGTTCTAAATATTAATGTGTGCTGTACAGGACTAACCGCTGAGCCATACTGCCCCCATCTTCGGGAGTTTGGCTGGGCCTGCTCACAAAAGATTATCAGAGCTGGGCTTCTTAACTGTTGACATTCCTCAAAGAAGGAGAGGAGAGGAGGGTCCTAGGACCCTCCCTTGAGTATCCAGCCACCCCTCCCAACTAGCTGTATGTAGTTCCTAATTGCCAGTGGTCTAGGGTCTCAAGGAGGGGTTAGAATACATAGGGAAGAATTCGGAAAGTGAGATCCACTACACTGCCATAGAGGAGTCAGCATCTATGCTGGGTTTCCCCTTTCCACTGTGGCTGCTTTAAATCACCCATGCTCCTACCCATAACCCCTCACCCGTGTCTCTGTAAATCAGCCTAATAAATTCATGGATTCTCCAGCATAAATTTGGACATGAACATACCTCAGTTTGTCAATGGAACCATCAGAGGAACAGGTGGACATTGTTAGTGTCTCCCTGTTTTAGTAACAGTGTCTACTCATGGTCACATTGCAGTTGGGTCACAGATGGTGGAATACCTGCTTAAGTAAGCATGAAGTCCTGGGCTCAATCCCTAGCATGGCCTAAACTAGGCATGGTGAAACATTCCTGGAATCCCAGCACTTGGGAGATAAAGACGTGAAGATCAGAAATTCAAAGTCATCCTTAGCTACATGGGGAGTCTGAGGCCATCCTGGGCTACATGAGAGCCTGTGTTGAGAAAAGAGTAGGGAGGGGGCTACATCTCAGGAATGGCCAAGCTGTAATGTTTTGACAGTCAGACTACCCACTGGCAAGGCACAAAGAGATGTCATGGTGTGTGTGTGTGTGTGTGTGTGTGTGTGTGTGTGTGTGTGTGTGTAGCAGGTGCTTTATTTGCTCAAAACCATGGTCCTGGCAAACCCCAGTCATCTAATAGTGAAATATGAAGACCCCACTACCAAACAAAACCATGTAGGTCAAGGGAAGGCATGAGGCCATGCACATGAGCTATCAAAAAAGTTTGCAGCAGCGCGCATGCCACATAAGATGCAGGCTATCCAAGTTAAACTCAGAGTTCAGGTAAGCCGCATGTTGTTTTCAGCATAAGTATATCCCATGCAGTGTTGGGGGTATACTTATTCTAAAATGTTACTTGTTCATCTAAAATCAAACTCACAATTGGTAGCTTCATGTGCTGAGTCTTATCATTTTCATGTGGGAGTTCTTGTTGCTACTGAGGCAGTTTATTCATCCTCATGCCCAGCACAGCTGAAGCACCCTGGGAACCTGGCCAGCCCTGAGGACCCAGCAGAGCAGGAGAAAGAAGCAGCACTTCACCTCCAACTCCTCCCCAGCTCCCAACTCCAAGGGCTTCTGTGAAATGCTGGGGATTAAACCAGGCTGCCATAAGCCAGAGAAGGAAGAGGAATCGGATTTGAAAAGAATAACACCAGGCTGTAAATGCAGGGAGTGTAATCAAGCAAGAGGAGGGAGCTAGGAACCATTGTCTTCTCAGAGCTACTAGGGTAGAACTGTCTTCAGCTGACTAAAAGATAAACAGAGAGACAGAGAGGAGAGCCTAGATGCCCAGCCTTGCTGGAGCTGCAGCCTGTCTATGAGTGCCACTGAAGAAGAGAAGCTCATCCAGAAAGTGAGAAGTAAGGCCTGGACCACTTCCTTGTGGGGCTTTTAGCCATCTCCTTCTAGGATAATTCTAACTGCTGGTGAATAAGACACTCAGTGTCATTGCAAACTCAGAGGAAGACAAAGAAGAAAATGACAACCACTCACGTCCCTGAGGTTGAAAGATGACCCTTACATCCTCTCAGTTTGTCATCTAGGTTCCAATGCAACTTCAGCAGCATCAGAGTTTCGAGGCTTCTAAAATCTTTACCATTTTGATCAGCCAAAGGGCCCTCCTTCCAACAGCATGAACACTCCTTCAAAGGCTTGTTGAGAACCTGTAGTTCTAATCTAATAAAGACTCTCACGTATACTTGGCCTTTTTGTTCCCCCTGATTCGTAAAGGATGTTATATTCAAAATAACAAGCCCTGATGCTACAATTAAAAAGATGAGGGTCTTGTGCGGTGTTAGGAATTTTTAACTTGTGTGTGCGTGTGTTTCCATGTGTGAAGGTGCATATTCATATGTATTTTTGTGTATATACAGTTCCAAAGTTGGCATCAGGTGTCTTCCTCCATCACGCTCCACTCAGTTTATTGGGGCAGAGTCTCTCACTGCATCTGAAGCTGATTCGTTCAGGCTAGTCTAGCTGTCCCTGCTTCTCCCGTGCTGGGATTGCCAGAAGCCTCTGTGCCTGCCCTGCTTTTCCACAGGTTCTGGGAACTGGAACACCAGTCCTTGTATTTGTACAGTGAGCATTTTGTCCTCTGTGTCATCTCTCCAGCACTGTGATTTCCGTGTTTGATGTGGATCAATCTTTTCCTTGTCCTTCTACTCCGGTCCTTGTTCTTCCTCACTCACTCCTTCTCCGGCACTCCCAGTTCTCTTATTCTTACCCTTTCACTCTGCTGAAAGGTGTTTCCATCCGCAAGTGCTCAAGCAATTCTTGGCCAAATAATTAACTTACCACCATATTGTTCACTTGGATAACCCAGACATCTCCTACATATTTGAAATGCCACAATTGTCCAATGCTGATCTGGTAGGTCTCATATGCCTGGGAAGCCCTTCCTTCTTCCCCATCACCAGCATGTCAAATCTCCCACCTACAATCTACCCTTAAAGCGGTGGAATACTGCCTGATTGCCCCCTGGTATCCTTTCTCTCTGGTAGCATTCAATATTGGCCATTCTTCTAGAGGAAATCGGAGTCTAGACCTGTGTGAGCTACTACTCTCATAGTTACAGTGAAATGCCTGACATAGATAGCTTCGGGAAGAAGTGGTTCTGGTTTCAGTTTCAGGGCACTCGTGGCTAGGGATGTGAAGTGACAGGAAGGCTCCAGCAGTGATGACAAAAGCACAGAGCAGCTGGTCACACTGCATCCATACTCAGGAAGAAGAGAGATCCACACTGGTCCCATCAGACTTCCTGGCTCCTTTTCGCCCTGAATTCAGTCTGGCACCCAAACTACCTAGGGTAGGTCTTCCCTCCTCCATTAACCCCTCTGGAAACACCCTCACAGGCACTCCCAGAGGTGTGTCTCCCAGGTGATTCAAAAATCCCATCAAACTAACAATGGAGAATAAACACCATGGTTCTCTGTTTTGATTGGGATTGTCTGAAAAGGCTAAGTTAGATGTGGAGGCTTTGGCTTCTCCACACAGAACCACAGTGTCTGTTTATTGAAGATTCTTTTGATGTCTCTCAAGACCTGACATCTCTTCCTCAAAGAAGCTCCAAATGAGCCTCGCTGGGTCCACCCATAGAGTAGACTGTGCTACCTCAAGCAAGGGGCCCAGAAATCCTTTATTACTTCATTTTCCAGCTAATTATTAGTGTGAAGTAGGGAAATTATTGATCTGTGTGTGATACCATCAAAAGAAACTGCTTAGCCGCCTTCTTTAACATATTCCCTGAGGAATTCTAGGCATGTAGCTTGTGTTAATCTTCTCATTGTTACACCCAGATATGGCCCAAAGAATAACAGCCTAAGGGAAGGGAGGGCTTATTGGGGTTCAGAATTTGAGTTTACTGTCCACCATGGGGAGGAAGTGACCATGGTAAGAGTGAGTTGAAGTCATAGCAACAGGAACAAAAGGTTGTTTGTCCACATCTGAGTAGATGACAGGACAGCAAGTAAGGCTAGGCCCTGAACTTCAAGGCCCACCTCCTCCAACAAAGCACACACCCACCCACCAAAGCTTCCACAAGCTACCCAAACAGCACCACCAGGACCAAGTGTTCCATCACGTGAGCCTATGGGAGGCGTGTCAAACTCACACCACCCACAGACTCTGTCTACCCTTTCATCTTAGTTCTGCTCCCTGCCCTGCTGTATCAATGACACTAATAGTGGACCCACGACCTCGCCTTGCTGTGGAGACTTTTAACAAAAAGACTTTTTCAGGAATCTTACTAAGTGATGCACAGCAGCAGATTTCATGGGCTTTTCCTTTTTTTCCCTCATGTCAAGCAACTGTTCTCCTATTCCTGTCTTATTAAGTTTTTATCAGAGATTGATGTAGAATTTTATCAGGTGTCCTCTGGGAGTTTATGGAGGTCTTTCCTCTTTTAATCTACCTATGTGATATCTTTTATTAATAGATTTCTGAATATTAAAACATTATTGTATTCCTAGAATGGATCTATATGGCATATGAAACTGTTGTTTGCAACTAACTATGTATTATTTAGGGCTTCCTGTTCTTTGATTCAGCAGCCACACACTGCACCACACCGGGGCCAGCCAGCTCTTATATCGGTTTCATCCTCCAACCAGAGGGACCTGGGGTTTCTCCCACTTTGCAGGTTTCACACTCAAGTCTTAGGGAGTTCAACCCTGCAGCGGGAAGCAGGTTTGTCCCTGTTCTTTTGGTATCCAAGCCATAGAGGAGCTGTTTGTCCTTACTTTTTTGGACCCTTCACCAGAACCCTGGAGAGCCCTAGAGTTATTCTGTAAGAACACTGAAATAAGAACAAAGCACAGAATGGAAACAGAGAGGGACTGACATGGGTTAGTTTGAAAGTGTTTCAGCGCTACAGGAATTAGGGGGAGGAGTCTCAGTAGGTAAAGCACTTACAGTGTAAACATGAGGACCCGAGTCCAGATTCCTAGCCCCCATGTAAAAGCCAGGTACAACAATGTGTGACTGTGACCCCAGAGCCAGGGAGACAAGTGGCAGAGAGAGCTTGTCTAGATAAGATGGCTCGTTCCATAGGAGACGTTGTCTCAAAAGACAAAATGGAGAATGACAGAGGAAGACACCTAACATTGACCTCTGACCTCTAGACACATGTGCAGGTGAGAGTATACGTAAGTAAATGAATTAACTAATCAGCTATTATAATTAACCCTTATGCAACTTTGGACAGATCACCTCGTGGCCACTAACCTGGAAGTGCTCATTCCTTTTTCAGTAAGACATGGGAATTTCTATTCTCCCAAGAAAAGTCTGCTTCCTTGTTGGTTACTGAGTCCGACGTAGGACTGCTGAGTAGCTTTTGTGACCACTAAGTTAATTGCAGGATCTTCTTCTTTTCCCCTCAATCACAGTCACAAACTTATCGTCTTCCACATTTGTTCTCCTTTCTCTCCTCTTCGATCAGCTTTACCAGTGGCTAATCCAGCGAAGTGACTGTTCTTAAAGTTCTTGGATAGATCAAGTTTACTGATTTCAACACTCTAACTCATAAAGTTCTCTTCTGTTGCCTTCAGAATTTATTAACAATCTTGAGATTCATATCTTTGATTTTTAACATCATGATCTTAAAGGTGTCTTCGGAGTGAGGAGTGTGTCATTGCTTCTCACTCTTGCTTAATAGCAAATATAAATATTTGTTATTTTTAAAAACAGCCTTCACCTACCCTTTGATAATGTCTTACATGTATACAATGTATCTTGTCCATATGCCCCTAACTCCCCTCTCCACCTTACCCCACACACATTCCAACAAGTCCCATCCCCCTTTCACACCCTCTCATTTTGGGAAGCCACTGAGCTCAGTTGGTGCTGCCTGCTGGAATGTTTACCGATCTTGGCTTGATCTTCTGCAGTAACCACAGCTGTGGTGAGCTCCTCAGTGCCATGGCCATACCACATCCGGAAGACAGCATTTCATGGCACTCCTCCCATCCTCTGGCTCTTCCCTTCTTCCTACCCCAGCTTCTATGCTATTTCCAGAGACTGGAGATCAGGGTTGCAAATGCCTCATTTAGGGTCAAGCAATCAATAGACACTTATTCTCAACACTCTGACCAGTTATGAGGCTCTCCATCGACTGCTGCCTACTACAGAGAGAAATGTCTGTAGCCACAGTTGAGAGCAGCACGGATCTACAGGCATAAATATAAATATTTAGTAATCATATTTGATATGGTTCATTTGATCCTAAGTTGACTGTGGACATGTCCCCTTAATTTTCTTATAGTCTTATTTTTTAAGAATTCTGAAACTTCAGACATGGTTCCTTTTATCAGTGTTCACTGGGTGAACGTGATTTTAGCTTTTAAGTGTTAGTAAAACTCTCATCAATTTCATGAGAGTTGTGCCTGTGGTCTGTGCAATTTGTTCCTTAGAAGATGTCCTTAAGTGTTTCTTTATAATTAAGATTTTTCCTTCACTCATCAGTCCCCACAGACACACCACAGACACAGTTCTCCTTTGATGATGCAAAGCTCATGAACCCTTGTTAAATGCCAGCTTGGTTCTCTTTACATATGGCCCGTTTTTATAGTCCCTGCTCTGTTTTCCGACTTGTCCTGTGCAGTTGTGGATTTTTCTCTCTTATACTTCATTTGTTTATAAATGTTATATTCTAATAATCATAGTTTCCACATAAGGGTTATGATTCATACACATTTATGATTTCTGCTTTCTACCAATACAAAAGTAAAAAAAAAAATTTGAAATTGAAACTGCTTAAACTCTAATTTAATATGAACACTCTACTTTCTAGGTTATATTTTTCATTTATCCACATATGTCTTTATCCAATCTGTTATTTTTCAATCTTTTTTTCTTAATTTATACAAGGTGTTCCTCTATAGCCAAGACTGACCTCCTGTCTTGGTCTCTTTGGCTCTAATATTAGAGATATGGGCCACTGTGCCTGGGTAAATTTTTTTAACTTTTCCATTCCTTTTTTAGTTTAAAAATTACTAAACTTACTTTTCCATTGTCTTAATTTTGTTTCCTGTGGTAAAAAAAATTCCCTCACAAAAGCAGCTTAGGGGAGAAAGAGTTTGTTTTAGTTGGAATTCCATGTTACAGTCCATCACTATGGAGACGTCAAGAGGCAGGAATGAGAAACAACTGGTCACATCCACAGTCAAGAACAGAGAGGATGAGTGCATGCTCAGCTAGTGCATGCTCACATCCTTCACTCTTCTTTAGTTCAGGATCCTCTGATAAGGGAATGATGCTACCCACCATAGGCAAGTCTTCTCACTTAGATTAATGTAGTCAATCCCTCATGGACTGGCTAACATGATCTAGACAATCCCTTATGTAGAGGCTCTTTTTGGATGGTTCTACAATGTATCAAATCAACAAACATAACTAACCATCACAATCCCACCCCCTGGTCAATTTGACACATGTAAGTCACATAACCATAACTTTTCACTCCCTTCCCCCAAGGCATCATGTTTGTCTCATAATGTTAAATACAGTCCAATTTTAAAAGTCCCCATAATCTTTAAGAAATCAAACATTTTAAAAACCCAATGTGAGCGCCTACAAAATTAAAAAAACAAAAAACAAGTCTCATACTTTCTATATATAACAGCATAAAGTAAATACTCTTATTCCAAAAAGGAAGACATGGACCATAGATGAGACCCAAACAACCCCCAAATCCAGCAGAACAAATAGTACATCTTGCAACTTCATGTCCAGTATCTGGAGTTTGTGATATAATCAACTAGGCTCGAACACAGTTGGGTAGCCCCACCCTCCAGCCTCCCACCTGTGCACACAGCTTCTCCTCCAATTAGCACCACTCCACACATGCAGCTCTCCTGAGCCAATGACTCACAGTTCTGACATCTCCAATATTCTGGGGTCTCCACTGCAACTGAGGTTTTACTTTCACAGCCCCACACAGCAGCCTCTCTGCAAGAACTCTAACCCAGCCACACAGTGCCTGGCCTCTGCTGTTCTCCTGGACCCCACTTAATCTTGCATCATTCATGCTTCCAGAACCAGTTCCATGTGGCTGACATAACACTGCCAAGTTCTGCTGCTAGCTCAAAATGAAGGCTGACCTGTGTGGACCACAGCTACATCAATTTCTGTGTGCTGACCCTGGGGAAATGCTTTGGGAGGCAATGAACTCCTTTAGCTTAGGCTTCTTTATTATTTTTTTTTCTTTGAATAAATTTGGAGCATTACACAGTTGATCATCTGATGAATGGGGTTTTTCTCTCATTCTTCTACTGCAGATCAGGAATCTTTTCCACAATGGTATTGATTTCTCTCTCTCTCTCTCTCTCTTGATTACAGAAGCTTCTTCAGCATCAATTTGGATATCATCCTTCTACTCAGTCCATCATCCCTCCATTACACTTCACTCTGGTTCCCAGAAAGCAGGCAGAATGATGCCAGAGTCTTTACAAAAATATCACATGAAAGGCCCCCAGCCCAGTTCCTAACAGGGTCCTTACTCACCTTTGAAACCTTGTGAGCCAGGCCTCCACTGTCCACATGTCTCTCAGCAGTCTTTTCTTCCAAGCTTCCATCTGAGCAGCCCAGTAAGCTCCATTTCCAGAATTTAAAGGCTTGTCTAGCCAGTGTACAAAACTCTTCCACATTCCTCCTACAAAACAGTCTCTAGGGCTTAAAACTCACAAGGATTTATCACAGAAATGATCCCAATTCCTGGTACCAATTTCTGTGTAAGCTTAGTTACTGTAATAAAATAAATACCCTGACCAGAATATCTCAGAGGCCAAAGGGTTTATTTCAGCTCACAGTTCCAGGTTACAGCCCATCAAGACCAGGAAGTCATAGTGGCGGGCAGAGACCTGGTGGAGTTGGTCATGGGCAAAAAAATAAAACTACAGGTAATTTTTTAAATGCATTAGTCTTTGAAATTCAATTCCATGATTTTTATGCTCATTTAAAAATTTTTGTGTATGTATGTATATAGCAGCACATATCTATGTGGTAAGCATGTGGAGGTTAAAGGACAACTTACAGAAGTCAATTTTCTCTTTCTACTCTGTGGGGCTCCAGGAACAAACAGCAACAAGAAGCCTATTCTGATTTTATAGGTACAAAGTCTCCCTTGATCTTGATTTTCAAAAGATGGGAGGCCTCTATGAGCAACTGCATTCAGGTGCACATACAGTACACTCACAGACATAGACATAATTAAAAATGAAACAAATCTTTAAATTTAAAATGAAAAAAAAAAAGGAACTAGAAATGTTCTGGAATTTTCTACTCCTTCATTTTTACAGAGGTGGTTTCAGAGTCTGAAGAACTGTTATGTGATAAGTTATATCCTTGCAGAGGAAGGCTTATTTTTTTTCCTATCATTGAGTTGTCTTAGATATAATGCAGACAAACATTTCAGGTACAAGATAAGGATGAGAGGTGAAGTTTCTCTAAATGTGTGGTTAGATTATAGCATAGTTCATAAGAAACAGACGCAGCCCCTTCTCAGGCCTCTCCTGAGTGCTTGGGAACACACTTCCAGAAGTGGACTTCCTGCTCTTCGCCTGTCTGGTGGTTGGTGGGCTGGTGGCTGGTGGCTAGGGTGGCTAGGGTGGCTGGTGGCTGGTGGCTGGTGGCTGGGGTGGCTGATGGCTGGGGTGGCTGGTAGTTGGTGGCTAGTGGCCAGAGTGCTCTCCTTGGTCTCCTGGCTAGCACCTTCTTGACTCAGGAGCAACAATACAGTCTGAAAGGTCTTTCCCAGTGAGTTCTCTGAGAACCACTCCTTCCTTGACCATGTGAGATGGTCCAGGTTGGCTCCTTAGTCCACACAGTCCTATGTGCAGAAAATGTGGATAGAGTGTCATGTGCTAGGGTAGTTTCTACTGCAACCTAGAGTCTTCACTACCTTCTCACTTTTTGGTCCCTTCCACGGAATCTCGGTAGTAAGGAAGGACAGATGTGGCAACTGTGGGGAAAAACCAACCAAACAAAAGAACACCAACGTAGCTGAGAAGGGATCAAGGTCAGGGAGGGGGCAGGAGAGGAAACTTAGTTCCCACTGTTATCTCTATACATAGCAGAGGCCACTGCTGTGCTAGGCCCTGAAGGCCACTGACCCCATCCAACGCACTCCAGGGACAACTTGGCTCAGTTCTTCTTAAAGCTGCTGATCTGTAGAAGTCCAAGGAAAGGAGGCTCCAGCCTTGGCCCAGAGGCCCTTCTGATTTCCCATATCCCTGGAGATTGTACTCCCCAACCTCGGAATAGAAAAGGCAGAAGCTAGCAGGCCCTCCAGCAACACCTTCTGGCCAGACCCAGAACTCCACCCTCCACCCTGTGCAGATTCTGAAAGGACTCAGCCTCAGCCCTGCACCTGAAATCTATAACCATGGCTCCTCCATAGAGGGAGGACCCTCGCGTGCTTGCATTAAGAAACATTCCTATTCTCTCCTTCCAGGCTCAGAAGCCATGAAGGCAAAGCTGTGTGCTTTTCTTCACAGTGACAATAACATTTCTTTGAGACATTCGCTGACACCCTGAGACCAAGCAGATAAATACTACTTCCCTGACGCTTTCCCGCTTTGCCTTTGTTTTCTAAAGAAACCCTTGTTTTGCGTGACTGATGGGAGGCAGTGCGTGGGAACGCCTGTAAATCTGCAGGAAGGGAGCTGGGAGGGCAGCGCATTCTTTATCCGGCTCCCCCATCGATCGCCTCTAATGAGCACCAGTACAGCTGAGGCTAATGGTACTGCGTCTGGTGTTAAGGGCAAACGTGGGAGAAGATTTTCAACCCAAGGGGCTTAACAGTTGCTGGACGGCCTGGAGCCCTCAGGGCGAGGATGCACTCGAGAGGTCACTGAAGCAAATGAGGGGAAGATTTGGTGCCCTCTGGAAGAAACGTGCAGGACTGGGTTTGGGTTTTTTTTCTCCCCCAACAGAGACTACAGGCATCAACAAAACCCTCACCTTCTCTTGCTAGTCATTAGTCCCTGACCCTCACCCGATAAGAAGGCTCCTACCAGAGCTTCCTTATCCTAATTATGACTCATCAGATGGCAGCAATCCTACCCAATTAGTGGGGCTTAAGCAAGGAGCACTTCACAGACTGAGGTCCAAGCCCTGAGTGATCCAAGGAAGGACAGAGCCCACTCCAATGCCCTCCACCCTGCTCTGTTCCTTACCTAGGGGTCCAGGCTGCCATTTGATCTGATGTGCTTGATATTTCTTCCTCTGTGTTGCCTGCTGCCCTCCTACCTCAGAGATCTGAGAGGGGCCAGATGAGTGGTCGTAAGAGAGACAAAGGCCAGTGGCCTTCAAGAGACAACTAACTGGCAGAGCTACAGAATGCTTGCGGTCACATGTTAGCACAGACAGGGGGCCACAGGTATTAGACAAGATTAAAAAAAAGACTGGCAAATGCCTTCAGGGATTGGGCTCTACACACACCCTGAACTTTAATAGCATAATGGAGTCATTGCAGCTGGGAAAAGAACCCTGAGCCAGCAGGGAGAAAGGGTCTGCTGCGGCTGGGGGCTGAGACAGCAGTGGAGAGGCAGGGCATGATGGGGAACACATCCTCTGCTTTGCGAAATTGCCCAAACCACTATTTATTTTAATGCTGTAAATAAGCAATTTAAATAGTACCCTAGTTCCATAATAAGTAACATGGTAATGTGATACCCTGAGGTTACAACAAATTATTTATTAGTTTTTTTTTTTTTAATTTTAATTCTAAGGCAGCATCTTTATAGTTAGGAGATTTCCACTGGATCAGATCATTAAAAATACGGGAGCAGGTACGCCCCCTAAGTTAGGAGAGCTACCCCCTAATACATGGATTTCTATAAAGCCGTTATACAGGTGCAGAAAGATCTTCAAAAACAGTTACCCCACAAGACCACATACCCCAAAACCCACTCTGCACACACATACACACACACACACACACACACACACACACACACACACACAGCGGGAGGGGGGGGGCAGTAAAAAACAATAGAGTCCTAAGACCAGGACTGGCTCCCCATGCCTTGAGTTGAAGGCCATCACATTAGAAAGAACGGCTCTGTCATATTTAGCTACACTGCCCAGAGTGACAGAAAAAGCAGCAGACTTGAAATCAGAAAGCTAGCTAATTGACAACCCACTATTTCCTGGCTTCACTATCCTTTTCTGTAAATAAAGTGTGTAGATTAGAGAACCCCTCAAAAACAAAAAAGAAAAAGGAACGGTTCAGAGTGGCAAGAAGCTTGAAGTATGTGCTCCTGCATTCCTGCGACCAGGTCTGGAGGGCATCAAACTTAACAAAGTCTGAGATCAACTTTCTCAGGTCAAAGATCAAGAATTGCAGTAGCTTTTAGCAGGAAAGCATCAAGGGTAGGGGCTGTGATGGCCACCACCAACAAGGAAGAACTTTGTCTGGCATGGACTGAGCACTTGTGTAGTCCTGGGGAGCACTCCCACACCATCAGCTAAAGAACTCTTTTTGTAGCCCAGTGTCAGGCATGACTAGACACCCGGAGACAGAGAAGCACAAATCCTGAGCTCAGAAGTTTTAACAAAGTCAAAGAACACTGTGGGCCAGCTGTGATTAGGACCCAAAGGAGAGGCCCAAACCCATTATCGGCACTCAGAGCAGGTGCCAGGGGATGGTGGGGCAAGGGCTGCAAGCACTGGCCAGGGCAGAGCACACCCTAGAGCAGGCAGTGAGGAGGGTGCAAAGTGGGAAATGATCCCAGTCAGTGGCAAAGACAAGAAAGAAGCAGAGCAGGGATGTTTAAGGAGGATGTCAGATGACACAAAGAAAACTCTCTCAAGTGCATTAGCGAAAATACACACCCATGGTATTAGAAGGGGATATAGAGATGAAATGTATGTGTGGGTTATGTGTTGTGTGTTTTCTCTTCATTCCTAAGCACTCTGTAATTAGTAGGCCTGCATATTAGGTTGAGCAATACAGTACAGTCACAAACACTGCACTAGCAAGTTGTAAACAGGCTGTTCTAGATAGGGGAAGGACAACCTGGCCAAGGCCAGAGTCAGAGGCGTGATGCCCAGAGAGTCAGATGCAAGGTCCTAGAACAGCCATGGCACTCCCCCAGAGGCCTGGGAAACACCACAGGAGGTTCTGAATCTTGGGCACCCACAAATCCAGCTGACTTCAACATCAGTGGCTTCTCCTCTACCCCACAGAGCTGTTCTCTGAGAGACTTGGACTCTCCTCACATTGCTGCAGATGGCAGAGATGCAAAGCATGGTGGGAAATGAAGAATCTGGGGGCGCTGAGCAGCTGCAGATGATAGGCTAAAGAAAGCAGAAGTCAAGGGTTCTGAGCATGGCCACACACCGGAGATGGGAGTAGAAACCACTTTGCTTCTCTCAGGTGCTTGCCTACCTGAGGAATGTGGCCTGCCCCTGCCCCTTATGCGCCCCATTCCTGCCCCTTATGTCACAATAAGAGGATAAAATGGCCCAGTGAGACAGTGACAGGAGAGGAGGACCAGAGTCATAGGAATCTTCTTTCCAGGCTTGGTTAGGGAGCTGGTGGACTCCCAGAAGACAGACTACAGTATACCACCCACAGAGCTGTGCTGAATCTGTCTGCAAAGCTTAGCTGGGGGGTGGGGGGCTCTTGTGGGAGGCATGGGGTTCTTTCAGTGAACACTCTGAAAGTGAGTCTTCAATGTGAATGTCATCATACCTGAAGCAGGGACTTGTCCATCCCAGAGGAAATGGATGGAATAAGCAGAAAGTAGCAGAGATGATACCGGTCCCTAACACAACCAGACATACATCTGGGAACTCCATTTCAGATTTCCTATTGATAGGAACCCTAGCCCTACCTCAGTGACAAATTAATTAGGATCTGAGCAAATCTACAAAGCTGTAATGAAATCATTGACGTTGGTCAGGAAGACAGGTTCCAAGACCCTTGGTAGATCCCACCATCCACAGCTTCCACATGGGCAGAGGATTGTAGTAACAGAACTCAGCTGCTGCTGCTCATTCTTATTCAGAAAAGCCAAAGAATTCCAGAATCTTTGCTTTTGGAAGTTTAGAGACTAGCCAACCCAGTCCCCAGAGTGATTTGCGTGGGCTTCTAGTGAAAAGCAAAGAGTGGCTGGTATGAATCCCTTGTATCTGGAGCTGGGAAGCTTCTCACCTACCTGGGTTCTCACCACATGGAATGAGACACATGACCTGGCTCCAGATACAGTCATTCTTGAACTCAGTGCCCTCTCCGCAGGAGCTCCACCTACAACCCAGGACTCATCATATTAGACAAGGTAGTCTATATAGCTCACATGGCCTATAGGAAGCTGGCCTCTCCACATGTCCTTTACTTCCTATTCCCTCCAACTTTAATCCACACACCAGTCTCAACATTCCATGGTGCCCCTTAAGTCTGGGCCTCACTCACGCTGATCACCCCGCCTCAGATCCATTCCTCTTTTCAGCTTGACTCCTACAGCCTAAATGTCAAGGGTAGCTGACTGGAGGCCCACACTTCCTTCCTCCCCAATCATTTGGCAGCCTGCTTCTTTACCACAGGTACCCTAATCTTTACAATGAAGTTCATCCCCTCTTTCTAATGATTCACTGCTCTGAAAAGACAGCCTAGGACTGGTTCTGTCTAAAAAAAACAAAACAAAACAAAACAAAACAAAAAACATCCCATGGACCATTTTGATGCGTGCATAAGAAAAATCAAGATTTTGCAAACAGTATTACCTTTATTCCATCATTACTGCCCACCAAACAAGTGTGAGAAAATGGCTTCCAAATTAAGAGATAGATGAGGATATGCTGAAAGGACAGAGGTAGAGGTGCTGGCACCCCAACATGGTGAGCAGCAGAAGGGAAGATCAGCACAGAGTAAACAACATGTAAGTTCTTCCTGAGTTTGGGGTCCCTGGTTCCCATTTGAAGACCCAAACTGTGAATTCACAGGCAATCAGGAGGTAGCTGGAGTGCTACTGCTGAAGTGTGAAATACAATTTTGCTTCACAGTTCATGGAGAAAAAAAAAACCCACTCTAAACAGTGACAAATCACAAGAACACAACAAAAATGTTTAAATAATTTATTTCGTGAGATGTCAAGAGGTCCCTATGATAGAACTGTCCTACACGGTGAAAGTGCTACACATATGTGTACACAAATCTACAAAGGTACTGAGAACTAAGCACAAACACAAGAAAGAGAATGTGAAAACAGCAAGTCTGGAGAAAGTCAGCAGGCTGCATGGATGCAACACCCTGATGCTGGGAAGGGACAGTCACTACAATCGGTACCACTGAGATTGGTGTGCTGTGGGATGGTCCTGCACATTGTGAATGTGTGTTGCCCTCATTGGTTGATAATAAAGCTGTTTTAGCCCATGGCAAGGCAGGATAAAGTTAGGTAGAAGAATCAAACTGAGGACTCAGAGGAAAAGGAGTGGAAGTTGGGAGAGACACCAGTCAGCTGCCCATGAAACAAGATGCCAGAGAATCAGTCAGTAAGCTATGGGCCACATGGCAATGCATAGAATAATAGAAATGGGTTAAATGTAAGAGCTAGCTAGTAATAAGCCTGAGCCATTGGCCAAGCATTTATAATTCATATAAGCCTCTGAGTGGTCATTTGGAAGTGGCTGCAGGATGGGGTAGGACAGAGAAACTCCATTTACAATGGTGCACAGAGGGTCTTACTGCCCCTTATCACTGTGACTCTACAGCTATCTCAGAGATTAATAGATCTTTCAGAGAAAACATACAAGATTTTAGATAGCATGGAAACCACGGTACCCATGGCCGGGATGGGTGTTACAATGCTAGAGTAATGAATTGCTTGCTTGTGCTCCCTGTCTCACTTCTGTTTTGCACTTTGCCACACCTTCCTCCCAGGCTCTGTTGTTAGGTGTTGTTTCTCTGCAGAGTCTGACTCAAGAGCACAAGACCAGCATGTGACACAGAAAGTCCATCTCAGTGCAAATGAACAAACTTCTATTTACTACATATCTTTACATTTTAAAAGCTAAAACCAAACTGGGTGTGTACATCAGTTGGTAGAGTGCTTGACTAGCATACAGGAAGTCCTGGGTTCAATCCTCAGCACTACAAAAAAAGGAGAGAATCATAAGATTTTGTTTACAAAAAAAAAAAAAAAAAAAAATTCTCAGTGGCACAGCAGGAAAAGTGCTTGCCTTTCAAGCATGAGGATCAGAGTTCAGATCACCACAACACAGATAAAAGCTAGGCATGCACAGTGACCCTCCGGTGATTCCAGCCTGTTGGGAGGCAGAAACAGGGAATTCCAGGAAGAAGCTGGCTAGCTAGGCTAGCCAAATCAGCAAGAGGCCCCACCTCAATATATACAGTGGAGAGCAATAAAGATACCTGACCTCAACCTTAGACCTTTACATGCATACCCACACATACACATGCCAAACAAATCGCAAAAGTGTTCCTAGTAGGGGTGGGGGGAGTTATTTGGATACCCACATGTGTTCTATATCTATTTCAAGCCCTGCACCCCCAGTGCACAGGGGAAAGGCACATTATAGGCCTTTCTTTGGGCTGCACATCCTCTCTTCAGTCTGTAACATCAAGTCCAGAAGTCAAGACGGAACAGGTAAAGCTGTGACAATGATACGGGGATGCTGGGAAGTGCTGTCAGGTCTGGCATCCTCTGTGTGCCCCAACTCCACTCACTGCTGCTGCAGCTCAAGCCTCTGTTTCTAAACATGAGAGTATCACAACCCAGTGAAGACCTGGCTTCCAGCGGCAGAGCAGCTGTTCACAACTGGAGGGTTTACCTACCACACGCCTGCCCTAGTGAGCACAGCTCAGATGTAGCAGGAATCTTAGAGGTACTTATTAATTAAATCAAACCTGGAACCAGGTATTGGAGTGAATGCTGGAAGATCAGAGAAGCAGAACAAGCCACAGTTTCCTCACCTCGCCAGTTCCTCAGCTGGTCATATTTCCTCAGACTGTAAGCTTTTGTGTCCTTATCCCAATGGCTCTCAGCTGAACTGCTGCTAGAAGCCTAAAAGCTTAACCAGCCAAAATGCTTCTAGTTTCTGGTCTTGACGCCTTATATATCTTTCTCTTTCTGCCATCACTCCCTGGGATTAAAGGCTGGATTTCTGGGATTAAAGGCATTTGTCACCAGGCCTGGCTGTTTTTAATGTGGCTTTGAACTCAGAGATCCAGAGGGATTTCAGCCTCTGGAATGCTAGGATTAAAGGCGTGAGTGCCACCATTTTCTAGCCTAAGTATCTAATGGCTTTTCTGTTCTCTGAGCCCAGATAAGTTTATTGGGGTGCACAATATTTTGGGGAACACAACACCACCACACTCAGATGCTGAATCCTTTTGCCGTCTCTGTCATTTGCATACTAAGCTTTAACTAGTTGCTTGTCTTATCATCTTCAAGACCCTTACTCACTGCTACTGCTTTCAGTTTGCCTACTGTGTGCACTGCAAGTGTGCAGTATGCCCTACATATGCAAAGGGAAACAGCTGGCTAAGCCTATAGCCCCAAACAACAAACACAGGCTCGCAGGCTACAGCAGACCATGAACAGCATGCCCAGAAGCCTGGGGTTAAGGCTTATGATTAGATCTTAAATGACCCCCTAGAAGCTTATAGGATAAAAACAGTGGTCCCCAGTATAATGTTGCAGAGAGATGGGGGACCTCACCAATGGACTAGCACACAATGGATGTTATAGCTTAATGGGCGGTTGGGCGTTAGTGGGACTTTAGAAAATCAGGGCTAGCTGAAAGAACCAGGTTGCTGAGGGAGTGGCTTTGAAAGGTATATTGTACCCTTGGCCTTTCCCTCTCCACATCTCTTTACTTTCCAGCCATCATGAAGTAAGAGTCTTCTTCCGCTCTGTCCTTCTTCCCTGGTGCTCTGCCCCATCTCAGGCCCAAGGCTACAGGACCAGGAACCCAGAACTAAAACCCTGAAGCTGTAAATGAAAACAAACCTGGCCTCTTTGCAATTGAATTCTCTCAGGTATGTTGTTAGAGCAGTAGAACCAGTAGAACGCTGGCTGACACCCCCTAATAGTTTACCCCGTCGAAGTGTGGCTATTAGGATTTAGTGGAGGGAATAATGGCGCAGAACGGCCACTCAAACAAAAAGAATTCCCTTCTTTCTGCAGAGGCAGAAGTGGGTCCCACTGTGGCCTGAGGGCCAGCCATGCAGACCACACTCAGGCCTCCAACTCAGCTTCCTTCTGCCTTGTCTGTGCTATGGCAGATCCCTCCACGTCCCAAGCTCTAGTCCCTCAAGTTCATGACCTCAGAGAAAGCACACATCCTTCTGAAACCTCCGGTACAAACTCTGAGCAGGATTCTGCAGGTCTAGTGGGGACCAGGAGCCCATTTCAAGGCAGCCTTGAGGCTGCCCAGGTGGTAAACCATGATTGACCATTAGGGATCTGGGGTTCTCCATGCATGGAATGAGGAAAAGGGGTTGTCAGTGTAATAGAATCTCAGATGTGATTCTATTTTTAAACTTAAAAATCTTTTAGTTTTGTGGTTCAGCTTCAGACCCCAGAGAAGAAAAAAATAGAGTTTCAGAGAACTTAATTTGCAAGGCAATCTAATTGTAAGAAAAAGGTGAGCCCCAGAACTATCTGCTCTCAGCTTCTGGTTGAGTCATCTAGACACCAGAGTGGCTGTCTAGATGGGCCTGGAGTGTGAAGAGTTCGGTAACGTGGTTGTTGCAAGCCAATCCATGTTACTCACAGTCTAGGGAGCCTCCAAACATACTGGGGAGATTCCAATAGTATGTTTTCATGTCTTCGTGGAGAATTTAAAACTTGCTCATTGGTGCATGTTTTGTCCGCAAAGATTCCCATGAACATATGTACATCCAGAGGGAGCAATTCTCTCAATATTTCACTGAACAAAGCGCTGCTCTCGTTGTTTAGAGATGGCATGGTTTTACAACCCTGTGTGCCCTGGGCTCTCTGGGTTTTGGAGAAAAGATCACATGGGAGCAGCAGGATTCTTTGTCCTCTGCACCACAGAAGTCTCTTCCTTCTGGAATAATACTTGGAAATTGAGTCCTCTTTAGAATTGCTAGGGACTTCTCACCAAAACTCTGGGTACCACTGACCAAAACAGAACTGAATATTCTCTTACTGCTCTCCTTGCTTAGACTAAATGCCTGGCAAGTTGCTTAAAAGGTGGGGGGCGATTGTAATGTATTGCTTAAGTTGGAATCATCAAGTAAGAATGGATACTATCTGTCACAGCAGGGAAGGCACAGCAACAGGAACTTGAAGCAGCTGGTCCTTGTACGCACAGTTGGGAAGAAGAGATCAAAAAAGAAGTAGGTCCAGGTCCAGACTAAGAAACTTCAAGTCCCATCCCAATCCCAGAGATCCACTTTTTCTAGCCAGGCTGTATCTCGAAGTCCAACCCCATCTGTGATTGGACCAGCCTAAGTTCCATCCCCCTTCCTAAGCCAGAGAAAATAATGAGGAGTTGTTTGCCCGATGGTCCATAACTCCAGGCTTCAAGCCAGGGCAGCAATAGAGAAGCATCACTTAATGTCCAAGGAGCAGGAGGTTCACATCCTGCCTGTGTTCTGCACTCCATGCCATATTAAGGCATTTTACCAGCAGAGTGAATCAGTGCTCTGCTTCCTCTATTGGGAAAATCCATTGTTCAGTGATTTACTTGGCTTTATGTATTTGAGTGACACCTCTGCTCGGTAGTATTCTGAAAGATTCTGAATATGCAAAAGGCATTTGGTGTGTAGGGGGGGGGGTGTCTGTGTGTGTGTCTGTGTGTATGTATGTGTGTACATGACAGAGTCACACGTGTGTGTGTGTGTGTGTGTGTGTGTGTGTGTGTGTGTGCAAGTATACAAGTCCATGAGTTCACCAGAAGACCAGAGGAAGACATCAGTTGTCCTATTCTGTCACTCTCTACCTTATTTGCTTGAGGTGGGTCACTAAGTCCTGGGGCTCAGCTGACGGTCAGCAAGTTCAGTGATCCTCCTTTCTCGACTTCTGATAGTTATCCTGAGGTGACAAGCACACATGCAGTCACATCCAGTTTCTCATATACACGCTGGAATCTGAACTCGTTTGCCATGCTTGTGCAGTGAGTGCACTCTTGCCAATGAGACATCTCCTCAGCCCACAGGCCATTCTTGCTGCTTTGTCAGAGAGCACCCGCACAATTACGCTGCATGTGGCAACGGCCAACTCAACTGAAAGATCCATCATCTCATTCAAAGCAGACTTCTGCTCAGCACCTAGGAGTAAATTGTTCAGAAGAGCAGTGCCCTCCAGGCCCTAAGTGGCAGAGTCAAGAACAACCTTGCCAGGACTGCCCCCAGGCCCAGGCAGTCCTGGTTCCCAACCTGATGCTCCAAAGCTGCAGTCCTGGCTTTCACATTCAAACTTCATCTTCCCTGCTGTGGCAGGGGAGCTCACCTTGAGCTCTCCTTTGCTTTCAGACAGGAAAACCCCTCATGGACCATTCCGGAACCATGCCAGAAAATTACCCTTGCTAATCACAATGAAATAAAGAGAGCCTGTGTGCCAGGGAGCCAGACTATACTATCTCTGCAGCAACTGTCAGGGAGGAAGCAATCCAGAGTCGCATTGAGAGAGAGAGAGAGAGGGAGGAGAGAGAGAGAGAGAGAGAGAGAGAGAGAGAGAGAGAGAGAGAGAGAGAGCTGAACACTGTGCTCTCTCAGGAATGGAAGGGAATTCCACATCTTTACTTCTGTCTGCTAACAGATGTCTCTACCTCAGAGGACACTTTCTGCCTGGGAAGGGGGTGGTGTTAGAGGGCTGGCTTGGATCAGCAAGCCCACCTGGATTCCTTACTTCTCCACTCTTTGTGAGGAATACTAAATCCTGATGATATTTCCTGCAGAGACACATTAATTCTATATTGGGTCACACTAGAAAAGGCTGTATTCTTGGACCATAGCACTATACATTAATTCCGAATGTCCCTGTTTCTGAGATCACATTTTTCCTTTATTGAATATGTTGCTGGTACCTTAACCTTTCTCAAAGTCTGGTCTCTGCCTGGGCCCCAGAGTTTCTTCCTGTAGTTCTTTTGTGGGTTCCAAAGACTTTACATCACTTATTCCATACCTCTGGCACTAACACAGCCCTGGTTGTACCTTATTGTGCCAACAGCTGGATCTAAATTGGCTTGGTGTCCCCCCTAGAATGATCAAAAGATGCCCCCATTTTTCCTCAGGCCTTTACAACAGTCCATACCAATCTCACTGCATTTGTGCTGTGACATTACTTCCTTCTAACAAGAAGCAGAAACTAAGGAAAAAAAGAAAGAAACAGTAACAGAGAGAAATAGCATGCCAATCTGAACAAAAGTCTAAGACATACCAGGAGACGGTCTGAACTCTCACTAACCAATTCTCTGTTCTTCCTTTCTTTCCTGGTATCCTAAGTGCTCCGGGATTTTCTTTGAGCCAGAGAGCTATTCTTGTTCCCCTGAAAAACACAATCTCAAGGAAAACATCAGGAACACGCAGGAGGCACGGCAGACAAGGATGCCAATTTGCACAAAGTTCCTTCTGCTTTAGGAAAACAATACCTCGCTTCCTCCATTTCACAAAACCATTTGGAACAGAAAAGACTGCCTGGAACAGAAAATCAAGTTCTGAATCCTGAAAGGCAATGGATCAAGGACTTTCATCTAGGAAATCTTTAGCTAAAAAGAAAGTGGGGGGAGAACATCAATCAGATATTATTTCCAATTATTTTTCAAATTGGAACAGAAAAAGCAAACACACACACGCATAAACCTGACATGGTGTTACTGGACTTTGTTGCTGGAAGGGAAGCCCTTGCTTATATTGAAGTAAAGTTCTGAAAATAAGCAAAGAACAGATTTATTGATTTTGGGGGAGTCTGGGTGTAAAAAAGAGAAAGAAGAAAGAAGTGCTCTTTGCCCGCTCTGTCCAAATGACATCCCAAGTGGCCTCTCTAATGGTGGGGGAGGGGAGGGGGCAGGTGCCTATCCGGGCACATGGACAGAACTGCCCTTAGGCTAGGGCTAATGGTATTGGCTGAGCCTGCTGTAAGCCTCTCTCTTCTAATAGCCAACTTTCTATGTGCGAGAAGACAGGCAGATATTGATTGGCCCAAATGCCCTTGAGTTGACAACATCTGAAATGAAAATCCACAAGGCTAGCACAAACTTTCCGCAAGTTCAGTTTCTGGAATCTGATTATGACACTGGATTGTGAAACTGTTTGCACATGAAAAAGCACCCCCCACTTGTGTGTCCCCATTGGGCACCTGTAATTGGAAGGAGTTAAGTGGCTTCATCAAGCTTGTTATTCAAATGCCCAACAGGAAGCAGCAACCATGGGCTAATCTTCAGGTGACCACACGTCAGCTGCAAGGCATTGGGCTGATGTCTAAAACAAACCGGACTAACTAAGGCCTCATATCAACCCCCACCGCCCAAAATGGGAGTTACACGGGTTTAAACACACATTATCTAAAAAGCAAAACACAAACCTGCTTTTTTTTTTTTTTTTTTCTTTTCGAGTGTCCCTTAGCACTGCTGTGGAGAACCTCTCAGGTTCCATGAGTTGGTCACTTGGTAGATATTATTAGCCCTCTCGTTTAGTGTCTATTACTCTATCACAGTGAAATTGTTCCCCCTTTTCTCTCCTCTCCTGAATAAGATGCTGAAGTTGCAATTCATAATTTAAAGTCCTGGGAATAGGGAGGACGGCGCCTGCTCTCCAGCTCTTATTAAAACACACCTCCACCTTCTACAAATTCCTCCTGATCAATACATTGGCTTCAGGACAGGGCTTAAATCGGGCACTGCTACACCCCCAGTACACACTGGTCTTTCTTAGTAGGTTACTTATAAGCATAAGAAGGCAAAAAACCTTTCAAATTGGCATCAGGACACACGTGCCAAGGAGACCGCAGGTGGAGCCCATGTTAAATGCGTTCTCTTGTTGATGGGAAACGCTGATCCTCTTACGGCTTTCCCTTCTTTCCTCATTAATCTTACTTAACCTTCTACAAACAATGCCAGCACTGTCACTCCAAATCTCCCAAACCTGCCGTGCCGAGAAAGCTCTTTTCCTGCCATTGGCAAATTGGCTCACAACTCCTGTCTTAGGAAAGGCTATGTTCTTTAAAAATATACCAACACAGAAGAGAATCGCTTCCATCCTTGTGGGCTGGGTGGAGGGATGGGTTAGAGGCAGGAAAGAGAAAGAGGGTGCAAAGCTGGCCAAAAGGGCAGGCCAGAGGATGCTTCCTCTTCAAATGGAGAGGTTGGCTTGCCAGTTTTAGCCTGGCAACCACAGGGATAGTAATTCGGGTTACAGTGGTCCAGGTCCCCTGCAGCCAGAACTAGGTGAAGTCAGGCCCACCTGCAGGGAAATATGTTCAGCTTCAACAGTGCTGGAGGATGGGACACCCAACCAAAAGCACATCTGGGGTCTTACATCATTTGATACTTCCAGTCACTGATGCAATCGTCTCAGTTGTAATTCTGTGTTCCCTCCACCCCAATATGGTTGATTTATATGCATGAGAAACTAGTTCTTCACCAAGGAGAAACACTGAGGTTACATGTTGGCATGCCATCAGACAGCCCCTCACAGCCTTGACACCCCTCGTACAGGCTCTGCTGACCACCAAGGCCGACTTCTTTGTGTTTTTCTCAGTGCTCCCTGTTAACGAGAATGACAGGAGGAAGGATATAGAAAAATCTTGGCCGCAGAATTCTACAAATCCTGATTAAAAGACACATGGGAAACAGCCAGAAAGCACTATCAACTGTCACTACCAACTATGGCACTGAGCGTAAGAACATTCCACACCGGACTGGGAACCCCCACTTCAGCCCTGAGTGTTTCATTCAGCAATCTGAGATGCCAGGAATGGTATTGGGAAAGGCAAAAGCCCTTTCTGAATTTTTGAAAAGATCAGCATCTGAATACATATTAAAGATAAAGTCTAAATGGTTCAGAAGAGGCAGAAAAACACCAGCCTAACTTCACAAGGGTGCCGGGCCCTGGTCCCTGAGGAATGGAACAAAGCCCTGGGGACATATGGGCTAAATGAATATATTCTTCTTGCATCCAAATACATAAGGCTCTAAATGGCAGGTCATTTTACTGGAAGAAAAAATATAAATCTCTCAAGCCAGCAGAAGATTGGGGGGAGGGGGAAATAGCCCAAATCTAACACCAGAACTTTCAGACAAATAAAAAGAAAATTCCCCAGTCTTCAGATGGCTGTCCTCTGTGTATCTGGGAGGTTGGAAACCACTGTTGGGCTCATTCCTAACACTGTGACTGTGACACTTCCTTATGTCTTTCTCATCACTGTTCCCTGAGGAACGATGCAAAAAAAAAAAAAAAATGAGGAAGAAAAATAATGTGAAAACCTGATCGCAGAATTCTTAAAGTCCCTACTTACAAGACACATGGATAACTCCCAGAAAGCCATATTGACAATTACCACTAACTATCTTAAAGGCCCAGACCAGCTGTGGCATGGGACAGGTGCAGTATTAGTGCAGGAACTGGCTAGAACCTAAGCACCATGGCAGAGGCTGTCTCCTGGGACCTGCCAGGCTTCACACCCATACAAGCCAAATTGAACGGCAGCAACAATCGAGTCATCTCTGAACTAGCCTCCATTCTCAGCACAGGTGACAAGTCCTTCCACTCATTTTTATTATTTACTTATTTATATTTATTATGTGGGAGGCGGTGGGCACTCACATGCACACAGGCGTGGAAGTCGGAGGACAACTTGCTGGACGTAGTTCTTTCCTGCTACCACATGGGTCTTGGAGAACGAACTTGGGTTGTGTGGCTTGATGTCAACTGCCTTTACTAGCTTAACCATCTCCCTGGCCTGAGCCTCTCATGTCTACACCCCTCTGCCCCTCTGCTACAAAATGGAGAGCTCCCCTGCCCTGTTGCCCTCAGCACTCAGAACACTCAATGCCTAGGAAACCTAAACAGGCATTACCTCTCCTCTGCCGGTCTGTTTCTCATGGCACACTGCTGGACTGACTTCTGTCTACTTCCAAAGAATCTCAAAGAACTGAATTGGCCATTATGAGATTAGTCAACCAAAGGACCACCTGGCCTTGAACAATGCTTAGGAAAGGGAGCCACTCTAAAGGTGACTCACGGGGGGCCCCCGTGGCGTGAGGAACCCCTTAACTGTCCACAAAGTCAACTCTCAGAGTGTGTCCAGAATGCCTGGCATGCTGAAGAATTGTCAGGTTGGGGGGGGGGGGTGCTCTGTGGGTATAATGCTTGCCTGGCATGCAAGAGGCCCTGAGTTCCATCCTGTCGTGTTTTAAATGAGAAATGTCCTCATGAGTGTGAGCACATGGTCTCTAGTTAGCGGTGCTGTTTAGAGGGTTGTAGAACCTTTAGGAGGTGGAGCTTTGCTGGAAGAAGTAGGTCACTGGGTCTTGAGCTTTTATGTAGGCCAGCTCCACTTCCTGTTTGTGCTCTACTTCCTGAATACAGATGCACTATGACCCGCTCAGCCTCTTCAACCTGCTGCCATGTCTTCCCCAACATGACAGAATGGTGTCCTTGAACTGTGAGCCAGAAGTAATGTTTTCTCACAGAATTTTCTTCTTGTCAGGTGAAGGGGTTAAGCCACAGTGCTCATGGCTGGCCGACGCCCGCAGCGGGGAGAGTAACTAATACAGAGGCTCCACACTACATAAAGTGGGTGTGGTGGTGTACACCTGTAATCCCAGTACTCCTGAGGTGAAGTTCAAGATCATCCTTGGCCACATTGCAAGTTTGAGGCCAGCCTGGGGCTCACAAAAACCTGTCTCAAAGAAAAATTTTAAAAAAAAGTATTATAAAAAATAATTATTTTCTTCTGCAGTCATAAGCAAACCACTGCTGCAAGAACACATTAAAAAGAAAAATGGTGTGTGTAAACGCAGCCTAACTATCCAAGTGCAGGCTCTGCTCTCTGGCCAGGAGTCACCACTTCCTACGGACCCCACTAACGTGGGCCCTGCCTGCCTGGCGCCTAGTGCTAGCATCTCTCACCCTCCCAGGGACTCTTCTTGCCAGAGTCAAGATCCTGGCGGTGGGCTTCCTCTGCCCCCACAGGAACTTGAGAAGCCAAGTTTAGCCTTCACATTGTTATCAGAAGGGCCCCAGGCTCTGTGGAGCCATCCTAGGTATCATCCCTGGAGCAGGCACAGGCATGCCTTTCTCAGTCCATGAGCGGGAGTTGGAGGATGAACAGGTGTTCACAGAAGTGTGTCCTACTGGCCTCTCCTTCTTAGGCCAGCTCAGTGTGGGGACTAGAGACCAGACAGTTCACCCCTGGCTTTTTGCAGAGAAAAATCCTGCTGGCTTGAGTACCTGGGGAACTTCCTGGTATGCCTTCAGGCATAAGTTCATTTAAGAGTCCACTTCCTTGCCTTGTTCCTGGTTTTAGTGGAATCACTTTGAGTATCTCTCCATTTAATTTGGTGTTGGCTGTTGGCTTGCTGTAAATTGCCTTTATTATGTTTAGGTATGTTCCCTGTATTCCTGATCACTCTTAAGACCTTTATCATGAAGGGGTGTTGGATTTTGTCAAATGCCTTTTCTTCATCTAGTGAGATGATCATGTGTTTTTTTTCTTTGAGTTTGTTTATATGGTGTATTACATTGACGGACTTAGTGGGAGATCCCAGCTGGATAAAGAACAGAGAGAGAGAACAAGGAATAAGAGACCATGATAAATGAAGACCATATGAGAATAGGAAGAAGCAAAGTGCTAGAGAGGTCCCCAGAAATCCACAAAGATACCTCCACTGTAGACTACTGGCAATGGTTGAGAGAAAGCCTGAACTGACCTACTCTGGTGATCAGATGGCCAAACACCCTAATTGCTGTGCTAGAAATCTCATCCAATGACTGAAAGAAGTGGATGCAAAGATCCATGGCCAGGCCCAGGTGGAGCTCCAGGAGTCCAACAAGTGAGAAAGAGGAGGCACTGTATGAGTGAGAATTGTTGAGACCAAGATTGGAAAAAGCACAGGGACAAATAGCCAAACTAATGGAAACACGTGAACTATGAACCAATAGCTGAGGAGCCCCCAACTGGATCAGCCCCTCTGGATAAGTGAGACAGCTGATTAGCTTGAACTGTTTGGGAGGCACCCAGGCAATGGGACAGTCCTTAGTGCATGAGCTGGCTGTTTGGAACCTGGGGCTTATGCAGGGACACTTCGCTCAGCCTGGGAGGAGGGGACTGGACCTGCCTGGACTGAATCTACCAGGTTGAACTGAATCCCCAGGGGAGTCTTTGCCCTGAAGGAGATGGGAATGGGGGGTGGGCTGGTGGGAAGGTGGGTGGGGGGCGGGATGGGGGAGAACAGGGGAATCCATAACCAATATGTAAAATTAAATTAAATTATAAAATTAAAAAAAAAAGGGGAATCCATCTACCTCAAAGCCCAGATCTACCACTCTTGGGCATATACTCAAAGGATGCTCAATCATACCACAAGGACACTTGCTTTACTCTGTTCATAGCAAATTTATTCATAAAAGCCAGAAAATCAAATCAACCTAGATGTCCCTCAACCAATGAGTAAATAAAGAAAATGTGGTACAAAAAAAATGTAGATGTAACCGTCTTGTTAAATAAGAAACACAGAGCCAATTACAGAGTTAAAAGCCAAGAGGTCAGAGCAATAGCTGAGAGATGAAAACCTTACCCTTCACTGCTTCTGCTGTCTTTCCTCTCTGCAAGAGAGCTACTTCCTGTGTTCTTCTCTTTTTTATAGACTTTCTGTTCTGCCTTCTCATTGGTTGTAAACCCAACCACATGACCTCCTCGTCTCTGCCTGTCTGTACAGACCTCCAGGTCTTCTATGGTCGGTATTGAGATTAAAGGCGTGTGTCGCCATGCTGGCAGTATCCTTGAATACACAGAGATCCTGCCTAGCTCTGCCTCCCAAGAGCTGGGATTAAAGGCGTGCACCACCACCATCCAGCTTCTGCTATGACTTGCTCTGACCCCAAGGCAACTTTATTAATATACAAATAAAATCACATTTCAGTACAAATAAAATATCACTATAAAAAAAAGAGAGAGAGTCCACTTCAGCCTCACAGCACAGAACTCTAAATTCCAATGTGGGGCTGGCCCTTCTGCCTCCACCCTGCTGAGGAGGCCCCCTCTCTGCTGGTTTTGGCAAAGAAAACAGGCAGGTGAAATGGTATGTTCCAATTTTACCATAATATATGGCTTTTCACAGACTCATAGGAATGCAAAAAGAAAACAGATATTTGTCTTTCTAATTACTCTTCCCATAATGACCATGGTTTGGGGCATATTATCCTGATTTCTCTTCATGGCTGCACTTACCTTTTTAAAACTAAAATGCAATTGTATTCTGCATACCATTTTACAGCCAGGCTTCCTCACTTTGAAACATAACCTAAGCAATGCTCTTCCAACATTAATGGGAGGATGGAGAGCCATGGCTTCCTGAATGGACGCATGGTGCCTCTGTCCTGCGTTCCAGTAAACAATGCTGTGAGGAACCCCTCCTGGCTGGATCTGTGCCCACACATGACTGTGTCTTTAGGATAAACAAAGAAGGAAAATGCAACAGAGCAGTTTCATTTAACTGCTTTGCATCATGTTTAGTTAGAAAGGAAATGAATTAGAAAATAAATGGATAAAGGCTAAAGAAACAGCCCAATCAGTAAAGTTCTTGCCCATGCATGAGGACCTGAGTTCAGTCCCCATAACTCACACAAAAAGCTAGACACTACATCATGCTTGTGATCCCAGAGCTGGGAAGTCAGAAACAGGCAGATCCCAGGAGCTCACCAGCCAATCATCCCCTAAATTGACAAATCCCAGGTTCCAGTGAGAGACTCAATTTTAAGAAACAAGGTAGGGGGCTGGACTGGAGAGATGGATCAGCAGTTAAGAGCACTGACTGCTCTCCCAGAGGACCCAGGTTCAATTCCTAGCACCCACATGGCAGCTTACAACCGTCTGTAACCCCAAGATCTGACACCCTCACACAGATATACATGCAGGCAAAACACCAATGCGCGCACACACACACACACACACACACACACACACACACACAGAGAAGAGAGAGAGAGAGAGAGAGAGAGAGAGAGAGAGAGAGAGAGAGAGGTGCATATACACATGTATGGATGCACATACAGACAAAAGAAATATAAAAGGTAAATTGCAGCTTGATGCAGAAAAATTGTCCTATATTCTTCAGCTCATGCTCCCATCTGAACTCCTTGGTTTGGCCTCTGCCTTCTTCATATCACCTTGAGTCACACATGGCCAAGACTTCTGCTTTTCAGCATGACCTATGCAGGAACCACAGCAGTGATGCCCTCTGGACCCCTCCACTGGCTCAGAACCCCTGTCTCCAGCCCCAGGAAGAAAGGAACACATCACTGGGCAGGAAGAGTTACGTGGGCCAGTTGTCACTGCCTATCCAGGGTCACCTTCCACCTTCCTCTAAAAGCTAGGAAGCCTACTCCCTGGTCTGCCCTCATTGTCCCTAGAGGGACAGGATCTAATTATTTTGTACTGGGTTCCCTGTCTTAAGGAATCATCACCTCTTAACATCCTTGCAGTGGCAATCAAGCTTCCAGCACCCAAAACCTTTGGACAACAGATTCAAACCACACAAACCACTGTGGTCACCTACATACACCATGTGACAGACAGCACTCCAGCATCACAGGACATGGGGGCATTTGTATTTAAACCCAAAAGAGTCCTTGAAATTAAAATGCAATTCCAACATTGGGCTAGCCATACCCCCACACAAGTCATGTTTTGGGGCAGGACAGAAGGAAACTCTACCTAACATACACAGGCTCCTGGACAGCTCTGCCACCACGATGAAGTACATCACTCCATCTCTCCAAAGTGTCAAGATCTCTCTCCTGAGCTCCAGTCCCATGTCTGAGAAACCTGGAAGCTCAGTTCTCAGGTTCACCACATGGCAAATTTGTAAGACTCACTCCTCTTAATGTGTTGGGTAATTCTCTTGAACCATTTCATTGGCTCTTGGACAATAGAAACATTATAATAAGCCAGTTGCCCCTAACTGGCCTGATGCCAAATTCTAATTCCCTAGAACATTTGCTAAAGGAAGCCTCTCTCCAAACGCTGAAATCCCTCGAGACTGATCTTATTGATGGTCCCCATCTAGGGAGTTTCTGGGACCATCACCTAGGACCTTCATCTTTCTGATAACCAATAGAGCCTCATAATATCCAGACTTGCTCCTCAGACACTCAGCTGCAGTTATAGCTGGAACAGGAAGGAAGGGAGTGAGCACCAACAATCTCCATCAAACCCCCAGAAAGCCCTTGTTGAAGTGAGCCTCAGGACAGTGTGCAGCATAGTGAAACATCCAAACCTGGGAAGGAGAGCCAACCGCATGCATGAAGTCTCACAAGTATTAGCCCCTCTTAGACACAAAGGGTTCTAACTCATATCCAAAGGAAGAAACGTGACTAGAAACAGAAGCAAGCCAACAACTGCCGCATAGCAATTCCTATTCACATGGAGTGGGTGTTGATCTGAGGAGCCAGGAGGGGCTGGAGTTGGGGTTCAGAGAGTGAGCATAAGGAAAGAAGAAGGAGAGAGAAAAGGTAAGGGAACAGAATCTATTCCAGCCCCTTTATGTGTCCCAGCTTGCCTGAGCCCCACGCTCTTCTCCACACATACACTGGCCCCCTTCAAAACCAACTCTGTCTGAACTCTGTCAGCAGCAAATGTGAATGTCAAGACACGTTATCCAGGTTCCTCTGGGGTGTTTGCCCTTGATGGAGGAATTTCTAACTCAGAAAAGCAATGAGGAATCTTATGTAAGTGGGCCTGTCACATGCAGTTAGCAATGACCACAGAAGCAGACAAGAATAACTAAAGGGGCTGAAGAGATGGCTCATCAGTTCAGAACAGGCACTGCTCTTACAGAGGTCCCAAGTTCCATTCTCAGCATCCACATTGGGCAGTTCATGATTGCCTGTAACTCCAGCTCCAGGGAACCAGGTTCCCCCTTCTGGTCTCCAGGGGAACTTGCATTCCTTCTCACATAGCGGCACATAGACACATAAGCACACATAGTTTCGAGGTCTTACTCAATTTAAAAAAGATAAGAATTGCAAATAAATCTTGAAGAGAGGGTGTAGTAATTCAAAAGGCCAGAGAAGAAAGGAAGACAACATGAGCTGGTCCCAACAAAGCAAAGACCCACAGAGACCCAGACATCCCATAAAGCATTCACTGACCAGAAGGGCTAAGCAGAAGTCTGAAGAAGACCTATGGATCATTTCCAAAGGTGATCTCAGTGCACTTGGGCATGTGGGGGGTCTTTAGAGATCAAATCTAATGCATAGCTGGTGTAGGACTTGGACAGCTATGCTCTGGGGCCTTTCCAGGGAAGAGCCAGATGTTGCTGGTGCCCAGAGGACAGTAATTCTGGGCAGAGCTCAGACAGGCATCAGCACAGAGTCATCTAGAGAGATTCCAGCTCCAGTGTCTGGGCTGGACCTGCCCTCATGGAGCTCAACAGAGTGGCGATGTCACAAATGACAGAAAACTGTCCTAAACCCTCCTTTCCAAACCTCTACCCCTGCCTAGGCAATGTCACCACCTCCCTGTGCTAGGATGAGATGCTTCCTCATTTGTAGATAGCACCTCAGACCTCATCACTTTACATGCTGTTAGCACTATGTCCAGGGCTGCCACTCTATGTGGCCTTGGCATCCTGGCACAGCTCTGAAAGGATCTTTTCTCCAAGACACTTTCCAATGGGACATAGAGCACCTTGGTCACATCTGCTGGCTCCACAATTGATGTCCACACTGAAAACTAGCTCAGACACTCTTTATGCTCCTTCCTGAGTGGAACAGAAACATGAGTGGGGCTCATTCTACCGCAGAAAAATCTCCTATCTAGTGCTAGAGGGAGCGGGTGCCATTTGGTTTTAAAAAGAAAAAAAATGCAAAATTTCTTTGGCCTCAAATGAAGTCATCTTAATTTCTAAAGACCATGAGGTCTTCAGGTAATTTGCTTGCAGAGGACTGACTTCCCTCGCACTGCATTTCCTAGAATAGCTGGGAAAGACTTCGTGATTGACTCAGGGAAGAAAAGGACGACCACTGCAAAGATGCTGACCCTGGTCGCTTGCAGTGCACTGCAAAGATGCTGACCCTGATCCCTGGCAGTGCACAGCAAAGGTACTGACCCTGATCCCTGGCAGTGCACAGCAAAGGTACTGACCCTGATCCCTCGCAGTGCACAGCATCACCACCTAACTGTGGGCTCACACTCCTTTGAATTTGATTTCTTGCCCAAGCACCAATGGCATTCATATTCCTTCCAAAGGTCCCTCACCCCCTACCCTGAGAGCCCAGACAGAGGTGCTGAAGTGTCCAGGAACTGCCCTTGCCTGGTGACTACTGAAGCTACTAGCTTCTTTTCAGTAATCAGTCAGCTCCCAAGGGAACAGCTTAACAAAGCCAGTCCAAAATGGGTAGAAAGGCTCTTTCTCATCCCTCTGCAAAGAAAAGAAAACTAATGGAGACACTATTGAAAACACACACACATACACACACACACACACACACACACACACACACACACCAGGATCACCTGATCTTTTGCCATGATGTCATCATGGGGCTGGGGCTATAGCTCAGTGAGTAGAGCACTTGCCCAGTATGCAAGAAAACTTGGGCTTCGTCTAGAACATTATAATCTAACCTGCAAGCTCAGTACTGTGGAGATGGGGGCAAAAGGGTCAGAAGTTCAAAGTCAGCCTGGACTATATAGAAAGTTTAAGGATGGTCTGGGTTACATGGAAACCCTGCCAAAGGAAGGAAAAAAGAGAAGAGGGGAAAGAAGGATGGAGGAGAGGAGGGAGGGAAGGAGAGAGAGAGAGAGAGAGAGAGAGAGAGAGAGAGGAGAGAATGAATTAATCATGTGGTCACACCCTCAGCCCCTGATCCCTTACTGGAATTAGTCTTACCTTCATCTTTAGATCTGCACCCTTAAATTTGTATTTGCTGAAGAATAACCCATTAGCAGGCTGTCTGTATTAATGACCTATGATGCTGCATGGAAAGCATCCTCCAAGATCTGAGCAAGAATTATTCCTACGTGACATTCAAACTTTAATCTTGGGGGCAGGGCTCAAATTTGTGTTAGATTTAAGAGTAAATCATACAGGAGGATTCGGTTTTTAATCCGAAATCTGGGATAAATTAACAAGATAAAAACTTTCTAGAGTTAATGATAATTTTTCTTTATCTTGAGGGAATGAGAAGACTGTGACATCATTTAAGCAAAAGGGTGAGTGTGGGGAAGGACCAGCAAAGGAAGCAGCTTGGGCAAAGGCAGGATGAGATTGGAAGATGTTCCTCTGCCTCCTTGCAGGAGCAACACTGAGCTCCTAGGTCATCCGACCCAAGAAGACAGAAAAAGTCCTCATCAGAGACTCTACCCTCCTGTGCTAGCACTCCAGCTGGGGCAAAAAGGAAAGAAAGCCAGAGTGCTGGAGAGGAAAGACAGCTGAGGTGGGAGGGAGGCGGCCAGAGACCTGTAGAGAGTGTGACTTAATGATGGCGACATGGATGGATCGACAGTCTTTGGCAGCTCAGGTCCTTCACATGCTGTTAGCACTGTGTCCAGAGCTGCCACTCTATGTGGCTTTGGCATCCTGGCACAGCTCTGGAAGGACCTTTTCTCCAAGACACTTTCCAACGGGACATAAAGCGCCTTGGTCACACCTGCTGGCTCCACAGTAGATGTCCACACTGAAAACCAGCTCAGAACAGTTTGAGCTTTGTCAAGTGTGTCTCTACATGTAGGGTCACCAGCAGAGGGCAGAGGCTGAGCAGAAGTGCAGAAACCCCCCATCCCACACAGGCCACAGGTTTCAGGGTTACCTGGCCAGGATGACAACACCCTCAGTGAAGAGTTACCCTCAAAACAGCCCACACTGAGTCTTAGTACTTGGAGCTGACTTGCTTCATTGATCCCTCCAGCCAACCTCAACGTCCACCTCCCAGGGAAACAAGAGGCCTGAGGGGGTCCAGCTTCCATTCTGTAAGCTGACAGGTGGCCCCACCATGAGGCTAGTACAGAGTTACTTGGGCAAGGGTTACAGAGACAAAGCTGGGGATGGGTACAGGGACTGGAGGATGAGGCAGTGATGTGTGGGACTCCCTTGGTCCTGCCCGTCCCATGTTCACATGGGCCAATGCCCCTTCCCACCCACCTCTGCATTGCATCCCTCAGGATGTGCACATGCTGGGTCTCAGCACTCATCATGGAGAGCATTTAGATTAAGCTTCCTAACACAGTAAATGTTCCTAAAGTGCACCCCTCACCTGTTTCTACCATTAGATAAAAGAGAACACAAGTTGCAAAGCAAACCAAAGGTCATTTTCAGGACCAGCCCAGCCAAGTATCCTGAGTACAGCTCGCTTTATGAATCCCAGCTGCCAACGATTGGGAGGCGGATAGAATTACATACTCAGGCCTGGAAGGAGCCTGGCCCCGTTAGTCCAAGCCCTAATTAGAGCGATGAGAACATTGCAGCCCCCAGTAGGGGCGTGACCTGCCCAAGGTGAGTGGGGAGGACCCGGAGACAGCAGAGGGCCCTGCTCCCCTGGCCCCTGCAGGCTGCTCCATGTCTGATTAACTCGTAGCTGAAGGCGGAGCTGTTTCCCAGACACCTGACAAAAGTCGTTTTCAGCGAAGGGTTCTATTTAGTCCTTACACATGACCTGTGTATTTTCTCTCCTGGAATTTGATACCTCGGGAAGCCTGCCAAGCTCTGGTCACTAGGGAGGGTGAGTATGTAAAATGGGAAAAGGAAACTCAAAGCAGGAAGGTGCTGGCAAATGGTTACAGGCTGGATGGATTTCTCGCCCTGCACTGGGGCCTGGCCCCTTCTGCTGTGCGCAGACCCAGGCTGCAGTCTGCAGGGTCTGCATGCCCACATTTCGGACTCTTGACTAGCCCTACCAAAGCAGTTCTTCTGCCATCACACCAGGGACCGTGGGCTTTGCCCTCCCCACTACCAGTCTCAGTAGCCGTTCCTCATGTTGTTTAATTGTTGTTCAAGAAGCAAATTTTCCAAACTCATCAATCAGTAAGCCTATGTCCAGAGTGATATTAACAGCAATTATCATTGTCAAGCTCTTTAATTTTTTTTCTGAAAGATGGCTTAATCTATTACTGTGACAGATCAGGACAGAGGCCACTTATCACTCCTGAAAACTGCACGACACATGTACAATAACAGTAAGATGTAAGGCGAGGCTTCAGCTCTGATTTACAGCCTGCCTCACCCCCACCTCTCATTTGTCCCTTCCTTTGTTCCTTCTACAAACGCTCCCTGGTGTGCCTCATGGGTGCTGAGCACAGAGAGCAAGTGACCATGACAGTCCCTACTCTCCTGAGCTCACCAACAAATTACAGCAAGTAGGATGCTACAAATACAGGTTTGAGTCAGCTGAGGACCTGGGACCAAGATTCTACATCACATCACATCACACATGTCCCCAGCAATGGCTATTTTTACATAGACCCTCCTACAAGAAACCTTGAGCTCTGTGTGGGTGCTGTCCATGGCAGAGACAACAGATAGGAAGTTCAAGGTGGGTGCTCACTGTGAAGGGGACAGCATGCTCCAGGGGAAACGGAACTTGAACCATCTTTGTGCGTGCAAATGTGTATGTGGTGTATTTGTGTGTATGTGTATCTGTGCATGCATGTGGAGGCCCAGTGTTCACTCTGAGCACCTTTCTTGATCACTCTCCACTTACACATTGAAGTGGTTCTCTCACTTGAACCCAGAGCTCACCAACTCAGCTAGTCTGGCTAACCAGCTTGTTCCAGGGATCCCCTGTCTCTGCCTCTTGCATGCCTGCCTGGCATTTACATGGGTGCTGGGAATCCAAACTATGCTCCTCACACTTACATGGCAAGCACTTTACCAGTTAACCTGACTCCCTATTCTCCAAGTAGAGTCATCTTGAAAGACTAGGAGAAGTTGCTGAGTAGAGACAACACTAGCCCCAGGAGTGGGGACAGAGGGAAACAGCAGAATTTGGTGAAAATAATCCATGAGATATGAGCCAAAGAGCTCAGAACAAGGAGGTAAGATGTACCCGTCAGCCTGGGCTGTAGGTACCACATGCATGCGTCAGGCTGCCGAGAGGGCCTGAAGAGTTGGCACTTGGTCCGGTGAGATGACGGCTAGCAGAGTAAAGGATGGTGAGGGAGGGGATGGATGCATAGAGGCGTTCTGTTCAGTGTGGTTTCCCTGTATGTTACCATCTCTGCGTCCTCAGCTTCCCACTCCAGCTCCAGGTCTGGTGCTCTCCTCTGCAAATATTCTCATCAGAAAACAGAACGTTCATAAAGCCATTGGTACAACTGAGTTTATTTAGCAGGGTCCAGCCCCAAACTTAAAACTGAAGGAGAGCACTAATTGAGCCTCAACACAGGGCCCAGCAGGGTTTGAGCTGGGGCCCAACCCTGTACAACCTCCTGAGGTCCCCCTCAACCTCCCCCGAGCCAGTTAATTTATTCCACAGACAATCTTCTCCCAGTCCAGAGGGAATCCAGCCTCCTGGAGGTCCTCGTAGCAGAGGATTTATCAAACCAGAGTATATGCACGGTATGAACATCAGATCCATTATCTAAGCTGTTGGTTTTAGTCGAAATGTCAAGAAATGATTTAGTATAAAATCCGTCACAAAAGCATTTATGAAAAAATCCTTTCCTGTTCTTCATCTACAAACATTTACTGCCCTGCATACAAATGTCAGCAGTTCAGCCTAATATACTTCTTCATCTATTTACTGTTCATTCCTTCTGGATAAAAGCCAAAAAAGTGATGTCCCTAGAGGCTAGCAAATAGTGCAAACCAGAGAACATGCCTCACTGCCTGATGTCATCTGAGACATCTGACGGGGGTAGGAGGGTACACTTTGACAACAAGTCACAGCATGAAGGTCATGTCTTCTTCAGGGAGTCAAGTCTTCTTGGTGTGGAAGTTGCACTTACAGATGGAGACAACTGGAACTTTCCCGAGAAAATAAATAAATTAAAGGAGAATATGACAGCCAAGGAGATCCAAGTATGTCCAGCATGCCTTTGAGCAAATGTGTAAGAAAAGAAATCAACATATTAGTTCCTGTCTCAGCTCATAGGCTCCAGATGACCTCATCGAAGGATCTGATCCATGAGCATCATGGGATGAACTCATCCTAAGTCCACCTAAGTCTCCACGAATCCAGTTCCCATGGCATCACAGAACACTGGCATGGGGAAGGGGGTCATACACTGGGACTCGTCCCTCCCTTCACTAGGAGGAAAGAGAAAGAATCTGAGCAGTGTGCCGAGGTCAAACAGCTGGCTGGTGACAGAAACAGACCCAGAACCTTGAATTCATGGCCTTAGAAGAAATGGATGTCATTTGGCCCTGCTGGAGGGAAACAAGGAGGGATTCCAACAGCAGAGAGAGCAGCCAAAATAAGCAAACAAATATAGGCCAGTGGAGCTCAGGGGGAGCTTGGATTTCAGAGCCTCCACCATGAGCATTGCAAACCACAATTCACCTCCAAGTGACCCTCATCTGCTTTCTATCTCCCAAATCTACCCACGACACGTCATCCTTACAACAGGATATCGATGCCTTCATTATGGGACCTGAGTACTCTAAATTGGCAAGGCAAACATCCAGCTGTTAAGCACGCTCCAAAGAGGAGTGGGTCACTCACAGCATGCAAGCAGGCTGGGCGGGCTGTCCAAATCACATTGTCCGTAGAGCTTTGGCTTTTGTGTGAATGCACTCTTAGGGACAGCTTTGGAAGTGCAGCAGTGAATGGGTGTGTTTCAGCATCCCCATTTGGAATATCTCCTGTTCTTGATTTGAGCAACTACTCTGAAACAGGGAGCACTGCTAACAATCCACTGAGTGCCCTTCAGAGCAGTGTGCAGAGCTTTGTGAGCAAAGAATTTTAAGACAGTAGGATGGGGGTACATCATGTCCCTGGTCCACAGAGCTTCCTTGAGATCTCTGCAGATGAATGGGGAGTAAGGAGGGGAAGAAGAAAAAGGCACAGAATTCAAGTAGGGGGAAAACCCAGAACCCACCTCCTCCACACCAGCCCCTCTGTTCCTTCATCATCCATCCTCTGAGTTTCTTATCTTCCTTCTCTTCCTCCTCTTCCTACCCTCTGTCATGAAATTGATGCTGGTGAGAGCAGGGATAGGAATTAGAATGGAGTCACTATGGCTGATTGTAAGAAAACCCAACACTCATTGAGCACACTCTGCCCTGTACAGGACTCTTTGCAGTAGGAGCTTAGTCAATGTTCTCAAGTGACCCTAGGGAGCACACACAAGTGTTGGCCATGCTCCTCCTGCATGACACTTCCCCATCACATGCTTTTCTACACTGCTTGGTCTCTGCTGTCTGCCTCCACAGCCAAACCACAAGCTCAAACAGCCAGAACCCATCTATCCTATTCAGAGCTATATCCTGGTGGTCAGAAAATTCCACCTCAGAGCTGGAAAACTGAACCTCTAAAAAGTGCCATTCTAAGACACCCCAGTCAGGATCAAACTACAGCAAGGTCGGGAGCCACCCATTCCACTCACACCCCCAGAGCCAATGAGTCACAGGCTTCTCCCTGGTGCCCTACCTAGCCCATGTTGTGGGAGAAAGAGAAGCAAATCCCAGCTCCAATCGTGGAGGAGACCACCCTCCCAGGTCTGCTCTGCATACAAGATATCCAGAACTAATGCTCCACCCCCCCCCCATTACAGTGACTCCTGATGCTTCTAGTCCATCTCCTCTGGACTGAGGCATCTTGGCACGTCTGCCACAGCTTTCCCTCACGTGGGGTGTTCCTGGTGTGAAGTACATCAGCATCACTTAAAAGGAGAAAGCTCAATTATTTAACTCTACCTAGATTTAGTTCAAATATAAGAGTTACAATGTACATCCGAGACTTCTGGGAAATTGATTTTTCTGCTTAAGATCATTTCTTAGGGTTTAGCATGAAAATCAAATCAAGTGCAAACTGATCTTTTAGTAGATACTGAGACACGTTTCCTTATTCTAAAGACCGGCTGAGATGAGAGCCCTGTCTCCTCCCTAGTATCTGCCACGTGTGATTTGCAGTTTATGCACACCAGAGGACCCAAGACCCATTATTAGTGTTTCACCTGTGCAGAGATGGCCAATACGCTGAGAAAGACGTGAAGCACCCAGTGTCTACCTTCACAGAACATCTCTGGAGCTGGGGGGTGGGGGTGGGAGGCATGCAGCTTATTTCCTATTCCTCAGCCATTGTCCAGTGGCTTTTACCATCTCTTCCTGAGAGCCAAACGGTGGCTGAGAAGGGCTTTAGACCTCTCAGTAGAAACACCGCCATCACTTGGGGAAGCATCATGACATGACTCGTCTTGACGTCTGCAATTACATTAGCTGTTCAGTTTGGGAAAGACTATCTGTGTAAACTGTCTATCCAGTTCCTCTGAGGAGAAAGACCCTATCCGATTATGTGATGGTACTGTCCAAGAAATTTCCAAAAGATGGCTATTTGGGAAATGGACTTCACGAGCTTTAGATGGAGAATATCGGTGAGTTCTCAATGACAAAGTGGTGTCATTGTGTCATGGATGGTGTCCCATTCCCCTCTGCCCAGAGTCCTTTATGGTGGGGTTTCCTGTGGGAAAAGCAATATCTGTGTGAGGTGCAGACTAAAGGGTCAAAGTGGCTCCACAAAAGGCATCATCAAGAGACATGGTGGATCCTGCCAGCTAGGAAGTAGGCTCTGAAGAGAGGATCTGATGGGAATGGGGTCCCACAGTTACAAAAGGCCACTCAGCCCAGAAGGCGCTGCTCAAGGCCTGCAGGTTTTCCATCTGTGAGAAGAAGCATATAATCGCTGTCTCATGTGGGACAAGCACAGGGTATGGCCCTGAGAAGACACTTATCGAATGACTGCTTATTACTGTCATTATTAATGTGTAACACAGTGCCCCCCAATGAAAAGGACAGGAAGTGCATCTCCCAGCCATCTTCCTGTATGCTCCCCCACATCTAATCACATCAAACAGCCTGCTGAAGGCTCTGGGTGATGGGCACGAGGGACTTGATCTAGAGGTTCAAATTTTAAGTCAGTTTTCAGGGATAACGTCCTCACAATTGTCATTCATCAAACGGAGGCAATGGGACGTGCCCCGAGCTGCTCTTAGAGCAACTGTACCCAACAAAACTTCCTACCACAACAAAGACAATCTCTGTGCGGAAACCCGCGAGGCAGTCACCAGCCATCAGTGGCCTCCGAGCACTTGAAATCTGCTGAGTGCCACTGAGAGAATACAAGTTTTGATTTCCTTTCATTAAATAGCTTAGGAGAATGATTGACCATTGATCCATCCATTAGAGTCCATTTAGATAGCCACATGTATGTACATGCAGGATTGGGTATCATAGCTTTAGGAGGTGCCAGGACCTGGTGTGTTGGACTGTTGGGTCGAAGACCATGTGGCTAGCAGAGGCACCACTACCCCCGACCCCCACCACTCATTTTTTTCTCTCTTTCCTGTTTCCTGTTTCCTCCTTCCCCCAAGAGGTAGGGCTGGGCTGACCTGAGCTTCTGCACGCAGAAGTCTTTGGAGAGAGCAGGCCCCTGTCCTTGTTGTGAGTCCTGAAGGACAGCAGGGTAGCAGGCAGTGTCTGATGCCTAGACCGGCTGTCCTCCTTCCACTTTCTCTGGCTCTGGCATATCCCTTGGGTTGGCTGGCTGTCCCCCAGGCAACTTCTCTAGACTTCACCCCTAAGCTGACTGTTCATCCTGTGCCTTCCCTACGGTCTGACCTAATCCAACAAGTGGTGTCCTTATAAGAGAGAAATTGGGACAGAGTGGTCTTCAGTGCTGGAGCCAGAGACTGAGGCAATGTGGCTGGGGAGAGGGGCTGATGCCATTAACAATTGATTACAATTGAAATTGAGAGCCTGAGACAGAGCACAGGTGTCCCAGCAGCAGTTAGAGGGCTCAGACCTCTTGGCTCTGGAGCTGTGGCTCAGAGACTTCCATGGTTTTAAGCCATCTCAGTTTAGACCAGTTAGCTCTGACAGTCACCGAAAAGCAGTACCCTGGCCTCTGAGGCCACCAGCTGGTCCAGGCTTGCAGCCCTCTAATTGTTTACTGTTCTAGGACCTGGCACTGATTAGCATGTAAGAGGGAGCTACTGAATTCTGTGGGTTAAAGAGGAATATATGTGTAAGAACAACCATTTGGATTCTGTAGGAAACCTCATGGGGCTAATATGGGAAATCTTTGCACTGTAAAGTCTGTGTCTCACTCTTCGAGCAGAGTCTTGAGAAAGACCCTCCCTGACATCTCTACTGTCCTTCACTTCTCCAGCCACCCACCCCCTCCCCCAAATCTAAGCATAGTCTACGAGGCTGCCGAGTTGGGTACTTGGTCTCAATTTGTTTCTATGTCTTAGTTTATGTCCTGAATTTATTTAACACTTCATTCTTATTTTTTTCCTACTAGCTGAAACATGTAATTGAATCATCCTAACACATCATCAACTTTTTCAGTCCACTTTAGGCAGAATTAAAAAAAAAAATGTCAGGGAGTGGTCCTTACCCCTGAGTGACCCTGGACCATTTTAGAACGGGAGAAGGGCCGAGAATATAACATAGAATGCTTGGTTGTGTTTCTTTCCAGGTAGAGAGATTTTACAGATGTGCTCAGATCACTGATCAGCTGATTTTAATATAGAAACTCTAGGTGGGTCTAATCCAATCAGAACAGCCCCTATAGCCGAGAGCTCTCCTGGGCTGCAATCAGAAGACCACAAGACAGGTACAACAAGATTGAGGCCCAGCTGAGAACAGTCACAGCTGGAAGACATTAGGAATGGGCCTTGAGCCTCATCCCTGTGAAGAACTGAGGTCTGAGAACAACCTCAGGGGACTCAGAAGCTCCCTTGGCACCCAGATGAGAGCCCACCCCTGCCAACATATTGACTTTGGCCTTGTGAAATCCTAAACAGATATAGAGAAAATGCACTGAGCTCTCAAATTCAGCTGGACATCATGAATGCAAAATGCTTTAAACAGAACTCGGGGCAATTTGTTACACAGTAAGAGAAAACTAATCGGAGCCTAATATTATGTAAGAAGTCCCAAATTCATAGAGAAGAGAGTCATTCCCAGCAGAAGAGCATCAAGAGAGAATTGAGGGCAGCTGGAATGGTCTACAATAACATGGAAACCCACACAGAAAAACAACAGCCCGGTGAAAAATGTGGGAACTGTCTGCTTTTCCACAGCCCACAAACTAAGAATGCTTACAACATTTGTAAATGGTTGAAACAATTAAAAGAAGAATAATATTTCATGACACGTGAAATTTCATATATGAAATTCAAATTTCAGTGTCCATAAATAAAGTTTGGTAGGAACACAGGCACGTTCATTTATCAAATGTTGCTGATGGAGGCTCTCTCTTGCCAACATCTGAATTGAGTGGTTATAGCTGAGACAGCAGCAAGAGTGAAGCCCATGAACCCGAGGGACTTGCTCCTTTTGTCTTCTTTCTTTTCTTTTTTTCTTTTTAAAGCCAGGATCTCATGTAGCCCAGGCTGCTCTCCTGGAGCTTGCTACACAGCTCAGGATGGCTTGGAAGTCATCTTGCTACTGACCACTGTATATGTCCTCATGCTTGGCTTCTAGCTGGCTATTTACAGAAAAGCCTGTGCCCCTTCAACCCTCTGTCCTGATGTTTAAAGAACTTTTCCAAGTATCACTGAGGCCCAGAGACACCACCAGCTCTTTATGCACACAGGACAGATCCTGTTTGGACAAGGATGTGACTATCACAGCAAACTGAGTCAGGGGACTCCTAGTGTTTTCCTGTACCATGTATTGGTCAGTTGGGTAATTAATTCATACATGTTTACACACACACACACACACACACACACACACACACACACACACACCATCCTTCTGTTTTTAAGATTTATTTTTATTTATTTTATTTTATATGTATATGTGTGTGCCTGTGTGTATGTATGTGTACCATGTACATGTAGGTACCGAAGGAGGCCAGAAGGGGGTGTCAGATTCTGGATTCTGGGAAATGAACCTGAGTCCCCTGTAAGAGCAACCAGTGCTCTTAACTGCTTTTCAATCTCTCTAGCCCCCACACCTACTCTTTTGTACTAGAGAAAACAAAAGGAATTTTGTGACTTCCAAAATATGGATTATTTATAGATTAGAAATGATACTAGAAAAACACAATAGGACCTGATATTTTGACTCTGTGGATCATAACCTTCATGTAGGACTGTATTCTTTTGTTCATTCATTCATTACCGGTGCCTGTTTTTGTTTTAGTTTTTATTTGTTTTAAGACAGGGTCTCACATAACCCAGGCTGGCACTGAACTTGCAATGTAGCTGGAACTGACCTTAAACTCCTGATTCACCTTCCAAGTGCTGAGATCACAAGCATGTGACACCACATCCAGCATTTTGGAACTTTGGCATCAGGTAAGGACAACCCAAAAGTCTCTTCGTACAAAAGATCCAGTAGCTATTTACTGGGAGCAAGAGACCAAGAAGGAGAGGGACCTCAGCAGAGTCCCAGATATCTAGGAGTCCACCAAAGAAACATCTGGGCCAGAATGAATACCTTAAAACAAAGACGAAACTTTTTGCCAAGGGACTTAGGGAAGTCAGAGCCTCATTCCTTACAACCCTTTATTTTTGTCATTTGACCTTTACCCTAGGATTGCAGAACAAAATGCCCAGGGGTCAGACCCAGCCAGAGAGATAGGTCAGAAGTTACTTTCTTCTGTAATGAGGCAGAAGACATTTTTTTTTAAAAATCAGTCCAAAGAAGAAGGAGAAAGAAGTCGTGCAGAGAAGCAACACATACAGAGATGTGCTGCACACAAAATTTCAGATAGCTTGGTGACAGCTCTGAGAACCTGTCTGGGGATAATTTTATGGAAAAGCAGTCACAATGATATCAATTAGGAGAGCAAGAAGGATGCCTGCTCTGTCATTTCAGTGGGAGAATGGCTGTTGATTTTCCTTGGCATGCTCCCTCATAGGCACTTTGAAGACCTCTCAACTGAGAAGGGAAATCCTCGCAGTGACAGGTTCCCCCACATGTTCCTCCCAGCAGTTACAACTCCATCTTTCATCCTCTACTAAGTGGGACATTCAGAACATGTGTCTGTGCCAGCTGTGCCTCCCTCGAGGCCCCCTGGATACCCTTGAGCACAGCCCAGCACCCCTTTTCTTTGGCCTCGGCTTCCTCATCCATACGGTGGGAATGATGCCTACCCTTGCTTTTGGTCATGGAGCCTGGCCAAAAGAAGGCTGAAAAAAAAAAAAAAAAAAAAAAAAAAACAAAGATGAAGCACACATCAGGAAGATTCCATTTGTCTCTGAGTTGCAACCAAAAGACCAGGTAGGTCAGAAAGCAATTCTGTGTGTGCTAGCCCACAAGCCTTTTGGTCACTCAAAATACATTTGCTACATGCAAGGTGGGGACTAAGTGCTGTTCACATCCAGCCAGAGCAAGTACCCAAGAAAAATGTGAACAATCTATAATCCAATTCTCCAGCTACCTCAAACCAGAAAACGCCTACACATCAACAAAGCTACAATGGCACAATCCCCACGATAGAACAAGAAAGAATTTTTCTGGGGAGACAAATGCAGAATGATGAATCTCTGTGTCTGAGGCTCATCAGTGCTAGAAGATCTGGCTATGGTCTCCACGTCGTGTACCAGAAGGCAAGTCTGCCTGCAAGTGGCCGCTCCCAGGGGCAAAAGCCAGAGTCCTCACTGGTAAGTGCTGTTGTGACCTTGTGGGGGCTAATTCGCCATGAATAGAGATGTTTTAAATGTATTAAACATTGGTTCCCCCCTCCTCTTTTTGTTCCCCAAGATTACACTGACAGAACCTTCCTTAAACATTATTTGAATAAAGCCTCATTACTCACAGTCCAAAGAAGTTCATTAGGAAGAGATGGCTTTGGAAAGGAATCAAGAAGCTTCCCTTTCTTCTCAGCAGTGAATTACATTAGCTACTTCCCAGTTATTTAAACCTTGAAATAAAAGATGTAAACGCCGCAGTGACATCTTAAGATCATTGCGGAGGCCGGTCTTGCATGCACAAAAATGCCCAGCTGGTCTACAGATAAAACAGATTGATAATTAGTTGCAAAATGTAACATTTCATCAAGAATATTTTGAATAATCCAATTTATCTTTGTCAGATATGCAGCACATATTTTTCTGGGGAGCAGCTTTGTTCTTTAACATAATATTATAATTTCAGGCTGCTAATGAAGGCGCCCGCCGGCCGGCCCGGCCTTGATGTGTGGCGTGGCGGGGAGCTCACCGCGGCCCGGGGACCGGTGCGCCTGAGCGCGCCGCGCCCCGCTGCCGCCACCTGCCCGCCGCAGTGTAGGCTGCGAGCTGCGGGCCTCGGGCCGCGGGCGATCAAAGGGCCGGCGGGCAGCGGGGAGGGCGCCCCTGGCGGGCGGAGCGCGCGGTGGCGGGCGGGGGGCTCAGCCGACTTGGCTTCTAATTAACCGACGGAAAGGCGCCCTGGCAGCCCGGGTGGTGATCACAGAGGCAGGCATAGTTTGGTGCAAGCTAGCAGGACCTGGTGCTGTCCCTGCTGGGGCCTGCTTGAAGAGGGAGGGGCAAGGACGGTTTGCGGGTCACAGGACTTGGCTGCAACTTGCTGCAGATACAACCATCATGGATTCCCAATGACTGTGCCGCCTAGGGCTTATGTACTGGCCCAGCCTTTGAGGCATTGGGAACTTTCTAACTCCTCATGAAGCCTGCTTGAATTCTCAGACGCTTTGCATCCGGGGGGGGGGGGGGGGGGGGGGGAGCAGCTGTGCTCCCTTGTGGAGACCCAGGCTTGAGCAAGAGGGAATCACTTCTTACCTGTAAGAGACCCCAGCGCTATTCGAGAGACCTTGACTGGAATGCCCAGAAATGAACTCAGACAGGCCTTTCTCCAGGAATCATATTTCCCATAATTCCACCAATGTGGCCAGGGGCTAGGGCTGGACAGAAGGAAAGTGTTGACTTGACCCTGTTTGAAAGTCCCTTCCCAAAAGAGGTTTGAAGCTTGGCAAGGCAGAGCAAACCTTCCTCCTAAGAATGTCTTTGCTTATATTTGCACAAATGGACACCAGGTACACTCTCTGTATGTAATACTTTCATGTCACTTAAAAGTCACCATTTTAACTGTGCATGTGCAAGCCTGTTGCAGATTGGCAATATTTCACATTTTCAATCTCGCACCAAAATTGAAAAAGCCTATAGCTCAGAAATTGGTTGATAACTTGTTCTGATACCAAACCTCCCCCGAGAAGTGTGCAGTGGACATTCATTAGCATGCCTTGTTTCTGGCCCCTTTGGTCTTCAGTCAGTCCACAGGAGACCTAGCCCATACCCTTGGGGTTATCATGGGGGCTAGAACCAGTAGTAGTGACTAAAAATATGATGTCCCATGCAGCTGTTGGTTCATGCACGAGGCCCAGCATGAGCTAAGAAATTCTTCAGATTAGGGCTTGAGTCTAGGAAGGGAGAAGACCTTCACTTTGGTCATAAGGTTTGCTTGTATGTGAGCAGTAAAGTGACCTGAACTAAGGACCTGCAGAATGGGAGTCCTATATGCCTGATGTCCCTTTGCTCTTTGTAGTGGTGCAGCTGCTGCTTTTGTCTTGCAGCAAGAGGTCCAAAAGGCTTCTCTGTGGGTGTCCAGATCTCATGTGAAGAATGAGTCATCTCAGGCTTGTGTCATACAGCATAAAGTCTCCAGGCCCACTGGGCTCTGGGAAGAGGGACCAGGGAGACTGAGGTCATGTAGATACTACAGATTAGAACCCAGATCAATAAAATCGGGATGAGTCTCTGCAACCAGGTGAGCATTTGTACATGCTCTTGCACAGACACACACACACACACACACACACACACAGAGAGAGAGAGAGAGAGAGAGAGAGAGAGAGAGAGAGAGAGATGCACATGCACAAGCATGCACAGGCATGTATGCCTAGGGAAGGGTTTTGTCCCATTTGGCCCTCCTTTTGGTAAATTCAGTGATGTCTCTAAGTCAACATTCTCTCCTGTGGCTGTCTCCTTGGGACCCCAGCGACTCCCTGTATCCTGCATCATACCTTCTTCTTGGGCCCCAGAGAGAAGTGAAGTTAGGGTTAGATAAATGAAGCCATGTGCTGTGGTTAGGATATGGCTTGTCCCTGCAAAAATTCACATCGAGGCCTAATTCCCCAGCATAACAGCATGAGGCAATGGAGCCTTTAAGATGTATTTGGGTTCATGACTTGAGGGACCATCCCTCATGATGGATTAATGATCCTCTTCAGAGATAGAGTTAGTCCTCTCAAGACTGAATAAAAATGGATTGTCATACTGGCTTTTCTTAGTTCTTCTCTTCTCTTACCATATTCTCTCTCTCTCTCTCTCTCTCTCTCTCTCTCTCTCTCTCTCTGTGTGTGTGTGTGTGTGTGTGTGTGTGTGTGTGTGTTCCTTCACTGGACCTTTTTGTTATTTCCTCTCTTGCCATATTACACACACACACACACACACACACACACACACACACACACACACCCATACCTGGTTTTCACACAGATGCTGGGGATTTGAACTCAGGTCCTCATGCTTGAGCATTAAGCACTTTACTCACTGAGCCATCTCCCCAGCATTGATAATTTTTTTAATGTGAACTAAGACGAAAATAATATTTTTTCTGCGATTCCCAAGAAAGTTTTACTATAGATCTTGGAACATCTAATATGAGCATACTAAATCATTTTTTAAGGTTAGTTATTGTTTCTGTGTTTTTCTTTCTAGGCACAAATTTTCTCCAAGATGATGGGGTGGTTTGAGCACCTGTCAGGAGTGCCCCACAAACCTTTGCTGGGTGAACTGATGGATCTCTAGAATACCTCCTGCCTAGCATGGGAATGCCTCAAGTGTGGCCACTGGTGGACATTCCTCAAATGTAAAGTGGTGAACTGGCCTATGCCTCCATAGTCACTCCCTCCAAGATTCACCCTGCCCTTCCCTTTGGATAACACTCCCTTCATGGCAAAGATGCAAACACTTAAACACACGGGGGTTATTTATGTAATTGTCATTCAACTAGCCAATACCATAAGCAAATCCCAAGAGAAAACATGGGAGACTGGTGATGGTTGAAAGTCCCTCAAAAGCTTTGGAAAAGTTGAGCCAGTGGTGGTGGTGCATGCCTTTAATGCCAGCACTCAGGAGGCAGAAGCAGGCAGATCTCTGTGAGTTCGAGGACAGCCAAGGCTACATAGAGAAACCCTGTCTTGAAAAACCAAACAAAAAGAAAATAAAAAACAAACAAACAAACAAAGCTTTGGAAAAGTTCAGCAAGAAAAGCTGTATGAGGGATCACACAGGAGGACCCTGAGATCCCCTCTTGTCGAGAGTGTCCTTCCTTCTTGTCTTTCTAGTGAAATCTCATTTAGTCAAGTTCTAAACCAGATGTGTGTACTGCTGGGTGGTTTCTTCTTCTGCACCCCAAAGAAAGTTACAGAGGGGGCTCCCCTGTGCACAAGCAAACATCAACTAGGTGTCATCTCAGAGGCTGATGTGTGTCCCCTTGTCTCATGACCTAGATTGCTGTGCTTCGTGGAGATGAGGAAATACATCTGTCACAGTGGCACCCCCAGTACCTGCGAGCATCACAAGCAGGCACATGAAGCCCCCAAATTTGCCAGGTGGAAGAAAGATGGAGTAGAAGGGAGAAGGGACAAAGGGAGAAGAGGGAATCCTGTATGTGTGTCTGTCGTCTGTCTATCTGTCTGCCTCTGTATTTGTATGCACATGTACATCTGAGTGCTCACAGAGGCCAGAAGATATCAGACCCCCTGGAGCTGGAGCTATAGGCTGTTGTAAGCCACCACCCAATGTGAGTGCTCAAAAACTCTGGTCCTCTCCCAGTGCAACAAGAGAGCCTTTAACCACTGAGCCATCCCTCTAGCCCCAGTTCTATGTCATTCTTGCTGGTCTATGGCTAAGGAGGGGGACTTTTATATTAATTTTTAAGTCTTTAACTTGGTTAGAGACAAAAAATTCATAAAATTTGGTTGTATTTTTAAAGATTTATTTGTCTAGGTGTTTTGCCTGCATGTATGTCTATGCACCACACGCACGCAGCGTGCCTATGGACGCCAGAAGATGGTGTCAGATCCCTTGGCACTATAGTTACAGGTGGTTGTGAGTTGTCATGTGGGTGCTGGGCAGGGACAAGTACCCTTCACCAATGAGCCATCTTCTCTGGACCCCAAAATTCAGTTATAAGATGAAAATATTTTAGACTTCTCTGTCCCGCATCCCCAGCTATACAACAGTATTTAAAATCCAAACCCAAATATCTAAGCTTGAAGCTATAAGAATGTGCGCCACTAACCCTACTAGGGACAAGGTAGGAACGTGGGCAAGTGGGCATCGAGAGGAAAGTGGGAGTCTTAGCTGGACCCTAAATTTAGAAACCAGGGAGGAAGGAGGACAGCATTGTGGTAGGTGGGTCCTGGGGGAATAGATGGGCCAGTATGAGCATTTATACCACAAACAGTGCTCAGCCACAGGGGCAGAGACAAGCAAGGACCCAGCTGGCTAGCACTGATCACGGATATCTGGGCAAGAAACAGGCTTCAGTGTTGGCTGAGCCTCATACTGTGAGAACTCTAGGGCTCATCTCCTTCCCCTAGACTCTTTGGCCCCAGTGAAGCTGAGATACCCTGAATACTTAACAAGGCAGCTCAGACCTAACTGCTTCCACTTTTCCCCTTGCCCTCCAAGGACCTCCAGAGTGAGAGTTTTCTCTCCTTCAAACTCTTGTGGTTTTCCTCTCACTGCGCAAACCATAACTGGTAATTTTCTGTGCTACTCTCCTGAATTTACTTCCCAGTTCTCCCAATTAACTGTGAATTCAAACTGGGCAGAGACCACGCGTATCCTCCCCAGTGTTTGCGCACAGTAGGTGGTTAGGAGCTTCCACAGGAAGGTACACATGTCTGTATTACTGGCATCTGGCTCAGATCTCTGGGCTGAGATGGATGTGGAAGCCCCAGAGAAGCAAAGACAGTGTGGGGAGTGATGGTAACCTCCATTCTGGGAATGAGACCCTGAGGCAGCAAGCTCATCTTCCTCACAAGCCAACGATTCCAACTAATCCTCAAAATATACTTTTCTAAACACTGCTCAGCATGATCACACATATGACCCCATCATTTCCCACACAGCTCACTTTACTCTGAAGAATTCTGAAAAGGAGTTCAGAGATGAGCCCCCAACCCCATGGCATGCAAGGTATTGTGGGAAATTTGAGTCCTTTCTTGGAATGCAGCTGAGTTGCCCTGACTGCTAGGGACAATAGGCCCCTGCAAATCCCCCTGGACAGTAGGTCAGGCAAATCCTGGCAGCAGGATGGACACAAACAGGACACAGACAGCCGCAAATACTGAAATGAAAGGGCTCTCCTCCCAACAGTCCAGTCTGCAGTCTGCCTATCATCTGGGGATAAATCAATTTTCGGCAGCTGTAGACAGCCATTTCCGTGCGAGTCCTGCTCAGCTTAACCGGAGAAGCGTGTTAAAAGTTAAAGGGCCTTCATCACATTAAAAACATGAAGTTTTCCTAACCATAAATTTATTTCACTGGATTCCTGAGCTGTAAAGTCACCCCCACTCTTCCTTGTAAATCGGGGGGTGGGGGTGGAGGGTACCCATTTCCTGGTGTGTGCCAATTTGCTATTTTTTCTGTAATTAGGGGAAAAATGCAAGTCACTAGAGTTACAAGTCCCAGAGAAGGCACAGAATGGAGTCGGTATTTGATATCTGCTTGATTCTATGTTTGGGGGGAAATTTTGTATTACATTCACTTATTTATTTTCAAAGGGTGACGGCACACATGTAGAGGTCAGAGAATGACTTGTGAGCATCAGTTCTCTCTTTCCACCATATGGATCCCGGGTATCGAACCCAGGTCCTCAGGCTTGGGGGCAACTGCTTTAAGCTGCTAAGCCAACTCATCCACCCAGACTCTGTGCTTTGTAAAGAATGATTCTGTAGGGTAATACATGAGCAGAAATGAATCAATATGTACATTCAAGACAACACCCAATGCCAGGCACAGTGGTCTTTCCTCCAGGTGTGGCTCTGATCACCCAGCCACTGAGCAGCAGCATTGAGGGGCAGAAGGAGCTGAAGACAAAGCTTTTAAGTGTGTGTGAAGAATTCAGACTGGGACCTAAGGTCCTTGGCACCAGAGCAGCAGACCAGGTCCCCTACACCCAGCAGCTTCTTGCTGAGCCCTGCTGCACCCTGTCTAAGTGGGAACTGGGACACAAACAGCCCAGAGAATAGCTGCTTCCTGACTCTTTAATGGCAAAGGCAAAGATCTCTTCCCATTCCCATTTTTCTTCCAAGTGAGAGGGATGTGCATGCGCCCAGTCTTGCTTTCTTTCTGTATGCACCCTAAGTTGTGCTCTGTGATGCCTCATGGTTTTGGCTGTGGGAGATGTCTCACTGCGGTCATCCGATGTGCACGGCATGGTTACGGAACACAAAACAACCCTGCTAACTTAACTCATGGTTTTTTCAAAGAGATGCTGGACTAACAGGAGCCGCTTCCCTTGTTGAAAAGCCCTTGGATGATCCAGAATTGAAACAAATATTAAAGAAGAAAAAAAGGAACGAACAGTGCTCATACGGCCGAAACATCCCTTTAGCAAGACTTGAGATGGAGCTGAGCAAACGCTTCAACAATCAGCCTTTTTAAAAGAGATGTAATTTTGTCCCTACAAAATAGGAAAGCGTGCCTCTTTCCATTCATCCTTAAAATACAAAAGCCAGAACAACAATAGCCCAGAATATCTTCCTTAATTTTAATCAAGAAAGAAAAAAAAAATTCTTAAGTGCTGTTTTGCGAAAGCAAAAACACAGGCAGGGACAATTCCTGTTAGAGAGAGATCTTCCGGTTGTGCCTCCCACCCCGATTTCAGTTGCCCAATAACTCTAAAGGTGAACCACACAGACCCTCGCATCTGATCATCCCCAAGACCCTGGACTTCATATTTAAAATGTCATTCAGGCTGGCAGCTGCTGATGGGAGGAGCAATAAATAACACTACCTCCATTTACACACAAGCCCTGCAGACGCAGCTCCAAATGCTTCTCTGCAGAACACCTTGGGACTCACTATTGGAATGCCACCCCGTTTGATGCCAGGCACCCCACACATCAGCTTTTAGGAGGGAAGTGAGGAGCAGCCTGCCCAATTGGAGTTGCAAGGGGATTTAGGAAGACAGAATGTAATTACCTGAACTGGAGCTGGGCCAAGGCACTAGGGCTGTTAAAAAGAGAGAGAGAGGGAAAAAAAGTCAAGGAAAAAAATAACCTTAATTCTCTCAGCTGATAACAAAAGCCAAGCTTGAGCTTCTTTCTGCTTGTGATTTGGCAGCCTGGGCTGTTTAAATCATTACCAAATAATAAATACAAATAAAACTTCCAAATTCCAGCAGCCCCTTTTCACACCACCACAGTCCATTGAAGGAGCTTTTGTCCCCGAGTGGGTGGGGGCCTCCCGTGGTGCATGGCAGGGGGTGCTTCCTTCAGTACCCACCCTGCACAGGCAGCAGGGTCTGCCCACCGGCTGACCATGTCACTGTCACATTTTCCAAAGAGCAGACACCGTATCCAAGGCCACTGGGAACAAGGCACATATCGCTTGAACTGTTCTCAGTAAGGATCCTTTTCTAAATCTAACCTTAATCCAATGAAATAACTAAAATACTAAAATAATAATATCACACCAGGCACTTAAATTTTAGGGAGACTTTTAGCTAGGAATCTTTTCTTTCCCTTTGGCTCCCTCACTCAACCCTCCCCCTCCCCTCCCTTTCACCCCCCCAAAAAAAAGATGGAAAGAAAGAAATTTGCCTCCAATGGCTCAGGGGTTGTCTCAATCAGTGGTTCTCAAAAATGTGGGTCAAACAAGAATTTCACAGGGGTCACTTAAGACCATTAGAAAACACAGATATTTACATTATGATTCATAACAGTAGCAAAATTTAGATTATGAAGTAGCAACAAAATAATTTTCTGGTTGGGGGGGTCACCACCACATGAACAACTGTACTGAAGGGTCACAGCATTAGGAAGGTTGAGAAACACTGTTCTAAATGCTTAAAATATCAATCAGTTGGCCACAGAAGTCCCTCAGAGGATGGGGTGCCAGTGATGTGCCGCCTTATGTGCAAGGACTACGTCCTCAGGAGCTTTGCTATGCTCCTGAATTCACCTACAGCAGAGGCATTGCCTAGACTCACAGGGCTGCTTCCCTTCCCTCCCTGCCAGGACATTCTGTGACAGCCAATTGTTAAGAACTGACTCCATTGTTAACGGCAGGCAATTGTCAACAAGACAATTCCAGCTCAGCTATGGCTTGTCGTTTTGTTTTTCCCCCCTGAAGGGGCCAACGGAACAGTCTAATAGGAGACTTTAAATTTTCATGGGGAAATGCACAACTGTATGTATAGCCCGCTAGAGCGGCAAGTTCTTTGTGAAGCCAGTTAAACAGTGAAGGTCGGTTTGCTAATACATCCACAACTGGGAAGATCCTTTATTTTATTTTGTTTTTGTATCCTCCCAATAAAATTTAAATGAGAAATTTATCATCACATCTGATCGCCCACATTTCTATTATATTGAAAAACTCATTTGTTTGAGGCTTTTCTCTAGCTATCTAAGATACCTGTACAACGTTTTTAAAGAAAAAAAAAAGATATAGCATCCATAAATTCTAAGTGTGAAATGAAAGGGAAGGAAGAAGCAACCAGGGCTGAGAGCTGGGAGCTGCTGAAGGCATTCTGGTGAAGAACACCCACCGCTCCCCCACCGTCCCCCCCCCCCCTCCCAAGTCAGAAAGCCTCATAAGAACTCCATCAACCCCCAGCCTTCATTGTTCAGTTTTGCACAACTATAAATATTTCTATGATTCTTGATTGAAATAGTTTAAATTTTTAAAGTGAAAATGCCTTCGCTCCTGTGTTTATAGTTCTACAAGAGCTCTTTTCCTAAAGCAGACTTGCCTCTGCTGGGAACCTCAGTGCTCCCCTGCTTAGGAGAGCCCGGTGTCCTGGAGAGCTGGGGGGATCTGGCCCCACTGCTCAGCCAGCACAGAGGAGCTGGAGAGAACCTGGTGGTCTCATGCTCACACAGGCACAGTCGGGACAGAAGGAAGGAGCCTCTGTTAGTTGCTTCTTCCTGAACTCTGTGTGCATCCTCAGACCTGACTCCTCAAGACACCATGGGCTCGCACTAAAGAGCCACATGAGTCAAGACTAACACACCCACTTTGGCAGTGCTCTCTGAATCTAGCCTTGCTAGATTCCACTGTGTAGTTCCCATGTTTTCATGGGTCTCCATCTCCAGACATGTGAACCCCACACATGTGTGACCCCAGTGGCACAAGCTGCTCCCCACTTGCATGCAATGAGCAGCAAATGAATCTAACAGACCCCCCAGCCCATGCCAACTCCCATAAAATCAGGGTATGAAGCACAAGGGAGGGAGGGACTCCTATTAATAATTCATTCCAGGCAACCCCCTGGAGCAGTCTCACTGTGATGTGCTGTGTGGAATGCTTCAACACACTAATTAATATTTTCAAAGTGTTCCACGGGCTCCTTTTAAAGGCATTTTTGCCATCATTGAATGCTGCACATTATAAGGAAAAGATCAATCCTATCCCCCGATCCTATTGATGAGCTGTCTAACTGAGGCAGGGTATCTGGAGTCCACATCAGGTTTTTCTCCCTTTACTATTACTCCCAGAGTGCTGATCAGGATGGTAGCTCTCTTCTGAGACACAAGCCAGGGAAGTAGCAACCAGAACTGTTCAGGCTCAGTCTCTGCCTCACACTGCCCAGCCTGGCGCCCAAGACAAAGACCTAGGGGGCAGGGCTTAAGGTCCCAGGCACAATGTCAGGTCAGGGACCCCAGGTAGCAGCTCTTCTGAGCCCCAAGACCACCTTGAAGTTGAAATTCTGATGTGTGGACCTTCTGATGCGTGGACCAGCCTATTCAAGAGATCAAAAGTAGATACCCCACACCCCATAGCCATGACTCATTCAAGCAGTGGACCCTTAAGAATGGAACCCTTGCTTTTCACTGTCTCAGACTCCCAGTGCTCTGCACAGTGTTGGGGTGTGACTCTCAACCAACTGTGACCTTTCAAGAGCGGAAGTGTCCCAGCCCAAGGCTGTGTGGAGACTCAACTCCCACCTCACTGATATTGGCCTCCCAGTGACAGAGGTTAGAACCCCACAGGCTGTCCCCTCCAAGGGCAGGGACAGGCACCCCCCATGTGGTGATCTCCACGATTCTTCCTAAATGTTACCTGGAGACTATTTCTCGATTAAATCAATTTGCCTATCGATCTGAGCAATTACAGGAACAGGGAAGGGAGAGCTTTTGCCCTTTACACTCCTGCATTCAAAAAAGTGATTTACAGAGTCAAATGAGTCAACGCAGAGACAACTGCTCTCCAGGGCAAAGGCTCCTGCCCTGGGGAGGTATGTAGGGGGCCTTGTGGGAGGAACGAGGGAGGCCCTCAGAGATCTTGGAGCCCTCCCTGGAGCCTGTGGCCACACAGCTCTCAGACAGCTAATAGGTGTCTCCACCAGGTACAGGGCAAGGATGAGGATTCATTATTACAGAGGTGAAATTTTCATAGCATATAATGAGCCACTTTACAGTGAATGACTCAAAGCCATTGACGTCATTCCTCCTGGTGTATAACCAGCATGTCTGTCTGGCTCCAAAGATGCTCATCACCTCTGAGCAGTTTCCATGTGCCTTTCCCAAGCCCCTGGCAGTGGAAGTCAGCTCTGGACCACATCTTTGCCTGCTCCAGATGTCTCGTATAAATGGTGTCCTGCAACCTTTGGCCTTTTGTGTTTGCCTTCTGTCACTTAACACGATGCTTTCTACCTTTATCCATGTTATGACCCACTTCAACATTCCACTGCCTTGTGGGAAGGGAGTATGTGTATGCGCATGTTTGTGCATGTGAGTATGGAGGCCAGAGGTCAACATCAGGTGTCTCCCTCAATCTCTCTGCTCTCCATCTAAGTTTTTTGAGACAGTCTCTCACCAAACCTAAGAGGTTACCCACTCATCTACAAAGGTAGCAATGAGCTCCAAGCATTCACTCTGACATCTGTGGTTGCAGAGGCTCACACCACTGTGCCTGGCTTTACAGGATTGCTGGGAATCAGGTCCCCATGCTTGTACGGCAGGCACATTACCCACTGAGCTATCCCTAGTACTTCATTCCTTTTAGGGCCCCATCTTGCCTGGCTCATTTTACTTAAGCACTCACCTTTTGATGAACATTCGGACTACTTACATCTCTGGTTATTAGAAATAGCTCTGCTGTAGACACTGCCATACAAATATCTGTTCTGGTGCCCATTTCCAGTTCTGTGGTGCATACACTAAGAAGGAGGAGTGCCATGCCACAGGGCAGTTTTGCTTTTTAACGTATGGAGGACTTGGTGGTGACTTTAACAGTTAAATAATAAAATAGGGGCTTAATAAAAATGGGCTATTGCCAACAGGAGGCTGGTGTGGGGGTGAGGAGGAGCACTCAGCTGTGTGGTGACCCCTCCTCATAAGCAGATCATCTCCAATCACGTGGAACCATGTGACTCTATGATAAGAAAGCAGAAAAGAGAATAAGGAAAGTCACATCGTTCCTATCTCGTCACCTCACCCTGACTCTGGATGTCCTTCCCAGAAGCCTTCCTTCTACAGCCCTCAGCATCTTTCTCCCAGACCCCAAGCTCTCTGAACACTCAGCAGTCAGCCATGCACACATCCCACCCGCCCCCCCCCCCGTCTCCTTTCTTGAAGTCTATACACACTTTATTCCAAGTCCCAGAAAGACTTTTCATTCCTGTATCCCAAATTTGTGCCTTGAAAAAAATGCCCACTTACTCTTCCAGCCCCAACTGAGGTGGCCCTCTTCCTGTCTCTCCAGCCTGAGTTAGTGTTTTGCTCCTCTATGATCCAGAACTTTCCCTCTCCCTCCCATGTCCATTGTGACCTAAGGGCCCCAGGAAGAAAGGCATTGCATCCATAAAACACATACTGACATAACAATAGCTTGAAGGACTATTGTAAGAATTGAAAGGAGCCAGGTGGTGGTGGCACATGCCTTTAATCCCAGCACTTGGGAGGCAGAGCCAGGTGGATCTCTGTGAGTTCGAGGCCAGTCTGGTCTACAAAGCGAGTTCCAGGAAAGGTGCAAAGCTACACAGAGAAACCCTGTCTTGAAAAAAAAAAAAAAAAAAAAAAAAAAAGAATTGAAAGAAGGAAGGAAGAAGAAGCCTCAGCACACAGAGTTCCACCAACATACCACTTGTCACCTGATATTTATATTTTTGGTTGTGAGCCTAGCCTTTAACAGCTGAGCCATCTCTCCAGCCCATCACCTGGTATTTAACTGAGTTCATTTACCATTATTCTCTCCTAGTTGGTGGAAAGCAGCCAGAAGTAGGAGCCACTCATGGCCTTCTCTACTGCTAGCTGAACAGTGCATAGTTCATGTAAGGTGGGCAAAGAAATGTGTCCACAGAGGGAAGCAGCGAGGGAGTGAGTTAAAGGCACATGGATGTGAAGTGTGCATCCCAACGCCTGCTTTCTGTCAGATCCTCCTGTACACTGCCTTGGCTTCTGCCAAGCCAGAGCAAATGCTCAGCTCCTTCCTGCAGGCATAGAGTGACAGCTTCAGTGCCACCAAGCCACACAAGAATGGGCACCTCGGCTGTCTCTGTCTAAAGAATGCAGGACACACTCACAGTTGTACAACCTGGGCTTCTCACATCCCAGGATCTCTCCCCTTGAGAGTGCCAGGGAGAAGCCATGGACCACACCTCTTGCACCCAGGAGTGCATGTGCTATAAATGTGAATTGCATCTGTGGCAGGCATCTACTCACTACACACTCAAATCCAAGAGTGGCCACTTATCTAAAGAAAGTGACAGTGAGTCATCTCAAGCAGCAGGAAGTAGCCGAGTGGGATGATGGGCAGACAGAAAACCTACACTGCAAAGAGAATATTACTTAGATAAAATTATGCCCTGGTGACAGCATCTGGTGAAACACCCCTATTCTTATAAGATGGTGAGATCAGGCTCATAGCTACCTTGTCATTTCTGCCTCCACCTCTTAGTGTCCCTGCACCACATCAGTTTTTCCCTCAGTCCCCCATGTGTTCTAACCCTGACTTCCTAAGCCTCTAAGCTCCAACCAACCTCCTAGAAGCTCCTACCACTGGCTTTCTGGTCTGCCTAATCACATAGTGATTCCCACAGACAACCCTGGAATATCATCTTCCAAAAACTGTTCTAACTCCCTGAGGGCAGAAGCCATGCTGGGACCTTCAGCATGCCCACAGAGAGTGCTCTTCCACCTTCTGTGTGAACCAACAAGATATTTCTTATGAAGAATTGCTTAGGAGGAAATGGGAATCAGAACCCCAAACCACAAAAGGGCAAATCTTTAAAATGACCTCAGCAATGATGTGCCCAAACCTTTCCGTGCATCAGTGATTATGTCTTTATAATACTCTCCAAGGGCAGAGGCCCTGTCAGCATAATCCATACCTTGGAGCATCCATTCATTCACAAGTGCTCTTTGTAGAGATTCCTGAGAGAGGTTCAAGCACAGCTGCCTTGTGCTGCCCTAAGCTTGGATCCTAGAGCTGCGTGCCAGATGAGAGGATGGAACAACTTTGCTCACACGTGCTGGGAAGCAGGACCGGAACTGAGTTCCTGAGAATTGTCTTTACTGCAGTACCCTAGGTTAGGGACAAGGCTTCTCATCTTAGGAGGCTGGTGGGCATTGAACTCAGGGCTCTGAGGTAAGGGTGGCTGGTCATACTTATCTGGGTTGCATCCAGATTGTGTGGATAGATCCTGAGAGGCAGGTGTCACCAACTCCCCACAGCTCTGCCGTTTCCTGATGTCTTTGGACTTCTGAAGAGCAGGGCGTGCCAGGCGGTGGTGGTGAGTGTGGGTTCCCTCCTGTCATTGCAGCCTCAAAATGTTGGGACAGAGGATCCCCAGAGCAAGCGGCTAAAACCAGCCATATTGGTGAGCTCTAGGTTTGATTGAGAGAACCTGCTTCAGTGAATAAAGTCAGTGGAGGATGGTTCTCAACACCAACCTTGAACTTACATATGCACATGCATATGTATGCAGATACAACTACACAGGTGTGCCCACACACATAAAACATGCATATATGTGAGTGCAACACACACACACACACACACACACACACACACTCACTGGAAAAAGTAAGACAAAGACGGGAAGACTCCCAACAGACACAGATAACAGAGCAGCAATTATGTCCTCCACCACATCTCCAGACACTGCACACATAGGCAAAGCCTATAAGGTGGCCCCTGATGGGCTCTGGAGTCTGCTAATCCTTACCAGTGGTCTCACAAATGCAGCTACTGTTGAGAAGAGGCTGGAGATGGGTCCACATCAGAGTGGCAAAAGGAAGTATGAGATGGAAAACAGAGATTCACAGAGACACTCAGCATTTGCAAAGCTCCACTTAGCTGCTTCTGTTCTACTGCCTCCTGGAAGCTTGAAGGGGCCATTTTCATCACATTGACCAACAAGCTCAGAGAGGCCAGTGACTACTAAAAGCCACCTGCAATTAAGTGGTGCAGCCAAATGGGAACCCAGGTCCATGAATTTCTAAATCCATACCATTCACTGATAGCACGCTATTGGTGACGCTTTTCAAATACATACAGGCATGGGCCTTCATGCGCATGTGTGTGTGTTAACAGATAGACCAACAGGCAATTCTCAACCCTGTCATGACTTCATGGCTTCTAGTGCACTGTGAGAGTGCTGCTCCCCATAATATGAGGCACAACTCGACTCCTACAGTCTTCTCACAGAGGCAGCATTGGGGCTGGACATGCTCTTCGGTACTGTCTTCAGTTGGTGGGCATGAGCACTTGCCCAGGCCTTTCATCTATGCAGAAGGTGTTCATACCTCCTCCCAGCATGCTTCCTGGCCTGACTCCTAGAGCACATCCCTAACCCTTTCTTTTTGGTTCCCAAGTCCCAGAGCTGATCTCCAGGGCCAATCTGACTTCCTAGCCTGTGCAGTGAGCCAGCTCTTGCCCATCAATGATGGGCATCTGGCCCTGCCAGGTCCCTGTCCTCCGGGACTCACAGGCAGACAGGTGGCTAATCACAGCCAAGGGAGACTATGGATCCAGAAAAACAGCCTTCTCTCCCACAGAAGAGCTCAGGCTAGTGGGAGAAGACCCAAGGGGCTTTCTGCATGCCCTGAGACCCTACCCTGATAAGCCTTTGCCAATGTGGTTCTGAGCCACAATCAGGTAAGTAATGGTAGGGCCATCTGTCAGCCTGGTGGGGGCATCCTGGACATAGTAGACTCTGCCAGCCCCTGTCCTCAGGACATAGTGGTGTTCTGTGGGTCAGAACCTCCTTTCCTAAGCTGTTTCCTTTATTCTGACTCTGGAAACAAAGCCAGGGAGTCCAGCTGTACCGGGTCTGCAAGGCCCACACAGCAAAATACCTGGGTTGACAGCAGGGGGTTCTGCTTGGTGGGTCTCTGTGCAGCTGCATAGCCCTAGGAAGAATGAGGCAGAACCCCTACCTGGTGGATACTGGGAAGGGACCTCAACTTTCTTCCCTCTACAGATGCTCTGAAAGGAGGCCGCTGGCCAGGGTAGAGTGTTGGTTTCCTGAGGAGTCCAGCTCCTTTGAAAGCTTAAGAGTGCCATCTTGTGTTGGAGAGTAGTCAAAACACCACGGTTCCCAGTGGAATGCGGTAGGAGCGGCCTAAGGCCCTTTCTCCCCTCTTTTCTTCCTCCAACCCAGGGCTTCTCAGCCTCTGGACTGGTCCCCAGCTGCCAGAAGGTTCTCAGCCCTGAGAACCAGTGCGGAGCAACAGTCCTCTGAGCAGTCTGGCTCCCGCTCTCTGCCCTGGGTCACCTTCTCATGACACTGGTGGTAGCCCTGACCCTGTGGAGCTGTGCTCTGTCCCATCTGCAGGTGGGCAACAGGGGACTGTGGAAGGCAGGGCCTCACCAGTGCTTATTTATGAGATGGAAATGGGGATGTAGACAAGGAGGAGATGGGAAAAGGGGTGAAAGGAGGAGAAGGAGAGAGAGGGAAGAAGAAAAGAAGGGAGGGAGGCTCTGGCTGGTTGCAGCTGCAGCTTCTAATTCCAGAAATTATCTTCCCCATTCAGGAGCATGTGTACATGTTATATGGATTCAGAGAATGTGGGCATTTGGGGAAACTGACGGAAATAAAGGAAAAAATGCTGCTGGCCCTGAGTGGATACTCCCCCTGAGGGGGCATCACTTCTTCTTGTGTAGATATTTGTAGGTGGAGGCATTACAGAATCCAAAGCTAGGGCCTCCTTGTATGCATTCTACCCACTGGACACCTCTCTCCAGACTTCACTGCCAGACTCGTGGAAATGCATGCCTGCTTTAAATTTAACTTCTTTCCTCTTGAATTTTAGATTCAAATGTCTTCAAGTGGGGTTGGGCGGGGGGCGGGGAGGGGGGAAGCAGAGGAGATTTGCAGCAAAGAAAAATGTAAAGAAGATGGAAGAGGGTCCAAATGGTCCCCAGTTCCTCATCAGATTTCAACCTTCTCCTTTCTCTTGCTGAAGTAAAAAGGCGGGTGCAGCACTGGGAAACCAAAGGCAGACAGACTGCAGGCAGACAGAACTACAGAACACAGGCACACAGGAGTACAGCGGTAGCCTCTGCACAAACACAAAGCCTGCTCTTCCCACTCACACAGCCCAGCCTGGTGACACAGAGCACAGCCACTAGCCAGGAAACAGTGTGGCAGTGTCACACATACCTCCAAGCCTATAACCGCTTCAGAAAAACATATGCTTACATGCACATGTGTATTTCTAAGTTCTAGACAATGCGGAGACTGGAGTATTTTGTCAATAACCTTTTTGCTTTGAAGATAAACAATCTCAGGGAAGTGGAGATGAGGAATATACAGATCACCCTGAGAAAGAAAAGAACCTGGGTCTCTACTCCAACCTCTGTCCTACTCTCCAGGCTTGCAAAATGCAGCTATGAGAAAGGTGTGCCCTTTGCCATGGAACCCAGAATGCCATTTGGGTTGCTGAGGGCGAGCCTTGGCCCAGCAGAGAGAATAATGGATGGAGTAGTGTCTTTCATGGCTTTGTAGTTTAAAGTGAATGTGGGTTGGGAGGAAAGAGTCTTGAGGTTTTAAGATTTGCACACAGTAAGTCCCTGTTTTCAGCAGCTTGGCTAAACGGGTGTTTTTAATGCAAATTAGTTCAAATTGCTATCAAGAGTAATTATGGTAAAAGAAAAACAGCATTTCCATCATCCCTCCCTCATTTAGCTCTTCTATGGTGTCTTTTAAATAACTTAGCCATAAAATTTCAATTGACCACTGAAACAAGTGCTATCAGCAGTGGGGAGATAGAGGCAGGAAGAGGAGGCAGTAAGGCAAAGGTCCTGCATCCAGGGTCCACATGGATCTCTCCACTGCAGCCAGGGTCCACATGGATCTCTCCACTGCAGCCAGGGTCCACATAGATCTCTCCACTGCAGACAGGGTCCACATGGATCTCTCCACTGCAGACAGGGTCCACATGGATCTCTCCACTGCAGTGGCTTTGCCACCCAACCTTGCACTACTAGAGTGAGGTGACTTCCCCAGGAGTTCAGGGTGAGGTTGGAAATGTCACAAAGTCAGGGTGGCCAGGAGACGAGTCCCCCACTGTGCATGTGCCCCTCCTCTCAAGGCACACCCGTCTTTCCCCACAGTTGTTGGAGTCAATTCATTATTATAATATTAGGTAAAACAGGCAAGCTTGTAAGATAGAAAATTGCATCTCATTTGTTCTAAATTTGCCCAAGTGTAACTCTTAAGGGAGGCCTTTACATATTTGCTAATGGGATCTGTTTCTTATTGCCCCAAAATGCATAATATCCAAGAGGAATCAGATTTTCCTTCTGGCCTTGAGTCATCAGAACACACAGAACTAGAAACTTGATTTCACCGGCACCTGCTTGAGGCATCCCCATCGCTCTGGGTGTTGGGAAGAGCCTTTTATTCACCTATTACGGTGTCATCTGTAACATGAAACTGTTGTGCGCCCTTCATTAACAGACTCAGTTGCAAATGCTGGGACAAAAATTACAAAGAGCCCCTTTCTTAAAATGTGCACATTTATTGGGATTCTTAAATCACAGCAGCTAATAGTGGTTGTCACCAACTTAATTTAAACAGCTGATTATTACTCAAGCCCTCTGTATTTCAGGCCTGATACTGAATAATTAGCAGTTGTGGTTATTTAGTTAATTTGCAGATTAGGCCCAAGTAAACGCCTGTTTTGAAAAATGCGGCCACTCGACCTTCAGCTACAGAGACAGAGTGAGTCAGCCCGGCTTCCAGAACAAAAGTATCCTGTCAAATAAATGCATTTTGATGCGGGTCAACCCGAGCAAAAAAAAAAAAAACAAAAAACAAAAAACACTTTGGAGATCAAGCGCCTGCGCCCCTGCAGCCAAAAGTCAGGCACAAAAGCCACACTCCAGAAATGTTTAAATTAGCTGCCTCCCCGGCGGAGTCAAATCAAATCAAACGGCACAATCAGAGCCTAAACAAGTCAAAAGATGGTCCTTGTGGGTAACAGTCACCAAACCAATAGTAACTAGACAAAGGGGTCCTGGTGACCTCACTCAATAAGGATTTTCTCATGAAGGTGGGCACGGAGTGGAAGGTGGTGGGGCTGGGGAGAGACCCATCTCCTATGTGTTCTTTCTATTGGTGCATTTGTCATCAGTGAGATGATGGTAATAAAATTTGTAACTGTTTCCCTTATCTGCTGCTGCGATTTACCTCCTCTAATAGACAATGGAAGCACTAAAAGGCCCATATACATCTTCATTACGGACTCCGGTGCCGGAGTCGCTCTCCTCCGGAGACACCTTTATTCATTTTTACGCAATTTGCCTACTGTACGGTACAGATGGTTTCTATTAAGTAAAATATCTGTTTTCTTCCAAATTTTTAGTTTTCATGATTCAATTACCTTAAAATGATTGTGCATTGTATTATCTCCCCTCATGACTTAATTTAGCTCAAACATTCCCAGCATAAACTGTAAGCCCAGTTTCATCCGCTCAGAAAATCACCCACATACTGTGATGTTTCTGAAGGTTGTTCCACTCTGGCTGTGATTTCTACGCTTTTATCAGTGTCTTTCACCCAAGTCTTAACTGTGTGGATAATTTTCTGGAGATAAATTTAAATATGAAAGGATATACACAGAAACTTTGGGCTGATATTAAAAAGGGATTTTTTTTTCATTATGCTGTTAAAATGTGCTGGTGTCTCTGCTGCCGCCCTGGCTCCTCTTTGGCAACAGTCAGAGCTACTGCCCCCACATGGTGGACCCCTGGAGTCAGCTTCTCTTTGTAGCCTTCCTTCTTCTGAATCCCCCTCCTGCCCCAGTTTGTTCTGCCTGGTCTGTAAGGACAGCATGGGGTGGGTTCCACACCCCCACTTCTCACGCCTGGAGGGCCCTGTTCTATACCCTGGCTTCCCTGGATGTTGGGAGCTTGCTTCTGAGTGCCTGGAACCCAGCAACCTGCTTGTCTCGCTCTATTAGCGTGATAGTAGGCAAATGCTCCCTGGAAATTTCTCCTCACTTGCATTTTACATTCATGTTTTATTCCGGCTCTCAAGTGTTCCAATTTTTCCCTCTGGAATATAGCCTGCAGCAGAGACCCTGTTGCTCCCTCTAGGCCCCCTCCAGTCTCAGCAGCCCCAAACTTGGACCAAAAACACGGAAAGGAGAGGGCTCAACCTTTCCAGGAGGGAAGGCCGTGAGGGGGAGAGATGCTCAGAGAATTAAGGGTGCCCCTTCAAGAAGGGGGGTGAGATGTAGCAGAGAGACAACCTGGAAGTGTTTCTGCAGACAGGCTTCTGTCCCCCTCCAGGCTTCCAGCAGAGCCAAGGAGCATTTGCATGTGGCCCTGCAGAAGCCTCTCCAGGAGGCATTTACCAGGAGTGGGCCTCTCCTTCAGCTTATCACTAAAGAGGACTGACTCCTCTGAGACCTCATCCTGGTCCCATGAACACTGGGTTGAGTAGCCTCGGGTATAATCAATAACAAAAGAGCAGCCCAGGGGAGACTTTGAAGCCCTCCAAGACACTTGACACTCAACAGTACCAATTTCACTCTAAGGCTCACTGACTGTACTTGGGCCTGTCATCTACTGCGATAAACCAGTGAGGTGCTACTGGGAAACTCCTAACAGAGACTGGTCTTAACTAACAGAAACTTTGCCTAGGCAAAATGGAAGGCTTCAGAACACATCCTGGCAGGGGAGGTGGTGAGATTCTGGGAGGCTTGCTCGTGTCCCTGGTATGGAGAATCTGTGTGGTGTGATCCCACTGAGTCACCACAGAGTTCGGTGAGCATGTCACAGAGGACCAAGCCACCGTGGGCACTGCCCACAAGTCCTCCCTTCGTCTGTGGGAAATATGGCACTGTCCACAAAGATTTGGTCAATTTAGCTACCAAGACAAGCTTCCCTGCCACACTGGAAAGCAGGGAGGCTCTCTTGACAACGGTTCCAGCCTCTCCTACTGGACACTTCCTGACTCCTATTCAGGGTGCAGCCCCTCCCTCAACACATGCTGCATCCTGCAAAGGGTCACCAGGCCATGCAAAACCAACAAGAAGCATGCTGTGAATAGAGGGACAAGAACAGCCAAGAATGGAAAGGCCCATGTTCAGGCTAATGCATCTATCTAAGAAGCTCACATGAGAATCAGAGCCTAGAATGCACACCACCCTTTCTTCCTCCTCCTTCTCCCTCAGCCTCTAGAGATGTCTCCATTGGCCCTGGGAACACTGTGACATCCCAAACTACAGGCAGACTAGGCTACAGTCACTCATGTCTTGGGGGAAAGCCTAAGCAGGCAGAGGCAAGTGCAGCTAACTCTGCTCCAGTGGAAGGAGCCCCACCCAGGGGAGGCATGGGTGTGTACATGTGGGGGAGGTGGGTCATGTTCTTCGGGTAACCAGCGAAAATGATCAGATGTTTCCCTGAGCTGACAGCATTCTTTCATCACCTTCACAGGATGGAAAGATGTTGGCAGCACTGGAATGTTATATTACTCCATTCAGAGGGAAATTTAACTGTTCCAAAATCAATTTCAGGGTGTAGAAATGGCAGTCGGTAATGCGATAAAGTGGCTTAGAGATCAAGGGGCAGTGAGACAATAGACTGGGAGAGTCTGCAGTCAGCCAGCCTGCTGCAGACAAACCAATCCTTCCTTATTTAAGGGAGAGCATTCCATTGATGAGCAAAATGTATTCACCATGGGCTCACCAGGCTCTGCCTCCTGTCTGGTTACAGATCCAGTCCCTGGAAGAGGAAATGAGAAGAAGGCTCCAGGAAGCTAAAACATGCAGGGTCCTCTTTTGGCTTAGCCAGTAAGGAACACTGGGACCCAGAACAGCTACTCAAGTTATTCCCAAGAACAGTGCCTCCCATTCAAAGTGAGGAGAATCACAGAGGTCGTGGGGTAGATTTGGGGAGATCTAGAAGGGGATGCATGGTAAGTGGTACATTACAGATGCTCCAGAAATGGGGTGTCCCTTACTGGCTAGGGGTCAAGAACCTAACATCTATGAACTTCACTAGTTAAGGAGCAGGTACAAAGCATCCTCGGGCCTCACTGGATAAGGGGAATGACCAGCTCACCCTCTATCTCCACTAGTAAAGAGTCACACACAGAGCATCCACAGGTTTCACAAGATAAAGGTGCATGCACAGAGGCTCTGCCAGCTTCACTAGTTCCAGGGCATGTATGGAACACCTGCCAACTGCACTAGCTGAGGGCAGACAGGAAGCATCACTCAAACTGATTAGCTAAGGGGCACATGTGGCATACTACGTGCCCTGCTAGCTAAGGGACATGCATGAAGCATCTGCCCGATTCTGCCACATCTTGCAAGAAGGTGTGGGGCTTGAGGAACCAGTTTTATCTGCTTGGAGAAAAAATAAACCAGTTTGTGATCCATGAGAAGTGAGGTCAGATTCTAGTCCTGAGAGGGAACATGGGCAGGAGAAGTAGTGTCTGCACAAGAAGGCTGAGAAAACTCAGAGAAGGAGGCAGGTTTTGAGCCTCAGGTCCTAAGCCATGGAGAAGCTCAGTACAAGCACATTATATCAACAGCTTAAAAGATAGTTTTAAAATTCACACAAAGCTGGGGGCCAAGCGAATGCATACACACACACACACACACACACACACACACACACACACACACACGCTAATGTGCTAATATATTAACTAATGCACTTGAAAGTTTATATATATATGTGTGTGTGTTTATATATAGTATATATACCATATACATATAGAATATTATATATTATAGAATATATACATGTACGTGTGTTATATATGTATATATGCATATATATGTATATGTGTTTACAGTGTAGTAATAATAACACAGGCATGATAACATGTGTGAAAGGGGCAGCAGTTCCCTGAGGAAGAGATCTGCTGGACCAGAAATGGTGTCACTAAGACAGAATAATTGATTGCAACCTCCTTTCCCACTGTCTGATATAGCTCTATGATCTGGGCAAAGCCTGGTTAGGCTTAGCAGAAATTCAAGCTGTGTGTACAGTAGCAAACAGCAAGGTAAGCCTCCACCCAATGTCCAAAACATCCCAGCTGGTATTGGTGGACCCCAAAATCAAACCCAGGAGTGAGTATCTGGAGACACCATCAAACAGAAGTGTCTGCTGATGATATCCCTTCTATATCTTGTACACAGAACCTACAGGCTCAAGCAATTAATTTCCCAATTGGATTACATACATAATCACAGGAAAGGCTATGGATGGTAAAAACTATCAAGAATGTTTTTGAGGCAGCATCTGCTAATCTTCCCACAGAAAGGATGAAAATACAAATCCACTTCCCTTATGACCTTTGGGCCCATAAACAAGAAGGAATATGGAAATTCATAAATTAGCATGCAAAGAAAAAAGTTTTTTTTTTTAGCTCATGAGGATTTATACTGGCTGGTCTCTGGGGAATAGTTTTCTCCAAATTTTATTTTGAAGCTGCCTTGACTATCTGGCACATGGCCCAGACTGCCTTCAAATGTTGTCTAAGTTTCCCAGCACTGCAGATGCTGTTCAGAAGTTGGGGGCTTCACTAAAGAGACGTTCTCTGCGATGACTCCTATGTCCAGTGACAGGAATGACAGTTTAGTGGCTAGAAAGCTACAAATGAACATGATATACTACGTGACTGAAAGCTGTAGGGATGGGAAAAGGGAACTGCCCCAAAAATAAAATTAAATATGACCTAGTGAAAATACAACATGCAATGCTGGACCAGACTCTGACGGAGAAAAAGGACAGTCGTGGGTATGGGGGCAGTGGGAGTGGGGGGCTAACAGTCCAAATGAAGTCTGCAGATCCGTTTCATCATCTCTGGTGCCTGTTACCTTCCTTGTTTTGACAAATGCACTATAAGTGAGCTGCAAACACTGGGGGAAGCGGGGAGGGGCGGGGTAAAGCAGGAGTCTGTGTCTTTCTGTATATTAGACCATGATCACGGAAAATGAACACTAGGGGAAGCCGAGTGATTGAGATGCAGGACTCCAGGTGATTAGTCTACATTTTTCTAAAATCTGAAATCATCCCAAAATTAAAAGTTCATTGAAAAAGCTGTCACCACAGGGGAAGAAGAAACTCTGTGGTAGTTTTCATTTAAAAAAAAATTACCATTTGAGAAAAAGATAACCATAAATGCTTCTGATCATACCACAAGAAAAACACTGAAGAACCAGAAACAAGAGACTTTGCTATCTGATGCTTTCCATACTAGTTTCCACTCAGGCTAAGAGATGATCAGCAGTAATGTACTTCCTGACACCAGAAGGGCCTCAGAACCCATGTTAAAATGCTGTGTGTGCAATGACTGGTCCACCTTGAAACCCATACCACGACAGTGAGCCCACACCTGACAGGTCCTGGAGTGCCAGGACCTAGAAGCTGGATACTCCAGAGACCTAGTATAGAACCAAACACAACTTGAAAAAAAAAAAAAAAAAAAAAAAAAAGTCAACGAAATGATTCATAACTATACTATACTCATAGATTGGTGCCTAGCCCAATTGTCATCAGAGAGGCTTCACCCAGCAATGGATGGAAACAGATGCAGAGACCCACAGCCAAACATTAGGCAGAACTCAGGGAATTCTGCAGAAGAGAAGAAGGAAGGATTGTAGGAGCCAGAGGGGTCAGGGACACCACAAGAAAACCCACAGAATCCACTAACCTGGGCTCATAGGGGCTCACAGAGACTGAACTGACTGACAACCAGGGAGCCTGCACAGGACTGACCTAGGCCCTCTGCATCTATGTTCCAGTTGTGTAGCTTGGTCCTCTAGTGGGACTCCTAACAGTGGGAGCAGGGGCTGTCTCTAACTCTGATGCCTGCTTTGGTACTTCATGGTACTGGGTTGCCTCATTCAAACTTAATAGAAGAGGAGGTGCCTAGTCTCACTGCAACTTGATATACCATGACTGGTTCATATCCATGGGAGGCTTGCCCTTTTCTGAAGAGAAAGGAGGAGGAGAAGATTGGGGAAGATTGGGGGGAGGATCAGAGGAGAGGAGGAGTGGGAGGGATAACTGTGGTCTGGATAGAAAAACTAAATAAATACATACAAAAAGAAAAAGCTGGGTGTGTTACCAGGCGTGGTGACTCATGCATTTAATCCCAGCACTTATTAGGTGGATCTCTATGAGTTCAAGGCCAGACTGGCCTATGTAGCAAGTTTTGGGCCAGCCAAGGCTAAATAGTGAGATCCTATCTTAAATTGCAGAAGGAGGAGGAGGAGGAGGAGGAGGAGGAGGAGGAAGAGAAGCAGGAGGAGGGTTAGGAGGAGGAAGAGGAGGAGGAGGAGCAAGAGGAAGAGAGCCAATCAATCAAAAGCTGCAAGGTAAGAGTACCTTACAAAGCTGAACCAGCACCACAGTGTAGCTTGTAAAATATGGCATCATTGCACCAAACAATAGGCCAATAAAGAGGTTATCTTTGAAGCTCAGCTAGAAGGACATCCCTGATGCTGCTGCTGTGGGCAAATATCATGATTCGACAGAAGAAGGTCAAGCCCTGCTGGATCATGGGCAACATGGATGCACAATCAAACCCAAAGTGCTTATCACTGTCCTCACGTGAGCATGCTCTGTGGGAGACTCAACTCCAGACATGTTTTGGACAAGGAGGTGGGAGGAGACTGTACTCCATGGATTCAGAATTTCTTGAACATCATGTTAAACCTGTTCCAGGTAACCCTCCCCTCAGGCTGGCAAGCAACCCCATAAGTCATGGCTTCCCCAGGTCCTCTTCTCTCTCAGTTCACATAAGTACTGGAGGCTTCTGGGATGCTAGAAAGTTGACAAGAGTGGGCATTAGGGTCCCACAACACAGTCTTCTCTTGGGGATCCAGAAAGCAAATTCCTCAAAGTCTGATCCCCTCTAGATGAGTTTGTCCTTTCCATCACTGCACAAGTCAGGGCTCTTAGATCACTCTCCATCTTCACAGCATTCTGTGGAATGCTTGCCTTTCATTGAAGCAAGAAATCTATTTTGGTCTTAACATCTCTATTTTATCCTCGGGTGTGAAAGATTCACGTGATGAGGCAGTCATACTTATAAGCAATAAATGACAAGCCCCTAATTATCACTTTAATGTCTGTGTGCACATTCCCTGAAGTTATACTGGGACACTTGTCTCTTTCCGGGTTTGGCCAGAGGAACAGCCCCCTAAGATCCCTTCAAACACGAACAGTTAAAGATTCCACATGTGCAAAATGTTCTCTACAGACACCTGCTGCCTGCAGCTTAGAGCCGGGGTGGCCCAACTGTGCCGAGCAGAAGCACTGGGAGAGTGGCCATCCAAACACAATGCTCAGAGCTGAAGGTAGCAGGCAGGCTGGCAGAAACACAGACAAGGTGAGAGAGCCAGGCTGGGAAGGGAAGGTAAAGGAGCTAGGATGGAACATGAGTTCCTGGCTGAAGAGTCGCCAAGGAAAAGGAAAATGGAACTAAATCCCAGAGGCTAAAACATCAATCATGTCAACCAAGAAGTGGACACACACTCCCGGGGGAGTATCCAGTGGGAAGCAGGAGGAATTCGGCATCAACGCTGAGTTCCAGGAAAAGGGAGTCACCAGAATAGCTCTAGGTTAGAAAAGAAGAAAGAAGTCTTTAAGCTATGTTTCCAAAAAGTGCTGCAAAAACCACACGTGAAGAGGGATTTGCAAAGCACTGAAAAGCTGGTTATTTTTGCCACGGTCCCTCTAGCTATGACACTATTTAATAGACCATTTAATAGACAATTACAAACCCGGTCGCCTTCATTAAAGTAAACAGACAAATGCCTGCATAACAGTGCAGATCTGTGGATTGTGCTATGGAGGACAAAGGGTGAAATCCTGGAGGCCAGGAACACTGCAGACTCCAGCACAGGGAAGTGCATGGTGACGCCAAGCCTCACACAGGAAGCAAAGTTCTGAGGCAATCACAGTTAGAGGACACCAACAAAGGCTCAGCATGGCGAGGGGGTAAAAGATTTCCTGCCAAAGTGTTCCAGTGTTCCAGCTCTACATGGTGTTGCGTTCAAACCCATCTGTGTGGTCTGCTTCATACTCATTCTGCCTTTGTATGTCCCATCAATGGCCAGAAAGCAAGAAGAGTCAGGGCCAGCATCACAGACCCCAGTTTCCTCTGTAATTCAATAGTCACCAAGACATGGAAAGGTAAACCAAAAGCTTGATATTTCATGGCATCTATATTGGTTAATTATTGCCAACTTGTCACAAAGTAGAGTGGCCTAGGAAGAGGGCACCTTTGATAAGGAACTGCCACCTCCACCAGATTGGCCTATGGGCTTGTCACTGGGGCATTTGCTTGATTAATGATTGATATGGGAAATACTAGCCTACACTGAGTGGTGTCATAATTGGTCAGGAGGGCCTGAGATGATGAGAGCAGACTGGGCAAGCTAAGGAAGCAAGCCAGTAAGCAGCCGTCTGTGGTGATATATTGTGTACCCTAATAAACTTGCATGAGGATCAGAGGACAGAGCCAGCCTCTAGATTAGACATAGAGGTCAGGCAGTGGTGGCACACATCCTTAATCCTATCACTCAGGAGGCAGAGATCCCTCTGGGTCTCTGTGAGTTCAAGGCCACACTGGAAACAGAGCCAGGCAGTGGTGGCACACACCTTTAGTCCCAGTGCTGGAAAGCACACATGTCTTTAATTCCAGGAAGTGACATGGCTGGGCGGAGAAAGGTATATAAGGCATGAAGAAATAGGAACTAAAGCAGCTCAGACCCTTTTGGGTGAAGACTGAGAGGTTTTCAGTCAGAGAATCTGTGGAGTTGGTGAGGTAATAATAAGTGGTGGCTGTGGCTTGCTCTGCTTCACTGATCTTTTAGCTTTTAGGACCATCCTAGGCCAAGACAGATCTCTTGAAAAAAATTATAGATACCAAAGACATTGAGATCATTCATAAAGCAAAAATCATCAAGAAGAAGGACCCCATTCTTAGGATACACATACATGCATCCACTTACCACACACACACACACACTACATACACGTATACACTCTATACACATATACTACATGTACACACTACACACAACTACTCACACAACAAGGCACTATACATACAAGAACACATGCTCTATACACATATACTACATGCACACAATACACACTATACACACACACACACACACACACACACACACACACAAGCCATTTGAATTCCAAAACTTTTCCAGATTAAAGAATAATGAATTAAGAGAAATGTCAACCATCACTCCAAACTTGGTTCCAGGCAGTCCTCAATGAGCCAGGTGTCCTTGATGATAACAATTCCCATGTGTTCATGTGTTCACTGATAGCCTAAACACTGACTCCCTCCTGACACTCTGTCCACAGCAGCACCTTGGCTGAGGTTCCTTGTGACAGTTACACATGATCCGTTCTGTTCTTATCCCCTCTCAGTCAAAATTCTGCTTCCCAAATATGGAGGCCCACCTTCTGTCCAACAGGAATTGTCCTCGTGAGGCTAGAGTCAAGAAAAGGGACGGAAGGCAATACAAGGACACAAGCCCCTCCCATGACTGAAACATAGCTTCCTAGAGATGTACCACTGGGATGAAACTCACCCCAATGTCTGCAGCAGCCACAACTATATTTAGAAACAAGTAACAATTTCTCTTGGTTTTCAATGAGAATTGAGTCAATCATGGCTTCTGCAGTTCATGGAAAGGTGCAGCCCTGCTGGTTTGCAGCCAGAGCCAATGCACTGGGTCCTGTTGGGCAATTACATTATTTGTGTTATGAGCACAGCCACTCACTGCAGGGAGGATGATTGTCTGAGGCATGGCTCCAAAGTTATCAAATTCAGGTTTGCTTTGAACTATTAGCTAAAACTTAAGCATCTCAATAAATGTCTTCCCTTTGAAAGTTGCCTCCTTGCAAGGCCTTGGTTCCAAGGGAGCTAGTTCCCTCTGCTCATAGCCACCCTCAGACTTTGCCCTGGACCAAAGGCAGAAGGCATTTATAAGTCCCAGGACATCCAGGTCACACCTCTGCTTTGGAACCATGAGCAGAAGGCCTCACCCAGCTGCAGTGTGATTGTGATTTGGCTCATCACCAAGACCAACAGTGTGTCTGTGGCTCGAGTTTGTTAGAAGGAGGGCTAATGATGCCAACCATGCTGAAACCTAATGTGGTTTATAAATGCTGAGAGGCACAAACGAGTCTTTAAAATTCACCCACATCACACATGCAGTCAGTCCTCACCCCTCCCCCACCCCATGAGCCCCTGGGTTCATAGGCTGGCTCTGGAATTCCACAGGTCAGGAGCCATGTGCCAGCAGTCAAAGTGTGTCCTGACTCCAGAGCCCTTGACAGAAGCCCTGAGCCCAGGAGATTGTTTAGCAAGAAACCTCCTGGACTCAAATAATGATGTAGCCTATCTTGGTTTCTCAGCTGTTCCCACACTCGTCCCTCCAGGTGGGGACATAGGCATTGTTTCTATTGCTTCTTTTTAAAATCTTCCCCACACAGCAGACCAGAAGCTTATTGCTGTCCTGTCTTCAAGTCCAGGAGTCACAGAAAGTCCATGTACATAAAAACCAGTCCTCTAATGTACTGACCAAACAGCCCATAAATGATGATGACCATCTATTGTCTGGTGAGTGGGAACATGTTCCCTTAATAGTATTGCTGTTGACTTTTGTTACAAAAGGGAAACTCACTTTGAAGATGAATAACAAGTCCTGCTGCTACTTCCATCTCTCTCTCTCTCTCTCTCTCTCTCTCTCTCTCTCTCTCTCTCTCTCTCTCTCTCTCACTCTCACACACACACACACACACACACACACACTTAGGATATGTGTGACCAGGGTCCCAACTCAAAAAGAATAGGAAAGAAACACTCAGTGCTTTAGAGCTTTTCTATTGAAAAGAAAGGAACTATGGATTTTTGCGGATCTGTGGATTCTATCTAAAGAAAATTATAATGGAGACTTCAGTGTCTTCAAAGAACAGATGTGCTTATGTCTATTATTTATTATTATTATTACTATTACTATTATTATTTGTTTTCTGGGTTTCTTTGTTTTTGTTTGCTTTGTTTTTGAGGCAGGGTTTCATTATGTCCTGAAACTCACACTGTAGACCAGGTTGACCTCAAGCTTACAGAGATCTCCTGCCTCTGCCTCCCAAGCACAAGGATTAAAGCTATATACCACTACATCTGGCTCTTTTGTAATTTTTAATTTTATTTATTCAGCATTTTTTATATATGTGGATGTTTGCCTGCATACATGTATGTGCAGGACATGTGTACAATCCCCATAGAAGCCAGAAGAGGGTACCAGATCCTGTGAAGCTGAAGTTGGAGATGGTTGTAATCCATCATATCAGTGCTGGGAACCAAACTCGGTCCTCTGTAATAGCAGTCGGTGCTTTTGAGGCACTGAGCCATTTCTCCAGCCCCTCTTTTTATCTTTTAATAAAGAGAATGACATCAATATAACTATAAAAATGTCTAGGCAGTTGTCTCTGACCAATGCTTGTTCTAAAAATTGAAACATGAACTAACCAAACGTAGCTATGTCTTTCTGTATACTCATCTTAAGTTCAGACACAAACTCTATGTTCAAGAAGCATTTATGAGGAAGATGAGGGCTCTGACGAAGGAAAGGAGATGCAAATGTCCCTTCCTAGTCCCTTCTCTGTGAGCACCCTGGCTTGAGTTCAGTTCCTGAAGGGAAGGGTTTTACACTACTTCCTGTTTTTGTCATCAGTAGCTTGGCCATGTTTTAACCTCAATTTTCTTCCAACCTTCATTTCATTAAAAATAAAGGTGCTAATGCAGAACTGTATGTAATGAAGGTCTTCATAACACCAAAAGAGAAAATTAAAACAATTATGAAAGTAGTTTCTCATGGTGGTCAATGACATACAGCTCCAATTTAACTGCTGTCTTATTAAGAGGTGGCATTTATAACTTACCCTTTATTCTCATTTTGTTGTTAAAAAAAAACTTCACTTAGAGTTTATATAACTTAAAAAGAAAGTTTTGCCTGAATTCTCTCTTCCTTTTGGGTGATCATGGGGAAAGCTCCCAGACCCCTGTGGAGAGTACCTTGTAGAGTGTATGAATCCAGAGGTCACTCTTGTTCTTTGCCATCTCTCATGGCTTCTTGGGCACAGCTCCCCACAGAGAATCTGGGTGGCTTAGGGTCTCCAAGCCCAGAGAAACCACAGCCCTCAGAAGCCTTCACCATCATTAGATTCCTAGAGACAGCTGGCAAGCTGTAGATTCAGAGGTGAAGAGTTGGTCCCCAGATCTACAGGTAAGAGGACATGAGCCCTGTAATTAATTGGATCATTTTGACTCAACAGAATTTGGGTCACTGTAGAGGTATTGATGGTACATAACATTGTCAAAGTACACAGAAGTATTTCTAACTAAAAGATTCATGGGTAAAAGAACCATTGTGAACTTTTGAAAGTAAGCAGAGGGTAAGAGGCAAGCCACCACAGGATGAGGCTCCCTAAAAGAACATCTCTGTTGGTGTCTGAGCCTGGACAAAAACCTGGGTGGGGCATATTGAGTTGAAAAGAAAGTCCTTTGCCTGCCTTTGTCACCCCGGCATGATGACGTTCAAACCCACTACAGGGTAGGGGGGTTGTCACTCAGTCACATAAGCATGAGGACCTGAGTCCCATCTCCAGAACCTACATAATAACCAGACATGGCAGCACACACCTGTAATCCCAGGACTGGGGAGGTGGAGACAGGTAGATGCTTAGAGCTCATTAGCTAGTTAGCCTCACCAAACTGATGAGCTCCAGGTTCAATAAGAAATCTTGTGTCCAAAAATCAAGTGTAGAGAGACTGAGGCAGATTCTTGACCCTGACATTGGGTTGTCACACATACCAATGTATGTGCTCACCTGCATGAATATACACATACATCACACGCATACAATAAATAAACAAATCCTGATATGTTCAAGGCTCTGCTTCCCTCTGTGATTGCAAGAGTGTGACAAGATGCTGCGACCCTACCAGGAAGGCCTCTGTGCTGAGCCTATTCATTGATTCCTAGATGAATGCAGGAATAAGAGGATCTCTGCCCCAAGAAGCTGTCTTAGGAGCCCTCCCAGGTTGTCCTGATGTGTTCCAGGAAAACACTTGTAGAAACAGGTCTCCAAAGGACTGAGACAGGGAAATCTTGATCCAGATCTGAGCATGCCAGACAAGAATGCATCACCAACACAACAGGACACTTTAGAAGGTGTATTTCATGCTACCAGTTAGGCACCTAAAATGCTAGGCACCTGAAGTCTCTCTAGCCACCTAGTGGACATTGATGAAAAGAAAAAACAAACACAAATGACAAATAGCTCTCTCTCCATGAAGCTTCAACTCTAATTAGCAGGTATGTTAATTGATAAAAGTTTATTGTTAGTGAGGAGTTAGATGGGTTGATTGGAATTTAAAGATAGCATTCACTGTACAGAGTTTCTGCAATGTAGACACTCATAGGGGTAGACAATGGGAAAGTATATGGCCTAAAAGCATGGATGATGTTTATAATGTATGACTCAGCAAGTCCATTTCTGTTTCTCACTTCTGAAGATAATTCCTAAAGGGCTGAGGGTTTGGCTCAATGGTTAAGCACATGTCTAGCATGCATGAAGTTCCAGGTTTGATCCTTAGCATTAGAAAAAAAAAAGTTAACATGGGAAGAGTTTCCCATAAAAAATATGTCCACTGAGGAATTATTTCTATTAGAAAAACATTGAAAATAATTTGTATCTAATAAGGATTAAAGAAAAGAGAAGTGTCGCACACACTATGGTAACTCAACCCCATGCAATACTAGAGGAGTCTTTTAAATTATTTACAATATTAAATAAAATAGCAGGATGGGGAATTATATATACAGAGTTATAATAGGAAAATTATTTGGGGAAAGAGTTGGAAAAGTACCACCAAAATGTTAACATTAGTTAGCACCATGGGGACCTGCAAGTGAGCTTTCTATTCTCTCTTACTTTTCTGTAACTTTAAGTTGTTTCTATAGTGAGCAAATATAATATTTTTAAATGGGGAAAATAGAAAGCAGAAAGAGCAAACACAATCTATGCCAGGGGAGAGGAGGGGGGAGGAGAGGAGGGGGGAGGCAAATGGCCATGTCCTGCAGAAAAGTCTATGAAAGTCCATCATCCCCTCCGGATGTGCAATAGAAGGTAGGTACGGGGCTTCCTCTCCTCCCTTGTTTAAGTACCACAAAGACCAAGTCTCAAGCAGCCCCAGCTAGAACTAACATTCCCCTAAAGAGGAACATTTCAGCATTAACCAAGAGAGTCTTCCCAGAGTTCTCTTTTCTTTCAGGCCCAAAGGCTTGCACATAATGGCAGTGGGGACTTGAAGTGTTTTCTTTTTCTTTCTTTCCATTCAGGCTCAGGGAAGAGCCCACAGCCGTGTCTCTTCTCACCATCCAGCTTCCTCCCAAGGCCTGGTCCCTGGCTCCAGCTCCATCTACCAGTGTCTGGCCCACCTTACAGAGTTAGCCACCTCACCCCTACAGGGCCTTCTTCTCAGTGAGGCCAAGCCACCAAAGGCATTTCCTTCTGTGTTTGTGTGACTGAGAGAAGTGGAGTTGAAGAAATGAGTGGGTGCATGGGAGAAAGCGACATTTCTCTTTCTTTCTCTTTCCTGGGGCTTGATTTCTTTTCTTGTCACTGTAATAATATACCCTGACAAAACATCAACAACAATGACAACAACTCATGGTTGAAGGTACAGTTCATGCGTCATGTCAGGGAAATCAAGGCAGAAGGAGCTTGAAGCAGGTGGGGTCGCATCGCATCCCCAGTCAACAAGCAGAGAATGATGAATGCCTGCTGATGCATAGCTCCCTCTCTCTGCTTACATAATCAGAGACCCCAGCCTAGGGAATGGTGCCACCCACAATTTGGGGGTCTTCCCCAATCAAGTAACACAATTAGGATAATAACCCCCAGGCAGGATTAGAGGCCCATCTCCCAGCTGATTCTAGACTCTTAAGTTATCAGTTGACACTAACCGCCACTCTGAACGTCACATCTTGATTGCTGGTTGCATGTTAGCCCTTTTCCAATACTGAACACATGAACACACATTGAACAAACATATGAATGAGACTTAAAATGGAATAAGCAAAGACTTTGGAAGGCCATTCCTTAACTCAGCATCGAATGAATCTAACCCTAACCTTAATCCTGACCTAACTCTAACCCTAACCTTAACCCTAACCTAACCCTAACCCTAACCATTCAGGATCTTTTACCCAGAGCCACAGAGAACAGCTCTGTAAAAGAAACTGAGTACTGTTTTCTCTGTGGGCTCCAACCTGAAATGATTTCTATTAATAAGATTGTAATCTATTCCCTGGTGTCTGAACCCGGTGCACACCTTCACTCCCACAGTCAAGGAAGCTGGACACTCTTCTTGGGAGGAAGAGAAAATAATCAGTCTTGCAATGTTCACTTTACAAACTGGGGCACAGCACACCTCATACCCCTGTGGTCTTGCTGATGTTATAGTCACTAGCCTGCCCTACTTCCCATTCATTAAATCCTTAACATATCCACAAAAGAAAGATTAGAGTCTCTCATGAGCACTCATCTTTGTCTTTAGGGACACTTTGAGCAGATGAATCTTCTTATGAGCCATCTCTTTCATTTTACATATTTACTCATTCATTCATTCATTCATTTTTATGTTATTGAGGATTTAACCCAGGATGTTATACATACTAGGTAAATACTCAACTACTGAGATAGATAAGTAGATAGGCAGACAGATGGATGGATGGATGAATAAGTAGATAGATAAATAAATATCTCCTCAGCCCCTGTGATCCAAATTTCTGAGGCTTCTTGATGCCCAGTGAACATATCTATTAAACAGTGTGGTGGCAATGGTTTCTTTGAATGAAATTCTAGTAAAAACACACAATTACATTCTGCAAAGTTACTCAAAGCTCTAAGCATATATAATTTACTGCCATTTTCCCATTACTATTGATTATCTGGTTCCACATAAAAGGATGTCACTTCTTCCATTAGACCATATTTAAATAAAAAGCATTTCAAACATAAAACAAAAACTAGCACTTATATTTTAATAGTTTTCTGAAAATATATGTCTGAATCAAAGTCCTTAGACCTCCAAGCCAGGGACATGAAGCCTGGGTGGTAAATGACAATACCTGGAATAGGAGCTGCCTGTGATTCCCTTATAGACAAGGAGGCTGAGGCTTAGGGTAAATGCCTTGTCTAAGGTCACCTCTGCTCTCAAGTTCAGTCTGCATCTGTATCACACAGTGAGGCTAAAGGTCTCTAAGCCCCACATGTCACATCACCAGAGGGGGCTGTAAGGTGAGGACAAAGCATCACAGGACTGGAATATCTTACCTTCTGTCCTTCAAGAAGCTGGCAAGACCATAGTCATATTTCAGACAAAGTGTGCTCTCTTTCTCCCCACTGCCAAGACCCCAAAGATCACCAGCCTCCCCATTCACAACAGAGCCAGCATGACAACTTCTGATACCCATCAACCCACACAGTTCCCTGTGTTTATCTGTCCCCGAGGGGGCTGTGAATTTCTGCCATCTTCCTCCAGCATCTGGGGCTCATCTTGTCTCTGCTAATGACTCAGTGGGCTGCAGAAAGGCATGCTGAGTGCAGATGTGCTAGTCCCTGGTCTCAGCGGGGTGTAGAGTTGCTGAACCTGAAGTGAGGGAATACACCAAGTGGTGATTGAGGCGTTAGCTAGGTAGGTAGCACTGTAGTTCTGGGCTCCTGGTAAGAGACCCAGATTGGTCCCCTAAGCAGGGGGAGTGAGGACAGCCAGGCTCATAGGTAGGTTTCAGAAGTCCCTGTCCCCCGAGCTGAGCCTATATAGGAGGTGATGGAAGTGGTTAGGAACAGGCACCTGACAGTCTTAGAGACCTGCTCTGGGCAAGTACCAACTATGATCACAGCCACCCTAGAGCTGCCAGAAGGCAGCATCAGCAGGGAAGGACTTTTGAGAACCAAAGGCCATAATAACCAGGAAAAGCAGGAAAGAAACCCTCGTGCCACCAGAGAAAGATGTTCAAGGAAGCAGCCTACAGAGGAAAAGGAGAGAGAGGAGGCTGGAAAGGCAAGGAGGAGAGCACTAGCCAGGACCGCCATCAACTTCCTCCTGCAGTCTGGTGCTATTCTAGAACTCCAGGTACATTACAGCTGAAGCGCATAGGGCAGGGCATGATGTGGCTGCCCTTGCCTTCTGGCTGTGCTGTGGAGAGTAGGCTGGGTCAGAGAAGACCTGTACAGGTGTCAGAGGGAGGCAAGAAACCAGGAAGATGCAGGCAAGCCCGGAAGACCCTCAGCTGTGCACTTGCTCGAACAACTCAGGGGACTTCCAGAGACCTTGGGGCTGGTGTTGTCATGCCCTCACCCACCCTGTTAGTTATTCCTGAGGACTCAATATTTCTATCTCTGAAAGCTTGAAGCCTCCCTAGCCAATATTGGGATGTGGGGGCCTCTGGGTGAGGGGTTACTTCAGGTTCTAAGACAGAGTCCCTGTAATAGGACTTGTAACCTTGTACAAGGACACGCAGAGGGTGCTGACTGGCGCTGTCAACATCCCACTCTTCTCTCCCCGAGCCATGCTCTTCTCTCCCTACCCATGCCTTGACAGACAAAGACACAGCAAGAAACAACAGTCTGAAAGCCTGGAAGTAGACCCTCACTATGAACTTGGTCTTGAACTTCCAACCACCAGAAGTGGGAGAGATACAAGCCTGTTGTGTGAACTGCCATTCTATGGAATTTTTCTGATGAAGGCGGGTGTGAGGAATGGCCTTCGGACATGCTAAAGTCGGTGCCTCACAGACCTCAGATGGTTTTAGAGGCTCCAGGACACCTACTTCTACAGCCTGGGACTCCAGTGGGAGCACAGAGTGGGGAGGAAAGGAGTCAGGAACCCAGGAACCAACATCTGAACACTCAGCTCTGACAAAAGAGAAGGGCAGGGAGGAGCCTACCAGCCGGGAGAAAGTGGAAAGGGAGGGATACCAGAAGAGACAGGGGTGCCAAGAAGGGGGTCTGAAAACCAGACAAGACTAGCATATTGGTGACGTTACTAAGGCCACTCCACATAATTCAAAGCGAGGTTTATTTTGTGGGGTAACTTAGAATTGAAGGGATAGGTAGGTTGCAGGGTCTGGGAAAGGTATGTCCGGCGGTGTTCTCTGGAGAACTCTGCTCAGTCTACCTCCAGCGTCCAGGGTCCTGGAACCAAGAGAGCCCCAGCATCCAGAACTCAGGTCTTCAACGTCCTCTCTCAGCCCCGCCTTGTAGGCGTGACCATTACCGAAGCCTCAATGGGGGTTGGAACTTCCAGGTCAATGCTGGAATGGCTACCCACGACACTAGCATCAGACTCTGTCACATGGAATCCATCAGTCTAGCCACACGGAAAGCACCAGGAACTAAGGCAAAGATCAGGGGCTAAACTCCAGCAGGCTGAGGAGTGGAAGTCAGAGAAGTGGGCAGAGAAGCAGGAGAAGGACGACCATCACCAGGAGGGTTTGACTGCAAAGGAGAAATGAAATAGAATGGTAGATGGAATAAAGGTAGGAAAGTGTGTGCATATGTCTGAACATGCATGTGTATATAGGTATGTGCACGTATGGGTGTATGAGCATATGTATGCATTCATGCAAGCATGTGAGTATTCATGTGGGGATATATATGCATGTATATGTATTCGTATGAGTGTGTACATGTGTGTAAGCATGAGTGTGTGCATGTGCATGCTTGTATGTTGGCAAGTGAGTATATAAGCATGTAAGCACATATACATGTGTGTGCATGCATGTCTGTGAGCATATGTGCATGCTTGTATGTGTTCTGAGAAAGGATGTCAAGATGGGTGCTGAGGCTGGTGGGCCAGAGCTAGAACACAGGGAGTTTGGCTGCTCCAGGAGAACTGATAAGCAAGGGATCTCTGGAGGATGAAGGCTGTCAGGTAGCCAGAACAGACTGGCTCAGGGAAGCCATAAAGTGAAAATAAGCTCTTTCATAACTCAAAAGGGGATAATTCACCCCCCAAGAACTTCCCAAAACAGCCCTCATTTTAATCACATGGCGAGGTGGCATGTGAACCATGAGCCTCATGTTCTGGGGAGTCACCAATTCATCTCCCCACAGCAGCATCTCTGTAGTGTGTTCTCACTACAGAGACTCAGCTGAACCCTACTTGAGCCACTGGGCATATGCAGATGCTGTGGCCTGACCTCCTCCTGTTGCTCAGAAAGGTATATGCAATTCTCCATAGGGAGCAGACTTTATATCTAGCGATCAAAAGCTTCTTTTGCTAAACGCACTGACTCCTCACTTGGGCCAAAGAGGTGGTTAAAGCAGAGCAAGACCCTGGCACCTTGGCCTTCGTTTACGTCTGGCTCTTTTACTTAGACTTGAACTCCTGCCCGACTCTGTGCAGGCGTGACCGTCACTAACAGAGTCCGTCTACCTGGACTAGCTCATCTTGTTTAGAAACGAGTCCTTGTCCTAAATGGGACACTACTTTGGATTCTGGGAACAGTAAAACAACCCCACGGTGGACACTCCTTGACCAGATGAGACTATTCTCCATGAGGTCAATGTTGTAGCCTGGAGCAGAGCTGATCACTTAAAGGAACCAGATGAGCGGCTAAAGAAGTGGTTCTCAACTTGTGAGTGACAAACCACTGGGGCCACACATCAGATATTTATATTACGACTCATAACAGTAGCAAAAGTACAGTTATGAAGCAGCAACAAAAATAATTTTATGGTTGGGGGTCACCACAACGCGAGGGACTGTATTAAAGGGTCACAGCATTAAGAAGGTTGAAAACCACTGCTCTAGACTGACAGCAACAACTACACATTCAGACCACCTTGTAGAACCAGAATTGACACAATGATTGCTTAATTGTGCAGGCCTATTGACCTGCCCTAACTCTGCCTCGGTCAGTACCCTGAGCCCAGCCACGGGGATCACTGAACCCCTTCATTGTCCTTCCCCATAGGGTCACACTGATTAAATCTCTGTTTTTCACTGTTGCTCACCTAACTCTAATATTGTGACTGGTGTCCATGCCTAGTCTGTTAGAGCAACTGGAGCCCAGGTGTTTGCACAAAACTCCAGGTTCACTGATAAAACCTCTAACATAGAAACCAAATGTACTTTACTTGAAGTCCCCAGTCTACTGTTTCTCTCCTGCCTCCCAGGATCACTGAGATGAACAGACAAGCTCAGAGCAGCAGCTCAGCACTCTCCAGAGTGCCAAGGACAAGACACTATGCACGACAAGGTGGTGGGTACTCTTTATAGGCCCTTTCCCATGGACACAGGGAAAAGACAGGCCCACAACTGATGCTATTGCAGATCAGAATTGGTGCTTGATATCCTGTGATCATTCAAAGTGAAAGACACGAGGTCATCAAAGTCACTGGGACCTCTAAGCATCCTCTGCTTCTTTAGAATGGCATCTCAGGGTCAATGCTCTTGCAAAGTTGCCTGATTCCATTATGCATCCAATGCCATGAGTTAAAAACAGAAAGTCAGATGGGCTGGTTTAGGTTTAGACAGCATGGTGCTGATATGGATACCCAGGATGAGTCAGCTAAAGCATGACTGATACTGGATATCCAGTCATGAGTCAGCACAAAATGACTGACGCCAGTTGTCCAGAGAACCTCAAAAATAAAGTGATACAATCTGTCATATAGCCATGTCTGGCAGAGTGCCACTTTTGTGTGATTCTGTATGAATATGGCTTTGAGGTCAAAGGCCTGAGCCTTTTTGTCTTCATCAGTCTGCCCATGTCTGTCTGTCTGTAGGCCTGTGTGCCTACTCCCATACAGCCTCTGTGTCAGCCTATATATATGTATAGGTCCGTCTGTGTGTGGCCTGTGTGTACCAGTGTGTGCTGAGGTGCCTGCCAGCGGCTGCCCTGTTTCCTAGCCTTCACCTAGAATAAATAAAGTTTGTCTTTCTCCTTGTACCACCTGGAAATCTCTTCAATCGTCCAGCCTCTCATGACCCTCCCCCTTTCAGGAACCTAAGAGTCAGGTCCCCACAAGGGACAGACTCTTCTTGGCTTTAACAAGGATGACTAAGCACCTCCACCCTTTGGCTCTAGGATAGAGTAGGCCCCTTCTAGAAGAGCAATCTGCAGACTCCCAGAGGCACCTCTTTTGCTCAAGAGTCACAGAATCACCCGCCCTGGCTCCCTCCAAGGGCAGACACAGCTTGCAATACATGGAGAGCTTTGTGGACCACTCCCCACAAGGATATTTTTCTAACCAACCCTATCTCAGGGATGGAACGTCCCACCTTACTTTACCACCCCCCCCCCCAGAGAAAACATCCAAAACTTTCTGCTAAGCTGCAAACACAGTGATAGAGAAGTCTCTGGCCCTGAAGAGACTTGAGTAAGCTTATCTACTGCGTGTCAGGCAATGAGAAGGGAAAGGTCAGGCCAGGAGGAGACTCAGGAGCATAGACCATTGCCTGGAAGGTACCAAGGCCATAGTTTGAGGAAGGGTATGGTGTCTCCCAGGGTAAGGTTGTATGAAAGGGTAACAAAGCAACACCAAGCACAAGTATGCCTGTGATACCCATGAGGAAAAAGTGGGCATGTAGTTTAGATTGCTTATGGGCCAGTTTAATGAAATCATACTTGGGCTAACATCTGCACAGGACCCCAAGTTCACATAGGAAATGCATTTGAGAGAGCCAGCCCTTCTCCAGCCCAAGCCCACGACCCTGAGTTACACTTCTCCAGCTTGGTCCTGGGAACCAAGCCACCAGCTCAGGACCTGTGGCTAAGCTCCTCTCAGCACTGAAAACAGTGGGTGTCTCCCCTGAGCTCACCTTTCGGCTTCAGTAGGAAGATTAAAGAACTGAGACCTAACAATTTAGAGGGTTTTCTGGCTTTAAAAGTAGAAAATACGTGTGTAAGCTTGATTTTAAACACTGTAATCTTCTTATTTCCGGGCGTTGACTGCACAGATAACCAAGCTATTTAGCCCTGGCTATTTTTTTCTTCCTTAGATTGCCAAAAAGATTAAATCCTAAAATGTGGACATACAGATTTTTTTACAAATTGAATTTTAAATATGCAGACCTAAATTGTCACGCTGCATATTTAACAAACAGGCGTCAGTAGACCATGTTTCCCTCCAAAAGCCACCAGGTAGCCCAATTATTGTCATCCAAACATAAATCTGTTCATTTCAATTTTACCACCCTAATACATCCCCCATGGTTCATGAATGTACACACACATACACACATACACACACACACACACACACACACACACACACACACACACATATACAGAGAGAGAGAGAGAGACAGAGACAGAGACAGAGAGAGAGACAGAGAGAGAGAGAGAGATACACAATGCATAGTCACATACACAGAAGATGCAATGTACATAGTGGCATTAACATATATTTAGCACATCCACACATGCCATTGTAACTAGAAAATTAATTGCCACATTATCAGGTGTGACCTAGTCAAATGCAAAATTGTGGTCTTATTTTAGTCTTTTCCACCTATTTGAACACAGACATTTGCAGAGCCACACAAATAAAGCAATCCATCTTTTATTACCCATCACCACAAATTCTTAATTCCTAATTCCCTCTTAAGCATCCCTGGTGACTTAGCCCTGACAGCAGTTTGTTTAAGATAGATATTTACTGCTGGGTCCTGTGGCCAGGCCTGCATGTCAGGAGGCAGAAAGGAAAGAATCATACTCTCTTAGATTATTTGTGAAGGGGAGTGGGGGTGATAAATGATGCATGCTGGTGTGCAGGGTGCTAGCCATGCCAGGGCTCAGGTTGCAGATGCACAGCAAAGCTAATATTTAGGTGCCTTGGCTCTATGGCATGCAGACTGCTGGGTGTGGGAACGCTGATTGCCTAGCTGCAATGATGGGCTGGCATCTACCCAGCCGGTCAATATAGAAGCATGGCTTCCACTCTCTCTCACTAAGCACAAACGGTCATTATTGATCGTAGCAGGCTGGCCAGAGGAGAGAGAACCCCTGGGAGTCACAGCCTAGCTCACTCAATCGCAGCATGGTTCTTAAAAGATTTGATTTGACAATTCCACGGTGAGGCATTTTGCCAAAGCATATTTGGCTGGAAGGTCTCTGCTGTGTCTCATGGCCTCCACACTGGGCAGGGAAGCGGGGCTCCCACTTCCTGACTGGGGAAAGCCTAAACTCAGTGGACAGTCCCACTTCCTGCTTTTAGGTTCATCCAAGCATTAAAGGGTGACCATCCAGTCCAGCCCAATCCTGAAGTAACCTCAGCTTGCTGCCTCACCAGCAGTTCCTAAGTCAGCCAGTGTCTTCCGGTAGGACCAAGATGTCGTTCTAAGCCAACCTGTAGAATATAAACTGCAGCAAGCAGCAGAACTTGTGTGTGTGTGTGTGTGTGTGTGTGTGTGTGTGTGTGTGTGTGTGTCTGTAGGGGGGGTGTCTGTGTGTGTGTGTGTGTGTCTGTAGGGGGAGTGTGTGTGTGTGTGTATGTGTATATGTGTGTGTGTGTGTGTCTGTGGGAGGAGTGTGTGTGTGTGTATGTTTGTATGTCTTTGTGTGTGTGTGTATCTGTGTGTGTGTCTGTATGTGTTTTACCAGATATTCACAAATCAGCTTCCTCAGAGAAGCATTTGGGGGATAGTTTTTGAACACAGAACACAATGCATGTTCTAAGTGCAGCTAGAAGAGGCAGGAATTCCTGACAGACACATTTAAAATTGTTAACTCAGAGTTTGGAGTGTAGCTCAGTGGGAGCCAGCTTGTCTGGTGCACACAGGCCCTGAATTCAATCCGTAGCAATGAAAACCAGTTATAACAATAATCAGTATTGTTGCTGTATATTAGCAGAATGTTAATTCAGTCTCACAAAAACCATGTCAGAAAGAGAGCTTTTAAAAAGTAGTGTGAGAGGCTGAGAGGCTGGGGAGAGACCTCCATCAGTGAAGTGTTCTCTATGCAAGTATGAGGACTTGAGTTTAATCCCAGGTCCCATGGGAAAGCCTCACCGTGATGGTATGCACTTGTAATCCCAGGGCTGGGGAAGACAGAGACAGGCAGGTCTTGCAGGCTCACTGGCCAGGCAGCCTCACCTGATCAGCAAGCAACACACATGAGGTATGGCAATTGAAGTTGAATTCTGGGCACACACATGTACACAACTGCATACACCCAAACAGGTGTGCACATGCACATACACAAAAGCAGACAGCATGAATATCATAAGACCAGAACATTATTTTTGATGTGTCACTCATTTCTGATAAGATGTGCTGTGTCTAGAGAAATGAAATCACCCGGAATCAAGCCACAGAGGCAAGAGAATCAGGCTTTCAGAGATACGTGCAACCTTATCCATGGGCTCCCCTTCCCCAGATGACTCTGACAACTCAGACTACAAAATTAAAGGTGGGCAGTTTGGCAGGGTCAATGCTTTCTGTTTCTCTCTGACACTCCTGCCGCCCCAGCCCTTTAGTGAGGGAGCACACCTGCTCCTCCTCCCCCCATCCCCCGCCTGTCTATGCCTCCTATTCTTCATTACACAACAGATGACCTATCTGATAGGCGCCTTCCCGCTCGCAGGTTCCCCTTGCCAGCCTTCAGTGAGAATAAAGCCAGCAGCCCTTTTTATCTTCATCCTGCCGCGGCTCCCATCCACTGTTTTTTTCTAAAGATCATTTGCCAGCGCGGCTTGCTCAGTTGTGCCCAGTGGAACCAGCAGCGTCTTCTGAACTGACAGTTCTGACTTTTTGCTGTGTGTGATTTTTCTAAGGCATGACAACGGCTTGCATGAAGACACAGCAAACCTTTTCAGAAAGGGAAGCAGCTGCTGGAAGAAAGAAGTGGAAGTGGTTGCTGAGGGAGCCAGCAAGACGGGTCTTCTATGGATCAATTTAATTTGGCTCCACCTTACAGATGGCAAGAGAGATTAAAATCACGAAGTCCGTGAGTCTGTGTGCTTCATGGACACATATGTGTTGGCAAAGAGTTTTGCATGTGGATAACTGTGAAGAAAAGATGCCACAGCTCTAACCTAGACCCACATGGCTCTACCCCTTCCTGATTTGAGCGCAAACTGTTTGCAATAGATTTGGTGTCCGTTGTCAATTGCACATTTTGTTCTGAAGCTAAGTGAAGGTTTCCCATGAATCTGGAATCTCTTTCATCTTCTAAAAGAGAGCAGATCTGAGTGCTGTTCTTTTTGCCGAGGTGTAGAGGTCCCATGAAGGTCCAGATGCCACACCCAAGTTCAGCAAAATCCCGAATCGACTAAGTGTGGCGTTATTGCTGAGTATCTCAGAAGTGATGTTCTTTGGAGAAAGAGCAGTGTGGTGCTGGTTTAGCATCACCAGACCATGAGCTTAGAATCAGGCCAACCAGCAGACATGGGTGCATGCTCTTCTCAGCCTCTCTGAAAATGATCCTTAAGAGTTAACTGGACTTATTGGAACTGTATTCTGGAAGACAGTGAAAATCATGAGGGGTGGTCATGGTGGCCTCTGACCTCACTGTGCAGAAAGTGGAGGCAGAAAGATACAAAGTTCAAGACTAGCCTTGGGTGCATGGTGAGACCCTGTCAGAGAGGCAGGGGAAGAAGGGTGAAGAGAAGAGAGGAAAGGAAAGAGAGAGGGAGAGTGGGAAGGAGAGATAGAGGGAGGGAGAGAGGGAGAATCATAAGTTTTCTGATTCTTGGTGCCTTAAAAGCTCCTGGCTTTTCCTCTGTCCACTGGTTACAGTTTTAGGTATAAAGAGCCTCAAAGGGTAAGACTGACCACTTAGGGACCAGTTATGATGCCTCAAGTCTATGTCTAGGCTGGAGTTAGCAATTATAACATGTTAGCAAATACATCTCAACTCAAAATCCAAAAAAAAAAAAAAAAAAGAAAAAAAAAAAAAAGAAGCTTGTCTGGGAGTCAACACTTCCCATGTTCTACTCAGGAAATCTAATGCCGCTCTGGAAAATTATGAAAGGTTGTATTAGGAGGACTACAAACTTGAGGCCACCCTTGGCAGTGAGGTCCTGTCAAGAAATAAAAGCGGGGGAGGATAAAGAAACAGAAGAAGGAGAAAGGAAGGACTGAGTATAAAAAGCAGCATGCTTCCTAGCCACTCTATGGCTACATGACCCAGTTAAGTGCCCATGTGGCTTCTAGTCACAACACATGCTCTTTATACATCACTCTTTCTCCACTACAGACATGGGCCTCTGTGTGTGTATGGGGAGAGGGGTGCACATGTTCCATGTGTGTTTGTGATGCATGAGTACAGATTGTGAACACGTATGTTTGTGTAAATGCAGGTACCTCTGTGTACATATTGTGCATATTGGTCATCTTCATACCATCTCTTCCTGCTCTCTATGGCATCCTGCTCCTTCCACTCACAGACTCTCTGGTTCAGCTGTTAAACTCAGACACACTTCTCTGAACCCTGCCCTTATTGTGTGAATAGTTGTGTGCACACGCCGAGAACTGCAGTCTCACCTAGGGGGACACTATGAGTTTCCATGCATAGCCAAGAGCATGGAACACTCTCTATTTAATAAAACTTGCTCTCCCACCAGGCGACAGTGGCACACGCCTTTAATCCCAGCGTGTTGGGAGGCAGAGCCAGGCGAATCTCTGTGAGTTCGAGGCCAGCCTGGTCTACAGAGCAAGATCCAGGACAGGCACCAAAACCTACACAGAGAAACCCTGTCTTGAAAAACAAAACAAACAAACAAAAAACCCTTGCACTCCTAATGCCTAGACAGCCAGAAACTCCTCTAAGCTCACCTTCCTGCTGTTTGGCATTGAAGGAAGAGGAAGATGGGATCTACAGGCATGATGGTGACACACCTGCCCTGCAGCCTGGAGCTGTTCATGACCGAAGGTTCCAAACACCAACCAGTCAGGGTGACAGCCTTCTTGATTTAACAGAAAAAGAATAGAGAGTAGATTACAAGGCATGTGTGAAGGATTTCTCTTCTTGTTGGTAGTTTGCTTTGATTGTCAATTTGGTACAACCTACAATAACAAGAGAATCCCAACAGAGACTTTCCACACTGGGTTAGTGAATGACACTTTACTAACAATGACACCAACTTACAACCAAGATGGTAATCTCCTTTTGGTTGTCAGGCCTACCAGCACCCCAATTCCTGCGTAAGCAACTCCAAAGAATCAAGGAATGAAAGTAATCAGAGCTAACCCTGGACCCCTGCAGATGGAGGCAAGCCCCTTCCAGTTTTCTTCTGGAGGCAAGCAAGCAAAGGGTGAAATTAGAGGCTCCCCAGGGCTCAGGGTCTGAACCTGGAAACTCCTTCCAGCTTCATCCATGATGTACAGCAATGATCAGAGAGAAGGGATCCCATTTCCCCCTGACCTTCCTGCCTGTCCTGTCCCCAACCCAGCAGCTCTGGGACTGTACCCAGCATTCCTGTCACCGCTTGGTCCCTGCCCAAGGGTCTTCCCAGGATGGCTACTCACATGCATACTTTAGGTGTGGCTGTCCTTGTTTCCATGGTACCTGTATCAGGGGAAAAACAAGAACAAAGCTGGCCTGTGTCACCTTAGAGTCAGCAGATGGTCCCCAGGGGCCTGACATTTACTATGCTGGGCATGTGGGGTTGTTATTTTAAAAACTTCTCTAAGTTTTTATTTTCTGTCTTCCCATTCCCAGACCAGTTTGGAGATTTTTAGTGAGATTTTCCCATTAAAAGTTTTTATTTTTTTAATGAATGAAATTTTTTTTTTTTTGGTTATTTCAAGACAAGGTTTCTCTGTGTAGCCCTGGCTATCCTAGAACTCACTCTGTAGACCAGGCTGGCCTTGAACTCAGATCTGCCTGCCTTTGTCTCCAGAGTACTGGGATTAAAGGTGTGTACCACCACTGCTGGTTCAGTTTTTATTTTTTTTAATTTGTTGGTGTGTGTGTGTGTGTGTGTGTGTGTGTGTGTGTGTGTGTGTGTATGCGCCATTGAGGAGGGGGAATACTCACAGAGGCCAGAAGAGGGTGCCCAACCCCCTGTGGCTCAAGGTACAGGCAGTTGTGAGCCACCAGACACCAGATATGGGTGCTAGGAATTGAATTCTGGTCCTTGGGAAGAGCAGCAAGCATTCTTCCCTGCTGAGCCATCGCTTCAGCCCTAGCTTTGGGTTTTGAGTTCCTAGGCCTGCTTTCCTCATTTTGAGATCTCCACCACACCATGCCCACCATGTGTCCTTGGTCTGTTTGTGTTGGCGGAGAAGGAGCCTAAGCTTACATACACATAGCATCTGTCCAGTCAGCAGACACCACCATCCAGAACCACCCAGAAGCATCCTTCACAGGTGTCACCCCTCACCTGCACCCCTCCAATTGGCCATTGAAAGCCACACAGATCTTTATAAAAAGTCCCATGAGCTGTCAGCTCCTCCGCATCATTGAATGTCTGCACTGGCTCTTCTCCATACTCACAGCCACCATTCCAGTGTCTCCCTCTACTCATGTCTATCTGGGTTACCCCAAGTCCTGGGTCCCTGTGGTACTCTCTGGGGAGCCCTGGTTTGCTGCCTTTTACCTGTAGGATGATTTCACTGAAAAGCCTCCTCAGTCTGGCTGCCACACCTTTCCAGCTACACCTTTTACTACTGCCCAGGTCTACTCACCCTACACAAGCAGCTCACAGGGCAGCTGAGTCACTGTGTGATGCTCTGTCACTTCGCTGACTGCCTTTGGCACCATGCTCTGTCAGAGGTAGGGTACCCTGCTTCCTAGTAGACCTGCCCTTGCGCATTCTCCTCCCACCTGGACTCAGGGTTTAGTCCAAGAGCGTCTATGGCCAATAGGATTTAGCAAGAGTGATACACGTAGTCTTGATAAGGGGAGTCCTTTTAGAATCTTTCTTCTTGGATCCCGCAGGTGCCATGTACAGAAATCCAGCTATGGTACTGGAGTAACTACAAGGGAGAGCCACACAAAATGCCCTATGGGATGCAGAAGCTCAGACTGACCAGAAAAGCAACAGATCCAGCCAGGCCAGGGTCCCTGTAGAGCCTGCAGAGATCCCAGATCCTATGATCTGGGAGCATCTATGTAAGATACCTCAAGTAGGCTGGAGAGATGGCTCTGCAGTTAAGAACACTTGTTACTCTTACAGAGGACTTAGGTTTGGTTCCCAGTACCCATGTGCTAGTTCACAGCCCTCTGTCATTCCAGTTTCAGAAGATCTGACACCCTCTTCTGACCTGCACCAGCACTAGGCACACATGTGGTACATACACATATATGCAGGCAAAACATTCACACACATCAAAATAAATAAATCTAAAACAGAAAAGATACCCAAGTGAACCAGCAGAAATTCCACTGGGCCTTGTTCATGGACTGGGAAAGATAATGGAACAGTTGTGTCAAGCCACGAAGTTCTGGAGCACTGTGTTACGTAGCGATAGACAATCTCAATAGAAGCTGTCACTCAATTCAGTACAAACATAAGCAGTGTTTGAGAGTCTCACACATTGTCTGAGCTCTCAGTGAGCAAAAAGGAATGCATACCCCTTCCTTTGGGTGGGACTCCTTCTCGCATGCTTTCAGCAAACGTCACTTTGTGCACCTGCTACACGCTCAGTGCTGAAAAGAACTCTTGTCCCCATTCACCTTGGGTTCCTCTCCCCTGCCAGTTGTTCTCCATTCACACTTAACCTCCAGGGTCGGCATCAACTGTTTCTATAAGGATGGGTGCACCCAAGCTCTCCCCAAAGCTCCCAAGCTGAAAACGCTCTAGGAGGATGGCAAGAATCCAGGAGTATCGACTCACCTGGGGAAAGAGCTTGAGGAGGGCGGAATCATCAGTGCCGCTGACCTCTCTCCCCCAGGGTTTGGGATCAGAAGGGAAGGGAAACATTCCTGCTTGGTGTTTGAAGACTCATTAACTTTTAGCGGCTGTTGGAACGCAAAATCCAAAAAGATGATGGCAGGCCTGGGGAGGGATATAGTTCAGGAGCAGCACTCTTCCCTCACATGAGCCAGACCCTGAGGGATACGGGCAGGGAGTGAAAGAAACAGAGAGAAGAGGAGAAGAGAAGCAGTGAACTGGTTTGTTAGCAAGGTACAGCAGCAGCTGTAGCCTCCTGTGTTCTGGAAAGTTCACTGTCCAAGGAACACAGCTAAATGGTTCCCTCGTGCCGACAGGAAGGAAATGCCCTTTCTTAAATTCTCCTTCCTTTTAGTAAGAAACTGATTTCCCCAAGCTAGGAAACCGCAATTGCTCTGACCCAGACTCAGACTCCCAGTCCCATAAATACAAACAAAATCCCCCTTTCCCTGTCTTGAAATTAAAGAATTATATCACATTGTCTCTGAGGCTCACACGACTCTTACCATCAAGTGTTAGAACTGAATTATAGGCCAAGAACCCCACAAGGAGTGTCATGGGCTCAGCATTTAGAAATGTCAGGTTTATTTCCAGATACAAATAAACCCTGGTCTGGGATTCAGAACAAGGGTGTTCTAGCCCCAACCTTGTCTGCACCAGCTATGGGAAAACAGAGAAGCCTGAAGGCCCTGGAAGTGTTGCCTGTGAAAAGGAGTCTTGGGTTCTAAATCCCACACAGAGCTGGAGCTGAAGTCTGGGCTGGTGAGAGCCAGGGATGCTGGCTTCTGAGACTTTCTGCCTCTCTATTTGGTTCCTCTGAGCAGACTTCAAAGCTTAGAGGAAAGAAAAGGAACTGCTTTTTGCCTTAGAGCAGTGGTTCTCAAGCCATGGATCATGACTCCTGCTTAAGACCATCGGAAAACACAGACATTTACATTACGATTCATAACAGTAGCGAATTATAGTTATGAAGTAGCAATGAAAATAATTTTATGGTTGGAGTCACCACAACATGAGGAACTGTATTAAAGGATCATAGCTAGGGAAGTTGAGAACCACTGACTTAGAGACTTTCCTCTAGCCTAAAAAGACAATTAAAGGGCTCGTGAGATGTCTCAATGGGTGAAGGCACCTGCCTCCAAGCTGGTTGACCTGAGTTCAATGACCAGAACAAACATGGTGGAGGTAGAGCAACAAATTTCATAAGTTATCTACTGACCAACATACACACACACACACACACACACACACACACACACACACACACACACACACACAAAATCCAAAAATGTTAAGGACAACTAAAATGTCTAATTCAGTTTCAGTAGCAGCTGTGCAAACATTTTTGTGCTACTTTACAAAACCTTTGAATATCTTTCTCAGTATTATACTCTGTGAGAGAGGCAAGTGTGTACCCAGCAGAAACCCTATCCAAGAAGTCCAGCAAAGGAAAACACATAGGATCAAACAGAGCAGCCGATAAAACGTATAGGCACTGAGCTAGGCTGTGGAGTGTTAGGACACATAGAAGATAAGCAACAAAGCTGTCCCTGGAACTAAGATATGACTATAGCAAGTTGAGATTCACAGCCAATTGTTTCTTCTGCACCACCAGGAACAACGGGAATTTTGATTAAAAAAAAAAAAAACAAAAAACAACAACAACAACAAAAAAAAAAAACCAGCATCTACATTAGCATGACAAATGTAAACATTTGTCTAAATCTAACAAAATATGTTCAAGATTTGCATAAGAAAAACTACAAATGTCTAATAAGAATTCAAACATCTAAGTAAATGGAAGGATAGCCCATGTTCTTGAAAGGAAAACCTACCCTGTTTTAAGATGTGAATTCTTCCCAATTTAACCTACAGAAAAATCTGATTGAGTTGTTTTGTGAATACTAACAAACTGAAAGTTTGTATGGAAAAGCTAGGTATGGGGTATACACCTGAATCTCAGCACTCAAGAAGTTGAGCACAGCTTGGCCATGTGTTTGAGGTCAGCATGTGCTACTCAGTAGGATTATATCTTTAAAATCTCCCGCCAGCGACTCCTGCCAGGGACCCAGGTTCAGTTCCCACTACCCACAGGGGCAGCTCACAACTGTCTATAACTCTAGTTAGGGGGAATCTGACACCTTCTCCTGATCTTCATGGGCACTCCACATACATGGGTACACAGACACACATGCAGGCAAAGCACTCATCCACATAAAATAAAAAATAAATCTTTTCTTAAAAATATCTCTCCAGAAAGTCCACATGGGAAAGAAAAACATGAAAATAAAGAACACCTAACATAATACTAGAGAAGAAGAAGAAAGCTGGAAGACTGACACCATCTGACTTCAAGATTTACTGTACAGTCACAGTGTGGTACTGGAGAGAGGACAGATAGACAGACCACTGTAACTGGTGGTGGTTTGAAAAGAATGGCAGCATAGGCTCCTATGTTTGAATGCTTAGTCACCAGGCACTGGATCTGTTTGGAAGGATTAGGAGGTGTGGCCTTGTTAGAGGAAGTGTGTCACTGGGGATAGGCTTCTCTCTCTCTCTCTCTCTCTCTCTCTCTCTGCTTGCAGATCAGGATGTAGCTCTCAACTACTTGTCAAGCACTGTGGCTGCTTGCCTGCCACCACACATGCCACCATGATAATGGACTAAGCCTCTGGAACTGTAAGCCAGTCCCCAATTAAATGCTTCCTTTTATAAGAGTTGCCTTGGTCATGGTGCCTCTTCACAGTGACAAACTGAGAACTTAGAAACAGATCCAAATGAATCCACGTGACTAATCTTTCACAGAGGGGCAAAGGTGATTCAGTGCTAAAAGGACTATCTTTTGAACAGTTGTACTGAAACCACGAACATCCACACACAGACCTTACAGCTTTCAACACTCATTCTAAATGGATCATAGACCTAAATGTAAAACTTCTCCAAGGTAGAGTAGGAGAAGAGCAGGATGGCCTTGGACCTGTATCCTCAACACCAAAAGTGTAATCCTCTAAAGAAAAAGGTGATGCTGCACTTTCTGCTTCAAGAAAGACACTGTTGAGGGGATAAAAAGACAGCCCATATGGGGGGAAAATTGCAAAATGTGCATTATAAAGGGTTTGCTTCCCTAACTGACAAAAACATTCTTAAAATTCAAACTAAGGAAACAGCTGAAAAATAAACCAAAGAGCTGAACAAACACCCAAGACCCTGATTGCAGATGAATCATTAAAAAAAAGTGTCTGCTGGACAGTGGTGGCACACGCCTTTAATCCCAGCACTCGGGAGGTAGAGCCAGGAGGATCTCTATGAGTTCGAGGTCAGCTTGGGCTTCCAAGTGAGTTCCAGGAAAGGCACAAAGCTACACAGGAAAACCCTGTCTCGAAAAACAAACAAACAAACAAACAAAAAAGTGTCCAATCTTATGTCATTCGGAAAATGCAAATTAAAACAAGACAGTGTACAACACCTGAGGAATGAAAATCAAGGCTGTCCTCTGGCCTCTACACACACTGACACACGTGCACTGTGAACACACACACACACACACACACACACACACACACACACACACATAAATATATACAAATACATGCACACATACACACAAAAAACCAATAAAATGTTTGAATAGACATGTGTAGTGGGTAGCCATTCCAGCCTTGGCCTGGAAGTTCCAACCCCCATTGAGGCTTCGGTATTGGTCATGCCTACAAGGTGAAGCTGAGAGAGGATGCTGAAGACCCAGGATCAAGAGGAGAGGCTTCACTTGGTTCCAGGACCCTGGATGCTGGAGGTAGACTGAACAGAGTTCTCCAGAGAACACCGCCGGACTGTGCCATACCTTTGCCAGACCCTGCAACCTATCCCTTCATTTGTAAGTTAACCCACAAAATAAACCTCCCTTTTAACTACATGGAGTGGCTTTAATAATTTCACCAATAGACATGTCACCAAAATATACGTAAATAAACTCATGAAAATACACCCAAAATCATCGTTCATTTGGAAAGCAAATGAAACCACAGTGAGGAGCTGTTTTACACCCCTGAAGGTAGCCACAGCCCAGACAGACACTGGAGAGGGCTGGAAGACAAAGACCAAGCCATAGCTGAAAGTATAAAATGATATAGTGGCCAAGAGAAAGTTGCACTTAAAAGAGGAAAAAAAATACCAATAATAAAGCTGCCCTATAGCAGCAATTCCAGCCCTAGATATCCTTCCAAGGGAACCCAAAACACATCTCCACAAAAGACTCGCATACAGATAGATATTCACAGCGGCATTATTCCTGACAGCCAGAATACAAAAGAACACACAGGTCTGCAGGGAAGGTAAAGGATAAACATGTGGTGCCAGCCGGTGATGAGAGGCGTGAGATGCTAACTGCCATCACAGGAGTAAACCTCGGAAACACAGAGCCAAGTGAAAAGGCCAAGCCCATCCTGGAAGGAGGCAGTACGATCCCCCTCCCGTGAAATTTCCAGGCAAATCTACAGAGGCCGGAAGTGGACTGGGGTTGGGGTGGAATAAGACAGGGAAGCCAGCTTTCTTCTGGAGGGGGTGAAAGTGGTTTTACATTAGATTATGGTAATGCTTGCATGACTCTGCAAATTTACTGTAACTCAATGCATTACATCCAGAAAGCCAGAGAACTTCATAGGTGTAAAATTTACTCAATAAAGCTATTACCATGAAGCCCAAAGGAAGGGAGGGGACCTTTTAAAAGACATTTTGTTGTTACTGTTGTTTTGTGAAGTTTTTCCCTATAGGAGAAAATAAAATCTTGGAAGGAGCTGGGCATGGGGGTGGGCATATGTTTGTAATTACAGCACTTGGGAGTCTGAGACAGAAGAACTGTCAGGATTTTAAAGCCAATCTAAGCTATACAGTGAGTAGCAATACAACTGGGTTACATAGGAAGACCCTGTCTCAAAAAATACTCCCCAGAAATCCCCAAGAAGCTACAGAGGGGCAAGACTGGCCCTAGCCAGTCAAGGTCACGGCTGTGGAGAAATGTGAGTGGGCACCAACTTGCTTGGATAGCAGATGAAAAATCCTAAAAATACTGAATTACTTTCAGTAGAGCACAAGCATGGCATGCCATTAGGGACACAGTGGCCAGTGTCCACTTCAGATGGGTAGTACATGCTACTGCACCTGCCCTGGAGTGCCAGGGTGAACATCACCAAAGGCCTGGGAAGGAGAGATAGCCTTGGTGGGTTGTACCTCATATATAGCACCATGCATGGATAAAGTGAATGGAGAGGGTTGTACCTCATCTATAGCACCATGCATGGGTAAAGTGAATGGAGAGGGTTGTACCTCATATATAGCACCATGCATGGGTAAAGTGAATGGAGGCTCTGCACTCTTATTTCAGTGGGAAGAGACCTGAGTAAGGCCAGACAGAGGGAATATTGAAGGTGAGCCAAAAGAACTCAAGGAAGCCTCTAAGATAGAAAAGGGGGGTAGCAACTCAACAGTGTGGGTGCATTTCATTAAAACTGCTCTTCCAGAGGTCCTGAGTTCAATTCCCAGCAACCACATGGTGGCTCACAACCATCTGTAATGAGATCTGGTGCCCTCTTCTGTTTACATAATAAATAAATCTTTAAAAAAAAAAAAAAAGATAGGGGTGGGGGAGTCCAGTATCAGGCAAGCACTGCAAAGTAGCCCTGAGCAGAAGAGGATCCCGGCCTTTCCTCCTTTTGAGCATCCAACATTTTGCTGACATTGATTCCTAACACCACTTATTGCTTGGTATTTGGGGGAATCCGAAAGCATCTCATCTTTAAGGGGTTACAGAGAGGATTCCCATCTCTGTCACCACCTCTATTTCAGCCTCTGTACCAGACCCTCTGCCCAGTCAGACTACCTTCCACTCCAGTCTACTCTACATACTACCTGAGATAGCCATGCCCCCACTGGACCCCACAGAGACACCTGACCCATCTCATTCTCAAAGACCCACCTAACCAGTGCGGCTCATGTTTAATCAAGATTTTAGACATGTATGGCCTCTCTGTGCTGTCTAACTGGATGTGCGTGCATGAGAGTGTTTGGACATGCATGTTTACTACTGCTCACTGCAGACAGGATTTGGGGATTCAGAAAACAGATAAGGAGCTCAAATGGATATCCTTGCCATATTGAACTTTTGAAGCATCTATTCCTAATACAACACTAATGGCTCCTTTTCGTGCCTCTTTAGAAGTAGTACTTGGTTTAGTAAATATCTGAGAACATGTTCGGAGTCTATTGCCCACAAATTTATGAAATGTTCCTTTTATGCTCTTTTCCCTGAAGGAATTCTCCATCGCCCCCACCAGCCTTCTCCACCAGGCCCTCCCTGCTATCTCTGGCTGGCTCAGTGCGCCTGTTCCTTGAGGACTCAGCACAGTGGAGAAGGAGAATGCCTTCCCTGACGGTGCCTCCATCTTTTCTGGAATCACGGCTGTCACCAGAGCACTTCAGTGCTGTCTTTAATAGCTCACAAGTGGCTCCTTCTGGAACCGATGGCAAGGCAGCCCACGGATCAGCTAGTGGGGATGCTGAGGAGGCAGCATTGGCAAGAACTGCTGGAATGCTTCACCTCGGAGACACGCTAAGTGCCCACTGGCCTGGGATCCGAGGTCTGGGCTCGGCTGCCTTTGATTGGGGCTGTGTGCTGCCAAGTCTCAATTAGGCGGCCTGTAATACAGTTGGTTCTGGCACAAGTGCTGAGCAAAATAAATCAAAGGATTCTCCCAAATAGGAGTGAGTTCCTGACTGCTGTGTTTGGAGAGGCCACTGCCCTTTGGTGAAGGCTGTCAGCACCCAAACCTGTTGTAACATCATTTCCCCTGCCCCCCAAGAGATGTCCACAGTATGAGGTATTGGAGTCTACACACTTAGATACTCACTCACAGATGCAGACTGCCCAATCAAAGGGGACATGTGGGGCTTTCTGAAGGCATGACACAAGTGCTTGCCATGTGTGTCCTTCCAGGGGATGAAGGGAAGTGTTGGCTACAAAATCATGGCAGAGTTCTCACCCGAATGCCCATGCCTGCCAGCTCCTGTTCTCAACACTCTCATCAGAGAATCTGCAGGGTCATGTTAGTTAGGGATGTGATTCACTCTTAACTCCACAGTCAGGAAGGCTGTAGTGGAGCAAGTGCCTCTAAGCCCACGCCTCTGGCAGTGGCCATCAGTGACAGCCTCACTTCTGGTTCTGTCGCGCAGGCTCCTCACAAACAGGAAATGCGCTACTGGCCTTAGAGACAGGGGACTGTAGTTGACTGTAAAGGGTTGGAATCTCAATACCTGCTCTCCAGGCAAGGGCAGTGGCACCATTTCTCTTGCTTTTCTGGGAACCAGGAGGACCCATCCTGGCTTGTAAGTATATATATAGTAAGCAGAAGTCTGAGCATATTCAAGGTCAGAACACTTGATCCAAAACATGCCTTCTTTCTTGCATCCACAACTTAATGTGAGACCCATCCTAGCTCATGACAGCAAGGGTAGTAAGATTTAAAGGACATCCCAAACGCCATTACTGGGTTAGGAAAAACTACAGCTTACACAATGACATCAGCTTTGGGGGATCTTTAAGAGTATTGTCCCTAGGGCAACCCTCCAAGAGCAGGGCCATTGAAGAGACAAAGGCTTTGTTTGTGATGTGACATGAATGACTGGAGTCACCTTGCCCACGGCATTCTGTGAACACTTTGGCCAGTAGGATGAAAATTGGATTCAAGGGACTGTCAGTAAACTGCTTGGTGCATAAAGGTGAGGTCCTGAGTTCATAGACCCATTGTCCACATAACAAAGCCAAGCACATAATCCTAGAACTCCTGTCAGGGTAGAAACAGGAGGATCCCTGAGTTTCCTGGCCATCCAGTCTAGCTGAAGCAGAGAACTTCAGATTCAGTGAGAGACCCTGTATCAAAAATAATAATAATAATATAGCAATTGAGGAAAACACACACACATACACACACACACACACACACACACACACACACACACACACACACACACGGACCTGGCTGGGGGGGTGGGGTGGAGATCTGAAACAAGACATACTTTCATGTATCAGAGGCTTTGACACAGGACCCATCCCAGTTTATGTTGGAACATCATCAAAAAGGATCTCTGTGGCAAGACGTCATCCGTCTAAGCCACGGAGCACATGGTGCTCCTCGGAGTTTATCAACTACCTCTAGGTAACAACACAATCAATACCATTAACGTAACAGACCCCATTGAGGAAAACCTGCCAGCTGGAATCGGATCTCACTCACTGTGATCCCTGACTAGCCAAGCCTCTCTCATTTCTTCAGGATTTGCCTGTGGCCAGTCAGCCCTCTCACGCACCACCAGTGAGATTCTGCATTGCTATAGTCTCTCTGGAAGTAAAATAGCAAGGAGTGCTTGAACAAAAGCACTAAACACTTCTCAACAGTAAATTAAAACAACAACAACAACAAAAAAAAAAAAAACCCAACAGCTTAATTAACAAAGGAGTTCTTCTTCTACAATAACATTAATCACATTGTGTCATACATGTAAATATCTGTACCAAATGACAGCACACAGCCAATGTGGAGGTTGGTAAGAGCAACAATGCCTTACATCGACTTCGCTGTTGTCAGGGGCTGGTTCCTAACATGACAGCAAAGCAGTTGCTGTAGAAATCCACAGAGCCTTGAGTATTCAAGAACTGGCCCACTAGTGAAAAAGTAAAAGGCACTTGGTCTAGACTAACAAAGAAAAATGACTAGGAAACATGCCTGTTTGCCTCCAGTGGCTTCTGTCTGTACATTGTGCCCCTCTACATGGGCTCAAATGTATTTGGGTTGGGCGCTGTGTGTAGAACCAGTAGGGTACCGAGGGCTTCTGATATTTAAAGGCAGAGAAACAGGAGGTCAATGGGTAAGGTCAGGGGCTTTCAGAAGTCTTGAATAAGGTTGGGAAAATGTGGTTTTGGTGCCAGTTGCTGGATATGTCAGTAAACATGGCTGTTCTGGTGTGGTTGGGTTTTAAAGATGGAGAGGTAGAGGCTATGGACATGAGTGACTTCATACAAGATAAACGTGGGAAAACTTGAAGCAGAGGAATAGACATGGCAAAGTGATTGTCTCTGGAGAGAGGTGAGCTGGCAGGTTGAAGACATTGCATTGGAAAGGGGAGCTGACTAACTCTGTGTAGGGTTACACTGAGGCAGCCTAACCAAAATTTGCAGGCCAGCCTCTACGGGTGCAAGCCTCTTTAAAATTAAAAACCCATTTTCCATATAAATCTATTTGTGTTCTCTCACTTCTCAGATTTATTTCTGGCAATATCTTCTGTTTCTTTCAGGCCCTGAAAAATGTGATTTTTTTAAGGCTATATTTCTTGGTAAATAACCCCAACATCATTTACTTTGCTTGCCAAAATTGGCCCTTCTAAGATATGAAGGATAAAATGACCTTCCAAGCAGGCTGTTAAAACAAAAAGAAAGAAAGAAACTGTTATATAAGGGGCATGTTGTGAGACTATTTTTTTTTTTTTCAGGATGTGAAAATATACACTTTAATTTCACAAGTTAGTAATTAGCATAGTAGGGTAAAGTCATAATCCAAAACAATAATCTTTATTACCAAAATAGAGATTAAACACAATTAAAATGAACAATATTACCAACCATAATTGCTAATCAATTAGCTGAGAAGCTATATTACTGCAATCTTCTAGTCTCCAGCTTGCCCTTCCTATATTCTTTTCACTTTTTATAATGTAAGGTGCAGTCTGGTTCAGAGGATCTATCTGCAAAACCATGTTTTAATTATAGCCTCAAGGTTCAGCCACCACTGCCTCCTCTTCTGTTGGTGTTTCTGCCCACGAGTCTGTGAGAACCCACCCTTTAACTGTGAATGTCAAAGTTGGTTCCGTCAGATATTTTCCAGTTACATTTGCTCCATCAGGCTCCTTAGCAAAACCATATGCTAGCATCAAGTTCCCAGACTGCCCTTGGGTCCTCCTCCTCCTTCAAACACTTCAATATAAAAGATCAGCCTTAGCAATCCTCACACTGCCCCATGTCCATGCAGATCAGACTGTTTGATTGACAAGAGACTGAAAATACTCCTTTGACTCTCATTACTCATGACGTATAGATTAACTCTGATGCCAAGCAACCAAGACTCTAAGACCACACACTGTGTTTGTTTGCAACGTTAGATTTCTTCAAATGAAAAAAAATGACATCATTGAGGTGGTTTTGAAGATTAAACTCCATTGCATGCCTTGTGCATTTGTTTTTCAAGTGTGGATACAGATAATTTCTATATTCCAGGATCACAAGATGACTATGATGAATCTCCAAGTCTCAACATAATCTACCCATGGAGGTCTGGTTGGCTGCATCTGGTCTGTAAAAAGACTTCTACTGTGATCCGAATACCTGTCCCCCAAAACCGCTATGTTAAAGTCTTAATCCTCAATGAGACAGCATTTGGAGGAAGGCCTCTTGGATGTTCTTAGGGTGATGGATCATTCCTGAGAGGGATATTACCTTTACAAAGCCAGTCCAAAGACCTCCTTCAGCACCCTGCCATCTGGGACACTTCTTGTGCACACCCCATGTGCACTAGCAAGTAGACCCTCACCACAGAACCTGGTGGTGTCTTGATCTGAGACTCCAGTACTTCTTGTGTATAAGCCATAATGTTTATACAACTTTATCATAGCAGCCTGGATGGATCAAAGCAGCCTCTTTGGAGAAGGGGTTCTTACTGAAAAGTCATGAGAGTTGTACTACCAGACCATAGAGGGCCCATTATAGAAACACTATCTCCAGGTCAAGAGAATGAAATCTCTGGCCTAGGTAGAGATCTAACATTCCTGTTTCACTGCACTGGAAGGATGGAACCACCCTGAGCCATGGCTCAAGATAGAAGGAATAATCGTCCCTTTAACGAGATTCTGTATTTTTCTTCCCCAGCATTCCCACTTCCTGGCGCTTACCTTACAGAGACACAGCCATGCATTTCCACAAGCCTGCTCACTTTTCTGAACTGCTCTGAGAAGTGCATGATGTTTCTTTTTCTTCTACCCCTGTCCTAAGCATGCTTTCCCCAACACTTTGGGCTTGGCTCTCCCTAGAGCTCCAGTCCCTGTAGAGCAGCTTCTTGTCCTTGAGGCTGACTTCCATGCTGGCTTAATTCAAGTGGTATGGCTTTTTTCTTTCTCTTCTCCAACCTCATTCTCTGGATTTACAGCTTGCCGGCCCTGGGGATTTTTTTTTTTTAACTATAATAAAATTTTTCTCAAGCTTCTATGTCAATCCATTCTTAAATTCTTTTATTAACTAGACCAAGAACCCCAAGAGGGACCCCTAACATCCCTAATATCAGTAGGGATACAGGTACAGATGGCTTCAGGCAGCCCCTCCTGTTGATGACCTCCTGTGGGTCTATGAAATCAGATTGCAGGCAGGCCAAGCATTGGCAGAGGTTTACATTAGGCCTCCACTCCTGTTGGCCCATGGTAGACAGCTCCCATGGAAATGGTGATCCACGCAGCTTCTTTGCCTACCTAACAACAGCCACTGCATACTAGCCAGGGGACTGATGTCATAGGCACCACTGCTCTGGATATAGCCAGTGATAGTCCTGTGCTGTTGTTGCTGGTACGAGCAAGCGTTTCTAGAAAGGTATATTACACTGACCTGTCTGTGAAGCTGGTTAACTGATTAGAATCCTGGTGAGTGGAGAGATGGTGAAATATTTGTTCCAATTTGTTAAATTACATTTTAATTTATTGCGTGTTTACATGTGCTTGAATGTGCCATGCATGTGAAGGTCAGAGAACATCTTTCAGAAATCAGTTCTTTCTAACCACCATGTGAGTCCTGGGAATGGAACTTGGGTTGTCAGGCTTAGAGGCAAGTGCCTTTACCTGCTCAGCCATCTCCCCCGCCTGAGAAGTTGCCCACGTCTATGACTGACCTAATATCAGGTGAAACATTTTAGAACTTACTAACTTAGCAGACCACTAGCTTCCACCAACCCCAAAGTTAAGAATGTTAACCAGAAATATCTATGGCCTGTAGCAGAGGTGTCCTGGCTTCACTGTAGCCCACCTGCCTGACGTTTTCACCATTGTGTCGCAAGTATCTTGTTTTATGACTTTTTGTTCTGTGACTATAAAACCTTCACAAAACTGCTGTCATGTTGGAACACAGAAGTTGGAGTATCCTCAGTCTGTGCTCCTGGGCCACTGTCACTCATATTTGAGTGCAGAATAATCCATCTCTCCTTCCCTGTGAGGTGAACGCCACATTCCTTGTGTCAACAATGCCTTACTCTCTGCAGGTTTAGAACAAGGTTTCCACACTGTATGCATAGGCTGTTCCCACAGCTCAAATTGTCAGTACAGTAAATCCATTGCCATCAAACAAAGTCCCCAAGGACCCTAGTCCCTACCCTGTCAAGTTTTAGAGGTGAACGGGTTGGCTTACAACAAGCAGTCTTGAGAGTTATAAAAGAGAAACTGAGGCTAAGGAAAGGAAAGGGTCATTCTGGAAGCCACATAGTAAGTGTGTAGCAAGACCAAGCCTTGGCTTCTTCCTTACTGTCCTTCAATAAGTCCCTCAGCCACATTGGGGCCATACAGTAGGGACCTCCCTCCTCACCATGAGTCAACTCAGCCCACACAACTGTGCATGCTCACAAACAAGGCTGGGCTGATCCTGCATAGTCCTGGTAACAGGTTCTATCTGCAGAACCCTTGACCCCCGTTCTGTGTGTTTGGGCCCTCCAGTTGGGCTTGCTTGGGAATTCTCTACCCCAAGAGAACAGTTCAAATCCTCCAGTCAGGGCTTTCAAGGAAACCCCCAACCCAAGTCAGATTCCTACATCAAGGAAAGGCTTTGTTTCATTTCTGAGCAAGAACAGAGCTCACATGGATCAAATCTTCTCTCTGTTGGGTGAAAGCCACGTGGAATTCTGCTCTAAACAGAACCAGAAAATGCATTCATCCCCTGTACCCCACTGCCTTCCCCCTTCTGAGGCTAGAGAATGGGATCCCAAACCCACTCCAGGCCGCTGAACAGGAACACACACAGCTCTGGGCTCATCAACTCTGAGAGCAAAAGGCTTTGGGAAAACAGTTCACTTGACGCACTGAACTTTGTTTTATTTTTGTAAGGAACATTCCATCAGTATTTAAACTCAATGTAGAAAGCAATCAGGTCCTTACCATTGGCTACCTCCCATGTCTTGTAAAGAGGAGGGAACAGAATAATACAATTTTGAAGAAAATTAAATCCCTCAGAGCCTTGAAGCATGGCAAGGTGAAGCTCAAAGCGCCATGACTTTCTGAACTCTTGACTCTGCCAAGTCTCACGGAAGAGGCACCAGTATTGGAGATTCACAGCTACTCTGGTGGTAGACTTCAGGGAAGGCACAGATGGGGGACTCACAGAAGGAAGAGCGTGACCTTGACCTCGGACAGTCCTAACTCTTTCCTCTACAACCCTTACTCTGAGTGGCCTTCCTTTCCTGGGCTGCCACAGATAGAGGCTTCACAGGGTACCACATCTCCCCCATGCCTGCAGAACAGCCATGTTGCAGAACCAGGTGCAAGGTGCATGCAAGGAGAGGAGCAGGGACAGGGGGATTGCAAAGTTCGCTCTTAGATATTCTTGCAGTGATGTGGAATCGGCTCCCTTTGTTTGCTCCACAATGGATCTTATCTTTGGGTGAGGGCTGTGTTCCCGACTATTATTACCCTGTATAAAAGGCTTGCGGGCTTTCTTCCCACTTGTTCAGCGGCACCGGAGTGGCGTGGCAAATTTAATCGAAGACCCAGCTCCTGGGAGAATCTTCAGGGAGACTGCTTGTCCTCCTGATGCTGTTATCTCCTCTTCCTTGTGTTGAGGAAGCATAAAAATCACAAAAAAGTCATTCTGACTATATTCTTCCTGATAATTATTGTCAGACTCCGAGATAAGTACTCTACGTGATGTAATGTGTGTTAGACTGGGCCCCTTGAATGCCAATCCTGCTGTGCCGAGGGCCAGACAATGGCCACTGACATCACTGGGGCCTCTGTATTTTGCCATAGACAAGAGAGAGCTTTGATTTTTTTGTGTTTTGATAAGGCACAATCTGGGGGCCTTTATCTCTGCTGTTATATTTAAAGATGACATTCTAGCCCTGCCTTCTCGCCTATTGTCTTGACCCTGATTATCTCCAAATGTTGTTGTTTAGTCGAACTCACCAGCTTAATGAAAGGCCTGCTCCCAATTTAAGGGAAATTATTTAAATGCAGAGTATCCTATACACTGCGGTTTCAAAAAGAACTAGGTGGTTAATCAAAAGTTAATTGTCCAATTCTCATGCAGATTAGGGCCTCTTGCAAATGAATCCCAGGTTGGGACTACTGAAGAAGAAGAAAAAAAAAGAAGAAAGTACTGAGCTGCACACAAGGGCCTGCAGACTGGTAAACAATCAGCCTGGCTTAATTTGTGGTAAACAAAATGAGGATTCACTAGGGGTCTCCGAAGGAGAAAAAAGGTGAAAATAAATTAAAGCACAACATACAGATAGCATCTTTTTGTTTGAGGCCATCTTTCAAAACCATAAGCTAAATGAGGGAAATGCAGCCTTTTAATATTTACTGGGAGCCATGCACTGTAAAACAGCGGGCCCATAATTATGCTGTGGTTTAGGGTGGAAGCTTGAGGCAGCAGATGGCCATTGTCCTCTGACACTGTGACTTCTGGGGCTGCTCCCTCCTGGCGGGAAGTGACACAGTGCCACCACCCTCCTGCTGAGGTCTGAGGTGCTCTGACTTCCTTACTTTGTCCTCCAAGTGAATGTCAATTCCTGGCCTAACTTGCAGAACCTCCTTTGGATCCCAAAGTGGCATCTAGGACTTCCTATGGGTTCCCAGGAAAGAAGAGGGTGCTTGCAAGCAGGCTAACCATCTGGCCTGCGCCCCCGCCCTCAGAGAATGAAGACACGAAGCCATTGTCCTTCCCTACCCCAGTAACACAGCCTCTCTCACTATCAAGCTGGGTTTAGCCATGGCCCTGGCAGAGTCACCCTGCCTACATCCTCTTCTGAGTCTTTAGCCGAGTTGGCACTGACCCGTTGGCCTCAGCTCCAAGAAGGCGAGACTCTAAGATGTCTCTGAATAATTACTTGAGTGGGTCTGGATGGAGAGGGTGGGAAAGGACACATCTCTGGACAAGGACAGGCCTTCAGTATCCTTTTCTGCCACACTTCAATACAGCAGGATTCAAGGCCCGAGCTCCAGATCAGTTTGGAAATACTGTAGGGCAAGCCAAGCTACAGCAATTGGCTGTGTATGCGGGTGTTCCCAAGGCTCTCCTGACACACTACGCTCATTCTCAAATTCCGGGCTGAAACTTAAAAGACAAAATAAATCTTGGTCTCTCTTGGATCATCTCTGGCGCTGCTTAGAGGAAATGACTGGAGATACAGGAGGAGAGAAACAATGTTGTCACTCAGGAAGTACATCCTTCTACCCGGTCCCTGGGAAAATGGCTTCTTGTATGTCCCTCCACCCACCCACCCAGCAGAGCCCACTGTAAGGATTATGTCCTTAATTACGTCACCAGCCTGTGACGGCGTCCCAGCCTAAAAAAGTGGGCGTGCCCTCTGTGCGTTCTCTCTTTCTGCACTCTCTCTCTTTCCACACTTTCTCCCCTCCATGCCGTCTCTCTCTCTCTCTCTCTCTCTCTCTCTCTCTCTCTCTCTCTCTCTCCCAATAAAGCTCTAGAAAGGTAACTTCCGTCACCCATATGTCCAGCACTCTCCTCTGTTGGCATGGCTGCCACCCACAAGCACCACCACTTAACCAACACCCACCCCAACCCCAGCCCCACCAAGGCAGGAGTCCACAGTTTCTATTTCAACAACTGCACCAGAAGTAGGCCAAGCCAGGCAGGCAATATTGGTGCACACCTTTATTCCCAGCACTTGGGAGGCAGAGGCAGACTAATCTCTGAGTTCAAGGCCAGCCTGCTCTACAGAACAAGTTCCAGGGCAACCAGAACTACACAGGGAAACCCTGTCTCAAAGGTTAAAAAAAAAAGTAGGCCAAGATTTGCCTGTTCCTGGGAAACCACAGGGGTGTCTCTAGGCAACCACATAGCTACCTCTCACTCAGTGCCACAAGTTCCTGCCTTCCAACTCTCTCATACCTATGTGATATCCTCCTGGGTCTGTGATGACAAAGTCTACATGATTGAGACAGAAGTAAATACCGTTGGGGATTTAGCTCAGTGATAGAGCACTTGCCTAGCAAGCGCAAGGCCCTGGGTTCGATCCTCAGCTCCAAAAAAAAAGGTTGCTAACAGAAGTAAATACCCTCCCATCCAGTTCAGAGCTCAAACCTAGCACTGGTGTGACTGCAAGGTTGCCCTTCTCAAATCTTCCCAATGAGGTATCTTCCTTTGTTTTTCCAGTTTCTGGTGGCCCTGGGCTTGAAGCTGAGTCACTCCAATCTCTGCCTCCATTGTCACATGGAATTGTCATTTTTGACTGTGTTTTCACAGGCCACCAGCCTGTGATGAGCTGTGCATTCTACCCAGCCATATGCACAAAGATACTCCAATAAGGCCACATGCTGCAGGGCTAGGGTTAGGACTTGGACCCATCTCAGAGTCACAGGGCTTTATGTAAACACCACTCTTTCCTTCCTTCCTTGACTCTCACCTTTGAATGAAAGCTACCTACCACCCCAGAGGGATGTCCTCCAAAGGTTCCGGTAGAACTCCACCAGGGTGGATGGTATTACCAGGCAGAGGGAAGGCAGGTCCTTCCAGATTCTGGCCATAGAGAAGCCTCACCATCCAGCTGCAGTTACCCGGAGCCGGCCAGTCACCTACCACAGGAAATCATCTCCAACCTCAGAGTGGGATCTGTTCTCTTCCCTGTCAGGACTACAGTGCAGTCTCAGAGTACACCACCTAGTGGCCCTAATGGGAACCGCACTTCTGGTCACACAGAAGCTGCCTTCACACACCTGGCCATTGCTGGGAAGAATAATAAGACCTACAAACTGGCTATTCAAACCAGCCATTCTGTTTCTCCTGAACAATATCACAGAGTGATCAATTCATGCAGAGCAAATCATTGTTTCTAATAACACAGGAAGAGAGAGGGGGCCAGCTCAAAAACAGGATGGTGGATGGCAAGGTCACTAGGCAACGCTGGTTTTATTGTTAGGGACTTTCCTACCCACACAGTCACATCACTGCAGCTGGCTCATAAATCTCAATAAATCTTACTTTCTAAAGAAACCTTTGAAGTTAAATTGCCCAGTAGTATGCCTTCTCCGATCCAAACACCTGGGGGTGTTTAAATTTTGACCACACATAGTCTGTCACCCAGTGGATCACCTGCACACAACACCAGTCTGTTCACATTGAGTGTCAATATTGACGGATGGTTAGTGCTAAGCCCTGAAACATAAAACTGGTAGAGATATCTGATCAGTCTGGCATGGGTCCTTGGGAAGAAACATGTCTCATGCCAATTCTGTATTTGTTACCTCTTTTCCTCCCCAGACTATAAACTGCCTGCCTCCTGGACCATGTGTGGGTGGCTGGGAGCCAGGTGCAGAATGCTGAGAATTGAAATCGCAATCAGACAAGGTGTAATGGGGGACTCACGTATGTTTCTACCTCCACAGAGCCAGGACCTCACACTGCCCTTCACCTATGGTACTGTCTGGGCCACGTGGGTCCGGTAACTACTGAGGCTGGACCAACCTGGAGAGGCACGTTAGGGAGGATGCAGTGTTTTCCTGAGGTGGCTGACTCCAAGTGGCGTTTTGTTGTGCTGCTATCCAGCTGCTCTTGTTCCAACTGATGCTGCTCTGGCCTGAGATGAGCTTGTGGGACTTCTGAGGGGGTGTGGCCCCTGAGACCCAATTGCTGGCTGAAGACTCGGGAAGGCCCCTAGGGGTCAGAGGAGCAAGGCAAAAGGCCAGGAAGCCAGCTTGTCAGCCAGTCAGTCAGACTGGGCTACCTGGGGGGAGGAGGAACAGGAGGCCAAGAATGGGATACCAAACCGTGGGAACTCTCGGCCAGGAGGATCACTGTACATTGGACAGGGGGCCTCACTGGGATTGCAGCAGTGTGGCCACTACTCATTAAAACTTGTGGGGAAGTGAGGCTGGAGCAGTGGTCCTCAACCTTCCTAATGCTTCGACCCTTTGATAGCAGTTCCTCATGTTGTGGTGACCCCCAACCATAACAATTTTTTCAGAGCTACTTCATAACTGTAATTTTGCTATTGGTATGAATCGTGATGTAAATATCTGATCTGTGAGTTCAGAGGGGTCGTGACCCACATGTTGAGAATCTCTGACTTAGAGTGTCTGTCCCTGATCCTTCCCAATGAGGAGAGGAAAAATCAAAGGCACTGCCCATGAAAGCAGGGAGGTGAAGAAGGGGGAGGGAGGTCAAGGGTCACCACAAGGACCTTACAGATCAGCCAATGAGAAATAAAGGACTAGGCCAGGGAAGTAACTGTCCCTGAAAACACACTCTTCTTAAGTAGATCCTTCTGTCAACAAAATTGTGGCCTCTTTTTACAAGGGAAGAAACTGAAGCCACCAAGACTAGCTGTCAGAGGGAAATAACAAAATGGAAGCTCCTCAGAGCCCCTGTTCCACTTTTGTGGTCTCTTCACGAAGCTGTATTTCCCTAGAATACTTTGGAGGTACCCAGACCCTCCTCAGACACAATGGCCCAGTCCTAAGACAAGAAAAGCTCTGGGCCAAGGACATACACAGGGCCTGCCAGGGATGGTTCATTCAATAGCAGTTGGCCATATCTGCCCTATGTGCCCCCTTCCCATGGGCCTGGCTGTGGGGCCTACAAGGGCAGAGCACTAACAGCCTGAAAGAGATGCCCACAGCCTTGACAAAGCCTAGTTAAGCCCGGGATGGCTAAGTCTCCAAGACTCTGGTGCCAGTGGGAATCCTTGATATATGTTTCAAAAAGGGATCACAAGGGAAATTACTTGTCCTGAAAGAGATGAGACAGAGACCAGCTCTGGCTTGCTTATGCCCCCCCTCCCACCCCCCAGCTTCTGAAGCCATCTTTCCAAGTCCCACTAGCCTGAAAGCTTGGCAAAGGACAATGCTCGCCCTCTGGTGGCCAGCCCCAGAATGGACGCCATCCACATTGCCTTGGACTAAGCTGTGCCACATCCATCCATCAAACAGAACAAGGTCAAACCAAATGTACTTTTAAATGTCTCTTCTGGGTTACTATGGCAACTAGAGAAACTGTTAAACCCGAAGAATGATTAAGCTCCTCATTGTTCTATATTAATTTGAGGAAGAAAATGGCTTCATTTCCACTGTTCTGCATTTCTGCTTTCTGGGGAGCTCAGTGGTTTTCCGTGGGCTGTGCAGAACCCAGGCAGATTTGGATATGATAAACTGGTTGTGAAGAAAACCCAGACCATTACTCCTCACTTCCTCACGTAAGTCTTAAGGAGTTATCTTCAAAGGAAGGTTCCAGAGCCACCTGCTTGTCCAGTCCTGGCTTAGCTACCTGCTCTCTTGGGGACTTGGGCCAATGTCTTCAGCCCTTACCATTCACTTCAGAGAAAGAAGGTTTAAAACACAAGAACTCTCGGGGCATCTAAATGAGGTATAGATGTAAATTATAAAGATTTATTTTTTTAGTGTGTGTGTGTGTGTGTGTGTGTGTGTGTGTGTGTGTGTGTAGACATGTGAGTGGGGGTACCCACAAAAGCCAAATGCATCAGACTTCCTTGGGGCTGGAATTAAAGGTGGTTATGAGTCATCCAGTGTGGGTGCTGAGAACTAGATTTAGTTCCACTGCAAGAGCAGTACATACTCTTAACTCCTGAGCGGTTTCTTCAAGCCCTATACTTTTTCCTGCCCCAGGCCTGGAACCACATATGCCTTCAAAAAGCCTTCGCTGCTTTTCCCAGAGAATGCTGTCCAGTTCTAGACATGGGGCACGCTCGCGGCTCCTAAGGCCTTTGCTTTAAGAGGTACTTTAAGGAATCTAGGGCTATTAATATTATTTCATGGTAGACTCTGAGTTAGGGTCAGGGACTTACCAACATATGGTTACCAGTCATCAGTGAACTCACAGGTGGGCCAAGGACGCATTTGTGAAAAATTACACTGCACTGGGAGAAGGGCGTTGATGGATACCTAAGTTGGTAAGGGTACATTAAAGGGCTTTTAAAATGACACCATTGAGGATGGTAATGTAAATTACCTTCTGTGGCACTGCTCAGTGAGAAGTAAGCTGAACAACAGCAAGAATGACACACGCCACCTTTGCCAGAGTTGTGCACCTGGGTTACGGTGCGAACATTCTGCAGTCATGTCCTATGCAGTACTTTGTGGAGTTAACTGAATATTAATTTGAATGCTAAGCCCATAATGTGATGGTAATTTTTTATAAATCCATTATTATATTTGACTTTTTTTTAATGCTTGAACGCTAAGGAGATAATTTGTCTTGGAATTCCTAAAGGTTCTACCCATGAATCTCAGATACCAGGCAGCCAGGAAAAGGCTGATCCTGTGTGGTGGGTTCCAAGCCTCAGCTGCTTCTGCTACCCAATGCCTGCTTACTTTGTGAATGTGTAGCTGATATTGGGGGATGGCCCACACTCCACTGGGAATGACCTTCTATCTGCAGGTGCAGGGAAGGGGAGGGTGAATTTCTTTCACAGAATTTGTTCAATGATCCATTAAAATATTGTATTTATAATGTCATAATCAGAAATGGAAGCCTAGAGCCCTGCTCCTTAGATGGTGAGTCATGACTCTGAATGGGGCCATGAAAATTTTGGTGACAATTAAGAGTTTTTCAAACATTTATAAACAAAAAAATTCATTCAAAATCAGATATATAAGGAATGTGAGGCCTTTCTGAGATCATGCAACCCACGCTGCACTGGGTGGTTTCACCCCACCCTCAGCTGGACATGCTTCCCTCAGAAACCCAGGGCATGAAAGAGAATCCCACTGGCCCAGCCAGAGACACAGCACTGGCTTCCAGTTCCTACCAGACTCCTGATCTCTGGACCACACCCCCCCTACCCACCCATCCCCCACCCCACCCCTCCCCCACCCCCGCGCCCAACCACCCACACCTACCAGGCTAGCACCTTTCACATTCCTGGAGCCCACACATGGAGTGTGTGAGCTGGGGTGACTTATTTTGTATTCACTCTTTTATTGCTAAACAGAATAACTGGTTTGTAAAGAGTGTTTTACACTTTTGCTTTTTCATTATAGTTCCGCTACTTGCTCTCAAGGTGTGAAGGTTTAGAAATTTTTGTAGCTAAATTATTTTTTTTAATTGCAAAGTAAGCCAACTGTCCAAGCTAGGTGCCTGCATGTAATCCCAGCACTCAAGGGGCTGAGGCCAGAGGACATTGCCTCTAAGACCAGCCTGGGTGATACCGTGAATCCCTAGCTGAAGAAAGCAAGGGAACTTTCCTTTGGGGAAACAAAAGCAATAAAATCCATTCCCCTCCCCAGATGTATACTATATACATGAAGGGAATTGATATCTAATTTTTCAGAATAATAAATGTATACAAAATAGCAAAAGGGGGAAATATTTACATTGTTTACAATGGGGAAAGTTCTCTCAAAATAATATTAATAATAACTACAGGATAACCAAGAGGAGTCCCAGTGAGGGCCCAGTATCACTAATGTAGCAGAAACCAGAGGCCTCGAACCAGACCAATGCTTTGCAATGGACACTTGCAAGTAAAGATATGTGGACAAAAGGGTTTACTGCATGACTCACTGTGTCACACTACAGCTTCCATGAAAAGATTGATTTTCCTTTTTTCCCCTCTTAAACTGTATTTAATTTTATTTGTGGGGGGGCAGGTTTCAAGGGCAAAGGGCAGATATGAAGGGACTGGGAAATGAATGGGATGGAGAAGTATGATGTGAAAGACACAAAGAATAAATAAAAAAGAAAGTTAAAAATATTAATAATAACAAAAATATTATCAAAATAATAAACAAAAACTCAGATTGAAAAATGATAGCTTTGATCATATGAACGTCTAACTGGTAGACACCAACAATAAACTAACAACATTCCCTTTTTTTAGTTGTTTTTTTTTTTAAGATTTATTTATTTATTATGTATATAGCATGTATGACTGCAGACCAGAAGAGGGCGCCAGATCTCATTACAGATGGTTGTGAGCCACCATGTGGTTGCTGGGAATTGAACTCAGGACCTCTGGAAGAGCAGCCAGTGCTCTTAACTGCTGAGCCATCTCTCCAGACCCCCCCCCCCCCCCCCCCCTTTTTTTTTTTTTTTTTTTAGTTTTTTAAGACAGGGTTTCTCCGTGTAGACCTGGCTGTCCTGGAACTCACTCTGTAGATCAGGCTGACCTCAAACCTAGAGATCCACCTACCTCTGCCTCCTGAGTGCTGGGATTAAGGTGTTTGCCACCACCAGCAGCTCATTAACAGCATTCTTCCTAGAGCAGTGTGAGGGTTTGACTAGAAATGTCTCCTTGAGGCCCCTGTAGTAGAACACCTGCATATGGTGTTCAACAGAGATGACCAGAGAAATCCAATAGACAGAGCAAACAAAAGGTGATGTTGTTAAATTGAGAACTCAAAAGATCCAGCAGAAATTAACAGGGGGAGCCCAGGCAGTCATCTGGGCTTCTAGGTTGAGCTTTCTCTGCAGGCATGAGCTCCCATGGCTAATCCTCTGACTTCCCATTCCCACTGAAGGTGTTTCTGTACCATGGGATAAACAATTATAACATACTTTCCAGCTGTTCTCAAGGAACAGCATACTATTAGCAGCTTACTATTTTTCCCTCTCCCCATTACAAAGCAAAGGGGCCAGCCTGACCCAGGACAGTGGAGGTAGAACATTTGAAACATCTGAAGTGAACTGGGGAGCAACCCTGCTCCCAAGGCCATCTTCTCAGGGACTCCAATCAGCACAGGACAATTTACCACTTGTCTTAGTTGGGGTTTCTGTGATAAAGACACCATGACCAAAAGTAACTTGGTGAGGAAAGGGTTTATTTCATCTTAAAAATCCCAATCCCAATCTATCATGAAGGGAAGTCATGGCAGGAACCTGGATGGAGGAACTGAAGCAGAGCCCACAGAGGAATGCTGCTTACTGGCTTGCCCTCCATGGATAGCTCAGCCTGATTTCTTTTAAGACTGTCTGCGAGGGGTGGTACTTCACATCCATCATTAATTAAGATAATACCTCACAGACTTGCCTACAGGCTAGTCTGATGGTGACATTTTCTAAATTAAAATTCCCTCTTCTGGGCTGGAGAGATGGCTTAGTGGTTAAGAGCACTTGTTGCTCTTGCTGGGGAACCAGGTTTAAATCCAGTACTCACAACTATCCATAATGCAGTCCCAAGGGATATGATGCCTCATTTTAACCTCTGCAGGCACCAGGCACACATATGGTTTACAGACATACACACAGGCAAAGCACTCACACACATAAAACAAAAATAAAACTGAAAACGAATGGGTCTAGGTGTACGGCATGTTGATAAAACTAACCAGCACCCCAATATAATGCACATGGTCAAATTTATGGGAATTTAAATCAATGTCATATTTTAGAGATATTTGTAATAAGTATTTTCATACACATGGCCTTTGACCCAGCAATTACAGAGTTACTTGTAGTTGCTACTGGAATATTGGTACATTTCATAATAATATTTAAGCAGGATGCCCACTGCAGTACTATTCAGAGTTGAAAAAAAGGAAGTGGGACTTGGGATGTAGCTCAGTTGGTATAGTTCATGCCTATCATGCATAAAGCCAGGAACTGAATCCCCAGCAATGCATAAACTGGGCGTAGTAGCCCACATCTGCAACTCTAGCACTCAGGAAGTAGAGGGCAGAGGATCAGACATTGAAGGCTATCCTTCGCTACTGTCAATTTCAAGACCTGCCTTGGCTGCATTATATTCTTTCTTTCCCCCTCCCAAAAATGGAAATAATTTAAATAATGTAGAATATTCTATGCTGCAGAATGTTCCACCATTGGTAACAAGAATAGGGATTCTATGTGTCCACAGAAGGAAGTATGCACAAAATGAAAGAACTCATTGATGAGTTGTGTTTATAATTCTGTTAAATGCGTTTCCTCTGGACAGCTCATTTTCCTATTTCTTACTAGTGAATAAAAAATTTAAAGCTATGAATTTGCCTCTGCCTTCTGCTTTGGCAGAGACTAGTTTGTCCCCCCCCTCTCTCTTTCCTTTCTATTCTGTGAGCTACCTTGCAACTCTGCTGAGTTTTTTAAAACTTTTTATTAGCATATGTTAATTGTATAAAATATGGGCTTGACTTCAACAGTATTCATTGCCACAACATACCTTCCCCAACACTTCAGTTTCATGTCAATTATTTTGTACATTTTCTGTGTTTCATATTTCATTTTCTCTATATGTCATCTGTCTGCATCTCTTTAAATGTTCTGATCAATAAATAGGAACATGTTGTTCAAACATGGATCCTGAGTTCTATCTTTGCTCAAAACTAATCAGAGAACACTACCTGGCCAACCCTCTCCTTCTAGGAACATTCTCTACTCCTTTTGCTGAGTGGTCCACAGGGTTGAGAACATCTGCTGGGTCCTAGAGGATGGGCTGCTTTCTGCCCTGTATGTCTTTGCCTGATCATTATCTCACCCCCCTGCAGTGCCCCCTGTTTCTCCCTTGCTTGTTCTGTGAACACAAACCACAGAGCAGCATTTGATGATCCCAGGAACGCTAAGTTCTATTTGTTCCTCACATTCTCTTTTGCTCATTTAGGACACATCCCACCCTGATGGGTTGCTGTTGTTGCTGTCATTGTTGTAGTGGTTGTTGTTGTTGTTTTCTAGTAACTGTTCAAGGATGGCAGCACTGGATGTTTGGCCACCCACTTTCTTCTTAAGGAACACAGTTCCAAGAGGAAACTCTCCTTCTTAGACTTTCTAGAGCCCTGTGCTGCATAGATGGTCATGCAACCTGAGTTTTCATTTTGTTTCTTATATTCCAGGAAACTTCTCCTCTCTAGCACTGAGGATCCCAGTACCTCCCATTCTAATTGATCCATTCCCCTGACTACAGTCCTGGGGCTACTGGGTATGTCTGAACAGATGGGTGAGTGCTCAAGTACAGCCAGTCCTCTGGGATTCCTGAGGGAGGTACCCAGGTGTCAATGGGATCTCCCAGTAGTCCTGAGATGGATGTAGTCATTCTTTCCCAGACCACACAGAGCCTAGGAGAACAACCCACCCTTCCAGATGCTTCTGGCCTCTGCTCATCTTCACTGCTACAACAAAGGGTTTCTTTGGAGAATTGTACCCAACAAAAGCAATGGGTTCTCCAGTCCCCTTCCACCTGCCAGAGCAGTGGTGGGCTGTGTTGGGGAAGAGGCAGGAGTATCGAGATATGGAGGACCTGGATACTATGCCTCAAAGCTGTGTGCAGAAAAGCATAGGATAGGACTGCATGGTAGTTACAGGGGACACAATGCATGGCCTTTTCACCCTGTCTATATCAGAGGACATTCTTATCAATCTGGGTGTGAGAACTGCAGAAATGACAACCCATTCTATGAGTGACACTGTATGAGGACTCTCTCACACATATGGCTGGCAGGAACAGAACCAGAGAAGGAACGAGGCAATAGTCAACTCATGTGCTTACTTTTTGCTTTAAGAGCTGTCCAGCTTCTAGAATCTCCCCTAAAGACACACCTCGATCAATATGTAAATAGAAACATATAAGGCCATTTATTGCAGTATTAAATTGCAAAATGTTAGGAATAGCCTTGGGGCCACATGAGAGAGGGTAGCTGAACGAACTCTACCATATCCATTCAATGGAAGGCTAAACAACCATTCTAAGGAGGAAGAAGCTGCCTGAGTATTAGTGATTTTCAAGCTGTATTGTCAAATGAAAGAAGAAAATGCAAGGGATATATATTTTGTGCAAAGAAAGAATAAGATAATAAAACATATTTGTATCTTCCCATTTGTGCAAAAAGCGACAGGGAAGATAAACTAGAAACCAAAGAGACTGGTGCCTACAGGAGAGGATGGAAGGAGGTTGGAAGATGATGGGATGTGAATGGGAGGAGCAATCCCTGAGGATAATGTCACAGTTTTAACTCATGGAGTCAGAATAATTAATAAAGGAAGAAAAACATGAAATAGGGTGTAAGCAGACACAGATCAACCTAAATCATTTCCAATCCATAACAAACCTGTCTGAAGGCATGGGAGAGCTGCCAGCATAGCTTCTGTCTGCTTGTGTTTTCTGGTGCTAGGGACCGAACTTGCGACCTTTGGACGAGCTAGTTACTCACTTTTACCAGTGAACTGCAGCCCCAGCCTAAGCCAAGTAACTTAAATAGACACTGCATCTGTACCTTGGCACTTGAGGATAAAACTTAAACAAGCAAAAACAGACTCTCATGTCTAGTGAGTTTCTAAAAGAAAATCGCTGTATTGGGTACACTCAGAGCTAGATCCTGGTGTGTCCATTTCATTCTCCAGTAGATTAGAAGTCTCCTTAAAGAGATCTCATTCCCAGGCTGATGAGGAAAAGGAGAAGATACTTTACCAGAAACAAAGTGTCCAGAGAATGGTGGGCAGAGAGCAGGGTGCTACAGGGACATCAGGACTCTGGGGGGCGGTGAGGCGCAGGGCACACAGCTACTAGGAAGTCCCAAGGCCAGGTCTAGAGTAAACTGAATGACACAAAAGAAATAGTGATAGTATTAGGTTACAGTCGATGAAATCAACCAAAAACCGTGATTAGATACAGATAAGTTAAAACACAATGGGGTGGGGTGGGGGAGGGATGGCTCTTGCTAACAACAGAAGTCTACTAAAATGCAGAAGTTGAGGAGGGAAGTTAAAAGTCACACATCAGGAAGCCAGCAGAGTAGCCACTTCAGGCAAGAAGAAGAAATAGGAGCTAAGGCCAGAAGGTGAAAATTTCATGAGAAAATGATTATGGAACTTCAAAACCTCCGCCTAAGACACTTAATTAGAAACAAGTGAATCAAAACAACTCAGCGGCAGAGAAGCTGGGCAGACAACACCCTGACAGGTGGAAACTCATCTGTCATGCAGTAGGACAGACAGACTGGCTCATGAAAAGGGGGAGAACTGTCCTCTGCAAAGGATGTCAGCAGGGGGCTGGGTAAGGTCTGAAGGAGGTTTTCAAGAGATCTTAATACCATCTCAGAGATAACCCTCCTACTGTGTCATTGTGCTGGGTTTGCGACACTGAAGAATTTAGACAAAGTGACGCTGTGCAATTCACCCACAAATGGTAAGAACAGCAGCATTTCTATGGAGTGGGAGAAGATAATAAGCAAATGTGCTAAAATATTAACACTTGGGGATTCTGGGTAAAGGCATCTTGTGCTCTTTGCAACTTTTTGATGAGATTAAGATTTCTTCATTTTTTCTGAAGTTTCCTTTTGAAAAAACTTCCAGTATCTCTGCATAGGGAAAAATAAGTGTCTTGCAGCTAACATTATCATGGCTCCAGACTGACCCTTAAAATTAAGTGGGTGCTTCTTACAGAGAAGATTGTTCTGGTGTCAAGGAGGTACAGAAGCTGTTGCTGTTTGGAGAGATTCTTTGCCAAAATCTTGCAATAGAGTCTTCTAGAACAGTGGCTCTCAACCTTCCTAATGCTGCCACACTTTAATACAGTTCCTTATGTTGTGGTGACCCCCAACCATAACATTATTTTTGCTGCTACATCATAATTGTTATTTTTCTGCTGTTTTGGATTGCAATGTCAATATATTTACATAGGGAGGTTGCCAAAGGGGTCTTGACCCACAAGTTGAGAACCACTTTTCAAGAGCTTCCAGAGACAGTCCAGCTTTCCCATTCTGTAAGCCTAGACAGGTTCTTTAGCAACTGACTAGATGGAAGTCTCATGTGTGCAATGACCTTCTCAAAACAGAACTAAGAAAGAGAAGGCACAGGGTAAGCCAAGCTTCCAGCACATCCCGTGGCCCATACCACTCTCCCATTCTCCATCTCAGAAGCTCATCTTCCGCTCTGTAGTGCGTCTCTCGTGACTGTCCTGGTTGCCATCTTGGCTCATAGGTCCTGTATTCTGTGTGTTGTAGAATGTTTGGCATCATCTATACCAGGTGCTGGACACATCTATCCTGAGTGAGAGCCACTACCAACCACTACCAAGGAGCCACCAACTTGGCAGTTTGACATACAAACCCCCAAGTTCATTTCCCTTTGTAAATGTTTCCTATGCATGCAAACCCAGTTTATTGTTCCTTCTCAAGTTAGGGAAATACTAGGTCAGTGTCTGCCAGTACAAAGTAATAGAGCTTGCTTGATTTTTTGCTGGGTCAGTGTATGGCAGTACAAAGAAATGGAGCCTGCCTGGGTTTCGGGTCTGGCTTGTCTAGCAGTTGCCCAGACCCTACTAGTTATCAACAAACAATGATGCACACTTCCCCTTTAATCTGAAAATCAAAGTCTAGAAGTGAGTGCTTCATAAATGCCCACTGCACAGGGAGTAAACTGAGGCTCTGAGCAATTGAGAGAAAAGTGGAGAGTTGACAAATTACTTGGTTATGAAACCTGATCTCACATCTGAGTGTCTGGCTTTCCTCATATTGAATAAATGGATAAATAAAATTGTGTCTAGCCAACTCCCATGGGTAAAGTCATTCCCCAGGGGCCACTAATATTCCAGATGCGAGGTTGCCTCCCCAAAGAATGAACACCTAGTCCTCATTTGTGTAGGGATTTCTCAGTGCTGTTATTGAGAGTGTGTTGCCCCAAGAAATCCCTTCATCTTAGGAAAACCAGGAAGGCTGGGCATCCTGTGTACCCATGATATGTCACCAGCCAGCAGATCACACGGTCTCTGCAGCTGTCCATACAGTGGCAGACTGATGATGGCCAGAGACATGTTGATAAGTGATAAGCAAACAATATTATCCTGGGGTCATGTTCAAAGAACAGAGTCATCTGAAACAAAGATCTGACCTCATGGTTTTGTAGTCTCTGTTTGCCCATGCTAGAGAGGATGGCATGCTGGACAGTTGGAGAAGCCGGAAGAGAGCAGAGCCTCTGGCAGATAAAGGATGCCGAGGATTTTGTGCAGGGTTTGATGACTCTACCCAGTTTCACTCCTCTCCAATCATGAGTGTAAATGGTAGTAGCCCTTGGCTGGCTCCTCTATATGCCCATTGAGCGTGCACTTCCTGTGGATTCATTCAGTCCCTGCTCTCTTCCCTCTGGTGACATGTCCATCACACAGATGGACAAGCATGGTGAGCCTATGCCCAGAGTTTCCCAAGTCCCCAGTCCACACTGTGGTTCCTGTGATGTGCCTCTCAGCTAAGACCGGCTTTGCAGGAGAAGAGGCCCTGTCACCTTTAGTACCTCTCACTGCTGTTATGCAAGCTTGACCCAGCTCCAAAGGTTCACTTCCTGTTATCAGCCTTCCCAATAAACAAAGTTCAAGGGAACTGATTCACCTACCAACTCCTACCTGCACCCAAGCAGATTCTATGAGATGGTTAGTGTGGAACCCTTGGTGCCACCTGACGGGCAGCCCAATGCTGAGCCTGCCTGTGGAACAAAGCAAGGACAGATGCCCACCATTCTACCTTGGGAGTTGACACAAGGCTGCCCGTGTGCTTCCCCTGCCTCGTGTGGTCCTAAGCCACTGTTTAACCCCTCTAGAAGACAGACAAAAAGCCAACGAGCTATGCTCATTCACAAAGACGAGAACACCTGCCAAGAAGTATTCATAGTATGAAGCCTCATCAGTAATGAAATCCAGTTTTGTCAACCAGAGGATCTCTAGCCTAGCAACTCAGTTTGTCCATTATGATATGAAATTAGTCAATGACAACATGTAGATAAACAAGTATCATGTGTTTCAAGATATTATTCGTTTGACTTTTTTTTTTCTAACAATTTAAAAAGTCATTATTAGGTCACAGGCTCTGGGCCACAGTTTGCCAAACCCTGTTGTGAAGGTTGCCAGCTCAGATTATAAATGAAGAAGTAGAGATCAGGATCCAGAATGGAGCAGGTCTATTGTTCCTACTAGGCAAAGGCTTGCAAATTGAACACTTCCTATATGCAAGCTGAGCACAGGGTTAACAGGCCTTCTGCTTACCATGGGGCTGGAGAGGTGGTTCAGCAGTTAAGCACACTTGATGCTCAACCTCATCCAGAAGACCAGAGTTCAGTTTCCATCACCACATCAGGTGGCTCCTAATTCCACCTGTAACTCCAGATGCAGGGGATCTTCTACCACCCCACCTCCCACCATGAGCACCTGTACTTAAAATACACATAAACAAACTCCTGACATTTGGTCTCATCTGTCAGAGACTGGACCAGACTTAGAAAAGTGTTGGTGTTGAGTACACTTCATATTCTTTAAATGAAAATGATAACTACTGTTTATGATGCTTGGTAAACCAGGCTATTACATTGGCTACAATAGTCTGTATGCCAATCCTGTGTCCATTCATAGGGTTCCAGCCATTCAACCTCATTTCTTAGTACTTTATAAATAAAAATCCAGTCACTGAACTTCGAGGATGTCCCATCTAGAAGAGGAGACAGGCTGACACTCCTAACATCATGCATTGGTCACTTTTCCCATTACAAACACTTAAAGGAGGCTGGGTTTACTTTGGCTCACAGTTAAGGGATATGGTCCATCACAGTAGGAAGTCCTGGTGATAGGAAGGTGAGGCAGCTAGTCACAGTACATCTACAGCCAAGAAGCAGAGAGATGAATGTTGTTGCTTGCTTTCTCTTTTTAATCCACCCTGGGCCTCCAGCTCAGAAGATGGTACCACTTACATTCAGGGTAAGTCTCCCATTCTCAGTTAAATCTTTCTGGAGACTTCCTCATGGGCATGCCTGAACTGTTTTTCCATGGTAATTCTAAATTTACTCAAGTTAACACAGAAAATGATCATCACACACATCACTACCATGAGGTAGTGATGTCTACAATGCTTTATATATAAAGAAGAAACTAACCCAACCCAAAGGGTCAAACACACACACACACACACACACACACACACACACACACACACACACGAGTCCCAGGAACAATGCTTAAAGAACCACTAATAGTCAATGTGTACCATTCCTTTTCTGGAAGGACAATGTGAGGTGGACATTCCAGAAGAAGGATCAGCTGAGAAAGCACAGATGCTTGAGATATCATGGCCACTTGTGAAATCCCTCAGAGTGTGACTGGAAAATGGGCATCAGAGATGAGTGTGCAGAGGGAGATGGAGCCACACAAAAGGACTCTAACCATGCAGGACTGGGCCAAAGGTCATGAGGAGCCTCTAGACGATCTGAGACTGGGCAGGGACCTAGTTGGGCATGCCCCATTGGTGGACAGATTTCTGCTTATGGGAAGGGGCAGTAGGACACAAAAGCATATGACTAAAAGCATGGCAACCAGCTCAGTGATCCACTTGGACAGTGAATGAAAGCTGTTCCACCAAAGTTAGGGGAACAGAAATGGGCACATCTAGACTATGTCATCGCATTGGGTGTCCTGGGACATTCATAGCCCATTCAAGAGCCTGTCTGCAGAGACATAGAGACTCCTGAAAATATCAGAGCTGGACAGTTACCTTGGAGACATGGTGGGCTGCTGCCACAGTGGTCATTAGCAAGAAAGAAGGCAGAGGAAACCATGGGGAGAGGGACAGCAACGAGAGGGTGACAGCAAGTGAGGCCAAGTGGCCCTCAGGAGTGGGGAGAAGATTGACAGGCTGCAGGGTTCAAGGCAGCCAGCTGCCACTCATCCATTTGTACTCCAACCCTCCCCTTTCTCCTCTTATGCTGACTTGAGCAAGTGTGGCTGTTGCCTCCCAAAAGTCTTAATTAGAACAAGCTTTAAAAAAAAAACAGTCAAAAACAACAAAAAAAAAAACTCCAACAGAAAAATGGACAAAAGACATGATCAAACAATTCTGGAAAGAATATGCACAGCCAATTAACATGAAAAACAGCTCCTCCTTACTTGTAATCCAGGAAATGAAACTTTGGCAAAGATTTGGAAACTCATAGTAATCAGGGAAACGTCAGTCATCGACTGTGGAAAGGCAATCTCTAACAGTGCAGGCCAGTCTGCAGCAAGTAACAAAGCCCTAGGATCACCACGTCTATGTCTTTGCTGCAGCAGATTCATTCCTGTGGTATTGAGCCCAAGGAATAATAGGGAGTTCTCAGCTGATAGCATCTATGAGCCAAACCTGAACTAAGAAAAATACAAAGACTTAAATGTTTGAAAAGAATGTTCACCGCAGGGGTTGCTTGTGGAAGCCAATACTCAGAAGTAACTTAAATGTTAAAAATAAGGAATTGATTGTATAAGTTCTGAGACCAATAAACCTACAGTGTTGCCACTAAAGTAATGTTTAAAGAAAACAGTAAATGACTTGGTCATTTATATTATGTTTTAGGCAAAATAGATAAATACATAGATGATAGATAGATAGACAGATAGATGTTTGGCAGGTGATAGATGATAGATAAATGATTAGTAAGTGATAGATGATTCACAGATTATTGAAAGATATATAAATAGATGATTGATAGGTGATAGATTATAGATATATAATTGATAAGTCATAGGCAGATTGTTATAGATAGATACATAGATAGATGATTAAGAGATAGATAGGCAGACAGATAATACAAATAGGTAAGTAGGTAAATGATAGAAGATATATACATGATATAATGATATATATACTATGCAAATACTATATGATACACTATATATTATATACATACTATACATATATTCTATATAATACTATGTGTATACTATATGATATACTGTGTATATACTATATGATATGATAATATATACACTATATAAGATAGATGATAGATACTTTATGACAGATGTTATATACACTATATATATTAGTCTATGCAATTCATGTATTTTGATAGCATATTATATTATATTATATATTATTAAATTATATTAATTATATTATATTATATGTTATTATATTAATTAATTATATTATATATATAAATTCAAGAGCCTGTCTACAAAGATATGCAAAAGTATGATGTATGTAAAAGAATAGTAGTGCTTACAAATGGATAGTTGTATTACATGTATTTACCTTGCTTATTCTTTTCCTGTACTGTGTATTTCACAGTCAACATGTGTTACTATTTTGATCAGAGTTGTTCTTCCAAGGAAGTAAAGTCAGGGGTGTCAGCCCTGTTCAGATGCAAGGGCAGGTGAGCGAGTCTGGCTCGGCACCACTTCCACTGCATCGCAATGGATTCTTTTTTTCATTGATTTTATGTGTATTAATGTTTGAGTGCATCATGCATGTGCCTGGTGCCCCTGGAGACCAGAAGAGGGCGTTGGATCTCCTGGAGCTGGAGTTACACATGGTTGTGAGCCACAATGTGGGTTCTGGGAATCAAACACAGGTCTTCTGAAGAGTAAGTGCTTTTAACCACTGAGCCCTCTCTACAGCCCACACACCAGGATTCTTGCTCACACCTCTTGGTGACCATCCCTCTCCACTCTCACCTCCCTCTCCTGCTCCCTAACACTCCTTCATTCTTTCCTTCCCTCCCTCAGTCTTGTTTTCTTCTTCTCGGCTGTCACAAGTGGGCAACACAAGCGTTTTTCCTGGGGGAGAGCCACAGGATGTCCTCTCTGTCCTCTGTACTCCACTGACAATGTTCTCAGGATATCTCTTTGCAAAGAAGAAAGGACACCTGCCTCTACACAGTCCTCAGAGTCCTCTGGGGTCTGATTTCATGCATCTCCGGGCCCTCATCCCAGCTGAGCTTACAGATGCAGCCTGCAGATCCTCATAGCTATACCGTGCTGCTTACTCAGGTTCTCTGTGCCTCGATTTCTCCTTCTATCCTTGCCTCATACAAGCCCCCAATACCTAGTAAACACTCAACAAAAGTATGTCTACTCTTCAGATGTTCACATCAACCAGGATTTCTAAAGGGACCAAGTGGAGCACTTCCCAAGTTTTTGATTCTGTCATCTGCTCAAGAGTAGCAGCATGCAATATTCTGAAGAGCTCAGTGTCGGACTTGCCCAGGCATCCTGTGGGTAGAACCAAAGATCAACAAGGCTTCGAAGCTCGGAGACTGCAGAGCATGAGCAGTCAGCTGATAATCATAGCAGCCATAAATGGGGCGAGATTATCCAAGGGAAGCACACAGGAACAGAATGAGGAAGATGGGGGATGCTGGAAGGAAGCAATAGTAAAAATGCTTAGGTGAAGCTTAGGATGTGGTTCGATTGGTAGAGTGTCTGCCTAGCACGTCCATAGCCCTAGGATCCATCCCCAGTGCCACACAAACCAGGAATGGCAACACATCCTATAATCCCAGCACTTGTGAGCTGCAGGCCAGAGGACCAGGGGTTGAAGGTCATCCTCTGCTACATAGTGAGTTCGAGGCCAGGGTAAAGACTAGATCTCAACAACTGGGGGAGGGAGGGAGAAGGAAAAAGGAGAAAAGAAGAGAGAGAGAAGGAGGGAGGGAGGGAGGAAAGGAAGGAAGGAAGGAGAGAAGGAAGGGTAGGAAGAGAGGGAAAGTCTTAAATGAAAAGAAAAAACCTGTGAAGGAATTAGGAGAAAATGGTCCAGGAAGAAAAGGGCAAGAGGGTGCTACTCCAGAAGCAAGAGAAAAGATTGACAGGCAGACACCAGGCCCTGTATGTGGCCAGCCCAGCACACAGTGCCAGTCTATTGCAATTGGGGTCAGGAACCAGAACTCCTCTCAGCAACACAGTCGTCTCCAAGGTGACAGAGCACACAAGTGTCAGGGCTGTGTCATCACAGACATGGGATTGTGTGGTGTTTGCAAAAGAAGTGAGAGAGTGTCCTGTCTTAAATCTCTCCTATGAGACCTACCTGAGCCATCCTAAACAGACCCTTCCCAACCCCTCCATCACTGTACTCTTCGTCTCTGACTCCATCCTATCTCCCTGCTTTTGATAGATCTTCACTTTCTATGGTACCGTAAGAGTCTCTACCATGTCCCTGCTCATCTTCAGAGTGTGGGCTGGCTGCAAGGAACAAAAGTCTCCATTTTGGTTTGCCCATGAAAACATTCGGCACTGCTCCCCAGTAGGTGTATAATAGATATTTACTGGGGAAAAATACTGCTTGACTAATGACAATGTAGGACTCCTAGGAGTTGACTGGGAATGCAACTGAGGGCCCCAAAGTCACCCATTTGGAAAATTCCCAAATGCTTTAAGAAATGGCCCTCTCGGGTTGGGGATTTAGCTCAGTGGTAGAGCGTTTGCCTAGCAAGCACAAGGCTCTGGGTTCGATCCTCAGCTCCAAAAAAAAAAAAAAGAAAGAAAGAAAGAAAGAAAAGAAACGGCCCTATCTTCCCCTTAGTAGCAGACTCAAAAGAGTACAATTATCTACCTTTCCTTCCTTTAGATGCTACTCCAGCTGCCTCCTCCCACCCCCACATGCATGTGATTCAAAGGACCTATACTTGGGATGACCAGGGATGCTATCCAGATGGCACCCTTGGCCCCTGCCATTTTTCTAACAAAAGGGAAGGAACGAGAAAAGGCGGGGTCCATTCCAATCCCTGTCCCCAAAACAGTGCAAGGCTGTGGCATATCTCCTATCACCCTCCACAGTGCCCCACTACCGCTCAAGATGGAAAGCAGCACTCCCATGATCCCCCGCCCCCAGTGGAACACAAAAACTGTTCTTTATCAAGCTATAGTGGGGCGGCCATGTGCTTTTTATAAAACTGATTACAGAGGCCAGATGAAAGAAGCTGAGGAGGTCAAACTGCACTTGAAGCTCCCTCGATGTTGTGGGCGGGGAAATGCTTTGTATTACATTCGTTAAGAGTTCACCACCGCTTGATAAGAATCTTGAGAAAGGGCATGCATGTTGCTAAATTAGCTCTAAAAGGGGCAGCCTAAAGTAAAATAAATCAGAGTTAAACATGAGCTCAAGTTACCTGCCCCAGAATTGCAGGAAGGAGTGGGCTGCTAGGGAATGTTTGAAAAGCGCTTGTCTGGCCAGCCACAGTAATGGCCAGGGCAGGAATGGGCCTGAAACCCTGCCCTGATTACAACCAAAAGAATACATTTTCTTTCACAAGACATTTCACAAGCCTTCTATGACGTGTTAGAAGCTGTACGCCTCCTTAGAGAGTTTCAAACCCCAACTAGCCATTTTCCATCATTACTAAATAGGTAGCTTGCGTGTTCACTCAACACACACCAAAGAAAGGTGGCCCTCTACTCCACTCCAGGATTAAGAAAGACACAGTACCCACCTCAAACAACGCAGTAAAACACAACAAGACACACACTGTCTAAGAACAGCTTTTGAAATCCTCCGTTTCTCCCCTCAAGACACCCACTATTAGCAAACACTTTGGTGCAGACTTTTCACTTTCTCCATACATTAACACAGGGGCAAACGTTGCCACAAGAATTGAATACCATGCATCCTACAGCAGAGCTACTTTTCCAAGGAATACTGTTTATTTGATTTTATTAAATATTCATCTGTAAGAGTATTCTTTGGGGGATGAGAAGATGCACAGTGAGTACAATGCTTGCCACTGAAGCATGTAGACTGGAGCTTGGATGCCCAGTGCCCAGGTAAAAATGTAGGTGTGGTGAGGCAATGTGGGTCTGTATTCCCAGCAATGGAGAGGTAGACACAGGAAGATTCCTATAGTCCACTGAACACCCATTCTCACCGATTAGCAAGCTCCAGGTTCAGTGAAAAACTGTCAAAAAAAAAAAAAAAAAGAGATCAGTCAAGGCAGAAACACACACACACACACACACACACACACACACACACACACACACACACACACATATATATATATTGATCTCTCACCTCCACATGCAAATACATAAATGTGTTTACATATCAGCACATACATATGCACACAAACCCACAGGCATATCACACAGACACACACAAAGGGCACTTTTTTAAAATCTTTATACTGCTGGGTATGGAACCTGGGCCTCCTTCATGCTAGCAAGGGCCCTCTCATAAACCAGTCCCACCCACTTGCAAGAGCATTTTAATGGCTGCACATCTCAAATTATCTTCCAGTTTTTTCTTTCATCACTCAGCTAAGAATTGCTTCTTTTCAACCAGGCATGGTGGTATAAACCTGTTGTCTCCCAGCTACTCAAGAGGTTGTGGAAGAAGGATTGAAAATTCAAGTTCTGCCTGGGCTTACAGAGTAAGTACAAGATCAGCCTGGGCAACTTAGTGAGTGTCTCAGAGTAACAAGTGAAAGGGGGCTGGGGGTGTCATTTAATGGTACAACATTTGAGAGATCCCAGTTCAAGTCCCAGCACCGCATAAAGAAAAAGCATCTTTTCTTTGGAAGCTGCGGAAGTGCTGGAGGAAGACTTTGTGATGCTCTGCAGAGCACGCAGAGAGGTGAGACTCTTCAGAAAAGGCAGGGAAACCCCATCTCAGCTTGAAAGAAGGAGAAAGGGGAGATGGCTTCCCTTGTGTGGCTACGAAGGGAGGGTCACTGATGAGCAAACCTGGGGGCAGTTGACAAGAGTTTGACCCCTACTGAGTCTAAGCTGATGAGTGGAGATTCAGAAATAAACACAACAGAAATTTCCAAAAGATAGGCTCTAGTTAGTTCCTTTCTCTACCCTTTCCTCTCCTAGCACAGACCTCCCACTTGCTAACATTGCCCCTCACAGAGCACCCTATCCGAAACTGTCAAAATCCTCCCGTTTTACCACCCTCTTTTACCAGATGAGACGTAGTAGCCATCTTCCTGGACACACAGCAGTGACTCGAAATAACATACAACTTCTGCCGTAAAGAGTCAGGTGAACCCAGACAGAGTCACATGAGAAGATTACAGCATGCTAAAAAGAGTGTAGGAAGGTGACTAACAAGCCCTCAGAGAAAGAAATCGGAACAGGGAGAGGGGGCAGCTAAGATTCCAGCTGCTGTGTGTGCCTCCTCAAAACTCCAAGTGCTCGGGAAACTCCAGCTGCAGAAATGTCTCCCACCAACAGAGATGCTTTCAAAAGACATCTCACCCAGGCTGGTGTGGTGTGTGTCTGTGTGTGTGTGTGTGTGTGTGTGTGTGTGTGTGTGTGTGTGTAGTGTAGTGTCAGTCAGTAAAGGCCTTTGCATGAAGACATGAGGACTTAAGATCAATCCCCAGAACCCGCTTGAAAAAGCCAGGCATGATGGCCCAGGCCTGTGATTGCAGCACTGGGGAAGTGGAGACAGGAGGGTCTCTGAGGCTTCCTTGTCAGTCTAGCTGAACTGGAAAGTTCCAGATAAGAGAAAAAGGCCTTGTCTAAGAAGAAGGAGGAGGGGGGGGGGGAAGAGGGGGAGGAGGAGGGGGAGGAGGAGGAGGAGGAGGAGCAAGAGAACAGTGTCCTAAGGAATGACATCAGAGGTTGATCTCTGGCCTCCACATGTATGTCACACACACACACACACACACACACACACACACACACACACAGAGAGAGAGAGAGAGAGAGAATCTCAACAACACAACTGAGATGAAGGGTCCACTCCCAGCAGTAAAGTAACTTGGAGGAAAGATAGTAAAAGGACATGTGAGAGCCTTAGCCAATTGGCATAACAAGCCCCACTGAGGGTCACAGCCCCATAACAGGGGTATATAGTGGTACGTGTAAAACTGAGGTCAGAGCATCAACAAGTCAGCAACAACATCCTCTAAAGATAAAAGGGTCCATAAATACTCTCTTCTACCTACTTGTGTGCCGAGAGGAAACTCAGAACTACTTATCCATTGAAGCAGACTGAAAACAGCCCAAATCACCATCAGTGAGAATGGAAAAGGAAATGTGGTATTTATACATGATGGAATACTCTTCAGCCATAAAAAAGAAAAGGAGGCTGCTCTGACATAAGATACAACATGGAAGAGCCTCGAAAACACAGCAGTAGTGAAATGAGCTGAAAGGAAGGGGCAAATCTTCCATGATTCTGTTCTCTCTCTTCAGTACCTTGAGTACCTCCTTCATGGGAACAGGTAAAACGGTGGCCTGGGGCCAGCAGTGGAGCACATAGATAATCAATGTGTGTGTTTTAGTTTCTTTCCTGTGATAAAATGTCTGCGAAAAGCAACTGATGGGAGAAAGGGCTACTTGGGGCTCACAGTCAGAGGGAGGGCCACCACTACACACCTCCTACAACAGTGAAATAGAAACTGTCCACACTACCAACCAGTAACCCTGACAAGAAGGTAGAGCAGCCAGAACTCTCATACATTGCAGGCGGGGGAGAAGACAGAGGAAGAGAGAGAATGGAAGAAGATGAGGAGGAAGAGAAGGGGAAGAGAGAAAGAAAGGGAATGGAGGAAGAAAGGGGAGGAGCCAAGGAAGGAAGCCGTGTTCTCCCTGGAAAGGGGCCTATATACTTCTTATGAGCTTACATACACATAATATGCATGTGTGACAAGACAATTACACCCCTTAGTATTCACTCTTTGAAACAAGAGTTTGTGTTCATCCAAAAACCTGTATGCCTGTGTTTAGCAGCTGTGTTCATAAACAGCGAGAACTACAAACAACCCTAAATGGGTAACAAACTGTGCTACCTCCCCAGTGGGTGACAACCAGACATAAACATGGAGAAATTGTGGTGGGCATGAAACCTAGTATGGATCGCAGAGGCACCATTCTGAGGGAAAGAAACTCACTTCAGACGTAGTCTAATGCATGTGTTCTTCAAATATAAAGTTTTAGTGACATCAGTGGTTGCAGGGGCTCAGGGGTGGTGAGGGGGTGACTCCAAGGAATGGCTAGGTAGCAGGAAACAGGGTTTGGGTTAGAGGGGCTCTTCTGAATTGCAGTGGGCGTGCTATAAGAACCTACACTGAGATATTATAAGAACCTCTAAAGAGATGGCTTAGTCATCCAATGACTTGAGTCCAGTCTCAGGACCCATGTGGTAGAAGGAAAGAACAGACTTCCACAACTTGTCCTCTGTCCTCCATGTGCCATGGAACTGATGTACATGTGCATACACACACAAATAAGTAAACATAATTAAAATTTTTAAAGAGCCTATACAATATGTTAAAACTCAGACAACTAGATGCCCACAAAAAGGCAGAACACAATTTTTCTGTGCATTAATTTGAAAAACAACTTGTAGAGGGAAAAAAAAAACTTCTGTCTGTGAAATAAGTGATCCACTCCTGCCTCAAAAGCCATTTTTCTGTGGCTTTGACATTCACCAGACTTCAAAAGATTCTTATGGCTCCATCCACAACCATCTAAGACATACTGCTGCTATTCCGGATTCTGAAGGGCTTTGATTGTCAACAACCATGTCACCAAAACTATGTTATATGTACTGACATTGAATTCTAGGTATCATTCTCAGAACTTATACAACACTGTTAGTCAACTATAGTATGAAATCCTTGGTATCCAATGTATATTTCAAATATTGGGATATGCCTGAAGATGTAGCTCAGTTGGTAGAGAATGCTCATCTAGCATGTACAGGGCCCAGAATTTGATTTTTGGTGCTGAATTAAACCCGGTACAATGGTCCATGGCTGCAATCCACGTGGGAGGTGGGGGCAGCAGGATCCAAAGTTCAGGACAACCTCAGCTACTTAGCAAGTCCAAGGCTAGCCTGAGCTACATGAGATTCTGTTTCCAAGAGGAAAAGAGAGAGAAGAAAGGGAAGGGGCTGGTGAGGTGGTGGGTTGGTTCCTTTCCCGTTGCTGTGATAAGATGCATGGCAAAAGGCAACTGAAGGAACAGAGGATTTAGTTTCATTCATAGTTCCAGAGAGTCCACTGGGACAGGACTTTACGTGCCATGGGTGGCAGGAGCAGAAAGCTGGCTGATCACATCGTCACTCACACAGGAAGCAGAGACAGACAGATATGGAAATGAGGTGAGGTGAGGATACACACTCTGAAAGCCTCACATTTTATGACATAATTCCTCCAGGAAGGCTCCACCTCCTAAAGATTTCCTAATCTACCCAAGCAGTACCATCAGCTGGGAGCCAGGTGTTCAAATACCTAAGCCTATGGGGACATTCTCAAACCACCAGCTGTGAGGTGCTTAGCCTTCAAGCACTCTGAAACCTGAATTCAGGTCCACCAACTGATGCTAACAACAACAACAAAAAAAAAAAAAAAAAAAACATAAACATGCTAGGAATAGCAGCACATACCTGTAATTCCAGTGTTTGGGATGCTGGAAGAAGAAAATCCCCAGTCTAGCTAACTGGTGAACTCCAGATGGAGAGACCCCATCTCACAAGAACAAGGCCCTTGATTATTTGCACTGAGCCTGCATGGGACAGGTCCTTTCGGGTAGGTCAGTCATGGGTAAGGGAGGGGCCCATGGGATCCGAGTCCTTACTGCTTAATTACAGGCCACTGATGGACTGTTGGGGAGGAGAAGCCACTGTCTTCAGTTGTGAAATTACTGATGAACCGCCAGGCTCTGGGGACCACCCAGACAGCCCTAGGCAAACCCAGAGGGGAACAGACAGAACCCAAAGGAATGATGTGGGGAAGAGATTGGCAGGGGAGGGGAGGGAGAGAGAGTGTGGAGGGAGCAGGAGAACACATTACATACTTGTGTGAAATTGTCAAAGAGCAGCTTCCATAATAAATGAGAATGTGGGGAGCAACTGAGGAAGACATCCAGTGTTGACTCCTGGCCGCCACACAGACTTGCACACATGTACACACACACACACACACACACACACACACACACACACTCACATTAAATAATAAAACTGGAAAAGAAAAGAAAACAAAGGTCTTCCTTACATCTATAATCGAAAAACTCAGAGAGCTAACAGATGCTTGGATGCCACTGAGAACACCCGCTTACCCAGATGCTAGCTGTAACTGCGGCCCTTCACCGCGGAAGGAATCCTCCTAGGTGCCTAAATTAGAGTGACAGATAACAGATAGTTGTTCAACTCCTGCTAAAACTTCCACTCACAGCCGCAATTTCTTTCCTTCCTTCTTTAAAACTTCAGTGCAGACGCAGCCCAGGAGGCCGTTCTTTCTCATTTCACTGTCTGTTGGCAGCCCTTTCCTGAGCGCTCTGCACAAGCGCACGTTGTATATTCAAGGGCAATTAAGTTGCTAATAGCTCTCTCCAAAGTCGCCTGCTGCAGATGATGATATATTGTGGAGCATCTGATGCCAGAGACATAACTGGGGAAAGGAGGCTGCGTTTTTGCTTAACTTGTTAATAAAAGAACCCTGCGTGGCTGAAGTAAGGAGCCAAAGTTTCGTACTAAGTGCTTCGCGTTGAACTTGACGTACAATTAAGCGTTGCCATGCCAACTGGCTTATGATGCACCTGGGGAAAGAGACGAGACCAACGTATTTTTTTCCCACTTAGTCTTTCCAAATATTCTGCCTCTCTCCCTGCAAATTCCGTGTGAAACACTTAACGCGAGATAAGACGCCCTCCTTACACCAGATAGAAATGTTTTAGCTCATTAAATCTCTTCTTCCAGAATACTAATTCTGTGCTTGACTGGTGCTTTATTACAGATAAGAGAATAATTCAAAATTAAAAGACGTGAAATGGAGCCTTTTAAGTTATCACTCAAGCCGTTTGAGGGGGGAAAAATCCTCTTATCTAAAAGGTTTTTTTTAAGTAATAAATGGACACAAACATTTGTTCTAAGTTCTGAGAGTACTATTTTACCCCATTTTCTGAACAACACTTAATGTGTAATGTAAATAGCTTTTCAGGTCCTTGAAGCTGCCAATTCTAAGACAAGAAAGTTTCCCAGCTGCCTTTCTCAGTACCTGGCTGAAATCCAGCTGCCTGCCTGGCTCGCCTGAAGACTCGGGGGCTCCCCCTACTGTCCTGAAATCACAGTGCCTTAGTGGACTTCGCTGAGACTGGGCAGGTAAGAGGAATTGTGGTCAGCTGCATCTATGGGGTCAATAACATCTGTACTGTTCAAGGTGGGTTTTCCATCCCTTTTAATCTTGGCAATTAGCCATTAGGTAAAATTTAATGCTAACTTTTGTTCCTAAAAATTTTCAATGTAGCCTAATAGGACAACATTGGAAGCCAATGTTATGCAAGGCTGGCAAAATGTCCCCAAAGCATCTTCATCCCACAACTCCCCTCTCCTCCCCAGTGCCTTCTCCCCATCACGCTTGTCCCTGAAGTCACTGACATCAAAATCCATTGTGCCACTGCAGTTCTCAACCTGTGGGCCCGTATATCCTGCATATCAGATATTTACATTATGGTTCATAACAGCAGCAAAATTACAGTAACAAAATAATTTTATGGTTGAGGGGTCACCACAACATGAGGAACTGTATTAAAGGGTCGCAGCATTAGGAAGAACAACTGGGCTAGGAGGATCCAATAAAACTGACCATTTTAAGCCAGCAGTCAAAATGGAGAACAAAAGGTTTTCTCTTATGATATTTCCAGAATCCACCCTCCACCCCCACATCCACCCAGAGCAGCTGAACCATTCTGATAGGCGTGGGCGGCTGTGTCCCCCAAGGCCAGCCCGGGTTATGGGGCAGATCGCAAGGGGCCAGTCCTTGGCCTGCAGCGGAAGCTTGCACTGCGGGGTACATTTCCTTTGTCCTCCAACATTATGCAAATAAGCAAATCAAATTAAGTACCTGAGAATTTTTTTTTAATTAAGGGCTTTGATTAGACGCGGATCTGTTGTAGGCAGAGGAAGAAATTTTATTCCAAAACCCCAGACACCCTAGCTTTCCTGCAGGTCTTCAATCAGGGCACATCGCCCAGAATTGTGGGGGTGTTCATCACTTGATTCTCAAGTGGGGAGGCACCTGGGACACAGGGGCAAGAACTGAACCAGGGAAAAGCAGAAGGGGGGGGTAAGAAAAAGAGAGGGGGAGGTCTAGAACTTCTTAAAAATCAACCAACCGCAGCTGCTCAGTTCTCTCACTTTTTCAATTCCACATTTTTAAAAAAGAGAAAGAAAGGAAAGGAAAATCTACAGTCCCTATTTATCTAAAAGAGGGTTGCTCAGTGTCGTCAACCAGAACTTGAATGTTACAAGCTTCTGTAACATCAGACCAGAGAAGAATGTTCTACCAAGAGGGGCAACTGCCTTGTCAGGAAGTGTTCTGATCTTCTGGGGGAGAGGGGGAGTAGTTCCCACAGGGGAAAGCAGGCAGAAGCCCCACACCCTAAAGGAGATTTCCATAGGACCTACAGTCTTCTACACAGAAGCAAACACTTTTTTCTTTGTTTTTTGGTTTGTTTTCAGGAAGAAACATTTATTGAGTATACTGTCAGGGGACACTGGGCTGAGCCGTGACTAGAGTGTCTCCAGCAGCCCAAACTTGTTCTGATAGGAGTAGGTGGCTGTGTCTCCCCAACACCAGCTAGGGTTATGGGGCAGATGGAAAGGAGGCTACAGTAACAAGTGCCAGCTTTCATCTTGAATGGCAGGTGCCTCATACACAATCATATTTGATTTTCATGAAACTATGTGAGGAGATGTACTCTTAGGTCACTCCTATTCTACAGATGGAGAAACTGAGGCCCAGGAGGTAAGCAGCTTAGATTCAGACTCAGTGTTAGACATTGTCTGGCATGTGGCAGGTGTGCAATACACACTTGATGAGGCTGGAAGGAGGAGAGAAGGGTAGAGAAAGGGAGGCTGAGATCATCTTAGTGATAATAATTGGGCAACACAAATGGGTAAACCCAAGGTAAGAGAGTAGAACAGGTTGATGGAAGCTTAAGTTCTCGACAGGAGTTGGCCAAACAAGTCATGTGACCAGAGGCAGTCAGTGTTGCTGGACTGACTCTTTGTTTACTTAGGACCACAAATCTTGCTGGAGCAGTGAGTCCTGGGTTAGGGCCAAGCAAGTCTCAACCTTCCTGATAAATTGAAATAGTGTTATATCATTTTGCCTACCCAAATGTCAAAGATCCAAAACCCATACAGAGCAGAACTGAAAGGGTACCAAGAAAGATGCTGTGTCTACACTGTTGACAGACAGACAAGACAGCACAATTACTTAAGATGGTAACTTGACAACATGTGACACAGGCTATTAAAATGCTAGGATCTTTGAATATTAAGTAATTTCAAACACACAGCAATGGAATAATGGAATGAAGGTATCCTTTTGAGGTGTTGTTTATAAAGGTAAAAGTTAGAAACAAACTAAATACTCAATAACAGGGTCACAGGTAAGTGAATGTAGTAGAAATGTAAGCTCTGGCCAGGGAACAAGATATGCAGTTTTGTTTATTTGCATGGAAAGACATCACAGGCACACATGGAACAAATAAAACATACAACCACACAGCATAAGTCGCTGATGTAGACACCCAGAAAATCTGCAGGTAAACCATGAAATGACACCCAAAGGCTCTTCGGCTGATAAGAGTTTCACACTTTTGCATTTTCAAATACTGATATTTTAGTGATCATGTGTTAATTTCATAATCATCAAATAATCTATGAATCTACTTTAATTATGTTACTTTAAACACACACACACACACACACACACACACACGCACGCACACACATTGTGTGAGAATAACTACATGCTGCCTATGAGACAAATGCGGTGCAGCCTGTGAGCTACCAGAAAGAAAGTTTTTAATCAAAGAAAATTGTATAATTGTTAGAAAGATAAAATCATAAAAAATTAAAAATGAGATAAAATGCATATTAAGATAAATCAATAATAAAAGGACGATCTACTCAGTTGGCAGGGCATTCACCTTGAATGGACAAAACCCTTTGTTCTATCCCCAGCATGGCATAAACTGGATATGGTGGCACACACTTGTGAGCCCAGCACTCAGGAGGTAGAGGCAAGAGGATCAGAAGTTCAAGGTCATCCTATGCTATATCAACTTTGAAGCTTAGCGTGAGCTACATGAGACCCTGTCTAAAAAAGAACACCACCAGGGGATGTAACTATAGACTAGGCATAAATGGAAACGTGAGTTAAAATGATGAGACTCACTAAAGATAGCATATCAGGTCATACCATCCTCATTCAACATTTAGGGCATATTGTCACATGACAGGAAGTGAAGCTATGTCATCACTCTGTGCCCAGGAGTTCAAGATGTCAACATAAATCCCTGAGCTTTCAAAAGAAAATTCAAGCAGTGTTTTTAAACATTTCTAAATCTTGGAAAAGAGAATGTCTTTTCCACTATCATGCTATCAAAACAGTAAAGGAAGGGATGAATAGAATAGATTTTTCTGTCAGATATTAGGAAATTTTCCGTTAATTTTTAAACTTTGTTTCTTACATTTTTTTCCCTTTTAGATAGGGTCTCATTACATAGTCCTGGCCAACCTAAAGCTCACTAGGTAGGCCAGGCTGGTAGACCATAAACAGAGTTATGCCTGCCTATGCCTCCTAGTGCTAAGATTAAGGGTGTGCACCACCACACCTAGTCAAATACAAGGAAACTTAGACAGAATAATAGGCTTTAGACAAAGGTAAAAGACAATAATAGACAAATTATAACATCCTGGAAAATAAGCTTCCTCTTAAAACCCAAAAGGCTCATACATGTCAATAACAAGAGATCTGAGTGAAAAAGAAAAGTTCAGGTGGTCAATGAACAATAAACAGATCCTTTGGGGCTCCTTTATTAGACTTCAGACCAATGCCACTCAGGTCCCAAGCCAGCTTCACCAATTGTGAAATGTCACTGTCTTAATTTGGCCATTACTTAGATGTACACTTCAGAGGCCTTTTTCCTCTAGAAAGCAGAGGACAGAACAGAATTTACACCAGGATCACAGGTAGCTTTCTACCACGGCTGTGACAAGTCACCATCAACTTAGTAGCTCACACACAGATTTATTCATTTGTAGTTCTAGATGTCAGAAGTTCAAAATCATCCTTACTAGGATCAAATCGAGCTATTGGCATAGCCATGCTCCATCTGGAGGCTCCAGGGAGAATCTGTCACATCTTTTATAGCTTCTAGAGGTGGCTGCATCTCTCCACCTACCCTGCCATCTTTCAATCCAGCAGCATGGTGTCCATAGTCCCATCTCTCTGCTTATATGTTAGAGGGTGAATTTTTTGGTATATTCACCATAAGTTACAGAAGTTGAAAGTTTGTAGATTCCTGGTGTCTCTCTAGCTGGAAAGGCAGGAGTGGTGTGTGGTGGTTTGAATAAGAATGACTCCCACAGGCTCATATATTTAAATGCTTGCCCCCTCTCCCCCCCCCCCCCATTGGTAGAACTGTTTGGGAAGGATGAGAAGGTGTGGCCTTGTTGAAGGAGATGTATCACTGGAGTGGGGAGTAGGCTTGGAGATTTAAAAAGCCCATGCTATTTCCATTGAGCTCTCTCTATCTTCTGTTTGTGTCTGAAGTTGTCAGTCCTCAGCTATTGGTCCAGTACCATACCTGCTTGCCTGCTACCATACTCTCTGCCATGATAGTCATAGACTCAGTCTTGGAAGCCCCAAATAAACTCTTCCTTCTCTAAGTTGCTTTGGCAATGATGTCATAGAAAAGTAGCTAAGGCAGGGTAACACCTAAAAAAAAAATCTGTCCTCTCCCAAGCCAAGGAAGCTTGCCTTCTGTACAATAGGTTTGGAAAGAATACAATAGTCAGGACTTTTCCATCCTTCAGGGACCTTGGTGATTGCATTGGTGCAACCACATGATCCAAGATTACTTTCTTGAGATCCTTAATTTACTCTTACACACTGTAACGGGTCACAGTCTGGGGACATTAGGATGTCGCCATCTTTGGGACAGTGTTGTTCTATGGTGCCACCTGAGCTAAATGTCTTGATACAGAAACGGTTCCAGACAGAACTGGAAAAAATGACAGGCATTCAAAACGTTAGCTGTTTTGTGAATTATTAGTGATCAAAGACTGAGGCTGGGGCCGATAATGTGGGGAGTGGATGGAATCTTAGGCCTGATGGCAGAGAAGAACAACGGGAGTACTTAACACCAACACAGCCTTTGAGGAGGCTCCACTTCTACCAACCACACCTGTGGGAGTTGGATGTGCAGGCCTAGTCCAACATGCCTGGCCATTCCCTGGAGTCCTGTTCATGTTAGCAACAGCTGTTCATGAATACATCATGGAAGAAAGGGCATTTATCCCTTATGTCAGTTAGAGATTGGCATAGGAGTTGTTACACAGTGTGCTATTTAAAGACACCAGAACCAGAAGCAGCAGTTTGCAACCATAAGCCCAGAACTGGATCTGGACCTGGGCGGCAGAGACAGGCAGATCTTGGGCTCACTATCTAGCCAGTCTAGACAACCAGTGATCTTCAGGTTCAGTCATATCCTGTCTCAAAAATAAGAAGGGGAAGAAACTGAGGAAGACACCTGACATTAACCTCTGGCCTACACACAAACCCACAAAAATACCCCAAAAAGTAACAACTCATTATATTCCATCTGTGACAACTACATATATGTGCTACCATGTGTGTTGGAGGGCATTCTGTGTAGAAAACACATGGAAGGCTACACACAAAGAATCACCAGTGTGTTCTGCTGGGTAAGAAGATGTCAGGTGATCCTGACTCTTGTGTTCTTTTGAATGTTCCAAACCTATTGTACAGAAGGCAAGCTTTCTTGGCTTGGGAGAGGACAGATTTTTTTTTTTAGGTGTTACACTGCCTTACTTACTTTTCTATGGCTGTGATAAGACATCATTGCCAAAGCAACTTAGAGAATGAAGAGTTTATTTGGGGCTTCCAAGACTGAGTCTATGACTATCATGGCAGAGAGTATGGTAGCAGGCAAGCAGGTATGGTACTGGACCAATAGCTGAGGACTGGCAACTTCAGACACAAACAGAAGATAGAGAGAGCTCAATGGAAATGGCATGGGCTTTTAAAATCTCCAAGCCTACTCCCCGCTCCAGTGATACATCTCCTTCAACAAGGCCACACCTTCTCATCCTTCCCAAACAGTTCTACCAATGGGGGGGGGGGGACCAAGCATTTAAATATATGAGCCTGTAGAGGTCATTCCCATTCAAACCTCCACACACCACCTCTGCCTTTCCAGCTAGAGAGACACCAGGAATCTATGAACTTTCAACTTCTGTAACTTATGGTGAATACATCAAATACTTCACCCCCTCACATCTACAGAGTTAGATGCCTGGACATGATGAGAAAGTCAAGAGAAAGTATAAAATGAAAATGTAAAATAAAGGCATGTTCTAGAATTTATTTCTCCAGGAGTCTGACCACAGATAATTTCTGGCTTCCTGTGAACAGAAAACAGGGAGCCAGCATTCTATTCTTCTGATCCAACCTCCTAAAGAAGCTAACAGAGTACCCTGTATCTCTATCTATGCTTCCAAGGCAGCACTCAAGGCTGTTGGTGAGAGGTTAACCCCATGGGCAAACTCTGGGAACTGTGGACTAGACACCTTAATATTTCCCCAATGACAAGGCAGGAGAGCTCTGCATCCACACACCAATCCCTAAAATCCAGGCTCAGGATGGGCTGGGTGTTCATTCCTTTACACTTTGGGTGTTCTGTGCCTCCTACAGCCAAGAGGATTTCCACTAGCAGCGGAGAAATTGGGGTAGGAAGAGACCTAAGGTGCAAAGGGCAAGTGCTAGATCTGGAAGTAAGGCATACCTAAGTGTCAAAGGGATGCAGGTGAGGCACCAATAGACAGAAGCTAGGAAGATCACAATGGCGTAGGGGTGTGTGTGTGTGTGTGTGTGTGTGTGTGTGTGTGTGCGCGCGCGCGCGCATGCGCGCGCGTGTGCGTGTGCATGTATAATGCCAGTCCAAGTAGACTGAGCACTCCACAAGAGCAGGAGCCTTGTCTAACCTCCTCTCTGATACATCTCCAGTGCCCAGCACAGGGTTGGCAACCAGCAAGGCAGAGAGTATTTGCTCCATGAAATAACATGACTCTGAGAGCTCCAGGTCAGCATTTAAGTAGCACGTGAAACCAAGCACACAATACAGAAGAATTTCATGAAATTATTGATTCCAGTTTTAAAAATTATTATGCAATTTGATTACAACTTTATTACTTTGGATTATTTGAGTTAAATTATATCACCTGTGACCCACTTAAACTTCTCATTAGTGACACCTTGTAACTCATGGTGCAGTTTGGTTCAAATATAGCAAACTCAAGTTATAGAATTTAAAAGTAGTTGAAACTGGCAAGTAAGGTGTTTTCTACTGAAGTTTCTAGTACAGACAACAGGGCTTAGCAAAAAAAAAAAAAAAAAAAAAAAAAAATGATCTACTGATCATGCCCAATCCTTAAGCCACGGACAGTCTTCCTTCTTTTTTTTTTAAAGTGTGTATGAATATTTTTGCATGCATGTATGTCTGTGCACCTTGTGTATGTGTGCCTGGTGCCCACAGCAGTCAGAAGATGAAATTGGATCCCCTGGAACTGGAGTTACAGGCAGTTATGAGCCGCCATGTGGGTGCTGGAAACCAAACCTGGACTCCCTGGAAAAGCAACCAGGGCTCTTAGCCACTAAGTCATCTCTCCAGCCTCAACCTTACTTTTATAAAGGGCTAGATAAAAGTTAGATGAGTTTTCATTCCACATAAAAAATATTAGCTTCAAATGTCAGGGCCGGTAACAAAAATCTAATTGAAACCCAGCCACTGTGAGATGGGCATGATTTGTGGACAATACTTTCAGTCTTAAACAGCAGAGCTAAGCAGTTGAAACAGAAGCCTTGAGATGCATAAGTGTACTAATGTGTCCCCTGGCCCTTGGCAGACATTCACCAGACAGCCAGGAACCCAACAGAACAAGGAACACACCTGCTAGGAACACCATTACATGGCTGGGGACTCCAGCTGACTGACTCCAGCCCAGTGCCTCCTCAGAATCTCACCATCCCATCCAGCACCACCCTAAGAACATCCTAGCCTCCCAGGCACTTCCACCCCCCTGCATCGAGCCTTCATCTCCAAGCATTTTGCTGATCAGGAAGACATGTCCTTGTGACTGCCCAATGATTGCATCACATGTCTCTGGGTCTAGGTTTCAATGCATTCTCTTCTCCCCACACAACATAATACAGAAAAACAGCACCAAACCTGCCTGGCCACACACAGAGTTCTTATGAGATCCATGTCCCATGAATATTGCTTGATCTAATAATTTTTCCTGTTTTAATACCATCAATTTCCCTCTTGATCAGTGCTACTCATCAGGAAGTAACTTCAGGTAATTAACATTTTTACATTTTTAATTATGAAATCTTTCCTGAGCTGGCGGGGTGTCAGAGATTAGAAGCGTGAGGCATCAATGACGCTTGCAATCTAAGGTCTACTCCAGACCTGGGAAATCAGTGTAGGCATGAATCTAGGTCAGTGGCTGTGCCATCCTCGTCCACAAAAGGAGTGGACACCAGCACTCAATATTGTGCCCAATAGAAATTGTGTTTGGTAGCCAACTTTGCTCTAAAACTTTGATCTCAAAGTCTTGGGACCTTTGTATGGAGACACCAGCATTGAGTTTCTAAGGACACTAGACCATCTGGCTCCAGACACCTCCAAGCAGGGCAGGGGGCCAATGCAGATGCGTGACACCTGGTCTCTTTGCTTCACTCTCCAAATACTCAACTCATTCTCCTCACATGGTGCCCCCCTTCAGCTCTGCTTGGTCCTTCCTCGCGGCCCTCTTTTTCTCAACATTCTATTAAAAATTCCATGCACGTGTGGAAAAAAGTCTTGCTTCTTCCCCAGGTCATCC